>NC_084964.1:13127543-13727543 GCF_949316205.1 Platichthys flesus | reverse complement strand
CAGGGAGAGAGGGAGGGAGGGAGTTAAAGGGAAGATTGGATCTCGCACTAATCATTCATTTCTGCTTACTTCATTACTTCACTGTCTTTTCTTTTTGTTTGTGAGCAGCCCCCCCCCCCCAAACGCACACACACTCTCTATCTTCTCTATCTCTCTCTCTCGCTCTCTCTCTCCCTCTCAGACACCCTGACAGTCACCCACTGCAGATGAATCACACAAGTGGAACAGATGCACTGATGAACCGATCACATTTCACAAAGTGCTCCTGGCAGAAGACCACGTGTTTGTCCAATATCTGTGCCAGCAGGAGCCCGCCGGTTCCGGCTATAACAGAATTACACGGTGAAATTAGCGACTCGATTGAAAACAATCGAGAGTGGGAAACAACATGTGAGGAGAATCGCTGCGGTTGAGCGGATGGCACAAGGGTAGCGGTGTCCAAACTGGGGGTCCCCGGGCTGACTGAGGGTCACCCAGGGACTGCCCAGTGGCCTCGGGGCAAATGAGGTGTGATTAATTTAACATTTGCTCAATTTTATCTGTCATTTGTTAATTAAAAGCTGAAATAGGGGACATTTGAGCAGGGGTGGGTCTTCCATGGGGGCCCTTTTGCCGCCACCAAGAAAATACTCTGGATCCGCCCCTGCGTATAAGAGTTACACACTTCAGAGGTGTATTTAGGTCAAATCTGAACATACACACAAGGACAACACTTTGTTATTGCTTGAAGTCTATTGATAAGGGTTTTTACAGCCTGTGCTAATTCAACAGAAAAATATGAACCCAACATTCTGGATAATTTTGTCTGAATTAGTTTTAAAGCTCGGAAGCCTGTACCACGAGATGCAGCTTCAAACGTTTTTAGAGTGAAATCATCAAACTGAGAGACCATGTTTTATTAATGTGAAGACATGGAGCTGGAGGACCCAAACGCAGCAGCAAGGTTGAGGTTAAGAAAATTAATGTCCTTTAATGCAGACCAAGTATATGAGGCAAAGATATCATATCTGTAGAAACACGAGGAGCAGGAACACACAACAGACAAATGGGACGATGGTAAACAAGACAAACTGAAAAAGAGAAGCAGAGAGACACACAAGGAGGCAGGAAGGATGGAAAACAGTTAAAAAAAAACATTCGGAACAGGGGTAGATGATAACAAGGGCAGGAAATCATGACAAACGCAGGCAATCAAGTGGTAAACATACAAGAAGCATCTTTTCAAAATAAAACAGGAAACGGAGAACTCAGGGTAAAACAAAAAAAAGGGGAAATCTGGACCAAAACAGTATTTTTCAAAGGTTCAGTGGAACCGGAACAGAATCGTGACAATTAACTATTTTTTATTTGAGGTCTCATTGCATTTTAAAGCATTCAATCCAAGAACAGTGACAGAAGCCTTTGCCATAAGCAATCACACAGAAGTGACATTCTTCCACTCACACAGACACATTTATACAGTGCTACTAAATGCTGCATGTTTATCATCTATTACACAATTCACACAAACTGCAAACTATTTGAAGGTCACCATCTCGCCCAAAGACACGTCAGAATGCAGACTGCCGGAGCTGGGCATCAAACGCGACTCTGTAGTTAGAGGACGACCTGTATGGAGGACCATACATGACATAAGTAAAAATAAATAAATAAATAAATGTATAAATAAATACAGAAATAAATAAATAAATAAAAATGGAAATAAATAAATAAATACAGAAATAAATAAATAAATATGTTAATACCAAAAGAAATGTCAAAAGAAATGTCTTAAATATATTTTAACATTTATTTTTTCCCTGATACATTTCCTTTGCATTTGCAGTGTCCTTATGCTAATGAGAAAGGCGGGCCTAACCGCAGTCTCATGCAGGATTGGTCACAGGAGTGTAATGATCCAGCCCTACTACTTCTGCCTTTCAATGCTGGTGTCCAGTAGCTGTTTGCAGCGTTGAGCCAGTTCACACTTAAAATGAACTAGTTCAAGTTCAGAGGGTTAGTTAAGGTTATTTTTTATTGGGATGATTTAGGTGTCAGTAGTCCTGACTGTGAGCGTCACGTCTCGTGTTGTACTGAGCACAAGGAGCGAGCCGAGAGGAGGAGGAGGAAACAGAAACTCCAGCTCGGTACAAACCACCTGCCGCCTCTGCTCTGAACATGAAGCCGCTGATCTATGAGTAGATGTGACCAGAGAAGCTCTGTGTTTTCACTGTTTCCACTGTTCCACAGAGTCACTAACTGGCTGTTACACGGTGAAGAGCTCAATCTCAGTCACTGCCCGTGTCTCTGAGCGAGTGTGTGACGGAGCGCAGGGGCTGTGTGTGTGCGTAGCTCAGTTGACCAATCCTGCTCGAGACTGAGGTTAGGCCCGCCTTTCTCATTAGCATAAGGACACTGAAATGTGGAAATAAATAAATGTGGAAATAAATAAAAGTTGCAATAAAAGTGGAAATAAATAAATAAATGTGGAAATAAGTTTAAGACATTGATTTATTTAATTCTGCATTTATTTCCATATTTATTTATTTATTTCCACATTTATTCCAACTTTTATTTTTCGATTTCAGTGTCCTTATGCTAATGAGAAAGGCGGGCCTAACCTCAGTCTCGAGCAGGATTGGTCAACTGAGCTACACACACACACACACAGCCCCTGCGCTCCGTCACACACTCGCTCAGAGACACGGGCAGTGACTGAGATTGAGCTCTTCACCGTGTAACAGCCAGTTAGTGACTCTGTGGAACAGTGGAAACAGTGAAAACACAGAGCTTCTCTGGTCACATCTACTCATAGATCAGCGGCTTCATGTTCAGAGCAGAGGCGGCAGGTGGTTTGTACCGAGCTGGAGTTTCTGTTTCCTCCTTCTCCTCATGGCTCGCTCATTGTGCTCAGTACAACACGAGACGTGTCGCTCACAGTCAGGACTACTGACACCTAAATCATCCCAATAAAAAATAACCTTAACTAACCCTCTGAACTTGAACTAGTTCATTTTAAGTGTGAACTGGCTCAACGCTGCAAACAGCTACTTGACACCAGCATTGAAAGGCAGAAGTAGTAGGGCTGGCTCATTACACTCCTGTGACCAATCCTGCATGAGACTGCGGTTAGGCCCGCCTTTCTCATTAGCATAAGGACACTGCAAATGCAAAGGAAATGTATCAGGGAAAAAATAAATGTTAAAATATATTTAAGACATTTCTTTTGACATTTCTTTTGGTATTAACATATTTATTTATTTATTTCTGTATTTATTTATTTATTTCCATTTTTATTTATTCATTTATTTATTTATTTCTGTATTTATTTATACATTTATTTATTTATTTATTTTTACTTATGTCATGTATGGTCCTCCATAGACCTGTTCTACCTTCTAAAAAAAGACACTTCTGACCATACTTCCCCCGGGAACCTTTGCAAGAACTCTTCATGTTTCCATCGCAAAAAACAAAGGGTCTCAAATCTTTTCACCCACAAAAAGTCTCAGATCTTTTCTGAAGAGCAGGAACTTTGGGAGTGGGTCTTGTAGCGTTGAATATTCAGATTTTATTCACTAACCATTTAAAAATAAGCAATCATCACTAAACCAACAGGAAAGCTTGTGGGGATTTCTGCCTTCCCATGTTTTTCTGTAAATCAGCAGGACACAGGCCCTCAGATCGAGAAGACTTTGATTTGTTAGAGCGACTCGTCTGTGTGAGGTTAAGATGGATCGAGGGATTGAAGGGTTTAATTGTGACACATCCCCGGCTGAGCTGCACCTGCACATCATTTCAAGCCTCACTCCCGCCGCTCCCTCAACTCTCTGTGCCCTCTGCCTCTCACTTCCCCCGCTTTTCTATTTCACGCCCATGAAAGATAAACATAATCCAGCGGCGTGCTCTGATTCATTTGAGTCTCCCAATGTTGGTGGAGCCTGAGCAGCCCGGGGGGGGGGGGGGGGATGATGTACCCATGATGCTGCTGCTGCCTTGCTGAGCTGACTTTGACACTGCATGGCATCTAAAAACTGGCGCACAGCTCCACATCATGGGAGGCGAAGAGCAGCAGGAGAAATGTCCTGCAGCGTGAGCCGGCTGCACACATCCTCAGAACGAGGAGCCGGTCACGATGTGTTAATCAAGAGGTCGTCATCAGTCATGTCATGAACTGGATGGATGTGCCGCTGCAGACTAATGGTCACTGAGCTGAATGGGTCGCTCAGGTTAAAGACTGTGTCCTGCTCTGCATCATTAGCCTTTGAGGATTGTTTTGGAGCTGAGATGTTATCGGGAGGCTTCCTTCTGGACCGTGACAGAGGAAGCCCCCTGAGGTTTCACTACATGTGCAGCGGGTAATGACAAACATGCTCATGACAGGGTTGTACATAACTTCAGATTGTACGTTTTTAAGGATGAGAGGACTCTGAGGATCTTTTTTCTCAAGGAAGCCTCTCATGAGCTCGCCCCCCCCCCCCTTCTGTTCCAGATGTAGCAGCAGTGACGGGGAGCCTCTCGGGACCAGTAATCACAGAAAACCACTCTGGTAAATTATTTTCTAGAAAGGTAGCGCTCCACTGATCGGACTGAATTCTCAGAGATCAATGTCCTCGAGCCGAATAACAGCACCAGCAAACCTCCTCGAAAAAAATTCTCAATATTCGGTGTGCGCTTACTGAGAATTCATGGACAGATAGATCAACTTTAAAAATGAGTGTCTCTGTGCCTCTCAGCACCTTGTTAACATTCAACAGCTGCGCTCACGCTCTCATGAGGCCCTGACAACACTTCAGAGTCTGAGTCGCCCAGCTGAATGTTAAAATAGTGATTCTTAATTTTCTTTCATTTGTGGTGATAAAGACAAATTCGTTTGGAAACAACAACAGAAAATACGAGTACGCCAATTACTCACAACATCTGGCATCTGGTGTTATTCATAGACTGTAAATAAGATTTTTTTAAAAAGGTACATAACAAGGATAAGAACGCTGCCATCTTGTCCCGAAGTAAAGGGAGGGTTTATGACCTATACAGCTGTCAGCCACCAGTGGGCGATCGAGTCATTTTGGCTTCACTTTTGTTGTCCATCTTTATTCCAAGTCTATGGCTTTATTCTTACCTTTCTAAGATCCTCCTTCCTCTCACAGTTGACTCATTAGGATGTGGCTCTTTCATAATGTTTTGATACCTGAAGGAGGTTTAAGTGCAGCATTAGTTATCGTAGCAACAAGCTTGAATTGATATGACGAGGGAAAAATAACCTAATAATCAGAATTACTTTTTGTTTCACTTTATTCATTCAGCAAATAATTGTGTTCACATGAGGGGGTTATTTATTTTTACCAGTCACAAACGTGTGCTGATGTGTGAATCACAGTAATAACAGAAGCTATGGCAGTGTTTTCCATAAGCAGTAAACTTAGGTTTTCATAGAAATATGTCAGATATAAAGATTTAGTGATGCCCAAACCTGTAGTTGCCACAATCTTATCCTATTTTCTTTAATAGGATAGGTGGCACAAGATGACAGCTCAAGTCTTGACTCTAGAACCTGTGGCTGGTCAGTGTTTCTCCAGCCGCCGGGCCCGTTTTTTAATCACTGAGCAAATCAATGATATGAGACTTGATTCAGCAGCGATGTAAAGTTAATCCTGAGTCATGACTCAAATTCCTGGTTTTCACAGCCACTAAAGGGGATTATTATCACACTCTCCCACTGATTCATTGTCCTTCATTGACTTGAACAAATCCTGATCACTTATAGACCCGAGAGAAAACTGAATGTGCACCCTCCTATATTTTACACATGGAAGCATCTTGTTTACCATTTTCTTTCTCATATCAGAGCTAAGCTGTGCAAGTGACTTTAATTCTAAAGGGATTAACTGATGTCATCAGTTCCTCTCTCGGCAGATGTTGATAAAAGAAAATGATCTATATCCTGTTCACCGAGCATAATCAATTGGCAAGAAGGCAGTTCAGGGGAGGAAGCTTCATCTAAATATCATCAGACGAGACTGCAGCAACATTTGAAGACTGGCTTATCTTTGATTATTTGCAGTCTAATGATGTAAACACAGCGCCTCCCTTCTATGTCTCACAAACAGCTCTTGAGGGCCAACGCGAACTTGCCTGCTTATCGAGGTTTTACATGTGCGGAGTATTGCTGCAGGAGTTCCCCCCCGTACGCAACAATTAATGGCAACAGGCCGTGAGTGGATGTTTTACACATTTATTTTGAGTGTTCGAAATGAACCAGCAAGAAGGAAAACACAAACAAAGCAGGAGTCAGCAAAAATAAAAACACTAAGACACTTTGTTTTAAGTCCATTCATGTTCATCGCCTAAAGGAAAACGGTTTCCCACAATGCTTTGCTGTCAGCTGAGAGCTCCTTCATCAGCAAAGATCCGGTAGCACCTCCTGCCTCGTTCATCATGGACCTGCAACATATAATCATAATCATTATTTGTACTTTAAAAGCAGCAACGTGTGATTATTCCAGTTCATGATTCATCTGTTATTAGCCATTTACTGCAAAAACCTTTTTTTACATAGAAAATGTTAGAAAATGTATGAAATCATTTTTTTAAGTAGCTTTATTCTGTCTGGCCAACGTTCCAAATTCACAAGATATTCAATTTACAATGATCTTAATCAAAATAAAGCCAAAAATGAAAAATAAGAAGCTGCAACCAATGGTGTTTTCCATTTTGTCTTTTGCTTGATTAAAGGCTAAACTTTATATTTTTTATCCTAGTTGATATGTGCGAGTGTATATGTGTTAGTATTTTCTGTATAATGGGTGTATATTCTTTATAGAATGAGAAATACAGAAATGCTTAATAAATGTATATATTCCTCCCTCTTGTTCTAAGCATATGGAATGAAGAGTAGGATTTGGAGCTACAAGGATAAGGAGCATTCGGTTCTTTGTTATGAATGTATTTTCTACTTCCCTTATACATATATCCCCGTATATTCCAGTTATGTAAAGTTTAAGTCGTTGAAAAGGACATAGGGCGGGAAAACAAACATGCCACGACTGTATTTCTAACAAACAGACACTGCTGATGCTTGTTTGTAGAGAGGAAACCTAGCAAATACAGCCAGAGACTACTTTCCTTGATAGAAGAACAACCAAACGTTATGCTGAAAGTTGCGGAGAGAGCGAGAGAGAAACCACATCGGGACATATTTAGTGAGTAGTCTCGGGTGACTTACAGCTGTAAGTGGAGCTGCTATAAATGTGTATAGATTTAATTCAATGGGATTCAAACTGGGTCACAGGGCTATTAAAAGTGCACAGTTAGCTGCGAGCGGTGTGACAGCAGGTTTCCAGCACCGCGGCTGCTGCTTTGCACTGCGGGCAGCCGGAGCACGGGCAGGAGACAGGGCTTCACCTTTTTCAATTAAACGCGCACAATAGGCAGAGGCTGGTCAACGCTCTCAACTCCTCACATCACGTGTTCTAAAGCTTATACCGGCAACTGTAAGTGACAAATCCCCGTCACCTTCACTCTGCTCATGAGACACATCATTGAGTTCGGTGTGAAATGATTCACTGTGGAGTGGATGAGTAAAAACATCTGAATAAAGGTGGATTTAAAGAGTCATACCCTCAAATAGAGAGAGTGTTGACAGCAGTGAATCATCACCTTTGCATATTAAATGTGCATCGATCACCGGGAGGGAGTCCATCACTTTCTATGCCGATCACAAGCAAGAGGAGCACAGTGTTGAAACGTCGTCATCATCAATCTGTGTCTTGACTTTTGCTTATTCTCTGAAGCTGCTCTAATCAATAAATCCCCACAGCTCACAGGAGAGTTTCAACAGTCTCCAGCTCATCTTGATCTTTTCAGCCCAGCGCCAAACATCACATAGCAACGTGAGCAGCTAAAGAGTCAGATAGTCAAGGAGACGTCAAAAACAGAGCCAAAAGCAAAGAGTCAATATTGGATTTAAAACTCCTATTGAAAGTGAATGATGGAAGTGTATGTTGGCATGTTTACTACAAGATCTCTGCAAGGTGATACATCCCAGTGGCACAGCTTGATCTGCTGTTAATGTTGTTTTAATAATCTACTTAAACAGTCCTTATGATGGCATTGCTTACTGTGGTTAGCTGTATTTATGTCACTGTGAAAGTACTTGGTTTATTTTCAGGAAATATTTAATCTTTTGAGGAAATTCATAAAAAATTGAAATATACCAAACATACACAACAAACTAGAACCAGTTTTTAAATGCAAATATGTGTTACCTCTCTATGAAGCCTTTTTCTGTGATTCTTGAAATGGTTTGCAAACATTTACTCAAAGACAGAACTTTGGATTCTTGATAGAATAAAAATCATTTATGGTTATCGGATTGTGCAGAATACGAGGACATTAAGAGCGCTGCTCCTGGTTGATGCATAAAATGTAAACAATTTTATTATTTCGGGACATTTTATATATCAACCAGTTGTCATAAAGAAAGTGGTGGTGATGAATCAAATATAAAAGTTTGTTGCAGCCTTATTTAAACTCTTATTGTGCAAAGAGTAGATAAAGTAAACAGCCGCTCTGAATGACTGCCTGCTGTTCAAACACACCTGGCTCTGCGCCTCTCCTACCCGTGTGTGAATGCCTCCAGCAATAAACAGACGGGGACAGCTGCAGGCAGCCCCGGCACTCGGCACTCGGAATGATAAAGAGCCGCTGCAGGGATCACCTGCCTCATCGCTGGAGACACAGATTAGACATTTCAGGAGCTCTAGCCTTGGCTGTCTATCAAGGCCGCTCATTCCCATCATTGGCGGAGTGATTAGTGTGAAATTCAAATGGCACCGACACTCAAACGGAGAGTCAAAGACAACATAAGAGAACAGTCAAAGGGAGGCACGCTGTCATACTTCACAGCCAACGAGATCCAATTTCAAAGATTTGTCGGCTTTGTCTGGCAGAATTATTTATAGGGGTACCTTTGTAATTTCTCACGGGTGGATGCGTTTGATCAATCAAACAAGTCCCTGAAACAATCCTGAGGATTACAAAAAACAAACATGGCCAGAGACCTAACTTACACCAGGTACAGAACAGAGTTGTCCTTTTCCTGCCCAGCGTCCATGTTGTTCTGACAGAAAATGCACTCACACCCATTTAAGTGCTCATGTGCATGTTGGTCTCAAAATGAGATCTATTTCCTGCAGAGACGTGCTCTCTCTCACTATCTTTAAACTCCACCATTAGCAATCAGCTACGTCAAAGCACAAATGGCTGTTAAACTGATTGGGTGTTGGCGCTCTGATTGGTTTATTGCATGTCACGATCAAAGCTCACCAATGATGATGACTAAGAGCCAGTCTTTAGATCAATGATCCTGTGCACAGAGCTTTCTTCCACCATTCAACAACCAAAGGTTATTTTGAACATCCCCTAAATGTAGTGCTTTAGGAGTCGTGTTTAAGGCACAAGCAGGTTAAATGTTTCCCTTAAAAACCAATTAGGCGCTTCGCCCATTTCATGCATGTTAATCGTTCCTTTTGAGAATGCAAATCAAACCTATCTATTCAATTACTAGGTCACGTTTCTCAAGCCTCATCTCTCAGTCCTCCAGAATAAAAGCTTAATTTCTAATTACACTATGGAAAATAGCATCGTGTGGTTCTGAATATCAAAACCCAAAACTGTGCTCAAAAAGTCTGACATGGATAAAGTAAAATCCCTCTTCGAGAAACTAGCATGAAATTAAATATGCAAATTGCAAAGAGGCCAAAACAATTCTAGGGTGAGATAACAGGGGACTCCACTTACCAAACATGGTTTGAATTCTTATTAGTGAATGGTTCACTGCAGGTTATCGACCAGAATGTATGAGACTGGTTTTGCTTTCACTCAAAAAGTCACACCTATTTCCTTCTATACTTTTAATACAGGGTAAAACTGTTTTCTCAGATGGCTTGTTTAAAGAGTAGATCAGGAACTAACCTCAAATCATATGATACGACTCATCAGAGCATGTAAACAAGCACACGTGGGCGCAAAGACAATTAAACTGTAAAACATTTGAAACTCATCTCTTGTGTCTCCTCAGATCTTCAGAAATAGGAACACATACCCACAAAGGAAACATGGAAACATTAAGAGAAACAGAGTGTGGGGTCGTATTTATCAAGCTTATTGGAGGGGACTCGAAATCTCAAGGGTCAGAGAGGAGGTCCCTACAGCACAGAGAAGACTGATTAGGGTGAGATGTGACAGAACAAAGATGTATGTGGGTAAGCAAGTGCACCCACACAGACACGCCCCCCCCCCCCCCCCCCCCCACACACACACACACAGCGGATTTGATCAGAGAATCAAATTTCTTTGGGTGTTGCTTTGTAAGTCGGACAGAACAAATGATTTAAAGATGTTGCCTTGGGCACTAACAAACTATGAGACGCATTTTTCCTCAACAATTCACTTTACGCCCCCTGTTTGAAATTTGTGAGCAGTATTCAATTAATGATCTACAACACACTGCAACGTTTTATCCTTATTATAATTGCTCTATTTCCTAGTATGGGCAACTATGATGGGATTCTGGTGTATGAACACAAAATAAATGATAACATAGTAAAACACAACTGTACTAATATGTAATGTGATTTCACAGGATGTTATCATTGTCCCAAAACACTGTTAACGTCATCAATGCTTAATGCTGCACATTTCTTCCTATTTTTAGTTGATTCGTTTTCCAAAAACACAACAAAACCCACATTTGCTCATTTAAATAAACACACAGTGTGAACATCTTGCGTTAATATAAACCTTATGAATCTCGTGACATATTGAGTCTGTCTTGAGAGTCGGTCTGGCTGCGAATGGCGTATGTTCCCTCACATGTGTTCTCAGTGCGATCATTAGTGAAGACATCTGCCCAGTACGTCCTTAATCATGTCCCTGCCAAAAGAAACAAGGACGCACACAGTCGCACTGAATTTCATTAACTTCCAAACCATCTTCCCTCTCTCTCTCTACCTCCCTATCTCTGTGTCTCTGCGTGCTTGTGACGAATAGTATTGGCAAGCCTGAGAATCCTCGCTGCATCAGTTACCTTCGAGTGGCATTAAGCTGAATACGTTCTCCTGACCCACTAACAAGCATGTTCCCAGGAGACAGGGAGCGGGTAATCAGGTTCCTTTTCTGGGTCTGAAAAGATACATCTTAGGCTCAGACGGTGTTGGAGTCGATGCATGGACGGCATCAAGCGGCTGCCTGGCTGCCTGTGTATCCGATGACAACATTTGCATGTCCCTGTCTTAATGGTGTCTGTTGACATGGCTCCAAGGGGCAGAGGCGAAAAAAAAAAAAAAGACATCACGCCACTGCTGAGACGGGAGGTTGGACAGCACGGGATGGCAGAGCTGACAAACAAAAAAGTGCCCTCAGTTTCCATCAGTGTAACTTTAGGCCACTCGGCAGGCGCCCTCCTGAATGCAAAGCAGAGAACGTCGGCAGCTGAAGGGAGAGCTGAAAAAAAAAGAAGCTGTGTCCGACGTCTGTATTCACTGACAGTGAGCAGACGGGAGTGGGGACAAGGTCGTGGCTCGTGTGGGAAGGACACTGATAAAGAATTCCAAAAAAACCCAGACTGGTATAATAAATCACGCCATGACGCATTAACACATTCATGAGGCAGTGAGATGAGAGGAAATGGATTAGACTTAAAATAACCACCAGTTTGCAGATGAGAACTGATCAGCTGGAGCTCAACCTGCTCGTTTCAACATCTATGAACACTTCCTGGTTTGGCAGGCGATTTATCTTTGGAACGATTATTGTGACTTTTTCCTGGGAACCTCACATGTCCTGAATAATGAGACGCTTAACTCTCACAAGCTGCTGTCACACATGAACAATTCCCCAGAGGGAATTCATGCGAGAACCCAAACGTCTGAGTTAGTTAGTTTGTGGAACTTTTCCTGCCTGCCCTCTTGTAAATGTCAAGATAGTTCACAGCGAGCGAGTGGGCTTGTTGATGACATTTCTAACACATGTCATGTCCTGCCTCCTGCCTGCTCTGCCCAGATGCCACAAGAATATTCCTGTTGTTGTGAACCCGTCTGACTCGGGCAAACTCGTTTTTCACATCTCAAAAGAAAACCCCAGAAATCTTCTGGACACGATTTTCCAGACATTTTCTGGAAGTCATTAAATTGTCGTCAACTAGTGGGGTAACTTTGTATTTGGATGACAACACGTGACAAAAAGTGGATGGTCAAACAGTGGTTGACTATTTTTGAATATTCTCCCAGTGCCTGCGAGGGATTTCTCCAGGTACTCCAGTTTCCTCCCACTCAGGTTGGGTCAATGAGTTACTCTTAATTGCCCATAAGTGTGAATGTGAACATTGAGTGCTTGTTTCATCTCTTTTTCTGTTGCTCACAAAGGAACATACTTTTACTGAGAATCTCTGCACAAATAAACCCATTATTATTATTATTATAAAACCATTATTTAAGTTAATTTACTTAAATGTTTGACCCTGATTCCCTAAAGAGAGTCAGTTGTTTGGAGTAGAACAAACACCTTAATGCAGCTCTCTTGAACAGGAATAGGTTACATGGCTGTTTAACCTGTTAAATAAGCTTTATTCTCCACTTTCAATCGTTCTGCACTCTGATCATTTTAGTTTTCCTCCTTAAACTGCTCCCCATGTGTTGTTTATAACGAAGAATCTGGTTACAGATGTATCAGGATTTGTGTTCAATGAAACAAGATGTCCTCTCCTGCCACCTACTGGACAACACCATTGACAACACTTCAGTGTTCATTTTAAACTAGAAACTGTATATCTCCATTTTTTAGTTTCTTACCTCAGAATAAGGTCAGCTCTTGAGTATCTCATGAGAAGCTGATGCTCCCTGCAGACGTGTAGTACCCCGTACAATCTGTGGAATATCTCTGGGACAGCTGGACAGTCTTCAGCTCAAACTCTCCAAAACGATGAGCACCGAATTCCTGTTGAGAAAACAGCAAATATAATTACATTTAATGCATCTTTTCATTATCAAAAACGGTTTTAACCAGTGAGAGATTTAGAGAAATGAAGGTAAGTGTGTGCAGACATGACATTAACATAGTTACGGGGGACAGAAGATTTGCTTTGACACCTTTGTGTCATTTTCAGAGGAAAGAAAATCAAAGATTTTGTTTTTTTAAACACATGCTTTCTATCTGCTGTGTCAATTTGGGGTGAGACATCCATTTACAGAATTTATAATCATATTTTGTTGAGTGTTTCTTTAAAAAAAACATAAAGCGATAATTTTTCTCTGAAATTTAAAAGGCGTCAGTATGCTTCATCACTTGAGAGTCTCTGACACCCTCTTTTCTCACTTCTTTCCTATGCAGGAGGTGAATGTGCTTTGTCCAACAATTTCAAGGTCTTGCATGAAACATTCATAGCCACTTCACACAGCTCATAATCAGTGTTTAAAGAGTTGGGTGTATTCAACAGAGTTTATAGGCAAACCCATATTTTTGTAGTTCATTTAGACAAAAGCTAAAAACAATGTATAAAAATCCTCATGTGTAAATGATCCCTCTGACAGATGTAGGAAAACAGGTCACATGTGAATGTTTAGATTTAGATTTATTTATTTTTATTTTGAAAGCAAAGGCAGGACAAGATTTCCCTCGCACCTTTAATATGTTCCTGGCATCGAAAGCCTCTCTTTCGTTCGTGGTTTGTCTCCTGGAGCTGCCTGTGTCTTCACCTGGAAAAACCCCGGAGTTAGAAAGAAGAGCTCGAAAATGTAGCACAGGGCAAACACATGTGGACCTGTTATCTCCTGATCAAATAAACTGTGTGCTGACACAGTTGTTCGGCTGTAGTACATAATAAAGGGAGATCGAGGTCAGTTAGTCTGTCAAATTAGCCTGTGAAAAAAATAAACATTGAATTTTAATAGGACGTTGCCACATGCTGGTAAACATGGTCGGCAGTGACACAGCGCCTCTCTTGTGTTGTGTTGCTGCTCAAATTTTGCGAACTTGGGCTGGACTTGATCCATGGCCAAAATGAATGAAGCCATTGTCACAGTACTTGGAAAAACACGCAGCTTGGAGCATGTAAACAGAGCTGTGGCCAAACGCAGAGCTAGCAGCCCGATCCTGCCTCTCCTCAGGAATCTGTAGCTGTGGTGTCCGACATTAAGCCTTGTCGTCACTGCAGATCCAGTCCGAGCCAAAACACAATGAGGGGACATTGGCAAATGGGTTCAGGCCAGGAGGTTCCAATGGGATCACAGCTGGTTAGCGAGTTTGTTTTCACACAAGCGCCAGGCACAGATGCTGTTTTGCGTTAGCCCGTCATGTGTATGTAATGTTTTTTACCTGTGGTGTCCCTCCTGAACAGAGTGTTTATCACGGTGCCGTGCAGCTTCACCCGGTCCCACTCTCTGACCATCAGCCCTGCCGACACAAAGTGCTCGACCAGCCGCTCTGCGATCGCCTGTAGCCTAAAGTGTGATCATATTTCAAAAAGAGATAATAGATTGTCAGATTTTTTGATTTACTTATCGCTCCACAGGGTTTTATCACTAATCCACTTACTTGTCAGATCTGTCTTTCACATTGACTTTGGCGTACAACACATCCACCATGGCTGGGTCGTCATTCATGTACTCTATACCTGTCACCTCCAGCGGCAGAGGTTTTCCTCCAGCGATTTCCCTGATGTGCGACAACACAAAACACCATCACAAACCAGCATTATAGTTCAGTGTTCAAGTCTTCAACTTACACTACAGCTCTCTGTGTTGGATTCTGCTGTTTAGCAGACTTGGCTTGGGACACCACACATTTTTTTAGCCCCAATCTGACAATTAATTTGACTTTATCTAATCTATGCAATCAAATCTAATCTAGTTACATGTAATCTAATTTCCATTCTCAAAAGTACAAATTTCATTAAAGAATAAGGCTGGTGATAAACTATATTTTTCTAAGCCAAAATCTCATCAATGAACTAAAACCAACAACAGTCTCACGATACGTTCCCACTGCCAAACCCCCTCTCCATCCAGGGTTCATCCATCAAAGCTGAAGACGTCTTTAAAATAAGTCAAAAATATATACTTTCAATTGAAAATCATACTGGTTCATTTCCTAAAACTGTAGTTTTTAGCAAAAATGATTAAAACTGGTGTTTGTTGGGGACCATTTTCCCCAGTAGATATGGAGCCCTAGTGACTATTAACAGGAGGAAGGTGTAAGCGGGCTTGTCTACAACTTAACTCCAGTATCCATGTTTATTTCCATTTAGGAACACATAAGCCAGACAATAGAGTTTTGTGGCAGAGAGGAGAAAGGTTCACTACACAGGTAATACTTGTTTGTATGAGGAACTTATTCTTTGTTTTCATGGGCTTTGCTAACTGTAAGAAAATGATTAAACGTCATTAGAATTATCCTGTAACAGCAGAGAAGTTTTTTTTTTTTAAAACTCAAATTAAGACGTTATTTATTTAGTTATACAGTTAAAATCTGAGTAGGATATAGTATCTTTGTCGTGCCCCTACCTGAGGACGTTTTGACACTCTTGGAGGTGTTCACATGCTTTTCTCACTTCCATCTCATTTAACAGAGACATTGTGCCGATGGTCAGATGAAGCTTTGCAGGGTTCTGAAAGATGGTTCCATCTACTCCATGATCCTACACATCAAGATACAACAATTTGTCAACATAGACTTTAAGAACAATATAATGTGCCACACATATAAAACAACATACCTGTGAACACTTCTCCAACACCTCTTCTTTAAACCGAAGGAATCCTTCTTGGATTTTGGGATCGTTCAGAGGAAATGACAGGAAGTGCGTGAAAGGCTGCTTTCTACGGAAACCGTCGAGGAGGACCTCAACCCGAGTGACAGCAGATGAAACGGCAGCTTTGTGGGAGCCTGTAATAACTGTGATGAGATGGAGGCAAGTCGAGAGAGAATAAGTCTCTGTCAGGAATGTTCCCTCTCATCTGTTTTCATCTGTGTTATGATGGTTTGATTAATCCTCACCAATCTGTCCCTCCATCCCTTGTTTCGGGATGTTGATCGACGTCTTTGTGTCCGTCTCTAAACGTCTGCGTGTCTCTCCCTTTTTCCCGATGATGTATCTGCGTAGAGAAATTAAGCACCAAGGAAACACAGACTCAGGTTGTGCTGCTTAGAAACAAAAACTCATGTGCGGAACCATCAAAACACTTTTATGTAGATCACTCACTTGTAAAGGACACTTGGGACGTCGATGGCACAGCGGTATCCTTTATCAGTCTGTTCAATGAGGTGGGTGTCACAGGTTTCCTCTGCCGCGAGCTCTTCGCTCTCTAAACAGACAAATAAGTTATTGGTTTCTTTCTATTATGGCTACAGCCTGGCATCAGTAATTCACAATAAGCCCTCCCATTATGAAGGTAAAGTTTTGTTGAAACAGTGATAACAAGGTGTTGATTCAGCTTCATGGTCTTTCCTGAAGGATGTTGTGAGGAGTTTTCTGCTGATTAGCCCACCCTCATTGATTTTAATGGGATGGTCACAATAATAGGAACCCCTGTCAACACTATTCAGTACAGTTCAACATATCTTAAACACACAATGTGCATTTCATGACGGTGTTATTTATAACAGCCCGTCTGTATTAGACTGCATTAGCTTGATGTACCTAATAAACTCAGTAAGTGAAGATCTGCTGTCTGTCAACACTAACCTGAGGGACCCATGTAGGAGAAATCCTCCTCTTCCTCATACTGTTCCTCCTTGATGACATTTCTTCGGTATATTCTTCCATTTATATTGATGAGCGAGGGACGTAAAACCTCCATAGGGCAAACTTGACAACGTTAGCTAAAGCTAAGCACAGCTAACAACACAGGCAAGTCTCTGGTTAGCTCGTTGCTAATTCAGCTGGCTAGCTAACTTGCTGGTGACGTTTCAGACAACGTTGAAGTTAGCCTCAAATTCGAAAGCGTGGAGAAACATTGAAAAGTACACGTTCTCCGTTTCTTTACGCTTTAATACATATTAATAACAATAATAGTTTTTGACATTTTAGTTTAACTTTCATCGATGTTCGAATCCCATTCTCAAAAGTTCAAAACATTCATTTTCTCTAGAATAACATCACTGTCGACTCGGAGTCTGACTTCAGCGTCGTGACGTACAATTGGGTCGGCGTTTCCGCTGGTTTATCGTGAGCAGATCTACACGTTATGAGGATCGACCACTCCCTTAAAAAAGCTTTGGCAGCGTTTCATCCGCATAGTTTTGAAATCTGCTGTAGGACCGTAAAACGCTGCATGTGTCGCAAAGTGGTTGTAATACCACAACTACACAAACAAACAACAGAAGGAACTGAGCGGATTTAGAGTCAATGCAGATTCAACTGGATAACAACGGTTGGTTCATATAGTTTAAAATAGACGTAATATTCGCGTGATGTGTCTTATGATACTAATGACGGCTGGTTGTTGACTTTATTGCTGTTAGCAGGGTCGTTAGCTTCCCTGCTAGCCACTCACAGCTGATTGTTCCCACTTGCGTTAGAATGGACAGGTTTGTTTTATCTAACTGGGCCTCGTGTTTGTGTTTTGAAGGTTTCTAACACGATGGCTGCGTCCTCTTCGTCCTCCTCCGCGGGTGGTGTCAGCGGCAGCTCGGTGACAGGATCCGGATTCAGCGCCTCAGAGCTCATCCCCCCTAGGAAAGTGCTGTACACATATCCCAAAGGTGCAGGAGAGATGATGGAAGGTAAGAGTCACCACTGATTTGGGCCATCTTTCTGTCTTATCTTCACAATTAGGCAGGAGATTAGGGGGGTTGTGTGGTTCCAGCTGAACCATACAACCATAAAGGACAAGTAGCATTAAAGACTTAATGGCTGTGTCTTTTTCTAAATGTCACTCAGCTCCATCCTTACTTCAGGTAAACCCTGTTTATCATAGTGTATACGCTTATCAGCAACGACAAACGTCCTACTCCTCATTGGTCCCTGCATCACAACACTGGATGATCTCCTCTACAGACTAGAATTTAGTTATTGTCTCATATTTATTCATAAAGCTCTAGTATTTAGGTTCCCACATCTCTTTCAACATCTACAAACCCAGATCCATCAATGATTTCACCTCATGTACCCAGTGGGTACTACCCACTCATCTTTACACAACTGGGTTTAATGCTACACACGTTTTTCAGAGGAATGAGCTTCAAACTGTCTCTTGAACTGAAGGCCTTCATTCCCATTGGATATTTTACAACTTAATTATCTTGATAATGGTTAAGGACTCTTGCAATTTGTTGTGTTATTTCTGTTTGCTGATTCTGTGTATATCTGATCATGAATGTTTTGTGCTCTCTTGACAAATAGATTTCAGTTTTCATCATATCTGATCAGTAAAGATTATATAAAATAAAATAATAAATGATAGGGTTACATTCACTTAGAGAGAACCGAGGCACATAGGTTGGTGTTCAGTCACTTGGTTTCTCTGGTGCAAATGCAACATGATTTTTCCAGAGAGTTGCAGATTATGTTCTGAATGAAACTTTCAGAGCTTTTATTCCCCGTTGGAAAATGTATTTCACAATTGTGACCTTTGATCCTGTTTCTTATTTAGTATTGGGTACCAGTACTTTGCACGAGTGTTTCTATTGGATAGTCCACTACGTTTTTAAGAGGAATTATTGGCGTCTTTGTTCCACTACATTGTATACAGCTTTTCTAGAACAAGTGACTTTCTGATAAGTAAAGTTAATGTAATTAGCCTTACGTTTACCAGCAGCAATGTTTAAGTTATTTACATATTGATGTACCAATAATGCTAAACTAGCCTATATTAATGGAATTATCTGCCTAAAGAGTTATTCTACTTTTAGTACTATTAGTCTATTTTGATATATAAACTCTTATATACTTATACACATATAAATAGTTTAATGGTTAAAAAATTACTTGTGATGGAGTAAATTACTATTGCTCTGCAATATTAAGTAAAAGATCTTAAGTACGTCTTCGATATTGTGTTGATAATCTTCATTATTGTGAAGTTGAATTAGTTGCAGAACCGGGGTCTAAATAATTCTTCATCACAAAGCTTTTGACAATCCGCACTTTGAAACATTTATTTAGAACGTGTCTATTCTCTGTTTTACCTAAATCCAGCTTTAAGCCGGCAGCCGAGTTCCACTGATCCGCCCTCGTGCCACATTCACTGGCTCGTCACTGCCCTGCTCACAGGATTTGTTTATGGGAGCAAAAGGCCACCTGGCTCTTTACTCCCCCTTGTTGCCTGTGCGGCTCAAACTACACTAATTAACGTGATTATTTAGGCAGCAGTTCACCGTGAATTTGGAAAAACAACCAACAAAGTGATGAATAGGAGCACAGTGACGCTAAAGCTGTTCCTCTTTGTTGTCTTGTTTTTGACGATTTCATAACTCTGAATGGGTCTTTTTACTGAAAAAGCTTGACAGCCTCATTTTCCTACTCTGCGGTTAAATCTTCTGAAGAAATCTTAAAATTTCCACTTTTTTGTGTGTCTTTTCAGATGGCTCCGATAGATTTTTATGCGAGTCTGTATTCAGCTACCAAGTGGCCTCAACACTGAAACAGGTCAAACACGGTAAGCCAGTAACCGTATATGCAGATTTTCTTTTGAATTTGCATGCTCCAATAAAGACCATTACACTGACTGGCCCACTGTCTTACATTCCCCCAGATCAACAAGTGTCTCGAATGGAGAAGCTGGCGAGCTTGGTGGAGGAGCTGGAAGCGGACGAGTGGCGATACAAACCAATAGAACAGCTGCTGGGATTTACACCGTCTTAAGTAAAGATGACCCTGATGCCTTCGGTTAACAAATCAGCCAAATATAAGGAAAAGGGAAGCAGCTACTTTTTTTTCCAGTTAATGAATTATATCCCTCCTTTTTATGGGTTTATGTTTGAAAATGTTACCTGGAGATATACGATGTGAGATGTAATATTTTATCACTCCTTTTATTGTATGAACATGGTTTACTTATTACTTGTAAAGCAACTTGTTCTATTCATCCCTGCATATTTAGATAAACTCTTCTCAACTTCAAATCTTCTATAATACCATAACAAATTCAACTTTTGTAATAGATTGTTAATACTTTTCAACTGGTTTAAGCTAATAAAGTGTTGCCAGTCTCCTCTGCTCTAAAGCTGAGATAAGAAAGCTATCTTTGCTAGCGTAATAAATCCCTTGAAGTGAGACGTTGTTTTTCCACTTGGCTGCTCTGTAACTCATGAATCTGAAAACCTGGTGCCTGTTCAGTCCAGCCTCCTCTCTGTGTGGATCCTGGTCGCTGCTCGCTCTCTGCGAAAAACAAAGAAAGCTTGTAAATAAAGGCTCACTTCGACATGTCCTGGCTCTGTTTCTGTTTGTTTTCTCTGTGTTGTGTAGTTTGTCCCAGACTAGAGGGGGATAGATCCAATTTGCATGTTGTTTGTTTTTTAATGTTTTTCCGTCAACTGAACGAGCTGAAGCCTGACACTAATGGATGTGATGGATTCAGTGTCACGTCCCTGCCGTGTGTGTTCAGCGAGGAAAGATGCAGATCTCAGTGTTTTGCTCAGCGAGTTGAGTGTTTTTTTAAACAAATGAGCGGAGGGCACGTACAGAATGTCCTGTTCAGTGTAAATGTCTGAAAGCCCTGAGCCTGACAGGCCACACCTTTTTATACAGCTGCAGCTCAAAATTCCTTCTTGAACAACAGCTCACTTTACGACACAACTTTCTTGGAACTACTGTAACTTTTACAAGTGTGTGTGCTTTCCAAGAGCTGCCTGTCCCCTTCGTCCCGTCGGATGAAAAACAAAAGGGAACCAACTTTTTTCCTCCCCCACCCAAACTTTGTGACGACAAAACCCACAGCATCCTCCCCTTTAGGACATACTGTGCCTACACGTGTTTACGTCTTTCAGTTCCTCCCTGACAAAAAAGAACAGCCCATCCCACTCACGTGCAGCGATGCAGCACATATGTGGACGATTCTCCAAAAAGTTTCCCCTGTGCAAACCTTGCAGTAAGCCACAGTGCGGCCCTGCCAGAGAGGAACACAACACCAGGCAGTTTGTGCAATGAGCTGTGCACATTGCCACTGTGCCTGCTGTTTGCTTGTGCCTCTACCTCAAGTCGGGGTGAACAACAAGGGCAAGATAACTAATTGATAGATACTGCACTGTGTTCCCACTGCTCTGCGTGTAGTCTTTGTTCCATCTGAGGACAAAGAGCTGTCACATAGCTTTACAGGGCACACTATCATGTTATTGCCGCTGTATCATTTACGCAGTGTTGCACTATGCAGCAGATCTTGTTGTTTGCACCCCTGTGTGGCTGCTGAGAGAAATCTGATGTAATGCTTCTGCAAAACAAGTGACGTAATGTGCACTGCAACACTGATCAGGCTGAGTTCTGCCTGCTGCCGGCTGGACTCTGTTCCAGGCTGTCAGCAGTGAGGCTGCACACAGACACACAAAGACACACAACAGCACATATAGTCACCCCTGCTGAGGTGGTGGGATACATGAAACAACAAAGAGCTGCAACACAATCTGATGCAGGCAAGTCTCTGTACATTTCCACACTGGGATCTGCTCTTCATCCCCACCATCCCCCTCAAACCCCCCCTCCTCCTCCTCCTCCTCTTGCTGTTTTTCTCTCCTTCTCTATGTTACCAGGCAGGACACTGGGTCAGATGGCGTGCCTCTCTTTTTGATTGGCTGGCCCGGGAGGCGGGGGGCGTGGCCCGGCAGGCAGTATATAAGCATTGTTGCAGGACGGATCTGGGAGCTCGGACAGCTGATGAGGAACAGAGGAGTCACAGGAGACAGCAGATTGTTGTTTTGCGAGACAATAACCGTGGAAATAAGCAACCTGAAGAACACAACGGACTCACACAGCGTCGTCTTAACACAAGCTGTAAGTATTGGGTCACAATGGCTGGTTTTCTGCACTTGTTAGCTCGTTTTTCCAGATTAAACAGCTTCTCAACTACCTGCTGGCTACTTCTGAACAAAGATGTCTGAGGATAGCTCTGCTTCAACTGTACTGCTTTTCTCTGTCAGCGACTCGCTGCAAGTTTGACTTCACTGACCTGTTGTCTTTGTTTCTCCTGGTTAGCGATCCGACCAGAGAAGAGGACAGACATGCCTGCTCTCTGTGCACCCAGCGAGGCCAGCGGCTCCCCCCACTCCCCGGTGGACAGGAGGCTGTCCTGGGGCAAACTGGTGCAGCGACTCGCCGACTTCAGCGCATCTGGAAGCAGCAGCAGCAGCCTGGACCTGGGCTACAACAATGGAAGCAGGAGCGATCTGTCAGACTCAGGTGAGCAGTGCTGCAGAGGCATCCAGGAACAATGGCTGGGCGATGATAAAACCATATCTATGATTAGTGCAATTCTATTTTCCTCCAAAGTCCCATTATATGACGTGTGCATGGTGCATACTGCTGGTAAAGTGATTAAAACCACAACTTTATCTTAGGAGCAAAAATGTGTTTTTTTAAACTTAAAATAAATAATTATAATGCTGTAATATTGAATATTTGAAGTCATCTGAGTATCTTTGTATTGCTTTAATCTAAAAATGTGTTTACCAGTGTTCCCCTGAGTATCCTTTGTCTACCAAAACTCTTTGTTAACACCGTTTTTTAAAGGTGCTATATGAATAAAGTTTATTTTCTCTATAGAACTTTTGGTTAAATATCGCCCAGCCCTTCTTGAAATCTTTTTGTCAGATGTGGATTTCATTATTTTCTCGATGCCTGGTTCCAGTTCTAACCCAGGGTTTCTTCACTACAGGCTCTGACATCTCCAGTGACCTCTCCCCCTCCGATGAGGACCTGTTTTATGACCCGATGGAGGAGACCATCCTGAAGGACGTAGTGGAACTCATAGAAGCCAGCCTGCGAGAAGCCAAAGACTCTGACTGCGCCCTGCGCTGCACCAAACTGCTCATCCCGGAGAAACTCCTGGAGCACATCGGGCAGGAGCTCCTTCACCTGGCGGCCAGCGAGCCCTGCGGCCTGAGGGGGGCCCTCATTGACCTGTGTGTGGAGCACGGGGCCATCTGTGAGAGCATGGGGCAGCTGTCCGTAGACCCCTACCTGGTCCCCACCTTCCAGCTGACTCTGGTGTTGAGGCTGGAGTCGGACGGGCTGTGGCCCAAGATCCAAGGACTTTTTAGCACAAAGTCTCCCTCCGCTCCAGTAGTGAGACAAGAGATTAAACTTCGGACTGGTTTCCGCGTGATTAAGAAGAAACTGTATTGTTCTGAAGAACTGCTCATTGAGGAATGTTGAGAAATGCAAGGGATCCTCATTCTTAGAAATGCCCAGTAAATCTCTCAGAAGAGCCTCAGTACTCTTACTGTGTGTGTAATGCCTTCTGCGTAAGGTGCGAGGAAGCACTTAGTCATGATGATGACTCAACTGTACGGCAGTCGAAGGTTATGGTACGTGAGCGGATGTTGCTCCTCATCGACATTGTCATATTTTCAATTGCAACATGTAACTATCATGCAATATATGGTTAATAGCATTATTTTGCAAGTATTAAAGTGTGAACCTCAGTTTCTATTGAAACCACATGATGGCAGCTAGCTCTATGGTTATATTCATTGAAACCCATTGTTTTTTTTGTTTTTTTTTTCACAAAGCAGTTACATGATTGTACGTGATGAATTATACCATAAGCAAACCATTAGGGACCTTTTTATAGTGACTGAAACAAAGGACTACCAGTGCTTGCCTTGTGCAGTATATGTGTGAAGCTGTGGCGAATGATTCCAATGTAACTTGATCCTGTATCTGTGTAGCCCTGTCCTGCTTTTAACTTTATTTATTTGATATTCAAATACTCATAACATTGCACTGAGTTTGTATTTTTCATGATCGCAAATAAATTATTTTTTTTACAGCTCTCTTCTCTGTCGGCTTATTTCATGAACCCGGTCACATCTAGTTTGCAGTTTTACATCCTGGTTCGTGTTTCCTATGGTAATTGTGTAAATTCATTATTATATATAAGCAATGGAGAGTTAGCTCCATTGTGCTGAGTAAACAGTCGTAGAACATTTATGAAACTAGAACTAGCCTATTTGAAGTGAGGAATAATGTTCAGCCATTTCGTCATGAACTTCAGCTGAACCAGACATATCATGCACAACGACAAAAAGTGTGGAAGTAAATTTCGCAACCACTTCCAAAAACAGCCGGGGACATTCTGCACGTCGCCCAAAACGTGAACGTGCACTGAGCCATGTTCCCAGTTCCCAGTTCCAGCCCCTGAGCCAGCCAGAGTTTAGTGCTGACTCAAGCCTTTGTTTCCACATTCTGCTCTGGAGAAATGAGTCGCGTCCCACACGTTTCAAGCATCCACATTTATTGTTCATCCGGGACTAAAAACATGGTGGAAAAAGGTTCTGTGTCATAATCTGTTCTTAACAAAAAATTAAAACAGATAATAAATAGCATTCTATGAACAAAAAGATGAACATCAGATGGGACAGTACACTCCAACAATAAAACCTGTGAAAGCCCCTCTCTGTGGGTAGGCACCTCTCTCACTCTTGGCGTTTACAGTACATTATATCACTCTATCCTTCATATAATTAAAGGAGGCAAAGTGTAAAGGGACATTTCATAGTTGTTATCTCTCTCTCACACACACACAGACACACTAACAGCAGAAAAAGATGACAGATCTCAGTTTTCACATGTCTCGACAAACCTTAGACATGAGTGTGTATTCATTAGAGGTTTCACATTATCCCTGCATAGTTTCACAATGTGCATTTAAAGTCAAACAAGCAAAACTCCAGCCCCGACTCCTCCCCTGGGCTGATTTGACTGTTGAAAATGACAGAGGAAGCGTTGGCTGTGGTATCTAATCAGCTGCTACATATATAACATCCATATAGCATGTAACCCCACCCCCCCTCTCTGGTTACATCCGCTGAGGAGCTTATGTTTAATCCAATGCAGTGAATTTTTTGTGCAGATCCAGAAAATCAAGATGCAGGAATTTACATTTTTCGATGTTTTCCCAGGAAATAATTTATCGATCCTGGTGTGAAACAAACCAGGCACATTAGAGAAAATATATCTATGCAGCTTGATGGCATTTAAGGGAAATGAGGGGCGGTTCATACTGCATTCTTAGAAGGAGACAAAAAAAACAAGTGAGCTCGGCCTGGGTCACGGCTTTCAGGCGAAGCTGGGACGTGGAGGTTTTCCAGGCCGGTGTCTTGTCAGGTGGACGAGCTGTTTTCAGTGGCTTTTCCTTTTTCATATCATTATGTTAATATTACATTTTAAACTTGACATAATAAAATTCATAGTTTCATCCAGTTTGTTTTTGAGTTCAGTTCGATGCAGATTGCTGCTGGTTTGTTTGTGTTGCTCGTTGAGTCGTCTCCAGATAGTAAAGCTCGTCTATTTACAGCCAGCAAACCTCAGTATTGATTAGGGAAACCTAGAGACGACAAGAAAACAATGAATGAATATGCAGGTGGCCTCTGTACAAAAGGTTTTCGGTTTGATTCTGGATACTTGTGTTTGAATATGAAAGCAGCTTCAACCGTGTTGTGACGCCGTGATCTCGGACAGCTTGACGCAGCTCGGAGTGCGAGCCCTCTGCGCCCTTTGGTACAGATCCGAGTCTCCAAAGTAGCGAGCTCTGTACAACATGCCTTCCTCTGCAGGAAACGATTCATGAAAGACAGAAGAGAGGAGGGAGTGATAAAAAAACAGAATATGTTTTTTTAATCCTTTGCCCAGAACTGGCAGAACAAACAGTCAATATGCGCAGCTTAATAAATAAATCAGCCTGATTCGTTCTACTGGCACACATACTTTGTTGTTTCTCCTTCCAACAATTGTTGCGAAGGTTGGAAATATAATCGTCCTCCACCGAACGCTCTAAATTCCTCCGATTCATCCCCGTAAACTCTTTGGAGAACTGATCCCCCACGTAATATGGCACCTTCAGGTGCTCGGTTAGCCTCTTCTGAGTGTAGCCTGCTGACCTGCACGGGAGAAAGGACAAAAGTGTGAGCGATGTCACACGTGACCGGCGATGACAAGGCTGACAGGCCTGGCACCGTCTGTCTCTGTGAGCACGACTCTGATGATGATAACGGCTGGAGTACGGGCCAGAAATGACAGAAGTGGATCAGGGACACAAAGGCAGGAGAGAAATGTGGAGAGAGGCCAGACACACAGAGCCAGAAAATCCTGAGGAGGCGGTATGGAACCGTTCTTTCCAAAACAGACAAGTCATAATAGATCTGAGGCTGCAAAACAACTAGTAACACAATATTTCAAATTGCTTTTGTTCAAAAACTGCATGAAAATCGAACAATCAAACTCACGGCCTGAAGCTGAGGCTGTAGGGGGGGGTGTTGACCATGATCTGACTGAGTGCCGACACAATAACCAGGATGAGGATGGGCATGACCTGCACGAAGAGAGCGAGTCCCCCCTGCAGAGGAAACATGACATCATTCCAACCTCTCTCTGCTTTTAAAAAAACAGACACTTGAACGTTGCAGAGGTAAAAAAAAATCACAGATGACTCAAGGTCTCCCCCTGCTGTTGAATAGTTACATTACATCACGTCTGCAGGCAGCAGGGTCTAGAAAGGAAAAAACATCAAGCTCACCTCTCGCGGTCGCTCTCGTCGCTCTCTCCTTGGAGGACGCATCCGCCCGTTAGCGTACACGTTAGCAGTACCTGGATGAAGGAAGCACATGTGGCCCTTAACATACAGATCATAACCTCTTTAACCTGGACTGAAACATAGACGGTTTATAAAAGTCGACAACACGTCTCCACTTCCTTCCACTATCCAGAAATGAAGCCAAAACATTCCGTATATCTAATTGAACGCACCTTCGTGAGTCAGCCTATCGATTATGAAGTTTCATCCTGTATTTATAGCATCAATTAACAAATTAAAACCAAAATAAACACCTTGAGCAGAGTCTGTGTGACGAGAGCAACATAAAATTCAACTTTTGCGTTTGGTCCATCTATTAACATGGAAGCTGAAGGGTTAATGACCACCAGGGGGCGATGGATGCTTTTTCGCCTCATTTTTGTGGAGCCTGTTATGTCGTCCTTCTTGCTATACAGCCTATGGTCTGAAAGCACACAGTGTAGCAGAGGCACTCACTTGACGGGTATCCTCCTCCGAAGAACATGTTGAAGAGGTCTTCAGGTGAGATGTCTGGCTCGAAGTTTCCCTGACTGGGTTCGTGTGTGGACGGATGTTGCCTCTCCTCCTCACACTGATCGTACTGCTGCCGTTTGCCAGCGTTACTCAGGACGGCGTACGCGTTCCCGATAGCTTGTGGAAAGGAAAAACACAAAGTCAAATTGTGTTTTCGAGCATCACAGAGAACAGAACAGTTGAATGCATGTTACCTTTAAAAGCCTCCGTGGCCCCTGGAGCGTGGTTCTTGTCTGGATGGAATTTCAAAGCGAGTTTTCTGTACGATCGCTTCAGTTCGTCCTCAGGCGCGTCTTTCTGGACCCCGAGGGTTTCATAGAAGTCTTTGCATTGTTTTATCCTGTGAATAAAGAACACATCACATCAGACTCCATATAAACGGAGAACATATGACCGCAGAGTAAACTCGGTATCAGTCGGGCTGACCTCCTCACGGCCTCCAGCTGGTCCGCCGTGTAGGGTTTGGAGGCGTCTGAGGGTTTTGGTTCAGGTCTCGCATCTTCACCGGTGGTCTGCCGCTGTCGAGGCCCCGAGCGCCCACTGAAGTCCGAGTGGCCGCCTGCTCTGGGTGTGAATCCATTCTTCGCTATCAGGTCCAGCAGCACTGGAACCAACACAAAAGCACCATTGTGAGGATTAACATATATGCAGGCATCCAACACACTTGCATAGGGAGATAACAACAGCAGATATTTCCTGTCTGATCTGGTCAGATTAACCAGGAAGGTCCAGAAACACTTTAAAAGGAAACACCATGAAATATCAGAAACTGTGGCCGCCTCAGCGTACTAATACTAAGAATGAATTGTAGGTTTCTTTGACTGTGGATGATGTGTAGGTCAAATCTTTGCAATCCACATTATTTTTAGTGTGTACTTGTGTTTACTACTTCTGCCTTTGTTTCCTCCCACAGTCCAACAGTGGATAGGGGGATGGGTTAATTGGATAAACGACTTCTGCCGTTGTGAGGACCAAAGACAGACATGGCAGAGTGAGGACATTCTGGTTAAGAGAGGACATTTGGGCTTGTCCTCACTTATTAGCACACATTCGTTGAGCAGCTACAGGAACCAGGTTTAGATTGAAGGTTGTGTGAGTGTGTGTAGGCCTACTTGTGTCTCATTGCATCCTCCCTCTTGGTCTGGAGCTGGAGTGTGTGTGTATAGGCAATTGTGTACACATTTTAAACTCTATAAGCACAGTACGCATTTGTTACATATACAAATATAAACATACTTTGTATCTTTTGTGGTTCCTTGTGTTTATACTTTATTTCTTGCATATTTATTACCTTTAGTGACTGTATTCCCTTTTTCTGCAGGTGCTGCAACACGGTTTATTTCACAGTGGTGGGATCATTAAACTCATCTCCTCTCATCTCATCTCATCTAATGTGATATCACAACTGGCTGTCAGACAACTGGCTTTATTTCTGGCCCAGTCACTGACTTTCTAGGTTTAGCTTGCTAATAAAAACGAGCAGCCAATTGCAAAGTGACATCACTGACTCCCTGTGTACTGTTTCATGTACAGTTAACTACCACCAGGGTACTCTCATTGTAGATGCACTTCAGCACCCCATCTGCTGTGTGCACACAGGGACTGCAGCTGGGGGGGTCTACGCGAGGCCCCGGCTCATCCGGGACGATGCAGGTGGTGCTGCAGGTGATGATGCTGCTGCTGCTGCTGTGCACCCCCCTGCTCCCTCCCTCCCCAGCTCCCCCCTGATTCCCTTTACTCCAGCTCGGCCATTTTGACTCACCCCTGGCCTTCTCGGTCGGGAACAGCCTCTGCGCCTTCTCCAGGAACCGCTGCGCCTTCTCCGGCTGCTCGTCGGTCAGCGCCTCAGTGGCGATGTCGATGCAGCGCTCCGCCTCGTCCCTGTTCACCTCCATCGCAGCAGCAGCGGCAGCAGATACGCGGAGCGGGAGTAAATACAGGCGCCTGCTGATGCCGTCATGTGGATGCTGCGGATCCCGTCGGCCGGTGACATGAAGCCGTCAGAGCCGTGATGCTGCCGCTGGAGTCGGACGGGAGCCTCTGGAAATACGTTCGAGCCCGTGTGCGCGATGTGATGACAGCGTCCGCTCCCTGCGCCACCTCGTCTCTCCACTAGATGGAGACAAACCGCTTGTTTTCAGATGAGCCCTCTGATTGGTCGCTGAGGAGTGATCGTGAGTGGGCAGCAACACGAGTTCTCTTCTTGGTTAAGTTTTTTATTTCAAATAAAAATATCAAGTCAATGCATATTGAGTCCTTTCCCCTTTTTCACAGGTCATGAATCTGTTATGTGAAATGTTCCAACTTTTCGTTCCAAACTGTTTCATCTCGTCTGATATTTTCCTCAGTCATTTTCTTTCAGGTCTTTCTGATTTATTAAACTACTAAATGTTAACAGCCATTTCAAACCACAACAGACTCTGCACTATCTGAACTATGCACAGGCCCCAGGGCCCGGATCAACCCATGACTCAGTTAATAGACTATTTATACCATTTGGAATAAATAGTAAGGTTAAGGGTAAAGGGCGGTCTTTATTGTCCCTTGTAATTTGGTTTGCAAACAGTCTTCACAAACCAAGAAGTTAGTCCATAGCCTTGAGTCTGTAATTCACCACTTGAATGAAAATCATTCACGTTCCTTTTTAGTAGAGATTCATGAACAATCTGTAAAATAAAGAGAACGTAACAATGCTTAAGGTAAAATAATTAGCAAGTCTGTCACTCTGGAAAATAATCTGCAAGTTGATATCTCTGGAAAAATAAAATGAAAGTTGCGTTCCAGGGCGCGCTGTTGAGCCATTTTGCCACGCCCATTTAAACTTACTCCAGAATACATAAATTCTCACCACTAAACTTTGGTAACAATTTGAGCACATTAAAGCCCTCAAAAAGCAATTTGCCTGGAGAAAAAACAGTACACTTTCAGTAGGGCTTTCCACTGATCGGTGCACGGGCCCTATTTAGCAGACAGCCTCATTTTATTGTTTTTGCTGAAGAGGTTCTATTTACTTGTTTTCGCTTCAAATATCAACCCAGCACCTATAGAACACGTGTGTCTATATAACAGTTTAACATATCATCACTTTGGGGATTTTCTGTATTTGCATTGGTGGGGTGAGGGTGACGTGCCACAGCTGTGTTCTATCTGTGGGCGGGCAGAGGTTTCCTGTAAGAGCGGCAACTAGAACAGCCATTACCCAACATGTCTCTCAGTGCCACATGATTACTTATTTGTTTTAACGCTTGCTCATGTGACCGTGACTCCAGATCCACGCGCGATCGGACCCACGGTGAAGTCACTGCGTGTCTAGACGGCGGTCCAGCTGCTGCCGTCGAGCGGAGGTAAATATACATCTGGCCGCGCAATGAATAAAAGGTGAACAGCAGATAAACAGCCGGCCAATCAGAGGCCGGGGCTGAGGCGAGTACTGCGCGCTGATTGGCCACTCGCACCTCCAGCCCCGGTTCCCATTGATTCTCTGCTGCGACGGCGCTGACTAGCTTCTCTCTCCCCCTTCAGAGCTGCTGGAGCTCCGCGTGCAACTCGCCAGGCCGCCCCGTGTCCGCCGTTCCCTCCCGGTGAAAGAGAGAAAACGCATCCCCACTCGTCTGTCGTCTATCGGTGAGTTGTTCTTTCTCTCCGCCGCTCATCCCTACGTTTTTTCCACAGGTGTAACATCTGCGTTACGCAACCGCCGGCGAGTGTCGTCAGAGAAGTCAGGAGCATCATCGCCACATCCACGCAGCTAGCTAGCTACCCTGGATAGCTTTATTAATAACAATAATAATGATTTAAAGATGGACGCATTTATTGTAACACTGTGTTTGGATGGTGTTTGAGGCTCAACCGACGTCTCTCTCTCTCTTTCTCTCTCTCTCCCCTCCGTGTCACAGCATCGCCACAACCGCAGCCACGATGACGGAGGCGGAGGCTTTGGAGAAGAAGCCGCTGCAGCAGCGGCGCACGTCCGGCAGCGGGAGCAGCGCCCCCCCGGAGCCCCCCAGGGAAGACACCGTGGATCACACGTACAAAGAGAAAGAGGGGCCCAAACCCCCCAGGGTCATCGTGTGGAGGAACGTCGTCCTGATGACCGTCCTGCATCTAGCCGCCGCGTACGGCGTCCTCCTCATCCCCTCAGCATCCCCCCTGACCTTGCTCTGGTGTAAGTGCACAACACTTCTACCTGTTACTGGGCAGGGGGTGTGGGGGGGGGGGGGGGGGGGGGGGCTTTCATTCTCTCAGTGTTACATCTCCTCGGCTGTTATGTCAGCAGCCCTGCCCACTCTCTCTCTCTCTCTCTCTCTCCCTCTCTCTCTCTCTCTCTCTCTCTCTCTCTCCCTCTCTCACACCACTGGTGTCTGCATGCAAAAACACGGTCGCTTACATCAGTGCATAATCCTCCCAGTAGCCTGCATGTAGGGGGGAGTATGGATGAGGCACACATCCTCAGAGATGTAATGTCTGAATGTTGCTGCCGCTGCTACACGGGGAACAGAGAGCTGCTGTTAAGTAACAGCACAGAAGAGACGACCTGATTGGTTGCTCAGTCGATCAGCAGGAAACAATCCAGCAACTTCTTTGTGAATTGATCGATGGCCGTGGGGAATCGATTACAAATCAAACTTATTAGTCTGGAAAATAATCGGGGGAATTGTGGGAAGTACCTGTCAAATGGATTATTCTTGAAAGGAATCTGCAAGTGAAATTATAATAAAAAACATTTAATTGCAGCTATACAACAGCATATATATTGGTTATAACATATATTGAGATGTAGGTTTTTCATTAGAGCAAAGAGGCTGGACTCGTGGGTAGATTGGAATGCCTCCAGTTTCATCATACATGTCAGAGATGCAATCATCAAATGGTTTAATTCGTCCAGTCACCCTCTGATATGATGCAATTACACGAGAGTGGAATAGATGCATTGTCTTGTGAAACAAGCAGGCGAGTACAGACCAGTCAAAGGTGGATTTTAAACATTAACATTTAAGCTTTTGGGTGTGAATTCACTGATTTGTTGCCTTCAACTAACATTAAAGGTTTTATAAGCTACAAGGTGATTCACAGACTTTGCAATGAGCAGTATCAGTTCTTTGTCGGGATCAGATCAGCATAACGTGGTCAAACTAATTTGTCTTTTGCATTTCTTTCCACAGCCGTACTTTGTTTTGTTGTAAGTGCTCTGGGAGTAACTGCAGGAGCTCATCGCCTGTGGAGCCACAGATCCTACAAGGCCTCCACACCCCTCAAGATCTTTCTTAGTTTAGCTAACTCCATGGCATTTCAGGTACCTGAATTTAACAGCTCCACAGGCACACACATTCATTACAGTGTAAATACCATGTTGTGTCCTTCACTGTGTGTAATCTACGTCTTAACTTATAACCCTCAGAATGATATCTATGAATGGGCCCGGGACCACAGGGTTCACCACAAGTATTCAGAGACGGACGCGGATCCTCACAACGCCGTCCGAGGCTTCTTCTTCTCTCACATCGGCTGGTTGATGCTCCGCAAACACCCGGACGTCATCGAGAAGGGACGCAAGCTGGAGCTCACTGACCTGCAGGCCGACAAAGTCGTTATGTTTCAGAGAAAGTAAGTCACTTCAGTGAATGATCTATTTTTACACTAGTAGATATAGTAAAAAATATAATTGTAAAAGAAAAGAAAAAAAAAAAAGAACTTTAGACTTTTGTCAGGTGTATTTGACTGGAACCATTGTCTCAAAGTCACAGCGTAAACTTCACCTACATAGGAATACGGGTCACTGAAGCAGTGCAGGTTAAATTAGACATTCTGGTTTAACCAGGTGACAATTACCAACATGTCATTCATGCACTTAGAGATCTGCCAACAGTCACTCTGTCATGTGAAGGAAAGTTAGGGTGTGAGCATGTCTGCCGAGCAGCGCACTTTTTTTTTCCATGGTTATGTCACACTGAGTAAATACTGACCTCCATTCTTTCCATCTCCGCCCTCTGTTTCTCCCTCACAGCTACTACAAGCTGTCAGTGGTGCTCATGTGCTTCTTCATCCCCATGTTCGTGCCGTGGTACCTGTGGGGGGAGTCCCTGTGGGTGGCCTACTTTGTCCCGGCGCTGCTGAGGTACACGCTGGTGCTGAACTCCACCTGGCTCGTGAACAGTGCCGCGCACATGTGGGGGAACAGGCCCTATGACCAGGGCATCAACCCCAGGGAAAACAAGTTTGTCACGTTCAGCGCTATAGGTACGGAGAAACACGTCAAAAGTGGGATCTCATTTCAAAACCTGCTGCAAGTCTCTGTCGAGCTTTACGAGAACTTTACTCTCATTAGGTTTTGCCAAAATGTAGAGTAAAGTACATTTGTGCACTTTTATCTTGACATAGCATAATCTCTTTGTTGGATTTAATCACATCGAAGTTGTTAAGTGTATTTGCCATTACATGTTTGGTGACATTTTCAATTAACTGGTCCTAAATCAGTGGAAACGTCTGTCTTCAGTCTGAAGTGCTCACCTCTGTTTCCCGTACTTTACAGGTGAAGGATATCACAACTACCACCACACGTTCCCCTATGACTATGCAACCAGCGAGTTCGGCTGCAAGTTGAACCTTACCACGTGTTTCATCGACTTCATGTGCTTCTTGGGTCTGGCCAAGGACCGCAAGAGAGTGTCCAACGAGCTGATCCTGGCGCGTGCGCAGCGCACCGGAGACGGGAGCCACCGGAGTGGCTAAGATCGCTGCGCCGCGGTCAGCTTCGAGGAGAAAACAACCGAGAGAGAAGAAGAAGCTTCCCAGTCTTTGACAGCTATACATTTCTCATCCTCAGAGGATGAACGTCAGCTTCATGAGGGCCTTGACCACATTTTGCTTGTTTTTGTGGTTTTTTGTAGCTGTAACTTAACAAATTGTTCAAGTCAGATTTAAAAAAAAAAAAAAAAAACACGTGTTGCTAAGCTCTTGGCCCTCAGTTTCTGTATTGTTCAGTCGGGCCAAGGTCTTGCAAAGTTGTTTTAGATTTGAAGTTGATAAGTTTTAAAAGTCAACTTCATTCTCTGCTGTTTTGCCACTTTGGTGTGCATTTCCTCATGCAAGATCAGTCATGTAGCCATTTTTATGTAGATTTTACTCAATTATTAATCAAAATGGATGAGAAGTGCCGTAACAAAAAAGGAAACAACATTTTATTCGATAGGTTGTGATACTTTTGCCTTTGTTGACGGTTTACATCAGATTTTTACAGTTCTGATTTCAATTAAGATTTGGAGCACTCTTAAAGATGTGTCAAAGTTTAAAGAGAGTTAAAATCACATTTGTTTTGTTGAAACAAAGTTGCTGGCTTTCATGAAATATGGCACCTGTGGATGACTGAGGGAACCCAGACCATCTCTTTACGACTTGACAACCAGATTGCCAAAAAGTGAACAGAAACCTCAGTCATGTGGTTTGTTTCTTTCTAACTGGGTGGTTCTCTGCGGAAAGCAGAACTTCGAAAAGGACTAATGCTTTCTTTAGTCTGTGTAGTAATTGGAGACAATCTTAAAAAAACTGCCAATAAATATTAATAGTAAAAGATAAATGTTATTTTACCTAAGAACCATGCAATGTGTTGTGTGTTTTTGATGGTTGCATAACAAGAGCGTGCCTGTTGTCGACTGACTCATTCTTAACCATCTCCATCCAGCAAGCTGAGTCAATATTGCTTCTCTAAAATTCGTTGTTGAAGTATTTTTTTTTTTTTTACATGTCTTTCTGTGGTATTCGACATGTTCCTCCTTTGTCCACAAACACCTGCCGCAGACGTCTCATTGGTCGACGTAGCAGCAGCAGCCCGGTCATGTGACAGCTCTGGCGTTGTGAAACATCATGCCACCCCATGCATGACGATATACCGTAGTAGGTGTTTGTAGTGAGGTGTTGTTTTCTTTACCGACGGAAGAGCTGCGTCTGATTTTTGTGATGTAACCGCGGAGATGCATCGCTTTTTTGGATCAACAGAGCTGTTGCCATGGTTTCCCGGCAGATTTCAGGTGTTTACTCTGGTTTAGAATATTTCTTATTGACTCAAAAGAATATTGCTCTAACCCGAACCTGTTTCTGCTTTGCAAGAATTGGATGACTGTCTTTTAAATATAAAAAATACCAAATTGGAGCACATATGTACTTTTATCCCCCCCCCCCCCTCGAAGAGTCAGCATACAACTTAATGCCTTATATATACATATAAATATATATATATATATGTCCTGTCAGATAGAGATATAAAACCCGACTAAGGTCCATGTTTACAGGCTGACGCACCAGGTCCAACATTATTACCTGTTTTTATCATTTTTTTATTCAATTGAGGCAGCATGACAACATTACGGTATTGTGAATGCAAATTGATCTGATTCAAATTTAACACAGTGTTTTATCATGAGATTAAACTTGCAAAACATGGTTCCCCTGCTGGATGTGCCAACTGTGCTCTCACAGCATCTCACTCTAAAAACCTGCAAACAAACGGGTGCTGTCATCAGAAATATCTCCACACATGCCAACAACTCCCTCTATCTGGTTTTTCCTAAAGGACCCGGAGGATGGAGAGGTTGTCAGTCTGAAAGATCATGTCAAATCTAAACTGTATCCTATTCTGAAATAAAAGTCACGATATTTTCAATACACTCGTAATTCAATTCTAACTGTCGTTGCTTTTTAAAATGTGGTTTATCAGGGTACTTAGTGTCAGTGTCTCAGTGTCGGCTGGCACGGCTCTTGTCAAGAGAATCAGGTGATTTGGCGTCAGCTGCTGCCAGAACACTCCCTCTGATAACATCTGCAAACACAACGCATCAATCAGCAGATAATAATGTCAATAATTATTCACAGATTCTAAATTACAATTTTTTTTTAACAACTTCAGGGACAAGATCAACCCGAGGGGGTGTGACATGAATAAGGGGAGAGGAACTTGATAAATTCCAAGTTATTGAAAAGAAAGTTCTTGTGTTGTCAGAATAAATATCACAAGACTTAAACAACAGGAACTGATAATAGGAATAATGTGTCATGAACACTGGGTGCCCAACCTTCCTAAAAACTAAATATTGTAAAGTAAATGACCTAAATGCTGTTCTTTTTCTTTGTGTACACACACACACACGCACACATACACACTGAGTCAGATATCTCCTGTATTTAGTGCTGCAGTAATTAGCAGTTGCCCGCAGATGAGTATAAGACTCAGGTTTCCACGGGTCAGAGAGGAATGTAGGACCGATATGTCGACCAGTTTAAAATACATCGGACTCCGTCAGGGGGAAGTCATGGAAAGTGGAAGTTCTGAATGAATAGAAAAAATCGACCTACTGTACTTAAGTAAAAGTGGAAATACTACACTATGGAATAGGTGGCAGGTTAAGGAGATGCATAAAAATGTAATAATACTATTACTAGGCCTTTATATTGACAACATAATATGTGAACATAATTATTGATGCATTAGTATCAATTTAGTGTTATAAATGGCAGGAGGGACTAATTTGGTCAACTCTATATACTTTATTCATTACTGTCTTCATTTTTGGTATTATATGATTGTTTATGTATTTGATGTGAATGTGTAAATGTAGTAGTGAAGAATTCGATGTAGAGGGCAGCAGCTGACTGACCGTTTCCGGTCCAGATGAAATGTCTTCATACGTGGAGTTTATATACAACAATAGATATTGTTTGTGCATAAATATGGATCAGATTTCCCACAGTGACATGTCACAGAGTCACACTCAGCTCTTGGCTCACTCATTCAACTGCTGGTGGTGTGATGCTGCATGTTACCATCACCCCAGGGTGACATGACACCAGGTTACTGTAGTTCATCATCGGCCCCCAAAACATTCACGCCACGCGGGGTTAGAAGCGTCTGACTGCAGCCGACCAATCACGGGCCAAGATCTGACTTATGATCCTCCTGGACCAATGGGACGAAGGGCGGGTGACGATCCAGATCACAAACTCTCAAGACGTATCTTGAAGTGACTGTGGATCCAAGCGGCGAGTTTTGATATCTGCTTAGGTCGTAAATATAGACTGAGGTGCATTCAGCAGCAGGGGGAGGGGGAGAGAGAGAGAGAGAGAGAGGGTGTGCATGTGCATGTGTGTGTGTGTGTGTGAGTTTACACCCCTGACAGAGCACCAAGCAAATACGTGTCGAGTACCTTGTAAAGGAAGAGAAAAATCACGTGTTGTCATAAAATGGAAAACACCCAGTGGGAATACTGCTCAAACAAAGCAAGAGCACCATTCACATGTTACAAAACTTTACTGACACAAGACAAGTGTATTTGTGGCTAAAGTACACATTGCCCCCCCCCCCCCCTCCCCTTCAGAGAAGTAAAATACCTTCTGTTCTGTAGGATTGTGCATTTTGATTTTGTACATTTGCTTCCTATTTACCAATCTATCTATCTATCTATCTATCTATCTATCTATCTATCTATCTATCTGTTTATCTATCTGTCGAATACCTTGAGTACAAAATCCCAAGTTTTCTAATGAGGCACCTTCAGCAAACCTCTAACCAAAAAAATATTATTTACTAATGTTTAATTTAGGTATCAGCTGTTGATTAAAACAAGAAGTTAGTAGCTAAACTTAATATATAAAGCTACTGAGTTTTCCATTTTCAAATATGAACAAAGGGTCACATGTGGCTTTACTGCAAATAAAGCAACAGCTCAAATCAATAATGATGAATGAATGAGGGAATTTTCAAGTTTTCCTCATAAATGATGCAAACCATCAAGAAAACCACTTGTCAGTTAATTTTTTGAATGAACGAATCAAAGCTCAAACTCTTAGAAGAGGGATTTTATTTGAAAAAGATACCGAAATGAGTAAAGTAAGCAACGTGGATGGTATAAATATCTGTGCAACCAAAATGAGCACAGAGGCACTTCACTGCCTTCTGCTGCCATGATTCACCGAAATGTCCAGCTACAAACCTCAAGAGCGTTTTGTTTTTATTCCATTTAACAGTTTATTCATGTTGTATGATCTGATATATGACCGGTATGAATACAAAAAAAAAGAAAAAAAAAGTCATTCAGAGTTACAAAGGATAAGAGGCGGCCGGAGGACAAGCATCTTTAACAGAAGAGGATGTCAATTCATTTTCAGTTCAGACATAAATCATCAATCTTTTTTTTTTTGTTCCCTAGCTGCCGTGTTACCTCAGCAGTGAGGAGTGAATCAGGTGTGAGGGTGAAAGGAGGAAACTCATTTACATTCAGCCATTGACACCAACTATGAGGAAACAGGGATCGGTGAAATCCTTCTGCAGAGCTTTCGCCCCCCAAAAACCCCTCATGGCACAATGAACTGGACACAATCGGTTACTGCAGGTGAAGAGAACAATCAGAGAGTTTGTTGTTCAACGACACGCCCCTCTGTAAAAAGAACTTCAGTATCAGGCGGTTTCTCACTTAAACAGACAGTTTACATGGACATCAGTGTACGATACTAACCCGATAAAGCAAATAATCTGAGTAAGACTAGAAACAGCATTTTCTGATCAACTTAACCCAAATGACGGCATACTAGGAATATGCAGTCAAGACGTGTGGAGTATTCCGACCTTAGATTATGAAGACATGGATACTTCTTAATTGAATTATGCAGTTTTCACTGCATTCAGTGACATCGACGTGTAGCATAAAGTATTTGCCATCTGCCATCTGCTTAACGCAAAATAAAATGGAGTTGTAGTTTTTGTAAAACTAGAAAGAAAATAACCCAAACTCTACATGTTAGCATTGTTCATTTAACTGTTTGATTCATAACCAGACTCTGCTCTGTAACATGTTAACGAATATATGAATGAAATATTTAACTAGTAACTAAAGGTTAACACCATAATCGAAGATAATGTCTTATTCGGAAAATAAGTCAACAGTATTTTAAACCCTCATCCTGACAGTGGAGGTCCAGGTTGTTTGTGTCGGACGTTAATCACAAACGTGATAAGAAAAAAATTAAGCACCGGTGTCGCAAATGTGGATTATCTACTCGTATAAACCCCACCTTGATTCAAACTTGCTTTGTATATTACATCAACTGTTGAATTTACACAGAAACACAACTGTCAGAGTACATTCATCTTTCTCTTTTTGTAAAATTACCACAGCAACATCGACACATCTCTACAAGAACCCTCCCTGCCGCCCAAAATCAGCTGAGTCCTTCACGAAGGAGCACGTGTGGAGTGACAAAGATCACAAATCTGCAATACCATCTTGATATCTCGTTTTCAAAGCACGTCATCAGGTCAAAAAGAAATAAATACATATATAACAATATGATAACACTGAAGTCTGGTTGGTGGAGTATCCCCTCCCCGGGGGAGGGTTAGACGCCCAGCTTGTTGGCGATGGTCATGAGCACTTTGAGGATGGGCATGAAGCCAGAGATCTCACTGAAGTTGCTGCTGCTGACCACCTGGGTGTGGACCTCCAGGCCACGCTGGTAGTTCTGGCTCGCCACGCAGCGGCTGATCTCGTGAAGCCCGTTCAGGATGTTGTGAGAGAGCTGAGAGATCGGCAAAGGAACAACATCAGATGTGAAAACAATCCATGCATCATTTTGTTGCTTTTCGAGATGTAGAACTTATTTACCGACTCCAAAAAACTGTCTGTAAGTGGAAACATGGTAAACAAGGGATGTGTGTTGTCAGGGGCTGAAGGAGGTATAGAGTTGAATTTTTTTGGACAGGTTATAAGTTCAATATAAATATACTTTGAATAAACAAGCATCCACTGCTCTGCAGCAGCGGGGGGGGGGGGGGGGGGGGGGACTCGCCAAATCCCAAAAACAAGGCGATCATGACAACGGCAACTGATGGGTTTGGTATTCTGCATGCTCAGTGGAACTTCACTGAACTGTGAATAAAGAGTGGTGAACAGCTCTTTGTGAGGCAGAGCTGGCGTGTCACAGACTAAGTCCTGCAGCCAGTCTTTACTTGCTGTGGCTCAGTTGCTGCAGGTCACTCTCACACTTTCAGTGAGAAAACAAGCAACCAGCACCACCACAGAGTAAAGACAAGGCACAGATTAATGATTGAAATAGTTTTTTAGCCAAGAACATTTTGTGAGTAACACCTGTTGTGGTTGAGAAGAGTTGTGCACTGGGTTTAAAAGTTGCTGTCTCACCACTACTGTGTTTTTTTATCTTTTATAATTTAGTTTTAAACGACAAATGTATACTTTGGAAAGTAGTAAGTTATTGATGGGACCTTTTTCTAGGTCAGACATTTTGACGTGTTCCAACAGGTGAAGCAGAGGTGTGGTCTTAACATTAATAATAACGACAGTCTTCCATATAAGGGGAGAGATTAATGACATTCATGCTCTGACAAGTTAAAGTCATGATTATTAAACCTCAGCCTGAGACTGATCTGAGGTGATCTGTGGGACGCTGTTCCGATTTCTATCTGCAAAGTGAAAAGTAATGTTTGACATAAGCAGATATTAATAAAGTTACTGGGTGATGGTTTAGACTGAATATAGCAAGTTCTGCAAAAAAGAAAGCCAAATGTGTCTCAATCGCCCCCTGGTGGCTAACGGCAGTAAAGTTATAAACTCACCTTCTCCAAGTCAAGTTTTTGTTTTCTGTCATTTAAGGTGATTTATTATCAGACTGATGTATGATGAAGTATTCGTTTTATCCAGTAAGTGTGGTTTAAATTAGTTATATATCATTTATCGATGGGACCACGCTACTTCTCAGACCTTGAGATACGTTGTCCATCTTTACATATATACTGTCATGGGTTCCAACAGTTTCCTTCCTCATAAGATTGATGATCCCTTAAGCTTAAGAGGTTTTACTTTTTTCTGAATGATAATGATTTCGTCTTCCACTGGGTGTTTTACTTTCAGAACATTGTTGGTCTTTGGAATAATTTTTTTGGCAGCATATCAAAGACCTTGGCTACATGTAGTAATTCCTTACCGACTGCTCCCTCAGCTTGTCATAGAGGATCCCCAAACGTTTGCCTGCATCATCAAGTTTCCTTTTGGTTTGCTGAAATGAAAACAGTTTTCCTCTTTTAACATGTCATCAAACTTTTTAAATCAATACAAGGTTTAGCACAAACACTTGGATGAGACCTGGATGACAGGCAGCAGCAGCAGAAAAGGCAGCAGGACTTACAGGGTCTCCTGCTGCGAGCTGACAGCGATGCACCAGGCTGTCAAAGGTGGATTTGAGTACCATGTGTTCAGCGGGGATTTCTTTCTGCTCCACCCTCTCCGTAGGCATTTGCTGGAGGAGCTGAGCAACACAAGGTGTTAGAGGTGTTTGCTATGGTTGTGGCTGCTGAGATTTCAGAGAGCAGCCTCGTGTGACACACGTACCTGCACGCTGGGCTCCTGGGGGGCTCCAGGGGGGACTTGGGCGTGGTCGTGAGGCTGAGGGGCCTCCACTGGGTATCCCATCACAGGGGCTGTGATGGGTGCTGGTGGAGTGTAGTTATCAGGGATCTGTGAACAGAAAAAAGTAACATAACCATAAGTCTGTGAGGGGGAGGATATGAATAGGAACTCCAAACCTTGCTGACTGAATATTGATTTTTAGTTTAAGTTTAAGTCAACTAGTTGCTAACTTTGTGTCAGAGCAGATGGTGAACAGTTGCTTTATTAGAGCTTATTTGCTCAAAACATCTGAATCCTGCTGCTGGAGATCAGCTTAATGAGAACAAGGTTTTCCTTCCCCACTGTGGGTTCTTTACTACACAAACTGGTTTTAAACGAAATGTTGTAATTAAATACATTGTTTTTGGAAAACCTTAAATTATTGAACTGGGCTCTTAGTGGGTTTAATTATTTACCTCTGGGCGGTATTAAGTGCCGCCAAGTGCTTCCAATCCGGAGAATATTACATTCACCTGAGGGTAAGTGAAAGGATTGTGTAGCAATTCAGCCATGAAGGTGTAAGTGGTAACCCTGGCTTTTAGTTTTTGAATATTTATTTTTCTCACAATAACTAGTAACAAGAAAACAAGTCAGCAAGGGGAGCAGAGAAGGTGACAAGATCTGTACAAATTATTTGATTGCTAAGTATATTTCACATTTAACTGTTGCAGGGACTGGACAAAACTTTCATAACCAAAAAGACGATTTAATAGTGATAAATCTGTGAATACCTTCTTCTTCCTAGGTCCACCTCGGACAGCGGGTGGATCATTCCAACCTTCTTGAAATCCTACGAGTAGAAGAAGAGTGAGAATTAGAGAGAATCTAGTAACATTTTTCTTCATGTGGTCACACTCAAGCAGCCAAATAATGTCTGCGTGACAAGCTTTGTTTTAGTTTAGATGGCAAAACGCTTTCAGTGAGAACACAGCTTTAGTCCATAGACTTGAGCAATGTGTGCAAAAACAAAACAGCAAATGTTCAGGCAGCAGTCACATACGTACCAAAGGCTGAGGAATCATGAGCATTTAACATATAAAGTGAATGCAAGTATTGTAAAATGTGACAATAAATATTTTAATTATTGCAGTTCCCTGACACATTGCAAGAAAAGCATCAAACACACACTGACTGATCACTGAAATAAAAAAAATAGATTGCAAAAACAGAATGCAATCTATTGCAAAGATATAACATAATAAAATCAATATTGTATTGTACAGGCATACAATGTTATAATTGTCAATGCATCTAATTCCATATCCAGCCCTAACACTGTCACCTTCAAGGTCACACTGGGAATACAGCCACGGAAAATGTCCTGCAAGTCAAATCAGGAGTAAAAGCATGAGTAACAGAATTATCTGTATTGCTTTGTAGGTTTGTCACTATCTAAAATTATTTGGATAAACATCTGTGAAAAAAAAAAAAAAATGGAATAAAGATAATTGATCTCTTGACTATAAACGTGATCAACATGTACCTGTAGGAGGAGGAGCAAGAGTAGGGGCTGGGAAGGGCTTTGCAGCAGGAGCTCCGGGGCCTCCCTGTGGATACCCTGATCCAAGAGGAGCGTAGGGACCAGAGGTCATGGGGGATACTGGCCCCTGGTTGTGTGGGCCCCCTGGGTACATGGGAACTGGGGCTCCCGGCTGGGAGCTGGTTGGCATGAAGTTTGAGGGTAAAGAGGTAGACGGCATGAAGGCTGTTGGTGGCACCCCAGGGCTGGGCATGGGGGGGAGGCCTCCCGGGGCTGATGACGAAGGTGGTAGTGGAGGTCCAGATAAGCCAGCAGCTGGCATAGAAGGACCTGGAGGAGGGAAAGAAGAGGGTCCGCCCATGGACATAGGTTGAGGCTGGAATGGCTGGTGAGGCAGGAAACCTGGGAAAAGACACAAGTGATTGTAATTATGCATCAAATAAGATCAGCTTGAAATAAGAGGGCTACACAAAAAGTCAAACCTGGAGCCGGAGGCGGATGTTGTGGGTAGGATGGCCTCCTGGCAGGGCGGGCTGCACCGGGCGGCTGTATATGAGAGGAAGGAGGCAGACCAGGGCCAGTGCTGATTGGAGCAGCGTTTGGGGTAAAAAACGATGCCATAGGATTCTGTGGCGCCACTTGGGAAGGAGCAGAGGGCTGGTACTGACCCTAATAAAAAAAAAAAACTGGTTGCTCAATATGTTTTAAGGAAAAGCCCCAACATTCATAACTAGATAAGAAAGAATCTTGCAAACACAAAAATGATTTTAAGCTTTGCTGGTAAATGTATACCATAATTTGTGTTTTGGGTGCAGGAGGCTGAGCAGCAGGAGCCGGCTTGGCTGTCGACACATCGACTCTGTTGAAGGAATTTGGAGGCTGCTGTCGAACGGCAGCTTCTTCCTGAGCATGGAACAGCCTGTCCCTCAGCATCATGATCCCAGACTGGGGAGACAAAGAGCACAAATACGAAAAGGTGCTTATGCAATCCAAATCAAAAGACGGGGTTTTAAACTAAGGTCAGCTGGGTTCCCTCTCACTTGCTCCGAGTTCTCAGGCAGGTAGGTCATGGCGGTGGAGAGACTGCCCTCTGCAGCAAGTATGCCGGCATAGCAGGTCAGCTTCTCGGCCAGGATGGGGCTCTGGACTTCCACCTCGCTATTGCGGAGGCGTTCGATTGACTTCCGCAGCATCATGACCTTCTCAACCAGATCCTGCGAAACACACAGCCCATGACACTGTTAGTGGGGCAATCCTCAACGCTCTCACATTGGGGATACGATAAGGCATCGAATGTGCAGCCCATAAAAATGATCTTTCAGGTTATTTTCCAATTTGCAGGCCGTAGCGTTTCTTTATGATGGAAATTTAAACATGCTTAATTTGTTTAATAGGGGATGGGATCCTTCTGACATGTACTTCAAGACATCTGACATATCTTCTCTGGCAGACTTGACTATAGTCTCAAAACATAATTTGCTTCATTGTTACAGGACCCGACCTCTAAACCAAGAGGGGAGGAGCAGTCTCGATGCAAGGCCCAGCACTCCACCAGCTTCTCCACGTTCCCAGAGCAGATGTAACACAGACAGGCCTGCAGGCAACGCTTCTCCGTTCCTTCATGTTCCAACCGGCCTCCCAGCGTATCTACCGGAAAATACACAATCAAACAATGGTAAAGAAAGCGCGAAGGCTGACATGAGAGCAGAGAGGATGAGCGTAGGCAGGAATGCCATTCAGCAAGTGAAACAAGTACCGCTGAAGCAGTGCAGTTCTCATGGATGTGAGCAAGTCGCAGCACGTTCAGTGTGTGAGAGACTTACCGCACAGACGGGCAAAGTCTTCAGGGTGAGCATAGGTCAGGAGAGCAGCCAGAGCCTCCTTCCAGTTGTCCAACTCACAGCTCTGCACTATGTCTCTCCAGTTCTGGGTCACTACTGATGATATCAGCTAGAGAAGAGGATAATCTTTATTAACTTCCCATTTCGATATTTCTTTTCATGTGATTCCTTCGATTGAAGTACAATTGATGAATCAAATGTGACGATTTCATCTTTACATTGATTCTCTCACCATTGAAATGCTGTTCTTTTGCTTGCTTAGGTATTTTTGCTGAGTTTTCTTGAGCAGTTCTTCTCCTCCGCTGATCGAGAGGAGGATGGCTTCAGCGTACCGACCGTCATTCAGACACAGATCCACAGCTCCCTCAAAGTTTCCGACCAGCAGCGCCTGGCTTATCAACCCATCGGTGTCTTCAAAAGAACAGGGTCATTAGCCATAAATAATGCAACCGTAACAAGGACACAAATACGAGGTGCAAGATATATTATCAGAGCTAGTGTGTAATAAATGGTATTTACCACATGATACAGGGATCTGGAAGTTGGAGGTTTCCTTTGGGGTCTGAGTGAAAAAGTCTGCTGGTGACACAGAACCTGATGTTCTCGCATCAACTCCTGCAAATTCATCAGATCTCTGGAAACATGACAGACACCATTGCACGGTAAACATGAGCTGAAATTTACAAATGACCATTAAGACGTGAAAAATAAATACTTTTGTGTGCAGACCTCGGTGGAGAGCCGCTGCATCTTTTCTGCCAGATCTTTGGCGTCAACTCCATGACCGTTTGGTTGAAAACTCTTCCCCAGGCATTTTGAAATCTGAAGGAACAACATTTTCAGAACAAAGACACAGGATGAGGATGAGGATGATGATTTACGGGCAAATGTTTATGTGTGATAGGTGTTAGCAGATAGCTGCAGTTGTAATCACAGGGAAAATACCTTTCTTTCCAAGTCATCTTTGTTGAAACCCAAGAGTCTGAGGAATTTAATGCGAGCTTCCTCTTCAAAATTAACCTGTAACCAGAGAAAGGTCATTACTTTAAAATACAAGAGTATAAATCCGACTGACAGAATAAATAATATGTCAGTGTGTAAGGCCCCACCAGAAGGAACTTCCATATGTCCTGCTCAGCATCTGACTTGGCGTTCTGAATCTTGGCCTGGCAGTAGTTGTTGAACGAACCCGCCTGCAGCGCTGCCTGCAGCTCCCTGGAGCGCTGGAGGAACTCCGTCTCCGTGGTAACCTGGCTCATAAACACTTGCCTGGGGACGGGCTGGGGGCTCTGCACTGGAGGCATCTTGGGATTCTCAAAGGTTATCAGCTTTCCACCGAACTACCAAGCAAACAATGGATTGGACGTAAAGGTAAAGATGTTTCCCTTTTCGATAAAACCTGCTTATAAAATATTTTACTGTTGCACTTACAGCAAAGGACGCTCCCACTGGCCTGCGCACCCACTTCGGTGGCTTTTTCAGAGGAGGAACGATGGTGTCCTGCGCTGCAGGCTGAGGGACCTGCAGGGGAGGCAGAACCTGCCCTGTACCGAAGGGATCCATTGAATCAAATGAGGAGGATATCTGTTGAATACAATGTTAAATGTTAAATACAAGCATGAGTCTAGAAAACAGGATGAAACAAGCAGTCAATCAACAGAAAACTCAATTATCCTGGTAATCAATAAAGAAAAAAAAAACTCAAAAGGAATCTGGAGTTTTACACCAGCTCCATCTTGTGGATAAACAATGCTATGAACAGTGCAAGGCCTTAGGAATGAAACTCACCACATTAAGACAGAACACCCCTCACCTTATCAGCCGTGCTTTGCTGCTGAGCCTTCAAACTCCCGCCCATCACTGAGTAGACGGTGATTCTACCATCAAATGATGCTGTTGAAAGCAGGGCTGGATTTCTGGGGCACCACTGAACGTCAAAACACCACTGGTTTGTTGTTGGGAGCTCGTAAATGACCTAAAATGGGGGAATTGACACATGATAACTTATGGCATCATAATCAAGTCACTGTACAGGGACGAAGCCATTTAGAGAAGCAACAGTTAATGTGTTATACCTCTCCAGTGTTTGGATTCCAGCAGAGGATCCGGTTGTCTTTAGCACTACTCAGCAAGAGCTCGGAGTCGGCTTGGCTCCAGGATATGGATAGAATTCCCCTGGAAGAACATACTAACAATGTTAGATACACAACAAGATGGTCAATGACAAAACAAACAAATCAAAATGTTAAAGCTTCACCTTGTGTGGTTCTCAAAGACTTTGAGGGGTGATGTTGCAAAACGGAGGTCCCACATCTGGATGACTGGCAGTCGGTCATCCTCAGAGGCCAGCACCAATTGAGTGGCTACATCCGGGTGCCAGAGCATTCCTGAACAGTGCATCTGAAACCACATAACGGATAAAAGGGAATTTCAACAAGGCGCAACACAAACATTTAAACTTTCTGTCAAACCTTAACGGCTTAAAAAGATTGTCAATATGTATCCTGCCCTTTAAAAGTAGATACGAATCATCCGTTGAGAAGCTCTCGAGTTGAACATCAATCAATCAAATCAATAACTGTCTGTTAGAGACACTCCAGGGTGCACTAAGATTTTATTTCTCAACATAAACTTAAGTGTTTACAGCCTGTTTTATACAGAGCTGTTGTTGAATAATTTAAGAGCCCAGGGGTCAGTATATACATCGATTACAGTACAGTGGTCAGAGGGTAAGAACAAAAAGTAAATGTTGCTGAAGTGTGGCCAATGAGCCTTCTACTTAATCCATGACAAACAAACTTGCAATGATTTGGCAGAAGGTTTACTTTGGACTTGTATGAGGTTTTTCAAGCCACCAACCCTGTTGCTGTGGTCACTGATCTTGATGATGGGCTCGTTCTTTCTCAGGTCCCACACAACTGCTTTCCCACTGGGGCTGGCAGAGGCCAGGATGTGCTGAACCTGCCTGTTCCAGGACACTACACTGATGTCTTCAGCAGGCTGAAAGAAGAGATGGAGGCCGTTACAGTCAAAAACCAACCTGCTTTCTGAGACAACCATTCACGTTGTAAACTTCATAAAACCTGTGCTCTCCCAGTCATGCACCCACCTGTGACTTTGCTCCGGGTGTCATTGGACTGCCCAGGTTGTTTAGATCCCAGATGTATATCTCTGAATCGTTCGCTCCTGATGCGAGCAGATTACTCTGAGTGGGGAAGCAATTTAGAAAGATTGATACATCAAACACAGTCCCAGGAAAGAGAATATAATCGTCTTTCAGGACACTGAAGATTCAGAAGTCAGACATTTACCTGAAAAGGGTTGAAATCAAGAGCTCGAACGGGTCCTGTGTGTTTGTCAGACTGTCCCACAACTGTATCCGGTCCGGAGTTCATTATTTCCTCTGGATTATATATTGTCAATGCGCCATTTTCACTGCCTGCAACCAGTCTTCCTCCAATACCATCTGCTCCCATTCCAAAGTTCACCCACACGATGCTGTGCAACCTGTGGAATATTAAATATCTAGTGATATATTTGCAAATGACAGACTCATAACTTAACCTGAAGTGCACCAAGTAATTCAAACGTTCTGCATAATTTCTGCTTCCATACATTGCGCCATCTAAAATCATATTATTGAACCTGATCTGTTTGATTACCTGTTTGCAGTGGGTAATGATCCTTTCAGCTTCATGTCAAGACAGGGGTCAGAAAAGTCTGTCTCAAATATCTCCAGGGCAGCGGTGGTGTTGAAAGAGGCATCCAACTGTTGGGCGGATGTCCCTAAGGCCAGGTGGATGGGATGGTGCTCTGCAGGACTCCATGCCTGGTGGGCAGTCCTCTGGATCTCCTTCAGCCTCATCTTCCTCCGAGTACAAGTTCAAAGTCCTGAACAGACGTTTGGACACCTTACAAATCAAAAGGTAAAACATTTGTTCGCCTAACATTTATCATGGACTCACAGCAACGTCAAAGGAGAAAAATTAAGAAACACAAATATGAACCTAAAGACAGTGTATTTTCTCCATACAAATAACACAGACGACTGGTTGTTACCTTTGTGTACTGGCATTTGCATTGGTTTCTCAAATCAAATGAAGATTTCCCAAATGTAACCTTGGTCTACAACAATCTTTTTTAACCAGCTGTAATGGCTCTGATCTGATCTGAACATGGTCTAATTTAGTCTAGATGGGGAAAAAGCAGTAAACTCTACTTTTTAAATGTACAAGTCATAATGTGGGTTTCAAACCACATTTATCTTTTGCTGACTGGACTGATCTACAATATCTAACCCACGTTCACACATACAATTTGGTTTAAAAGAACACAGACTTGATCGCTCAATACTGTCACTGATGTTTCCTCAATCTGGAGAATGAGTTCAGACCCTGGAGGCACATGTTCCTGCTCTTTACCTGACTCGACTGCAGCAGGGTACCACCCTTACTGACAGATTACCTCCGACTATTTCCTGGAATTGTGGCTAATGCGTTTTTATGCCAAAGCAACTAATAACACGAGTCACCACAAAACAAGCTGTTATTTACACCACGATCTTATCTTATTCAACTGTTGTCGTTACCGCTGATATTGTTTATAATCAATTGTCGACGAGACTATCACAATTTAAGGAAGAATAACCTGATCGTAGCGGCTCCACACACACGTATCGTTAGCTTCATCTGACGTTACACACAACCTGACTGCAGCCATTATCTAACTCTAAGATAGTTTTCGAGGGAGTCTGTTAATAACTCTAATGTACCACTGTATTTAAACAATAATCATGAAGCTAACTTGCTAACAGGTTGGTGTGGCATCCTCCCCAGTCGTTTTATTCCAGTGTATAACCGGAGCCTACTTGGCTGCGAGCTAGCAAGCTAGTCACCGGCCACCACCCATTCCAACAGAGACGCTGTGTATCCGGCTCATTTAAACATGTTAAAACATGAAATGATAAAAAATAGTTCTAAGTGTAACTCACGTCAACTGTCTAGCACCGCCGGACAGTCCGCATCCAAAACTAACTGGGAGGCTAGTCCGGAGCTAACAGCTTAGCCACAGGCGAAGTCCGAGCAAAGTGCTTAGCCGTGTTGTCACTGCGCTACGGTGGCCGACGTGGATCACGTTTCATATGGAATGGCCTGGGTTAACCCCACTGTCTCCGCTCAACAAAAAACATAACCTGGAGTTATATTATCTTTCACTAACTGAGAATTATTTAAAAAACTTTTATATAATTTATACACATGCAAGAAAGAGACACGGACACAATCTTAACTTTTATCATACGTTTTTATTCTTCACAGAAATATATATACACAAGTAGAAGATTTAAATCGTTTAGATTTCGTAGTTTTTCACTTCCTCCGGTTGCTTTTCTGGATCTCCTCCTTTCTCCAAGTACAGGTCGTTGTAGGGAAACTGTTTCGCTGCCTGGAACACAGACAAACCCTTTTATGGAAATGTGCTTTCAAACAAATGCATTTTCTGCCTGACTACTTTGTATATACTGATATGTTTCCACAGAACAGCTGACATTTATGAACAATTTGTGAGAGTATCATCACAGATTTACTGAAAACATAAGAAATATAGTAAATACAATGAGCATGAGTATCTAATAAAACTTGAAGATGGATATCATCTAAACTGTACAATAGTCTGTTTTCTTGAAGAACTCTATTTTGTGTTAATTAGTGCACTATAACACACAAGGGATATTTTCCATTTTAGACTCTGTTCTAAAATGGGACAGTGTTTATGTTAAAAAACACAAATAGAGGTAATGATGTCAGATCTACTGAGGGGGCCACATGGCTCTCATAGTTCTACCATACAAGCCAGTAGCCAGTCAGATTTAACTTTAGCTTCAAAGAATCCTCAACTTTTGCCTTTATCATTGATTACAAGGCCAAAACAATTTATGACGCTAAGGTGCACAGCCGAAGTTATGCAACTAAAATCCACTGGTGGCCGATAACACTTGCTTACATTTTCTGGAAGTTGGTGACTTGAAATGTGCAGAAGACCTTTAACGGTACAAGGGATATCAACAATATTTTCACATATTCTAAGATGTGTCACATGAAATGTATGAAATCAAACCATCGCTCACGAATGTGAATTTGAAGCAAGAAAAGCATTTTTAAAGATAATCTGAGATATTTGGAGAATGATTATCTTCTCTGCATCAGTCATTAAGATCACCCTTTGAAAATGAACTTGTGAATTGGACATATAATTCCAGGCCTTGTTCTGTACTTACAACAGGTTGATACGCTGGGAATTTCTCCCCAAGGTAGAACATAAACAGCATGAACCCGATGAACCCAAACAGCTGTTTGCACATGGTCGACCAGGACACAGGGCTGGGAGATGTATCCACACGGTTCCTGATGTACATGTCAAAATCCCAGTGCATCTAAAAATAGACAGAGCCCAGACACTGATAAATAATCAAGGACAAAATAATACTGAAAAATACACAATAGTGCTGTCTTGAGTGGAGAAAGAACAGTCTCTGCCCCAGTATGTTACTTTACTGAGGCACTTTGAACTTATGCTTGTTTGTATTGCTTCCATACAGTTCGGACGCAAACATACATGTACAACCTTCAGACATTATCCATTGTGATGTACAGTATGAACTCTGACTTTTCATTGCTACAGTATTATACTGCAAATTGTCTTGCAATCAATGTGGAACTGATATCTGATGCCATAAGTGAATTTAAAAAATTTACAGCTTGGCAATACTGGATTTGTTTAAGCTGATATATGGGTTAGGGATAGCCAATATTCATATCAGTGACTCATACGAATGACATTTCAAGAGTAAACTTATTTTATTGGATCCAAGATATGTTCATAGGTGCGGTATTAATGAGTCATATTGATTCTTTGTATCTAGACAACAAAGTTGATGTTAGAGAGAGATGAGCAGTGTGCATGTGGTGGGATTACTGCTACAGTAGTGTTTGTATTGAATTGATTTTGAAATACTGAATGTATGTTATTACTTAGTAATAAGGTGTAGTGTAATTCAAATGTTTAGGTTTTACTTAGCTTGTTGTGTGTTTTCACAAGTTTATCTACTGTAATAAACAGAACCAAATCACTCCAGGAGCAGTAAATAAAACCAGTATCTCACCGGCTCTCCCCAGTTCCTCCTCAGGTCAGGATGGTCCCATTTGTACCAGGGGTCCCTCTCATGCTGAGATCTATCTTGTAGCTTTGGATAGTCACCGAAGCTACAAAAACACAACAATGGCATGATTATCTGTCACTTTTCATTGTGAAGTGTGAGTGTACCTGGTAAACAAAACAATTGACCAGCTGAACACATTCTTCAGCACCCACAGTTGAACTCCCATCAAGCAGAGATTTTCAAAATAAAGCTCACCCCTCTCCCTTATCCGGATACGGTTCATACTCCGCCACCGTCATGTTGTACTTCTTTGCTGCTGCAGCTTTCTCCTCTGGGGTCTGGGGGAACGCACCAGGCAGACCATCCTTCGTCAAACCAGAGGCTGAAACACCATCAAATATATAAGAACAATACACGTTATAAAGCTCTAAGAAGGCGAATGAAAACAAAGACAACGACAAAGCTAATCTGACCAACTTCACTCTCATTCAGGATAGACGCTCAGCTAGCATGAGCTAAGGCTAGCATGTCAAGGTTACGTCCACTGAGGGGCTTGTATTTCACATTTTCACGCACGTATCCACAGAAAAGTACATCACGCTGCAAGACGAAAAGACAACGCACGACTCACCCGCTCTGCTTCCCGACACCAGGCCCGGAAGGCCGGGCCGGTTCCCTCTACAGAGAGCCTGGGCCAAGCGTCGGAAACCAACAGCAGCCATGTTGACTGTCTGACAGAATGAGCAGTGCGCATGCGCAAGGTTGGAAGTACAGGTCGAGATAAGGATCAATTCAACGCGGAACATTCGCGTACATATTTAATGCAGATATTAAAGAAATAAAGAATTGTACAAAAACGTTATTTATAGTATTTACATATAGCATTGTAATACAAATATATCGATAACCTTCAGCAAGTATCATAATGGTGGCGGTAAGGCAAAGAGGAACATTGTTCAAGTAGATAGAAAACTTTCAAGATATCCACTCCATTTCAGAGTGACATTGTGTACTTTTCGGCACTATCTGATATCTTGATTTGCATTTTTAGACTCGAGGACATCATAAAGGGGGATATGAGCACACTGATAGAAAAGAAAAGCGTAAAGTGGAAACAGTTTTTTGTCGAGTTCTACTTTGATACCTTAAGTATATTTTTTGGATTATACCTCTCCTGAAGTGTAGGATTAATTTGTAATGGGATACTTTTACAAAGAAACAAAAACAATAAAAGATTTGTTTTGTAATGCTTTATTTAATTCTAGTATCAGAGCCCATAACATTAGACAAGAGTGTGATGGTGACATGAAAACTCCTCCAGTGGCTGAAGGGAGCTGTTGTCAGAGTGAATGCACTAAAGCTCTGAGTCCTGCTCCTCTTCCCATCAGATCCAGCTCAGGTGCATGTGCGCATTTACTGGGGGATCGTCACTCTGCCACTGATGTTCAACTTCAGAAAGTCCGTCAGAGAAGTTCTGCTATGTCCTTCTCCACATTGTCAATGGGGCAGTGAAGTTCATATCTGCAGTAAAGGGAAAACATTAGTTGTTATGCATGTTAGACCTAAAGGAGTGCCGTAGCTCATGTTACTTTACCTTCTGAAGGGCCGGCCATCAGCAGTTATGAGAAACTTCTCGAAATTCCACCGGATGTCATTGACTTTGATTGGGGACCAGTAGAATTTCTTTATATCTCCAATAACAGGGTTCACAAATGGCAACAGTTCCTGAGTTGAACAAGAAATGACCACGGTGACAGCTGCACTTCTGACAGAGAATATATACCATATAACCAGCAATGTGATCCTGTGTAAACATACTACCTTCAGATAGCTGAAAAGACGCTCTTCATTTAATCCATTCACCTCAACCTTGCCAAAGACAGGAAACTTGGGCACAAACTCTCCACCAGGTCTCACATACTTCAGAATATTGAGGGTTTCATGATTGACCTCTGAAAAAAACGTGGTATTAATGATTTGTTTTAAACAGAAAGTCACGAAAACCATCGCATCCCTCGATTGCTACCGTTCAGACTCTGGCCCCAAATACAGTATGCAAGTGGGCAACGTTCATATCCAAGATATTCTGGCTTCATTTCTGGATAGTGGTGGGAAGTGGAGATGTGTCGCCAATCTTTGTATACAGGTGTGAGCATGTTAACAAACCGTATGTAGGTCAGAGATGGTGGAGTATTTAGATTCTTTAATTATAAAAAATACCAATACATTAATGTAAAAACAGTAAAAAAAAAACACAAATGGTATCAGCAGTAAATATATTTAAAATATAAAATGTAAAAGGACTCATTAGGCATAAAAATGGCCCTGTCATAGATAAGCATTTTACTTCAGTTGGCTATAACTTAATCAACTTTAGATTCTGAAGTTCAGTTATTGTCCTCTTTTACACAATAAATAGGAAGAAGAAAACAAATGCTGCAATTCCAGATTTTTACTTTCTTCTTAGGACTTTGGCCAAATCATTTTTGTGTATATTTTTAATAATATGCTCAATGTTTTCAACTTCATACATAAAACTTGAATCTGAATAGTAACTAGAAAATATAGCTGTCAAACAAATATAGTGAAATCCAAATTGTTAAATAAATCAAAAAGAAGTATATAAAAATGTTCCTTAATAGAGAACTTGAGTAAAAGTACATTCCACAGGGACTTAGGGAGGCTCCACAGTACAGTATTTCTCTTGGTGCCGTAAAACAATTATTGTCCTGTCAGATTTACAATCTGTCACATTTCAGAAGCTTCACTGAACCCACCAGGTGACTGAAGACCAAACTGGTTGCAGGTGAATCCTAAGACAGTGAAGTTGAGGTCACCAAACATTTCCATCAGTGCATTCAGTCGGTGGTACTGAGGGAACAGGACACAAAAGCAAACGGCTCTAATAAAAGTGACATAGCTCGCGTTGTTATGGATCTGACCGCAATCAATCAGGGCTCTGGCGGGATATTACCTCCTCTGTAGTTGACCCTCAGAAGGTGGCAACGTTGACGATGAGAAGCACCTTACCCCTGTACTTACTGAGCGGAACCGGCTGTCCGTCCAGGGTCTCAGCACAGAAATCATACACTGATTTATTCGCCATGTTTGTGCTCCGGCTTGTAAAGGGGGACTGTTAGTCAGTCAGGAGTGAGAATTCACTCTTGCTTTCCTGTTGGCTCATCTCATTCACGCACACATAACTCATGGGTCAGCAATTGTTCCTCATGACTGACTTCATTGTTTCTCTGGACAGAGGTGAGCCGGCAGGGGGGGTCAATTGTTCAACACATGTGTATCAGGAAGAGGAGCTGATGGCAGCCGATTGGGATTAGGAAATTTAAAAATTAAAACAAATATGGGGGCACATATAGATGTTTCTACTTATTTTAGCTGCATTATTTCCTCTTTACAACTGACAGTTTGATGAGGTCTCAGAGTAAAGAGACAATCAAGAGTAAAACACATCTTTTAAATTGAATTCCTCGAGGTTTTCAACAGATATATATTATTTCTTTTACATGAAATCATAGTCTCAACTTCCTGATTTGTACTTTTTTCAAATCAGGAAGCTAAAAAATGTCTTTATCACAATAATTAAAGTTATAGTATTTTAATTTATATGACATTCTGACTAAAATGTATTATTTTATATATTGCTGCAATCACTTGTGCTTTGAAAACGCCTTCACCTTTGATAGTATACTAGGCTGAAATCCCTCTAGATATAAATATATATATTAAAGGATGTTTAATAAATTATTTTGCTGATATATTTAGTGAATCACCTCAATCATCAATTCTCGGCTTTTCCCCCAGAAATGCCGGAAGATTTGTATAATTTTCCATATTACAATTTTCACATTTACGTTTTTTGCAGTAGTATTCAGGGAAGAGGATGATCCTTGTGGAGATATATTATTTTAACTTTTAGCGTTTTTATCCCTGTCATCCCTTTCATTTTCTACATACAATTCATACACTGTTGGATTTGAATGCTGCTTGTTTTTTTGTTTAGCATGAACTCTTCTATTATTATTAATTAGAATAATAAGAATAATGGCATAACATTATTACTGAACATCAACATTGTTGTCTTTCATTGTGGATCATTCTTCCGACGGTCATTGAAGGCAGCACCGGGTTCGGGCTACACCACAGCCGGTTGAAAGATGCTAAAGATAAACACGTTGTTTTTGTGCTCGCGTGAAGAACAACACACGTTGAAAAACGGTGTCTAACGCATCGGACTCACAATGAGTGAAGACGCCACGATACGGACGTGAGTGGCTTTAAAATGCAGTGTTTTTTTTAATTTACAAACCCAGCAGGGTCGGTGGCCCCGGCAGGTTAGCTTCTCCGCTAGCGGCTACAGCAACAACGGCCGAGTCACCGAGCCCGTGTGTCCGTTAAACATGGAAGCTGACTTGTGTTGTGTATGTCTACCCCCGTGACACCGCTGGTAGAGACCCTCCAGTCTGCTCTTGTAACCCCGCTGCTGTTCTCCTGCCCTTTAAACCCCCAGGTTAACGTGTAACCGTGTTGTTGTTGTTGTGTCAGCTGTACACACTGTAAACACTCAGGTGTGAATGTGTGTGTGTCTCCTCTGCAGATGTCAGCTCCTGGATCTGCCCTGGGAAGATGTCCTGGTCCCCCACATCTTGTGCTACTTGCCCCTGCAGCATGTGGTGAGTCTGCAGAGGGTGAGCAAGCATTTCCACAGCCTCGTCCAGGTCTACCTGGCCAACTGCAGGACGTTTGATCCGTCCCCGGTGAGTGTGTGCACTGGGTTTCCCTCTCAGTGGAATGCAGGGTGAAGCTGAATATCACACGTGTTACACAGATTTCACTGTCATGCCTGTTTAAGATCTGGCAGATAACTAAAAGACACAATAAGGCCTCTGATAACCAGAGATTGTACTTGAACTTATATGGATTTCCTAGTTTGCATGTGATTGTTTATGATGTATTGAACCTGGACCATAGATACGTGGCAGAAGATTGATACATAAGTCTAAATGAGCTAAAATGAGCTCCTAGCAAATATTATTCTCAATGATTGTGAGGATAACTAGAATCAGTCCCCTTAAAGTCCCCTCATCAACATCCAAGAGTTATTCTCCAAGAAATCAATGAAAATGTGGAAGAATGTCCAATCTCCTAACATTAAAGTAAGGTTCATGGTAAAATGTCTGTTCCTTTGCAGAATTGGGAAAAAAATTGATAAAATGAACGCATATGAAAACAACCTCTTGGCAGACTTAATGAAAGCCTTCTTCACACACAGTTCACTCGCGGTTTTCTAAGTGTTTTATGTCTCCCACGTACACATGACCTTGTAAATGAAATATCATACTTTCCAATACTTAAGGCCTTTGATGCGGGACTTGAATTGAATGTGTTTTAAGGCCTGTCGATACTGAGAGGCAAGTTGTTTGTAGTACTGGAAGAAGTCTGCTTTCTGCTCTGTTGACAGATTGGACAATGCATTCCCAAGGAAGCGTTTTGCTCCATGCTGAAGGACAGCAAAGTTCTCCAGAGGCTGTCGCTCCAGAACTGCTCCGACTGGGTGACGGACCAGGAGCTGCTGCCGGTCATCGGCCAGAACCAGCATCTGCAGAGAGTGGAAATGAGCGGGTGCGTTTGGCTCACCCGGCACTCCCTGGTGGCCGTGTCGCTGAGCTGCGGCCACCTCCAGCACCTCGGCCTGGCGCACTGCGAGTGGGTGGATAGCCTGTCCCTGCGCAGCCTGGCCGACCACTGCGGGGGGCTGCAGTCGATCGACATCACCGCCTGCCGCCAGCTCAAGGACGACGCCATCTGCTACCTGGCCAAGAAGTGCTTGAAGTTGAGGTCTCTAACTTTGGCAGTCAACGCCAACGTCACTGACGAGTCGGTGGAGGAGGTGGCCAAGAACTGCAGGGGTCTGGAGCAGCTGGACCTGACGGGTTGCCTGAGGGTCAGAAACGAGTCCATCAGGTACATCTTACTCTCAAGTAGAATCCAACTAACTTTGTGTCGACACTTTGACACGTGTCGTCTCATTTGTGCGACCATCCGTAATGTCTTATGCATGCTGTGCTCACAGGACGGTTGCGGAGTATTGCCCAAAGCTCCAGTCCCTGAAGGTGAATCACTGCCACAATGTGACAGAGTCGAGCCTCGATCCTCTACGGAAGCGCAACGTTGTGATAGATGTGGAGCCCCCATTACAGAGGGCTCTGGTGCTTCTTCAGGACGTGCTGGGGTTCGCTCCTTTTATCAATCTCCAGATATAACCAAAGGGTCATGAATCTGCACGACACAGGTAGGTGGTATCAGCAGTATATCTACTCTACAAGCTCAATACACGTTAATATTTAAACTCAAGGTTCAAAAGGCCAGAACTTCAAATCAGTGAATTAATTCGTAATACATTTCATGAACAAATAATGTTGGAAACAGTCAATCCATGGTAATCAACATTTCACATTTCTTTGCTACAGGTGTCTTCATATCAGCAGTCACACGCTCATGAGCTGCTGTGAGACAATCCGAAAAAAATCCTGAATGTGTTGCACTCAAGTTTGAATGTGATCAGAGATACGTATTCAAGATGGTACTGAAAATGCTTAAATGACTGAAGAAAGCCATGTACATTTTAAAGAATTGCTGCCTCATGTCCAAAATATGTCACGGCACTTTTTTGGGGTGTTGTAATAATCTGTTTTTTTAGAAAAAAAGCAATTCCGACCAAAGTGCAGTGAGTGTGTTGTATTTGTACCTTGTGTACATGATATTGTGAGAGAGAAAAAAGAAGCCGTAAAACGTATGTTTCTTTTAGAAACATTTAAAACATGTTTGAGTTGAATTAAACGTCTCATTTTGCATGTTAAGTGTCCATTTAAAGGAAAAGTTCACCCAATGTGTCCCGCCGAGCTTTTTTCCACTTGCCACCAGCTCTGTTCAGCCTTTGGTTTTTATTCGTCGCGTCTTTTTTTAATTAACTTCCTGTCTGATACCTCTGCCTGCCATCACAACACAGTGAGGGCACTTTGTTTGTTGTGTAGATCATGTGTATTCCAGGAAGAATGTCTCCTCAGGATCATTGTCAGACCTCATTGTTTACAGTGCTTAAATGTTTCCAGATGAAAACTGTTTTAAGCAACAGTCATAACACTTCAATCAAGTCTTAATGGCTAAATGATGCTGGGGTAACTGGGAATGTTTTGTTTTGTTTTGATTTGTGTGATGCAAACCCTTTAATCCACATTAGTAACCATTCTGTTGAGGTGAAACCACAATTAAATACACTAGATCCAGATTCTTATTTGGGTCTGCACCAAATTGCAAACACTTATAAATGTGTCATTCCCCTTAACATCACTTTTTTATCACTATCCATTAATTGTTCCAGGAGAAATCCACGAAAATGTGGAGAAATGTTAAAGGAAGTAAAAAAAAATGTATATATTGGTTTATTTTTGTCGTGCACTGATTACTGGTTGTACATCAAATTGCCCTTGAAGGATAATAAAGATTTTCTTTTATGGACAACTTTAGTTAATCACAAGCTGCACAAACCAAGTAAGCGCAGCAGAGGAACCCATAAGCCAGCAGGGGGCAGCCTCAGGACATCACATGGAAATAAGCAGCAGCAGACTGCTTGGAAATTAAGCAGCAAAGATCCAGGGATTTGTTGTTGTTGTAGATTCGTGCTGTAGTGAGGCCTCAACTGGTCTGTGCATGAAGTGGAAGTCAACCAGAGAAGCTAAACTTGAACGGGGACATCCAGAGGGGGACAGAGAGACAGCTCACCTTCAAAGTAAAAGTTCAGGAGGCCGGAGGTTTAATTTGAGTAATGAGTGACCCTTAATCCTTGTGCTAGTTGATGGGAACAATATGGCATTTATTTGATCACCGAATATAAACTAGAAACTCATGCAAAACTAGAAGGTTTTGCATGAGTAAAGTAGAAATAAATACTCTCTGAAATGTGTATCAAAAGCAGCAGAGAATGACACTGACACACACAATAATTTGTCCATGTTCTGGCTGTGCTAAGTTTCTGATGGGGATGTTCTGATGGGGACAAGAAGGTTGCCGGTTCAAATCCCAAAGGCAACCCCAACTGAATGCTGAAGTGTCCTTAGAAAGACACTGAAACCCTATGAATTGGCAGAACTTCAACCACCTATTTATTGCACAATATCTTACACTATGTAAATTCAAAAAAAATTTAAATAACAAAAATATATTTAAAAATATTAAATATTAAAATCCTGCGCAGTTGACTTCTGTGCAGGAAGTACGCAGATGGCTTCTGCGCAGGAGGTAAATTAAAAATGTAATTAAATAGAAAAGTAAATTTTCACCACTTTCTAATTTTCTGCAATTTTTGGTATGAATTTGAGCATGTTAAAGCCCTCAAAAAGCCAATTCATTTGCCTGAAAAAATAATTATAATAACCTTACAATTTCGATAGGGCCTCACTGTCTGTCAATGCTCGGGCACTAAAAACGGTTTCACCAAAATCATCGTCCTTACATCAAGCCCTTCCCCTCCAAATAATGTCATGGAAATCAGTAAGGTAGTTTTTCCATAATCCTACAGACAAACGGATGAAAACATCGTTGACGGAGGTAATACATGCATAGAACATGTTTGAAATAAGTATAGGAGTTTATTATGACTGTTTTCCTTTTAAGCCTTTGAAATGACTTTTGTACAAAGCACCTGTGTTGAAATGTTTCCCTGTAACAAAATGTATGATTTATACAAACAAATATTAAATTATAAAATACAACACCATCACTTTTCCTCCTTCGTCTGTTTGGAAAAAGCAATAATTGGTATTCTAAAATTATATTAGCAGCATTGTAAAAGCACAGAATCCTATGTCTATGACTCAAAGAGGCACAAGGTGGCAGCAGTGAGTCGGATGTTTAAGTTATACATGTTGCTTGATTACATTTAAACTAACAGTGCATGCAGGTCTGTTATTTAAATATATCAACTGCCAGTATCAGGAGGAACCTGTATGATAAGGCCAAGAATCTTTTTTTTCTAAGATTTAGATGATGGAATGTTTTTGTTTGATTACTAAGGAGGTTTGTGAACAGAAGCATCATCTACCTGATGCAGTGAATGCACACTAGGAATCCCCAGCCTCAACAGCTAGGTGTTAAACTCCCTCAGTTTCCCCTGGAGGTCCGGTGGGCAGACTATATTGCAACTTGTCTCTGTGACAACACAACAGGTCTATTTTCCACTTGATGGCACGGTTTACCCCATCTGCTGTGGGCCGTCCACTTGCTCAGCGTGCACCTACAGAGAGTTACATTTGGAGGATCGACCGGTTTATCCTTCTGCCACCGAGGAGACTTTACAGCATCAGTGGTTGTGAAATTTCAATTCGCGAAGCCACTCGCTTTGAATAATCTCTCTGTATTTTATTCATACTTAAACAGAAAACTATCAAGTGATCAAATGATGCACAGTGGAGAATATTCCTATGCACGCAAAGGGAATTATACAAATCAGCTGTAACTGCTCAGTCTCAGTAATGCGTGTAAAAACACCTCATGTGCTCAGTGGACCGTCCTCGCTCCTGTCCAGCAGCCACCGGGTTAAAAACGTTTCAGACTACATTCATCATGTAAGACTTCAATTAGCATTGATCTGCAGGAGGGGGAAAGAAACATCGCTGCGTTATTATATACCATGGAGCAATTTCTGTTCCAGTGATTGAGTGTGTGGGGGGTTTTCTCAAACGCAGCCGGCCCAACATATTTTGTCTCCCTGCCAATAATCTGGCACTTGTCTAAATTATTGATCAATAGAAACTGATCATTTTATACCGAGGCACAACAATGTGGTTGCTTCATTTTATTCAGAATGCAGCTTGAGCCCCCGGCAGCATGTAATATACTGTACTTATTAAAAGAAAGAATAAATTTAAGTTTAATCTCAGGCTGCTTTTCGATGTCCTCCCTGACAGAGTAACTTACTGACTGTGATCCTTCCAATAAAACAATTAAATATAATATATATATATAGCTGTGCTACCACTGTCAACATCAGCATTATATACTGTATTTAGTAGTTTAGCTGTAAAGCAAAAATTGTGACCTATTGTTAACATTATATTTAGATATTTGATATGAAAAGTTGATAATCTGTCTACAGACACATATAACAAAATCACAAAACATAATTTGGTTCTTTTCATATAGTATCCTATCTTCCAGTCTGTTCTGAACATCAACATCACAGTTTTCAAAATGTGTGACCCTATGTAAATATGACTCTACCACTGTGTTTGGTGACAAAAAGCATGAATTATGGGCGAGTTGAAATATACATATACATATACATACTACACACACACAAACACTCATACAATACACTGTATTGTATTGTACTTCCTTAAAGGAGAAGCAGGAAACTAAATATCTCAAATCTAAGTTTTTAAAAACATAAATTCACCATAAGTTGTTTGAACACAATTAAACCCACATACTTTTTAGTATATTATTATTGAATCTCATCAACCATAACCAAACACTTTCATTCTCTGATATAAAGAAAGAATATGTATAAAATATATAAGGCTGCCCCCCTTATGACGGTATAATAAGTAAGTCTCAAGTGTAAGTTCTCCTTTTAACTAGCTTTTGACCTCATAGCTACAGGTCTGTTACCATTTGTTTCATGTCAAATAACAACCAGTCAAACAATAGACTTGAATGTCAATGTAACTAAAGTCCACCTGCAAATAAAACCACATTTAAGTTGGAAAAAAACCAAGAGAAATAAGTAAACTTGGGAATATTTTTCATGTAACATCAACCAACTGAATAATAAAGTAAGAATTAGCTCAATTCTTCGAGTCGTTGATACATCATCTTAAAAATCTGCTCAGGAAAATAATTAGAAACTGCTTGAGGATACTTTGCAGCCTCCGGTTAATTAAATGAAGTTCTCATAAGGTGGAGCGAGAATCACTGTAGCTGCTCAGACGGGCCCAAAACTGTGTCAGAGATTTTGTTCATTTTCATATTTTTAATTAACAGACTTTTTTTCCGCCGCCGTCTTCCATCAGTGAAGGAGTCTTTCCCCCGTTTATTTGATGTAGTTTATCTCCCCCAACCATTCACACACGGCCCCGTTGGATCCTGGGACTTAGGGATCCATCTTTTGCCCACCAGAGAAGCATAACTAATGACAACATTAAAGTGGCTTTTGTGAGCGTGGCCATCGAAATGTCGATCAACCAAGCAGGAAATAATGTTGGGGTTTTAAAAAATCGGCATGAATAAACATGTGTGTTTGGAATCTGGTGGGCTCAGGTTTGGGAGGGAAGTGAAGGTGCTGGTGATGAGAAATCTTCAGGCTTCAGGGATGGGAGCAAAACAAAATAGAACATGTGTGTTTGCAGCCTCCGAGTGGAATGGATGACAACACCACACAAGACGTCTTCAGGGTGCCGTCTAATTGAAGCGACGTTTCCAGCTTTCCAGGGACTCAGACTTGTCAGAGCCATTAGCATCCTCCCTAATTACCACGGCCCCAACCACCGGGCCCGGACGGGGGAACACATGGTCAGCCGGCTCCGGCCCCCGCAAACCGCTTAGTTAGTCCGCACTAAGTTTACCTCTTCATTAAGACATTTTTGGTGTGATTTGCCCTGAATGAATGGAGCCTCACAGCCAGAGCGACTCGACTGGTCACTGACTGCATGGCTGAAGAATGTGCTGGCCCAGTTCTTTGGGAGGAACCCTGGGTTTCACTGCAGCATGTGGTGTCTTCATTAACCAATCATTGCTTATAACAGAAGTTATGATTAAGAGAAACGACAACAAATTCACTCAAATAAAAGAATGACAATATTAATTAAAATATCTGTCACTATTTTTATGGCATTACCACCAGGTGTCGGTTTCTCCATCTGCTATACTGCTGAATTCATCACCTTGAGCTGAGGGAACTTGTGATGTGATATTCTAGTGATTAAATAATGAGTCGATCAATTAAAAATGTCGGTAATAACAATAATCAATAGTTCTGATGCTAGTACTGTAAATATCTGTGTAAAGAGACACTTGAGTAATGGGCTATAGCTGATGGACTTGAATAATACTCCAATATTCCAGCACTATATCCTTTAATATTATCAGACTCATGATGGGACAGTTGTAAAAAGGTATAAAGGTCAATGCAGCAGAACCAGAAATACTGTCTGACAGCATCTCGCTAACATGACCCATAATGCAACTAGACCGCAGACAGTTTGGAAAGTGGCAGAAGAAGCTGGATGTTTCACCTGTTTAAGCCATTAAGCCTTAACCTTACCATGGACCTCCTAACAACTGCACAAGAACCCAGTTGTCATATAGTGCATCTTACAGTATATCAATAACAACATATATTATATACAGGGGAGGCATATACGTGGCTGTGTGTGTAAAAAGTTCAGTATTTCAAATGATTTAACTGCACATTTTCAAAGAACCTGATCTTCTCCCGTCTGAGACTCCGTGTTCCAACAATTCTTACGATAAGACACTTCATGGTCGTCGTGAATATCCTGTGAAACAATAGATCAACGGGGGAGATATCAGCTTTGAGATCGTGCAACCTGAGCTGAACAGACCCACGTGTCCTCTCTTGTTCACTGTCATGCTCCAGATGTTTGCGATGGGGATTCACAACCAGGTGGAACTCTCCTCGTGCACGGTCGCCGGCTGATGGAGCTCCTGTCACATCCCTGATCCACTCCAGCCTCTCTGCACAGGGAACTGCTCCTTCTCTTTTTCCTGAGGCCTTCTCAAAATCAGAGATGGGAATTTTTTATTTTTTCAACTGAAGATGGGTCACAACTTCCCTCCCCTCCTCTGCAGATGCTGGTCGGTTAATGAAGTAACAACAAATTGGGCCGCGGGCTAATTTAGAGTGGCGTTCCCTGGCCCCTCTTGGCCCACAGAGATGTGTTTCATTTTCTCTTATCAGTGATTCAGTCATGTGGATTCACGCATGGACGCCTCTGTCTCCCCCGATCGCTGCGCTAATGGAAACTTCGTTAATGTCATTAATCTACGGGCCGGGACATGTACTAAACACATATTTTGCTGTTTGTGCTCCATTTGTCAAATAATACTGCGAGTTTCCTTCATGTCAGAGGGAAGCAGCTCGGCTGAATGAGACAGACGAGGCCAAGGTGATGTTTTTGTATTTTTCTTTTTGGAATGTGTTAATCATTCTGTGGATTCAAACATGGAGAGACCTCCTCCTCCAAATCATCACACTTCATTTCTTGGATATCCCCATCCACAGACATGGATGGTGTTTAATTTAAATTGGGCGTTTGTTCACCGAATTCAGACTTTGCCTTTGTCGTGAAGCAGATCATTGTGTTCCTGCAAAGTAAATGAGAGCCTCCGGGCATCTCTCAGTGTCCACTAAGCATAACAAGATGTGATCTGCGATTACAGCACAATGCTGAACTCTGATCTCTGTTGGCTGGAGGACACAAGTTCAACACAGTTACTCACAATTTAGCAGCCCAGATTAGTCAGAGGGCAAAATGCTCCTGCCAGGACGGATACTCATCATGTTTTTTTTTCTTGTATGCATATTCTGTATCCTCTATTAGGTAAATCAGCGTGTGTTTATATCGTTGGCAAATGAAGCATAACTAAAGAAACTTGGCCTCTGGATGCCCGGGACTGGGCAGGGACTCAACCCTGGGTGTCAGAGGGCTAGGGCAGGAGGGGGGGGGGGGGGGGGGGTTCAACTCTCAGGGCTGAGAGAGTGGAGGAATGGACCTGCTTTTAAACCGACACTTCTCCAGTTCATCAGCTTATATTTGGAGTAATTGATTAGGAAGTGTCAGAATGCAACTGAAATGCCTGAATAAGCTGGTGAACAAGGTTTTTTTCAAGTTTTTAACTTCCCTGATTCTGTGCAGAGCATTTAAAGCATAATGTTTTAAACACTGAAGGTTAAAGGCCTTAGATCCCCCCCTTCATACCCAAACAGGCCAAGGCAAACTAATTTCTTTATTTTAGGTATATTTCAAGTAGGTTTAGGTTATTCTAATGTCTCCTTTACTTATTCTGTTTAAGTTGTGCAATTAAAATGACCTTTTATAGAAAACCAGAGTTATGACTGTAACTAAAAATATAAAACTTTTTTATTTTCAGGCTACTTCGACTACAACATCTCAGCTTTTGAATTTGAAACAGAATTTAGAATCCGTCTTGTTTTATTTATAAGTGAAGATGCAGCCTGGGATGAGAATTGAAAGGAAATGAGTCTCAATGTAAGGATATTAATACATTAGTGATATTTCACATGGACAAGTAGAGAGGCGAGATGTTCATTGTATTTAATTACCTGGTTATATGTGTATAAATATATTTCTTATTAATACAGACGGACAGGTTGTTGAGGTCTGGTTCTACGATCTAAAACTTCATAGTTGTTTAAATTACCATTTATGGATTACACTCTTTAGTACAATAATATCCCACATTTCTGACTAATTATATTTTGAAGAGTGATTTACTGGATTATTGTGCTTTGTGAAAGATGTTGCACATGGTTTGAGTTCACGTGGCCTATTTGACTCTCAAATAAACAACTTCATCTATCAGGACCCTTGTAAACCCTCATAAAAAACAGTAAAAACTGATAAACATTCAATTATTTAAAAGTAGACTTATGCAGTAGTAGCAACATAAATCTAAGAAAACCAAAAGAAAAGAAAATGAAAACTTCTGGTATTGAGCGCTGAAAGGTCGCAGCACATCCAGCCTGTAGTAGATCAGAGGAGGTTCAGATGGAGCTGATTGGCCTTTTCATCTCTTATCTGTCCCTAAAGGACGTGGATGTCTGGGGTGGCTGGTTTCTTATCTTCCATGGCCCAGTAATATCCACGGGGGACCAACACCGTTTGGCACCCTGAAATCCCCTCTCCCCTGCACCGGATGGGAAATCAGCCCACGCGGATCACAGGGCTTGAGACATGGATGCCATATGTCGTCCTTTTTATTCCCTGTGGAGCTCGGGCCTCTCTGATGCCCGGCGTCTAAATGCACACGAGAGACTTGGACAATATGTGACGTGACAAAGGAATTTGGGCAGTTTATGTTGTTGCTTGTCATCATGAGAAGATCGACGAGACGCATTAGCATCTTTTAAGCACTGAAGACACACTATCATAAAGAAGCAGTTGTCAAGACTCTCATGGAAAAGAATATAAATGCAGTAATTATTAACACCACCATTCTCGGACTGAAACTCCACATAATATGGTTTTGTTTTTTTTAAATCAAAGCCTCACATCCCTGAAGCGTGTTTTGATTTGTGTTTGGTCTTATTAACTTTTGAAAGTTTTTTTTTTTTTCGGTGCCTTCCAGCCACATAAACACAACCTACAACAAATCATGACCACAGGGAAACAAATTATAATGATAATAAGTCCGAATACAAACAATTAATAGAGGAAATAAAAAAGGGAATTAAGATTAAGATGTTTCTTTGGATACTTTTTAAAGTATAATTTAAAGATTTTTAAGTTTTTCCCCAATAATAACATACATCCACATTCTTCTATACAGAATAGCATTTAATTCGATATCAGGCTTCAATTTACAATCACAGATAGTGTGGTTGTAATTTGATTGACAGGCCTGCTATAAAAAAAGGGTGCACTACTGTGTGTGGCCAGCGGAGGGCGTGCTTTCCTCAGACTGGGGGGATAGGGAACATAAAGCCACACAGAGGCCATTGTGCATATAGATCTTTACACTATCTACATAGAGAAAACTGAGAAAGTGGATACTAGAGGCTTTACTAGAAAGAAATATACCACATGTACATTATGAATGAAAACACTTACGTTTTTAATATAATTATAGGTTTTTAAAAGTTGAGTTAAATACAATCAATGAAATATAGAATTCTACAGTTTGTAGATAAATAAATGTCTTTGTTAAATAACCTCCTCAGTGTACATATAGATGAGTGAGAGCTCGCCCCACAACTTTCAACCAACTTTTCCCACGCAGGTGTAAAGCCCAGCGAGATGAACCCACCACAGCACGATGCGTGTGTGACGCAGACGTGGGAGACCTCCATGGAAACTTCTTTATGAAGCAGATTGAGGACAATTTCGCTGCTGAAAGGTGGTCCCTACCTGGACGGACGGGGGCTCTCTGCCAGCTGCATGTCATTTCTATCAAATGTGGCCAGGGTCTGTCAATTAAGAAAACACAGGGCAATCTGTGGCCGCTGAAAGAGATCCCCTTGGCCCGCTCCCAGGCTGAGAGACGGCCTTTTGTTCCCAGGCATGTCTCACATACTTTCAGAGCCCAGATAAGCTCAGGCTTCATGAAGCCCTGCTTTATATTTGCCCACTGTATGTCTCTGTGGGGTCAGGGAATATGGGGAAGCACTGTCGGAGAAAAGGGTCCCCCCCCCCCTACCCCCAACCCCCCCAAACCACACACACATTAAGGGTTCAGGAATAGAAGCCACAGGTTAGGTGGTCCTGAGGCCAGACCAGGGGACTTCTTTCTCTTTTCGCTGAATGATCCCACCCTCAATCCTTCTCTGCCGAGGACGTAAACTGCAAAACAAGCAGGCAGCTTCGGCCGTTTCCTTGTATCGGATAAACAGGTCCCCTCTGCCTGGGTCTGCCAGTGTGTGAGGGGGAAGGGACTTTCTTTTTCTAAGTTCCAGCCGGACCACCCACAGACACGTAAACAGGTACACCAAAGGTTGGTTGAAATATAAGTCGAGGGGAAAGGGAGGGTTGAGGCCATCAGGTAAAGAGGGGGGGGGTCAAAAAGGGACCTCTCGATGACTCAGCGTCATTGTGGTTTATCATAAAATATGTCTTTTAAGACAAAGGAGGAAAATACCAAGCATTCTTTGTACAAGATACTCTCTCGTGAAACAGATTTACTTACCTTAACGTAGGATAGAACACACAGGTATGTGCATTTCTATATCCAGACTTTATGAACAATGTGTTTGATTAGTTACATTTTTGTTATTGTAGTTTATTTGCTTTAGTTTGTTTCGTTTTCACACGGATTTCAATTAATCAGTTTTTGTTTTTCATTTCAGACATCGTGCAGAACTCAGGTATTGCTATCGGTAAGGATAACACATTCTTTATGGCTAAAATTAAAGTTATTAATTTGGCAGTTTATGGTTTAGGTGAGGCCCCTTAAAAAATCCTGCTGCCAGAACATTTCTTCCCGACTCTCAAATGCATCACAATAAAGTCCTTTTCTCTTTGCCTTTGTTATATATGATATGATGATATAATAAATGAAATAAGTATCTTCAAAGTGAGACATTGTGTTGAAGTTGAAGCTCAGTGGTGTTTTCACCTGGCAATGAATCGATTAATTGGTCTTAATTTATCTGTAGATTGACTGATAATGGACATAATCCTTAGTCGCAGCTCTATATTGTGGAAGAACTGGACTGACCTTAACAAAACCCTGTCACCCAACATCAGAGACATCATCACAGATGCTCTTGTGGCTACTTGGAATAAAATATCTATAACCTGGTTCTGACAAACTGTTTAAAACCTTCACAGAAGAATGGAGTAACTATAAATATATATATATATATTCAGCAATCACATACTGGTTTAACGGTTGAAGCATCCACATAGTTTTGGCCGTACCGTCTAAAGCTCTCGTTTTGACTGGGCAGTAAAGTGTTGCATGTTGAGAAAAGCTCTTTCTCCATACTTTCTTATGTCTTTCTCTTAAATTTGAATTTGTGATCACTCCATTCGTCATTGTCAGCAAATTGCCCATGCAGGAGTGGAGGTATTTAGCGTCCGGCCTGGGTGTGGTTCCATTAGACAGCTTTAGGAGCATGCTGAGTGCTCTTGAAAATTAGTTTTTGGGCAACTTCCCGGGATGCACAGTCTCCCAGCAAGCCACCGAGGCTTTGTCAGGACTGTGCTGGTTTAAGCTCGCAGCTTTTCAAGCCTCCCATTATGCCTGACCCAGTCGGGCAGAAAGCGAAAGAGCCTTTTCTGCAGTCATGTGGGCACACCGGCATTATACACAGTTCAGTATTAGATATTTGTGAGTCATATAAACAGAAGGGAGGGCACTGAGGCTTCTTGAAGGGGAAGGGGGAAAAAAAACTTTATAATTGGGGAGTTATATAAGTGTCTAAATCCTCCTCCAAGGATTTAATTTTCCCTCTTTGTGTGTTTTGAAAAGCAGGAAAACCTCACAGTGGAGGTGACAAATCCTCTGGCACACACAGCTCAGGGTTTTCAGAATGACGTGTTTAAGGTGAGAGATAGTTAACAGCCTCCTAATGTAATCCCTTAGTTATATTTTGCCTTTTTGTATACCTTTAACCAACCAAATACATGTACTACTGAATCTAAATGTTTTGTGTGAACTTCCTTTTTGAAAATCTTAACCAAAATGAGGAAAAACACAGACTTGACAGATAACACAACAGACACACTTATACCCTTGCACTGCTCCAAATGTATTTATCATATCTCCCCTCCTGAAATCATCCCCCTTTTTCTGAGTCTCCTCTCAGACATTCAGGTCTATTTAGCCTCATGCACCCTTGTGTAGATTTGTTATGGTTCTCTTCTTCCTTCAGTAGCCTTCCCCCAATTATAAACTGTATAGATTTCCCCATGGTGAGTCCCTGTCCTGTCTTCACAGTGATAGTGTGGATGTGTGTGTATCTGTGAGTTAGCTGTGTGTGTGTGTGTGTGTGTGTGTGTGTGTGTGTGTGTGTGTGTGTGGCTCCCTGTTGGCCCAGATGCTGGGGTGTGTACAGTGTGTAAATCTGGGGCTCGTCGGGTCACTCAGGCATGACCTGGTCTACGTCGGGCCTTGTCCTCCGAGCGCCTCCAGCAGTGTTCCCCTCCTCAGCTCTGACCAGCCAGCCTCACAAACAAGGATTTAGGTCATCTTGACACCCCCCCACCCCCCCACTGCATCCGCCATCAGTTTGTTAACATGGCAGGGTGTCGCCGCATCCGAGTTGATGCTTACAATAGTTGTTTGGACAGAACAGTTTTTTTGCCTTGTTGCTTTATATTATGCACATTGGGTTTCTTAATTCAGTTGCTCAACTTTGTACCTGGAGCAGAATTTCTCACCCGTAGTTACAAACAGCTCCCCATAACTATCTTTGTCTGTGTAAAAGATGGCCGACGCGTCTCCACTTCCTCCCATTGTCCAGAAATGAAGCCAGAATGTTTCAGATACTTACTAATTACTCTTGTGCATTTAGAGCCAGAATACGTGGAGAAGGGATCAGGGAATGAAGCCAAGGCATCAAGGTCCCATTCATAAATGTACTCGACCAATCACAAGTGGGTCTCAACTGTCACTTATGATGTTTCACCCTGTTTTTATTTAATCAAATAACTAACTCTTGAACAAACATCAGTGTGGCAATACCTAAAATAAAAAAAAATACATTTTATGTGTACTTTTAGTTTGATCCATGTCCCATCCACTAACATGGAGGGTTGTATGACATATACCGCAGCCAGCCATCAGGTGGCGACACTTTGGCTTCACTTTTTAGGAAGCCATCGTCTCTCCCATCTTTATTTACAGTCTATGTAATCTATACAAATTCTTTTAATAGCATCCCTAAATCCAAAACGCCCATATAATTTGATCCCAGCAATTCATAGAACCCATGTGCACATCCAACCAATTTTCCAGAAATGATCCGGAGTTCATGTCTGAAAAGAGCCGATGAATTGTGACTTGACAACCCATGCTGTAGCCAATCTAACTGATTTTCTTGGACCCACTGTTATCTATATGTTTTACCTTTTTATTTACAAATCCCACCTCACGTCTTCAAATCCCACCACACCGCTGCAGTTAGGAGAGAGCAAAGGCCTGTCCCAGTACAACATTTACATGGTGCCGCTGAAATCAGATTATGTATGGGTTCAATTGACTTAATGGATTTGAAGAGACTAGATCCTATTAATGAATAGGCTGCCCTACGGCGCTGCCCCGACCAATAGCAAGCTAATCTGGCATGCAAATTAAATCCTGCCTCAATATGCCTGCCTGTTTAATGCGATCCATTACACAGTTTCACTTATTTATATATACTATTACAAAAGAATGGGCTTATAAACAATCCGCGGGAGGGGTTTGCTCTATAAATGGGGTTGTTCTGGCTCGGGGCCAGTGGAGGGGGCTGTGACGTTCTCTGCCAGTCACCGACACTAGGGCTGCCTGTGGTGTGGACTTGATATATTAAAGTGAAAATGATCAGTTCACGTCTAAGCATGAATTTATCTTATCTCAAGTCCTTCCCGTCGGTGTATTTTATCATTATGGAGTGTTTTGCTTTACGTTGCAGGCTTTTTAGTGAGGTTGTATAATGCATCATGAGAGTATGTTAAGGGGAAGGGATTTGATCTGTTTCCGATTTGATTATGTTTGAAACATTTAATCTCCTGTGCCTCTTTTCCACTCCACATTCCCGCCACTTTAAGCCTCGCTGTGCTGCGGGGTGATAAGTGATTTGTAGGTTGCAGTATGTGTGTGTACTCGAATTCATAATCTGGCACATGATCACGCTGAAGGCTGAGCAGGACGTCTGCCGAGGAACTCCGGTGCTTCCAGCCTCCTCGGCTCTGCCAGGGCTCGTCATGCCTGGTTACCTTAGAGGCTGCTTTGTTAGCGTCGTCGGGAATGGGGGTCAGGGGGAGGCCAGGTTTCTCCTGACCTCTGCTGAAATATTACAGCCAGGTTTACTTACCGGGGGGAATGAGGCTCCAAAGCTGGGGAGCAGTGGGAGGGAAGAAGAGGGGGGGCTTGAATCTGATGAGGCTTTTTCCACTGGTGAGGTTAAATCACAGCCACACTATAATTCCAGCCGATCCCCTGCATCCTTTTGCCTTTAAAACGCTCCCACGTTGGACGAGTCTCATGTCGCACCAAGGAGAATGGTCTGATTCAATCTGTTTCAGCGAATTTCCGAGCATACTTCAGCACAACCGGCTTCTTTTTGAGCAAAATTGAACAAGGCGTGAATTGAATATTTTCTGACATGGGTTCCCTGACAAACATAAATAAATAAAACCTTCCCGATGCAGGTATGCTTGAGTGTGTGCACCTCATTTCAAGCACAATTAACTTGAAATGGAGTGCTGCAGGATCAATAGTCCCCATTTGATCCAGAGGGGGTCTGTCACTCCGTGGAAATGGCACACGCATGGTAATACGGGCAGCTTAACAACAACTTAGAGGATTTACAGTTGCTGTTTTCGGGCAAACATGAATAACGAAGCCGTGGACCACACTTAAGGAGCCATCTTCTTTTATCCCAGCTTCAATTAATCTTAAGGAGAGATGCCGTTCACAGCTAATGAACAAGGGGTGAAGCTAATGCAGATGGATACCGAGAGGTGAGAGCGTCAGAATAAGATTGTCTGTAATATTCAGAATCATGGCGGGGGGGGGGGGGCTGCATGGTGTTGCTATAGGCAGCCTGGCTGTAGCCGCTTGCCTTAGAAGAACACAACATAAAAAGATAAATGAACACTGAATGACCCTGACGTAGCCGTGTACCTTCATCATATAAATAACAAAAAGCAGAGCGAATAAAGCAGACTGTGCCGGGGCCAATTCCCCAAAGGGTGCTTATATGAAATGCAACTTTCAGGCGTTCTCCCCTCTCCGAATGTGGCATTTATTTGCAGGACTCTGTTTCAATTTAGAGGGAATGGCAGCTGAAGGAGGCACAGGGGACAGTGTCTCATCACCGCCACTTACCACTCTTATAGGCCTGCTGCCGGCGAGGAAAACCTCAGCAGGCAGCTCCACTTAAACAGTGAAGACCTCCACCAGTCAATGTAATGTGCCCGCCTCTGATAGCCTCATATTCTCAATCCTGTGTGGTTGCGTGGGCGTTTCTTTCCCCGCATGTATGTGTTCAGTGCACATTCGAAAAGGTTCACAGGGATTCTTGAGATGCAGCGAATCCTCTTATGCTCAAAGGTATTTCATATTTGAATAAAAGGAAAATTAGACACCAAAAAAGGTTTCACCGTGTTATTCAGAATGTATCAGTTCACGTCTTGACGTTCAAAGGTAAAACCCACAAATAATAAATCCTTTCACTTTTACATCTTGAGAGAGAGACTCACCTGAAATCTTTCTGGTGGGGTTGTATGTGGGAAGAGATTTAGCTCCGGAGTTCACCCTCAGCCTGCTTTTCACACATGCACAACGCAGCGGGAGGTTTTCTGCACAGACGCGTTCACAACCGCAACAGATCCTCTGCATTATTCAGGCGTGAGGTGGATCAGCCAGGCGCAGGCAGAGGCAGGAAGTTACCTTTTAAATCTGCTGATTTTCTCATGATATATAGATATTTGTTTTCTAAATTTTTGCGTATATGTTGCAAGTTAGAAGCATCAACTTCACTTGCTTGCGGTGAATCGTGGGGGGGGGGGGGTGTCACCTGCTGTGTTCACACATTGACTTTTCTTGGATTTGTACAGACAGTACAAATGATAAAGTCTGTAAAGGCCTTTTTCTAACACTTGATGGACGCAAACCTGAAATAAAAGACACAAACAAAAGGAATATATGTGCATGAAAGAAATGGTGCCATTCAGTTAGAAGAAGGAAAAAAAAGTCCTTTAGCTTTTGGCGATAAAAGGCCAACACCATTATCGATGCGCTGTGAACAAAAACACATGATTTCCACCGCGCAATTTATACTTTATATCCTGTCCCCTGAGCCCAGACACCACTCTTCACCTGAGTGTGCCGGACATTTTTGTTGTTGTGAACGCGTCTGACCCAGACAATCTCCTGCTGCCTTCTTAAAATGTGTGAAAGGCAGTTCCTGTCTGAAAATGGCTTTATATTTTCTTTGTTAAACTGGAAACAGTTCAGCTTTGTCCAACCTCTCAGCAGAAAACACTATGTGCTACCTTTGGATAGAGCTGTTTCCCCCTGTTTCCGGTCTTTGTGCGAAGCTAAGCTAACCGGTTAATGGTACTCGCATTAATTATCTCGTATTTTCACCCTGGGAGTCACTGAGACACCAGACAACTGAAACAGTGTGACTCCCCGCCCAAGGACGTTCCTTGGACTGCTCTTGAAAAAGGCGGCATACGGACGTTCCTCGCCCAAAGGGTTAATGTTGATGGAAAACAAACATGCCCATAAATAGGTGCTTTCCCCTGGAAGAGAGGCTTTATATGCAACGAGCTCATTTGAAATTCAGCTGAATGTCTCACACGATGGTTGAACATACAGGGCTGACGATGGGGGGTAAATTAGAGCTTGGAGATGAATTATCAAACAATTAAAAAAATAGAAAAAAAACCATTGAGGCTGAGCCAACTGGGAAACAGAGCACAGATGATATTGGCAATGGTTCTGGGATGCTCTCGTCTTCGTGGGTTTGTCTTCACGTTTGTTTTATTCTCCTACTTTTGTGAATTTTGGCTGCTTTAAAACATTGTTTGTCATAAAATGTAAAGGTCAATTTCACTTTTTTTCCCCAGGAAATCAAATATGTAGTCACACAAGCTGACGAGTTGGCAGAGAATGTGCCCCCCACCACCCCCCCCCCCCCCTCCCAGCTCTCGCTCGCACCCTGCTCTCCGTGCTCCAGCCATATTCATTTTGATTTCAATTAAAGATCCTGAGTGTGACTCTCGGAGAGAAATTGCCTGCCTTTAATTAGGTAGTCTAAGTTCATGGAAGCAATTGTTGTTTCCCCAACACTTTCAATTTGATGAGCCAAGACTCCCATTTTATAGCTATGAGTGAATATGTTGCATACCCCTCAGGTTCCTTGTCCTGCTAACTATCTTGCAACCAAACAGAGAATATTACTTGTGTGTGTTTGTCATTAGTCGCCGGGGTTATGCTGCCACAGGAGTGTCTGTGTGTGTGTGTGTCTGTGTGTGTCCCCTCCAGTCTGCAGGTGGGCTCTTCCATCTGTGATGAAGAGGTCAGTAGCTGGCTAGGACCACATGGTGTGGTGCAGGCCGCTGCCCGCTGGTCAATAATCTATTACAGGATGTCCCTCCTCCTCCTCCATGTGACTAATGCACTGCACAGAGATGGTGTCCCAGAGGTTAATGCTGCTCGGCTGACCCCGGCCCCCCCTGACAAACACTGTCAATGCTTGATCCAGAAAAGCTCTTCCTCAGCCAAATATCAGGTCAGTCTGTTCGGAGGGAGGCTCAAGGGGTTAATCAAAAATCCAGTAGTGTGTCACTTTTTTTTCTTCATCATCAAGCACAGTTGCTTTCATGATTCAGAGGTGATCCATTAATACGTGCATAGGGTGCAGGCCTGGTCTTAGGAAATGAGTCTTTCTGCTTGAGCGTATTCGTGAGCGAAGCTGAGGACGCTGAGGAGATAAAGAACAACTCAGGTGTGCAGAGAGATCTATTACGGAGGAAGTCTTTTCACTTGTGCGGAAGTAATTTCAGTCGTCACACGGTGAGCTCAGAGGACAGAGGTGAATCTGTCATTGTGTTGGCTCCGTACTCACTATGACCATGACTGTAAAGTAATGAACCTGAAAAAATCTTTGAAGTATTTAAGTTATATCATTTGTATGAGTTAAAATAACACTGGAGCTATAGTAACATGGCATCATTGCTAAAACAAGCAGTGATGACATGGGGCAAGACACATTAGCTGCCTTCAGCACTGAAATCCAGACATTTTCATGAAATGTGTCGGAGAGGCTGTGTCTGAAAAGGCAAAGTTTCCAAGTCGGTTGTTGAGAACACATTTTCTAGGGCTTTTCCTGCCAGCCTCCTATAGTCAAATTTAAAGAAAATGTCAGAGTGAGCCTAAGTGAGTATACAGCAGGAAAATGTTTGTTATTACCAAAAGAATACAAATATCTCAAGGGAAGAAAAAGAGGTTGCTGATGAATTTAGCAGCAGAGACAATGAGAGTCGAGAGCTAATGATTATAAAGGCCAAACATAAGACATAGGAGTCGGGTAGAAAATCACATCCCTGTCCTCACTGCACTGTAACTGTCAGGTGTTTTGCCGCCGCACTCTGCGTGTCTCTGTGTTTGGAGCTGCGAGGTGGAAGGTGCCTCTGTGGTACTGCGATAATCAGATCTCTTTATGGGACCCTGATTGGTAGAACATCATGTTATTCTGACAACCCTCACTTCCAATCAATTTATGCCTCAAATTCCGACTCGTATTCACTCAAGCGTCGCCCGTGGCCTTGTTCCTGCGGTTTTTTTCCCACAGCCTCTCTCTTTCTGTGTCAGATCAACAAGCAGCATTCGGCTCGATCAAATGTTTGTCATCGCAGCTCTGTTCACCTCCCGACACTCCACCTGAATCGGACTATTGTGAAACATGCGAGCAAACTAAATGTCGCTGTTTGTTTTCCCATCTAATTTGCATCCAGTGATATTTACACTATTTATGTGCATGATAAATGAGCTGGATCATAGACTCTGAACGCGCCACAGTTACACTGTATTCACTGTGAAAAGAATCCACAACATTAGGGCCACTTCTCTTTGTTTTCACTGCTCTGTTTTAATAAATCACCTGCTGCCTCCGCGAGAAGCTGTCATTTGAAATTCTAGCGGCGGCTCTCGTCTGAGGCGCGATGACGACCACGGGCAGGCCTCACGTCTGCGTGTGGAGCAGAAGGAAATTAGCCGCACCTGAATGACAAGGCAAAGGCTCCCACCCCCAGAGGGACCGTGATCTACACACAAACTCCCTTTTAATAGACTTACACCTCATTTGGCCTCTAAAGCTTGTTGAAGGGTCCCAGAGGACGGGGAGGGGGGAGGCGGGCCCCTCAGAGGTCAGCCCCGCTGCTCGCTGTAAACCAGCTGCAGTGAAAGGCAGAGCTTGATTAGATGGCCATTCACACCCAGAAGGGGACTGCCGTGGAGGGACAATGCCACATTTTCCCTTGCAAAACAACAGGGACATTCTGTCTGGCCTGTCGAGAGCAATGTCTGTTAGGTTGTGGAAAAACTCAGTGGGGACAGAGCGTCACAGCGTGTGGCGGACGACTTACAATGAGCAGTTGCTACGGTTAAAACAAGGATCATGTGTTGAAGTGGCTCCTGAAGAGGCCGTTTGACTTAATCCCCTGTTTAGTTGGATAATATTTAATCTCATTTTAAATATTGATGGTTGTTAAGGGGTTAAGGTTAACCCTGATTGTACAGTCAACTGCTTTTGTGGGCTGTGGGTTTTTAAGATAAGATAAGATAAGCCTTTATTAACACAGAGGGAAATTCCTGTACCAGTTTACTCCAAGATAACAGTATCAACAATATAGTGAATCAAACAATAGAGTGTAAACTCTCAGAAATATATGCGAGACTAAAAATAAAAGTAAGTGAAATAAGAATATAATGTGTCATATGTCATGTGAGACAATAATATATAACATGATTTCACTGTATAATAGAATTATATGATTTAAAACATATTTCAGTGTGATGTTCAAACATGAAATTCATTGTCAAACAGGTGATAATTTCACAACTGTAAATGTACAAAGACGATTCTTTAAAAAGGTTAAAATGTTCTATAAGGATTTTGAAATGTTGAAAAACTGATGATCATGGTTAAAAACCTTAAAATCACCCATGCCTGTGTCAGAGGGGGTTATCTGGGATCTACCAGTTGAGCCTCATTCTTGTGATTGATTAGTGATGCCTGCAGAGTCCTGAAGGGGGAGCTCTCAGCCACCATGCCTCTTTCTGGAAGCAGCCACCACAGAGGAAGTGTTGCGTCTCACCTGTTCCCGGTACGTCATCACCATGTTAGCTCATTTAAATATGTTCCCAGTGTTGTTGTTTTTTTGTGTTTTGTTAAAACACTGACTGGATGTTGAGTGTGTTTTCTAATTTGTTTTTTTGGAATGTTGTTGTTAGCTAGCTAGCTAACACTCAGTAGCTGGTAGAGAATGTTAGCATGACTGCAACCCATATAGCATGTGTTCTGTTAGTGTTTATTGTGGTTGATGCTGGACAGTTTTATTCATGATCTTTACACTGTGGTAATCAACCCTGCGGTTTCAATGGTAATTTAACTTTTCCACTGTAATACTAAGTTCTGAGAATCTTTCAGTTGTTAACCTCTAGCCATTCTATCCTAACAAGTGACCAATACAAACAGCGGAAGGTTAAAAACAGCTGACTGGCCAACACAATTCATATGTGTAACATTTTAAATGAGCTAAGTTATTAGCTGGGAAAGTCAGAAAACCTATGTCCTCTCAGCAGCTTCTGTTTACTGAGAGTACAGAGGTTTTTACTCTATAATTTACCTTCCTTTTCTCTGCTTCTCATGCTCTGCCCTTACGTTATGCTCTGCCCTAAACTAAAGGGACCCACTTTAAACACTTGAATGGTACCGTGTTCCCTGTCGAACCAAAAGCTTGTAGCTTCACACTTAATTTGAATTCACTTTTGCTCATTTCAGCATCAGGAGCGCTCCGCTGCTCGTGATTGTCGGGATAAACCATGTGACCTGGACAATGGTGCAGAATAATAAGAGAGATTATCGTCTTTTTTTACAGAGAATATTGCATGAAGTAAATTGCTGCACAGTTCATTTGTCAAGGCTTTTATTTTGACATTACCGATATATAAAATATAGAGCTGTCCCCCGGCAGAAGCTGTGATAAAAAGGTTTGAATTATAATTCATGATTAAAGATTTAAGTGGATTCAAATAACTTAGAGAAAATATACTTTGGATCTTGGACTGGACCTTTTTGCATCTGACATTCTGTCTTCTCGGGTTACTAAACAATAGACCCCCACCATTGTTCAGTCATTGTGTGTGTGAGCCTGACTCCATGATCTCACTGTGCCTTTTTCTTTTTTCTATTGCACTTCATTCAATGACATCCAAAAACATTAATGGTTAATTATTTCTGAGGAGGCCTTTTTGCATAGCTCCCGTATCTCCAGGTTCATTCAGAAGCATTCCCTTATCTTCCCTGGGGTATAGAGTTTGCATTCTAAGTGAGGCACAGCACAGACACTGAGCAGCATCTTAACTTCCGAAGCTGAAGTGTGGCCGGGGTTAAGTGGTCCCTATGCTCACAGCACCTATCTCAGCCCAAACATGACAGCTGGGGACTTGACTGTTGCTATGGAAATCACAGTCCCCCCCCAACTCCTCCTCCCCGCCTGTCCCCCCCCTCCATCCCATCCCCCCCTCCTGGGGTGCATGAAAATGCCCCAGACTGCAGACTGCTCATTTGAGACCATACAAGTCCTCCTCCTTCTCCCCGTGTTAACAAGTCAACTTTTCTGTTGTTCTGCCCTGTTTCAAACGGGGTTTATTGCAAATGGAAAATGGCTCGGGGTGCACTCGGGTGCTTAACGGCGCTCAGCTAGGCTTTGCAGCTGGAAAATTTCCTAGAATGGGCTCCCGTAAGCCGTCCAGAGATGAAGACTGTTGTGCTTCACAGTCTTCTGCCTCATTTTTAAATGACCACAACAGAATGCAAGTTGATGCTGTATATAAATAGAAAAGATTGTTTATAGAAAAGAAAGTCTATTGATCGTGAGTACATATATTATGCTTATAATTTAAGGAATCATTCTTAAGACACCATATTAAACAATAATTGTTATGCTTTTTGTGTTCAGAAAAAGCTGGTCAATGTATTTACATTCTGTTCTCACCTCCCCAAAAAGGTTTTCATAGTTCCTGGCAGAATCCTACACTAACAGAGTCCAAATGTATTTCCACCACACAGCATGTAAGATCAGTATACCTGTATGAAGTACATGCATCTATATTACTGTACATAAAACAGTTTATATTTACCCACACTTGTATGTAGTTATTCATATAAGATTCTAACCAGTTGCCATGTTTTAAGAACCAGGGATGTATTTCCCCATGATCTCTGTGTGAAAGTCTAGCACAATGTGTTACAATTAACAAGGGGCCAGTGACAATCACACCTACTTCACCTCAAGTGTGTGAATATGAATTTGGGGGATATAGAATATGGTCATCTGACTCCTGTTATGATGCACAGTATTGATATGTATCCACCTGTTTGGTTTCAGGATGTTTTTACTCAGAAGTTATTAACAAGGCAAAAGTTTATGACAATGTTGAGGAGGAAGATAAAAAAAAAGTCATCAATTTCAAATAAAGAAAGAATGATTGATTGAATTAATTAAACTTTAGATATAAAGTATAAACACCAGATAGTTCAGATAAGAGAAGATATTTACTCCAGAACTAAAATTTAAGGAAAGTCATATGTTAAGTCTTTCATTTTCAACTAGTTTAAACTTCAAATTGTTATTCTGTCATGATAATCTTTTCATTTCTCCTCAAATCAAGAGTAAGCCGTCACACACAAGGGTGGGGAATTCATCTTTAAGCTGTCACTTCAAAAATTTAACACTCAAACTTGTGGTGTATAAACAATGTTTATTTCCTGAGGAGCTCCCTGCAAAAAAAAAGAAAGTGCTGGAGGAGCTTCACAGCATCGCCACTATAAATAATTATCTGCTATATATTTCATCACTCCCACTCCTTTCCTGTCTCGATCAATCCTGAGCCGAGGAGCTCCGCATGCTGCTGTAAAATGACTGGAAGCTGATGGATACAGTCCCCGGCAGAGCACGTGACTTGTCTCCATCGGCGCCTATGGCACCGCATTTAATCTAAATGAAGTCCTTGACAACGGAAGGAGCTCTGCACTTAGAATGTATAAAAATATGAGTTTCTTTCTTGTGTATCTGTTAGTGTTTTATTTTGAGCATCCGGATAATAAGAAAACTAAATATGAGTTAATATTTTTCGATTTAAAGAGCAACAACACTAAGTCTCAGACTGATGGTGACACGCTTTAAAGTTGTTAAAGTTGTACGAGCGGTGGCTGTGAGGGTGCAGGTGGGATCTGGCCAATCCCGTGCCAGCTCTTCTCCACTCAGCTCCTTTCTCCAGGGCAAAGCTCTGGCCTGCTGAGAGCACACATGAGCGGTCTGTGTGAAGGCCGAGATTCCCGGCAGCCCTCACCCCCCCGCCGATACTTCATCCGTCTTGCAGTGTGTTGGCACTGTGAAGGGTAAACTGGGCTGATCCGTGGGACAGGCGGGGAGGGCACAGGAGAGCAGTCTTCCCGCCGGAGCCCCCAGACCAGCACGCTCAGATTAGAGGAAATTTGTTCCACAATATTGTGGCCTCCTGCTTTCCAAGCCTGGGCCCGCACAGAAGGCAGAGGCAGAGATTTGGGCGCCGGCCAAGCCTTTTAGTCGGGCTCCTTGTTCGCACCACATGTGCCGAGCTCGACTCCCCACTGATCCGTCGAGCTTTATAGCCTCCCCGCCTGATGGAACAAATGCTACATCGCAGAAAATAAACTTATCTCATTTGGATGACAACACATTCCCCCAGGTCATAATGTTGCACCATTTTGAAAAGGCAGACAGGGTCAATTGTACATTTCCAGCTCAACCAGGGAGTCTTTAGCTGTGAAAACGCCTGTCTCTCCACATGCCTGACAGTGAATTTGGAACACTTTGCCTTATTGACTCCCTTTGTGTTTCATCTAAACTATTCCCCTAGCATGGTGCTAAACATATGCATTTTTTGTATACACAGAATTCATGTGAGCTCACTATTCTTTTTTGTGTTACTTTCTTTGTAAAATCTATGTTTCAATCCATTATATCGGCCCGTGTTTTCTTTTCTTTTTCTTTTTAAGAGGATGCGTGACATGATTGATGACCTTAGTAGATTATCCCCAATACAAAAGCCATCATTGAACAGCAGGGCTGCCATTGTGTGTGGGATGTCTCCCATTGATTTAAGTAGTATATTTTCATGATCTATAAAGAGACCAGCTGGAGAGAAAATTGTTTGCTCTCAAACATTTAGTGTCTATAAGCCATCACACTTGTGATTAGAAAATGATTATCCCTCTTTGAACCCCTTTGTTGTTTTTTTCTGGGACAACAGTTACATTCTTTACAAAAGCAAATTGGCTGTAATGAACCGAATTACGCTAAAATGTCAGTTAACCTATATTACTAATGGAAAAGAAACAGGATTTTTCACTTAAACAGGTATTTGTTTTGATCTAGATGGCTGTAAAGTACAAATATGTGGAGGCTGGAGTTGCTGTGTTATGACCCATGAGTGGCTGAGGTAAAAATTCCCTTGGACTAATAGAAAATCATCCCTTTGGATGAAATAGTCTAAATGTAAGTGCTTCCAGTCTCATGCTTCAAGTCAGCATTGATTTTTTTTTTTTCTGTTCTGTTTGTTGAATCCTGATCCAACCCCTCCACTAAATTTCTTGTAAATCAGTTCAGGTGTTTTTGAGTAATCCTGCTAACAGACAGACTAACGGCAATGAAGCCGTAACCACCGCAATATCTGTGTGGCTGTGCCAGGAGAAGTAAGTGAGAAACTCTGTGCTATTTTGGGTGAACTAATCCTTTCAATGATGGTCCATGGTGCCTCCATCTGTTGAATCTACAGTGAAAAGAGAACATTGTTGAACCAACTTAAAAAACTTAATTTATTAGAGATACACAAATTAATTAAGTGTGTTCAAGCTGAAGTTATATATTTGACGACTGCTAACTCTACTTGATACATTGTTGGTAAACATTTTGCCTTCTTCATTGTCAGTAGTATCTTTAATCTCCCTAAGAGCCGGTCAACCCCACAGAAGAGCAGCTGTTTGTCAACCCTGTTATCAGCGTCCTTTCTTCTGGTCACTTCCTGTCCTCCCACTCGTTACAGAACAACTCTCCAATAGACTTCTTTTGTCCACTGAGGACCTATTAACCACAGATTTGTTTCCATCTATCTGACAAGCCAATGGAGGAGTGTACTCGCCACACAAAAGGGCCACAAAAAGCCGTGGAGCTAAATATGTGAGTCAAAAAATAGAAGGAAAACCATTATATACAAATTAATTCTCTCCCGAGCAGTTGCTGCCCTGTCATTTGGATAAGAATTGGAACGTCTTAATTGCTTTATTGCCTGGCCACGTCCTTCCCAGCGATCAGGTTGCCTCCATTTATTCAAGTGCCACGAGATGAGGAGCGGGTGGCCTCTCCCCGGCCCTGGAGCACATTAGATGGTGGAGAGTGAGGATACACCCTCCAAATTGGAAAACACTGGGCCACAGATTAACAGAAATGAACGCCATTAGCCTGGCGATGAGGAAATCATTTCCCCCCCTCAGGTGTTTTGGAAGGCACTGTCACAATGTGGCTGAGGTGGTTTGTTTTTTTTAAACTCACCCTTGTGAATATTAATGAGCCGAGGGATTTGAGACAATGTTTAGTATCAATTAACACTTTTAATAAAAATCCAAACATAATCCTGATTGAAGAAAAATATTCATTACAGGGGCCAGTGACATCAACGGATAGTAGGCCATCTTCATCCTGGAGAGAGGAAAAAATGATCAGCATTTTTTTTTCTCCTATGGAATCGTCTACAGAGTCTGGTGCAGAATGACGTCATTGGTAATTTTGGCTTTGTTTCTGTTTAGTTAGGAGTACATGTTCTATTGTGCTAACATTAGCTAATCAGAATAGCATTCACTGTAAACCTGAATGGTAGTTAGCTTAGCTTGCTTGTGGAATACATTCTTTAAAGCATAGTTACACCTGACAATAGTTGACACAAGACGCTAAATAACTGGTGTGTTGAAGTTAATAAGTGTGGCGTGACAAGGGGGAGGGGGAGGGAATGGCTTCCTTGCAAAGTATGAAAGATACTGAGTTGAGCGATTGACAGCCTTCATGTCAGTCAACAAATATGACCAAAAAAGCTTTAATGCCATTTGAAAGAATTTAGAACTCATTCTACTTCATGTTTCGTTGCAGCGGTTTGATGTGTCGATGTTTTGTGATACTAACAAAGCAGACATCTGCAGACGTGAGACTGTTCACTGATCTTGATCAGTGAAGGCTGTTCTCACACTTCACCATCACTTTAGATGGAAGTGAGTGACAGGTGCATACATAAAAAAGCCTCATTGCAATAAGAGCTTCAATAATACTCTTAGATGTGACAAGTATGAATAGCTTATGTTTAGCATTTCATTTTTGTCTTTGTGTAAATGCAGTATAAGATTTCAGAAAAGTTGACGGCTTTTTTTGTGAGCAACTGTCTTCGTGTTTCTTTTCAGCCTGTTCGAGTCCACTGAAACTCTTCCTCCACTTCCACTCAGGTTAATCAGGAGTAATTTAAACTCCAAAATTCCTGACAGTACATTTTCTGATGGTATTGCCTGTATGTTCTGCATGGCTGTTTGGATCAAAGACTGGTTATCTCTTCTATTGAGCTGTTCTAACCTCTGTCCACTCTCATTACACACAGGCACCGCTGAATTTCCTAAGCAATCAGGTCCAGCGTATTCGGGCAGGTATAGACCACGACACCTTAACAAGTTAAAATGCAAAGCCAAGTAGAACATTAAATCAGAGTGAATGAGACAGCCGATACCCAGAGTCATCAAGTTCCTAGAAGAGAGACGAGACACCCAGTGACATGTCTGTACATACAGCAGGAAAACAGATGCCGTGTAAGGTATTCAATTATTTTAACAGCTACTGTCAGGGTTATAAGGGTTTTGCAATCATAGATCACTTCTCTGTCTTTGTCTTAATTTCTTATTTTTAAAACGCTTGAAATCAAATAAGTGACACTCTACATAAACATTAATATATACATTCATTCAAAAATACACACTACCGGTCATCCACTTAAAAATATCCTCTGCTTTAGTTATCCTGACTTATTTTGATGTTGGATTCAGAAGGTACGGGCCTACAACAAATTCACAGGAATTGATACGTGCATGTATTACACAAAATCCTGCAACAGCTGGTGCTTGTGTGCATTGCGTGTAATTTGTGCGCATTTGTCTGTATATATTGCTATAATGCCGAAGAGCAGAACAGCTAGCTGGGGGGGGGGGGGGGGGGGGTTGTAGAAAAACTATGCTTGCGTTATTATAGTAACATAGATTTGTTAATAGGAAATCTGATTTTCATGATAGATAAATCCACAAAACCATAACCACAAAATTCTAATATAAATAACATATGTAACGTGTAACTTTAATGGATCATTTTTGAAAAGTCACAACAAATGTTTCAAAAAAAGCCCCAAGTCTCTAGTGGATGCAGTAAATATGACATAATTTTCTATCGAGACGGCAGATCAACACATTTTTTGCTCTAGATTATTGCACATTTCCCTTTATCCTTATCATAACTGTCAGTAACTATTATCAGTGCTACTCAAATAGTTTGCACCTGGACAGGCTGTCTATTCAGTGTACAATCTGCAATGAATAGGTTTTTTTTTTTACAAGATAGAGATATTCCTCTAATTTTTCTCGGTTTTGTAATTGAATTTGTTGTTAAAAATCACATTATTTCTCAGTTTACACCAACAGTAAATGCAAATAAAATAGGCAAACCCGGTTTTGAAGAGACTCTGAGAGTTTTAATGTCTCATGCTGATGCACAAGCTTTCTCAGTGGCTTTTCAACCCCGAGAAATGTCTTTAAGTCCTGACGGCAACGCTGAATACTTGTAATTAGTTGACATGAACTCTTGTTGTACCCACCGCTCTGATTAAAGAATCCGCCAGCATCGTGAATCTGGGTTATGCGTGGTATTCTGGGTAAACTGGGGGGCTCTTTGGTGGGGAGAGGTTGGGAGGTGAGGGCAGATCTGAGGGTTTCGACGCTGAGACGCACCAGCTGTGTTTATAGATTCCCACTGCACCTGCTGGGGTTACGGAGCAAGTGCACTGAGGGATTAAGCACTGGGGCACTGGGAGAAGTAGAACAAGGAACAACAGATTCATGTTAAGGAAGCATGTCAACACCTCCCTGGTGTCTGTGCTTAAAGCTATTCATTGTTGGTTGCTATGTAGGTTTCTAACTAATCTCTGCTCCTTTTTTTTTCCTTAGCTGCTAATCAAATATGCTCAGCTGAAGAGGAAATGTGCCAAACTGTGCACAGAGGAATTTGTGCAGACACAAGAGGACAGAGAACATTAAGATGGAGATGAGGAAGATAAAAGCCGTTGGACATTTAAATTTAGCGTCCGAGGACATTTACTGTTTTGCTGGAGTGTGCTAGTTCTTGATTACAATGTTGACATTTTACTCGGAATTAACCTGATTAAAATTGAGCGTAAAAGCCCACAGCTCAGCATTTCTCATGATCACAGGAGATGGATTAAGAAAGAAGGCTTTCAAATTGAATATACCTCTCCCTGCTCAGCCTGCTAATTGTACCATTTACCACTGCTTGAGTCACTGACCGACGCTATTTAGTCAAACTAATGATGATGCACAGTCCACGCCATCCCACGATAATTAAAAAAAGTGCTGTCTCTTTTTCTGTATTAGCTATTGTATTTTTCAAATAAACGGATGCATGCAATAACAAAAAACTTTAAGCTTCAGTTACTTTATATCTTTATATCGCACCCTTCAATGTTAGCAAGTACATGCATTTTTTTAAAGATCTATTCTCTGTCTTGTGTTATTGATTACGCAAAGTATAATAATTGGTTTATAATTTAGCTCAGACCTATGACACGTATTGTGGTTACTATTCTGTGTTTATGTTTCTTGTTTGCTTTTAATTCTTGTATAAGATGTTCTTAAACTAAAGCTGGTTAACCAAATACTGAACATCACCAGAAACGGAATCAAAACTCTTGAAATGCTTAAAATGACCTTGAGTTTTCCTGACATGTGACTTCTCTTCTGTGGAGCAAACAAAGTGTATAGCGTCATAGAGCCAAAAATACAATTTGGCATTAATCAACAAAAGAGAGCATTAAATTCACATCCTGTCGACAGTAATCTTTTCCTATCGTTACTTCAATCTTTCACAAATTTGCCTCACGCGACAAACTAAACCAAACTGTGACAATTGAGTTGATAGAGCATTTAAATTGTTTTCATAATGGTCATATATTTAGTTTTGGTTTGGTTTTATTCTATTAAAGAGCAACCTACTCCTTTTTCATATTTATGCCTAACCTGTTATGTCACACACTTACAAGGACTTATATATAAGACTGAATTATTTACATCCATGTCCCAGCAAGAATATTGTTACCATACTGTTTATTCTTGCAGGTTTATTTACACTTTAAGAACAAATTCAGAATTCATCCATCTTTGGAGAAGAGAAAAAATGGTTTTGCTGTGATGCTCTCCCTCCTCTGGCCTGACTGACTCTGATGTCACCGGTGTCTCTAAAATAAAATGCCCATGTGTCCCCGTAAACACACAGCATTTGTTCTGAGGCAGAGAGGCACTACAGAGAGGGGAGCGTGGCTCCTCCCCGGCAGCACTGAGCCTGACCGAGCCAGGGAATAAGTAAATGAATAAATAGGCTGATGTTGAATTTTCCCCCCACTTGCCTCCACTGACACAAATAGGATCTACAGTAATTTATAATGCTGTTAGAGAGGCGGCTCTCTCTCTAACCGAGGTGTCTGTCACCTCCCGAGCAGGAAGCCTCTCAGTACCGGAGTGGAGGACCTGCAGCACCCTGACATCCTGCTTTGCTATTCCACACACACGCGGCCCAAAGGCTAAGTGACATCAAGCCTCATTATTGTCATCACATGCCACATTTGTAACTGGTTAGCGAGCAAATTGTGATAAAATAGGCTGATGCCCCCTCTGAGTATCTCTGGCTGCACTAGCTGGACTTTCCATAATGTGGTGAACCACATATGTGTGAGCAAAAACCAGAGGATCTTTTGTGGCACAATACAGATTCTCTTACATGTTGTACTCTTGTTATGTAACAGAATGGTTATTCGTGCTGATATCTCTCTGGATTTTTTACTTTAACTGTTGGACCTGTACTGCTGGGATTCTATTTATATTACACAAGAGGCTGAGACTACATCCACACTATTTTTTTGTTATCTAAAACCTTCTCGGTTTAAACAAGCTTTTTGACTCTTTCGGTTTTAATCCCCGTCCATACTAACACATTCACACTGTTTATGCATGTGCTGGTGTAAACTGGAAGCATTTGGTTGTTAGTTGTGGAACTGTTGCTTATTGCTTGCGTACCACCTCATCTCCTATATGCATGTGAGCAGTTATATCATTGGGTGGGGGTCTTGTGATAGGAGCCTGAAAAATCAGTGAAGGCTATGACGTGACTGAAAAGACCCAATCAGTAAGTGGTTGTTAAAGTGTTTGCATCGTTTCTGCCTGTCCAGCGTTTCCAAACTTCTCTGTTGTTACTCTAAAACTCCGGAGTAGTGTGTATGCCAGTGTGCACGTATCCGTAGCGGAGGTGATGCATTGTCAAACAAAGGTGTAGCAGTGCATATCCAGCCCTGAGCAGTCTGTGATGTAAGCCCTGCACTTCAATTCATATGAGCATTGTCTCTAAATGCTCTGTGTTGTTTCCGGTGATCTGCTGCACATATAGTTTCTCAGCGGTACAAGTCTCTCTCTTCTTTCTTTTTTTTTTTTTTGTGTGTTTTTAAATCCATGAGCAGACATAATGAGGAGGAAAATCTCTGGCTTCATCAAGCTCAAATTGGCAAAATGAAAATCTGTCTTAAACAAAGGGAGAGACCCCCATGGCGTCTGGGTCTACAGTTTCTGTCACATATATTCCTTGGAGGTTTCATGTGACAAAACACAGAAAGTTGCTTTGTCCCTCCTCTTGTCACGTTACACCCCTTACCCATAGGTTTTTTTTCTCCTTCCTGTTGTCTGGCTGTCTGCGCTGTCAGCCCATAGCCTGGCACCTGCTCTCATGTTCCTAATTAGTCTCATTTAATTAATTATATACTGCAGCTCTCCTTCTTCTTCTTCTTCTTCTTATTTCTGCTTTCCTCTGGATTCTAGTGCCTTTGTTTCAAACTTGCAGAGAAGAGAAGAAGCTCTCAGTTGATCGCGGGTCCTCACTTAAGGGTTGTGACTTTGTTGCCTGTGTGGATTAAGAAACTTATTAAGCTCAACACTGTTGCAACACACGTGACAATGAGGGTATCAGATGAGAAGTAATTGAACGTCCCTTCATTAAGTTTCTGTGTGTTACCTGTTTCTCTGAAGTTCTTTGTGATGCAGGCATTGCAGGTGATGTTGTTGTCGTGCTGCAGGTTGTTGTGTCATGGTGGTAAGGAATACCCTGGTGAATTAGCAGCTTCCCAGCTGCTAGCACCATCCTCCAGTTACACCAGGAGGTAAAAATGTGTTAAAGAAAAAAGGTTCCATCAAATATTTACCAGCTGATCAACACGGCACAAAAGAGAAAGATCAAACCTTTGAATGAACGGGTCAACTACGGTCTCATCGAGTTTCCAGCAGAGAAAACGGACTCAAGGAGGACCGGAGGAAATCATGTTCATCTCGTTGTTTCAGATTAACACTCCAAAGTAAGAAAAGCTAGAGGAACTCAACAATTATTAGGTTAGCCATTCATTTGTTTATTATTTTTTTGTTTCATACAGTAGTGTTTAAAAAGAGTGACTCCATTTGCTGCAGCAGCTCATTGGACTCAGTTTGCAGTAAAGGAGTCAACAGTAAAGAGAAAAGCATAGAAGTAAAGGAATGATTAGAAAGCTTAGATTAAGATAAGATATGCACGTTTTGATGATAATCAACAGATGTTAAGATACAGAGTACAACATTAAAGATATTGTGCACGTTCCTGCGCCTTGGCCCTATTTTCCTTGCTGTATTTACAATAGCCTTAGTTACCAGCCTCTGTGTTGGTGTCACCTCCTGCTTCTGTCTGTTGGTTTGTTCTGTTTATTTGTCAGCAAGACTGAGCAAATAGAACAGGACTGATTTGCATCAAACCTGGTGGAGGGATGAGGCCTGGCCCAGTGAACAATCCAATAAATTTGGGTGAAAGGTCCGGGACCCTCACAAGGGGTCACGCATGACTCTAAGGGAGTCTGATCACTGGGATAGAAAGACACTTCTCTGCAATCTTCTTCTTTCATTGTGATCAGGAAGATGTATTTCCTTGTATTGGGGAGGTCAAAGGAAAGGAAACTAGAAGGACACTTGTTAAAGGAAGTAAAAAAGGGAATGCTGTATCTATTTCAAAACTGCTTCACTTCTCCACAAAGTTTTAGATACATTTATATGTTCATTGAAGGGTGTTTACATTTGGGTTTTGTTTTGTATGGAGAGGTCTCACCGGAGCCCCCCCCCCACTGCCGCCAGAGATCATTTCCTCAAAGACAAACAAGTGGTTTTGGAGGGGGGGGGGGGGGGTTCGCGCTTCAACATGACGATTGACTTTATTTAGCGCAATAAAAACATTTATTTGTTTGAACAATTACGTGCCCTGCTTTCACTCGGGCTGGTGTCATAAGGACCTGTTTATGGAGGGGGGGGGGGGGATGACAAGAAGTCGAGTTGACAGGCCTGGAGTGAGACAGTTAAATGCCCCTTGCTGCTCTGGATAATTAATAAATAAAGTACCAGGGGAGTCCTGTCATGGCTTTCTCTATGACAGGGGCTGTCTCCAGTGCGCTAAAGCATTAAATGACCAATTCCTGTCAGGCTAACTTCCACTGCACTCCCCTGGCACCCTCTCCCTCATTCTCCCTCTCCCTCTCTCCCTCTCTCCCCCTCTCTCCCTCACACACACACACTGTCTCTCTTTCTTCCAAAGAGAGCTACTTTGCTCTCTTTGCTCTGAGTTTTTCAGCGACTGATGGCTCTAGTTCATTTCTGCTGAATTAATTGGTCCCTGAATGAATTCTGTTGACAGGGCAATTCATCATGTGTTTGGCCTGACAGTGACTGGGGTGTTGGGAGTGCGGTGGTGGGGGAGGCGAGGGGGCGAGGGGAGCTGCAGGAGACGCTGGGGTTACGGCGGGGTGGGGGAGAAAGGATGGGGGTTGATGATTGTGCCCTCTCTTCTACCCCGCTTCTTTTTATTCCCCGCTCTGCTAACAGGAATAGCCTGCATCAAATCCGGTGGAATATTTCCCCCCGGTTGCAAACAAACATGGCGGGCTGACAGATCCAGCTGATTAGGGAGCTCTTCTGTCGGCTTTGGAGGATACCCCCCTATTACTGGCCAGTCAGGTAGCAAGCCCCGTTAGCCCGGGACCGCTGGCGCCTGTTATTGTGGGACCTGACACGTTCGCTAAGTGAGGTGCATTTCATTAGGCTTTAATTGCATCATGTATCACACAATAGCCATTAGGGTAATTATTTACTGGTGAAGGGTAAATGGGTTTTGGTGGCGGGCTGAGCCGGCGAGCCAGCTCTCCTCGCCTTGGCAAAAGGTGTGGCGCTCACCTATGTGCTAACAGGTATAATAAAGGCTCATTTGCTACGTTTGGAAATGTGCTGTCATCCAAACCCCTTCCCAAGCCCCCCCCCCCCCACCCAACCTCCTTTTTATTTTTCTCCCCCTTTCCCCACTATTTCTTTCAAGCGAGCGGGGCACTTATTATGTCCAATCCATCAATGCTCACTCATTAGGAACCTCCCCTCAAGTATCCTCTGGATGGCCTCACGCAGCAAGAGTCAAAATTACCTCATAATTGCTGCTCAGGCATCATAACAAGCGAGGCTGCCCCGCTGACACGGCCGTACAAACAGGTCTAACACAGGAATTGATGGATACTGGAGAATCGTATTATATATTGCCAAATCCAATTAGATACAGCACATAAAGCAGCAGATCCATTCCCCCTCTTTTCATAACGTCCAAGACTACTGCTCGGATATAAAGACGTGAAATGCATTTTCATATATTCTCCACGCGCCGCCCCTCCACCCCCCGTCCTGGAGTGTCACCGCAAATGATAACATCCTGAGGATTTATTGTACATTTGACACACCAGTAACCAAATTATAATTCGGTCGCCGCAGCATATTCATGGAAGCGCCGAACAAATCGCACGGCGAGCTGTTCAGTCGACGCGTGTTAGTGCGAAGCGGCTCCAGGAAAGGTCAACAGTTGGATCCGACACTGTGGTGCGCGGCGTTGTACAGGATGAGGTTCACTGGTACGATACCTGACATAGGTGTATTTCCTCAGCGCTGTCAAAACTATATTAGCACGCACACACCCGCCCACATGTGGAGCCTCCAACCTGCTCTTTCCTCAGGAGTGATTTCCACAACGAGGTCTATACATAAAGATAATTACTGCTTATCCATTGAGGAGCAATAACATTAATGTCACAGTTCGCTCCGAAGCTCACGGTAGAGCATAAAAGTTTTTTTTTTTTCTTCTTCTTCCCTTGAATTAATTAAGAAGCATGGCCTGTTTCGTGTATGAAATGTACAGTAAATCAAGATATCCACACTTGTGCATTAACTCGATTACCGAAGGAGTTTTTCAAGGGAATAAAAGTCTCATTATTCATCCCTCTTCTGAGTTAAACTTTTATTTTTAATGTTTTATCATATGCAGTTTAATTCGTTGTTCATCAGAGACGAGCGGTGTCAACGTGGGTTTTTTGATTAACCGAATGATGGTTGAGTGAAGACAGATGCTGATTAGAGCCAATCAGATCATCCCACCGCTCCTATACAGTAAATAATATATATATTTATATTCTGGAGGATGTTGTTGTCATCTGGCATGCTGCAGTCAATTTGAGCTTGATTGACAGATACATCCAGGTTCACAGTTTATTGGTTTCGGAAGGAGAGAGCCAGATATGCCAATTTAGACAGGAACGTGACAAAAGAAAAAGTTTCCATCTAAATTCTGCTTCTGGGAATTCTCAGCTGGGGAAAGGAGAAGAGTCAAGTTCTTTTTTTCCCGCTTTAACAAGGGCTGTGAATGACAAACATATACGACAGTTAAGGGCTGACAGAACATCAGCTTTTGATGCTTCACAGGGGAGCTATGAAATAAACAACAGGCAGAGAAATTGAATTACAAAGCAAAAAAGGGGGTCTCTCTTTGTGGGTGTAGCTTGCACCAAAACCAGTGCAGTTCAGCATGTTTTAAGCTTATTCTCTCTTTTGGAAATGTTGAAATTTGGAGGAAAATATGTGATAAAAGACTGACTTCTATTATTTTACCTATTAAACTTCATAACATCTTAATTTAATATTATTTCCAAGCAGGACCAGAGGATTAAACTCCCTTATTTCTGTTTGGAGCAACAAATAGACGTCTGAATTACTGTGTTATACGTTTCTATTCTGTCTGACATAATTTCAAATGTACATCCCGCTTTATCATGTGTCCCGCCGCCCAAATCTTCTGCAAATCGCAGCGCGCTAATCAGGACACTGTCCACTTGTTGTAAATCAATAATGATATAACTAAGTCATTCTAGGCGGCGGTGGCGGAGGGATTACGGAGCGAAGAAAGAGTGAAAATAAGCTCTGAGAGGGATTTCATGCATAAGTCTCTCGCTGCAACTTAGTACAAATTGAATTCAGGCACACTGCTAGAAAAATTAATTCAGCTTTACAAAGCGGGGAGAGGTTAAACACTTTATGTGCTGCTCAGTGATCCAAATCAAGGAGAAAACATTCAGAGGCATTCTCACTGTAGCCGTGGTGCAAACATGTGATCTTCACACCAGCAAAGTAAATACGTTTATCTCAGAACAGTCCAATCAGGTGCCTGAACTCGTGCGTACTGTTTATTTAGGCTTGAAATGATAGTTATTTGTCATTTCACACATCAAATGTGTTCTTGGTATGGCAACACTTAGTTTAACTCATTATTTTGCCTTGATGTCTTGTGTGTAAGTACCTCATATTCTTCATAGCACACAATGACATAATATAACAAATATGAGAAATATTTAGTATCTGTAGCTGATGTATAGATAAGATAGTTGTGATTGTATATTAATATGATTTAGTAAGTTTTTATTTATTATATTAAATTGTTTTGCTATTACAAGGATTGATTCATTCACTTTCTCTACATAAATATAATCGATCTACAGCGTACAACAGAATTCTAGCTGGTTATACTCCACAGGTGCTTCATACCAGTTATAGATTTAAACAAATACTCTAAATGACAAGTAAATTATTGTGTACTTTAGATGTGGAAGAGTTATTTCCTTTATTTAAGTAGATGTGGCGACACCACAGTAAGAATACTCCATTATAAGTAAGATGTTTTTTAAAAGTTTGTTTTTGAGGGGCAACAAATAATAAGAGATAGATTTAGCTCACAGGTTGGAGTAAAAAGAGATTTTCGATTTATTATGTTTTTTTTGTAAAAATAGTATTATGATTTTATAGTTCGCCAGTTTGGATCTATTTTTGCTCCTTCATATTGTGTGGGGCGCTTATTCTAAAAAGAGTAAATTTTATAGAAAAACACATGTTTTATGTAAAATATTAATCTGGGAAGTTATTGTTTTGTATTTGTCTGATCAAAAAGTTTCACCTTTGAGAGGAAGAAACCAATTTTTTTTTTCTTTGCAATAGATACATTTAACGAATAAACAATAATCAGAATCATCGTTAATGTACAGAAACACCATGCAGCCCTTTTTTTTTTGCGTAAAAGATTTCAGACACTTTTATTATTGTACAAGTGAGACCAGTGTAATGAAAGTGATGATACCCATGAAACATGAAAGACATTTTTTCTTACTGTATTTACAGAGAAGTGTCTTCACATCACACACAAAAAACCTTCTACAAAAAGGAACCATTTGCAAATAACATAATTAAATAAACTCCACCTACCTTTAGGTTTACAGCTGAATATGCATATGATGACCATCTCTGCACTGCATAGAATTTATACATAGACTTTCCTCATGAATAAAGTGGGTTTTTCCTAACAACAATAATAATAATAATAATAATAATAACAATAATAATAATACTGCTCTCATGATGCATATTGGCGGCCTGTAAATAAACATTAACAAGAACTAAGTCTTTGGCAAATGCGAATACATTCACTTGACAGATGGAGAAAACCGTCGCTCCAGAGTTAACGAAAAGGACTCGGCCTGAAACATGTGACGGAGCTGAAGTCAGGGGGGGGGACATGTTTAAGGCATTTAGCTGAAAATCATCGTGAGAATCATCCAATCAGAGTGAATCCGGATGCTTCTGGCACCAAACTAGACAAACGATGACACTGGTGTGACTCGGGATGGCTGTTATATCCTATTTCTCTGCGGTTGAATGCCAAAGACTTAATCAACTTAAATGAAAATGTAAGATGTGAGAACATAGAATAGTGCACGTCAAGGCAGTGACATAATGGGTTTTGAAGTACAGGGTGTGTGTGTTTGGGGGGGAACTGTGAAACTGTAAGTGCCTTTTCAGAATGAGACTCGTTAGACATACAGTCATGAAATAAAGCAAATATGCATCATCATTTTTCTGCATAATAACGCTCCAGTGTTGCAAACCTCCGAAAAATAGTGCAAAAAATGAACAGAAAACACAGAAAGGTTTTGCCTGACCACCTCTCGAATCCTGACAAATAAGAAATAGTCAAACCCTAGTCGAGCAGTCTGCAGTTTTACGAATTATAAAAAAAAGGAAATAAAAAACTTATTTTAAGAATATATTTACTAGTTTCTTGAGACCTTGCAAATAGCGGGGGGGGGGGGGGGGGCCATGGTTGATATATTTTCACGGCTTCCCCTACTTTTTCAAACGGATGTTTCTTTATTTAGTTCATTTTAATTTTTTTTTTTTACATCTTGATTGTGTATCACAGAGAATATGTCCTAATCTTCTCATGGCATCAAAAGTGATCGATTTTCGTCATGCGGGATGTTCGCTCGGTGAGTCTTCAGATGGATGAAAAACGGCGTTGGCCTGTCACAGTCTGCGTGTGCTGCTGCTAATCTCCGCTGATCTCACTGCGCTGCCATTTGAATCGAGTGGGAGATGAATGGGAAACCAAAGGGAAAAAGGCTGCTGCTACATTATACGCTCTGGACGGCGTCCCCGCTGAGAGCCGCCAAGAAAAGGAATGTACAGTATTGATCCATGATGGGGTGAAACTGTGACAGTTCTACAGGGGGCTGGGGGGGGGGATATTTTTGTTTACAGTCTTTTTTCTCTTTTTTTTGTGTCATTTTTTTACACCACTCCAAGTAGCCACAATGTTCCTCGTCCACACAGTCTTTGAGTGTCTCCGATGACGCCTTATAGTTTTTTTTGGCTTTTAAAATGTCCAAAAAAGCTCCAAGTAGAGAGGAGAAGAGTCTTCCAGTTTCCCCCCCCCCCAAAAAAAAAAACGTTGAGTGTCTCTTTGTGTGAGCCGGGAACATTTTATGCGCAGTTGCTCAGTGTCCAGTGGACCATGCCGCTCACACGGGGGCAACATGGAGGCTGAGGCCATGGTCCTGCAGGTTGATTTGGTTTCCATGGTAACTAGTGACGGTCATAGGCAGTGGCAGCAGTGGGAGGGGCGGAGCCTCTCGATGCGGCACTATAATAATAAGGGGAACCTGAAAGTTAACAGAAGAACAAACTGTTTGAAACAACACACACACACACATGTTCAACTGCCTTATAACAAAGACATCAATCCTGTTAATAGTAGAATTCAATTGTGATTTAAAAATTTTATGGATAATTTACATGGAACAATCGCTGTAGTGAAGCTTTTTACAATGGGGATGGTGGCTAATCAAGACGCAACATTTTTTAATAATTTATGGATCCAATATAATAGGTTAAAAATGTTGCCTTAATAACAAATGTACCAGTTACAGACATACAGGAAAACAGATTTCTTATCTTTAACCAATGGCACAAAATATTATTAAGCTAACGTCATCATGAGTTGCCATAAAACAGTCTACAATCAACTTTTTTATGTTTCTTCCAGATAAGTTTTAAGAGGGGAATCCTTTAAAAGGGGCTACATTCATGATAATGTATATATCATGTGCTATATCAATATAATGTTTGTTTTAATCATGTCTTTAGTGTAATGACTAACCCAAATTGCAAACCCACATAGACTAAAGAAAAGCATAGAGCTGCTAATGTTTGCGCCCTCGGGTACCTTAGCATCCAGGGCACATAGGGGACTATACAATCATAAACTGTAATGCCACAACATTATGTAGTTAGCTAATTGGGTGTAGAATTTCTGCTAAGTGTCAAGAGGCCAACCCATTTCTTGCACTTTTGCTCATGGGTATATAATTATGGGGTAAAACATTGCTCATTGCACAGTGTCTTACATGGTGCTGTGTAGAGAGATATCAAAAGCTTGATAGAGACCCTAAGCCTAGTTCAGGTGGCTGGGACTAGAATTGGACAATAAGTGTTCAGGGGAGGGGCTTAGCAAATGGTCATTTGATTGTTCTCGTCCAGTTCTTCTCTCCACTCACTTAGTAACGCTGGGTTGCTGAATCGCCAGGCCTCGTTGTAGGTTGTGTACTGTGGATGACTGTAGGGGTTCCCCGAAAACTCGCTCCCTGCAAAACAAAACAACCAATCAATTAGCATTTCAATGCGTCAAGCCATTACCCCGTCACATGCCGCCATTTCTCGTCATTCAAAACAGGATGCAATTTGAGGGGGGAAAGTGATAGTCATCGGTGTGCGACCAGTCAAGCAAGTAATTTATTTCTTTTTCATTTCACTTAAGTTATGCAACACTGAACAATACAGGATGTGACACTGAAGGCGGCTTTCCCTGTCCCATTTATGGATATCTACCCATTCTTCTGCCTCCAGTATATTCCAAACTGGCCTAATAAATACAGAGTGGTAATAAACAGTTTCATGCATACATTTTTGATATGTGGCAATAAATCCTGCGGCCTTTCTTGGTAGGAATTTGAACATCTCCAATTTGAACCGCCTCAAGTCTGAGCTTGGGGGGTTCCTTGCAACAGAATTTTCATTGCAGGGGAAGTAACTTGGAGCATGTCAGTGAGCACTGCTGTTGGTTCAACATGTTTCTTTCTGTTTTTACGAGACAATAAAGGCGAGATTTTATATGAAGCTGGTGAGAAATGGCTTTACTTTAACAGTGTTTTGCGCCTGTCACTAAATCTTAGAGGTTGTGTGTAGGATGAATGGCTTGTAACACAAAACCACAAGCCATGGGATTAAGGCCCTGATCTTTTGCTTTGTGCCACATAAGAACAAATGGAAGGTAAAAGTGTGTTTGACTTGACGCTTTTCAACCCGCATGAGTTAACAGGTTTATTGGTCAAAATCCCAATTCTGAAAACTACAGCCAAACTGCGCTGCCACCGGGGTGCTGCCATGTCTTCTGTTTTGACTGGTAGCTGCTACAGTGACTCAGCTCAAGAAGTAGGTCAAACAGGTAAAGCCTCTATATTTGAAGAATAGTTTTCAGAATGCATTTTAGACTGAAAGGCTTCTCTAAACTTTAAATAATAGAAAAAAAATTGCTATTTTGGCTTGTATTTGCATCACAATGCACACAGCTGCGGCCACCATGGGGTTCAGTGGTTTATGATTTTTAAATAAAGCTCAAATTATTATTTTGTCATTCGAAGGGTCACTTCACAATCACACACGAACAGTAGGCAGCTCAAACTCAATTCAGTTAATCTCATTTACTAACTGTCAGGTCAAATAAGAAAAGTAAGTAAGTAAAGTAGAAATAGGATCAAATGTATTTTTTTGATAAATGGATCCTTTGAAAGCAATCCTTTTTAAAAATCTTTTACAAATACACTTGTTTCTGTCCTTGACCTAGTTTTCCAGTTTCCATAAAATACATTTGGAGTATCTGTTTTTATTGTTTTGCGATCACCTGCAAAACTTCCAGACAAAAAAACAATGTGACCGTAGAATCTGACCTTCCTGGCCGAGGAGATAACGACATGTGTCATGGCAGCGCTCGACACAGGAGAGAAGGGAAACAGCCCAAGCCTGCAATGGGTTTGTGTAATTGGTAAACGATATGCTAACACCGCACACACTCCACTGGTTTCCCCCATCCATGTGGTTTAATCGCATCAAAACAAAACGTTGGCTCTGTTGTGGTGAAGCCCGGCACCAAAACCGCATCCCTGCCATGTAGCCTGGCAGTGAAACACAAAGCCTGACCTCCTCGGAGAGACGGCGATTTGAATATTTACCGGGCTCCCATGCCTCTGCCTTTTGACCCTTAACTGTTTGCTGTGAACCTGAACTGCAGGTTAAGTAGAGCAGGGGGAAGGGATATGCTCCAGAGCGCAGAGGCTGGGGATGGCTGCTGATGCTCTATATCGATGGCCGGTGAGAACCGCACACGCGGGGAGATAATGACCCAATAAGGCCGAGAGGAAAGTGGGAAGGAAAGGGAGAGCGAGCGTCCTCTCCCCTGTCTCTGATCACTTATTCAACCTGTCTGATCCAATCATACGCACACGGCTAATATAAGGACGTGTTCGCCTTCAACTCTGCAGGTCAATATTCATCGCCTGTGCGGTGTAATTCGGCGCTTAAGTGTCCTCACTGTGCTTCTTGGTTTCTACACCTGTTCGTTTTGAGGCCGCCGCCGCCTGTTAAATGGATGCTAATGACGATGCAAAGCACTGAGGTCGACTTTCACTCACCAGGAACCATTCCGGCGAGCGTGGAGGTCGGGTAGCTGCCCTGGCCTGTGGGGGGGACGTGAGGGGGATACCCAGGGAGGGTTGTGTTGGCCATATCCCGACCTGCGAACACAAAACAAAGCAAACAAAAAACACATCGTCATGCGACTGAAAATTAGTTTAGAACTTGGAAAGCCTTTTCTTGACTTGGAGAATGTTAGCGTTTTAAATCTCTAAAGTCAGAGCTAGATATAGCATTAATAAATAACTATTTGAATGGAATACAATGGTAGAAGGTGTATATTTCATAGTATACAAAGTACAAGCATTTTTTGGGGTATTATATGTATATATATTACGTCATTGATTGTTTCTGACACATATGAGCTAATTTTACTAGTTTATATACAGTTTTTTTACTCAATCTATGGAAAAGTACCATATTTCATGACCTGTTTTGTGTTTTGTATGGTAAATCTGCACCTAGTAAAAAGAAAAAGTACATTTCATAGTACTTTCCTTTGAAAAATTAATAACTAAATAAACCGAGTTACTTTTGAAAGTCTGTTTCTACTGTTCAGTTCCAAAATGCTAAAGAGCTCCTGTAACCACACAGTCTTCATCATGCCAGATTTCACAGAGACGTCACGACTCATCACCACCACCACAAGTCAGTCTGCGCAACCATTTATCACTTGATCTGCCCGACCCCAAACATTCCAAAGACCACGTTGTCTTTTAAAGCTGCTACTTAGCACCACCGAGCCTCCGTCTGCTGGTGAACAGGTGAACTCAAACAAGAAAGCAGCTGGTGTTTTGTAGAAGGTAGAATAGTAGAAGACTATTTGGGCAGTAAAAGGCTTTTGCTGAATCCCATAAGGCTCCTCTCTTCTCTGCTGGGGCTGCAAAGGCCGAGCATGCAGGCCCCTCTGCTGAGCGTCACCCACTTGCAGATATTCAGGCCTGTAATTGAGAGTGACAGTTGGGCTGTCCTCGCTGGCCACGGGGACATTTGGACTATGTAACCCCAATCTGTAACAGGGGCCGGGGTAGGAGAGGCCCCAGCTACATTGTCAGCCAGGAGGGCCACTTGGACTCAAAGGGAAAACCATGTCCCACTGGAGCTTTAATGAGGAACAAAATGCATCATAACATCATCACAAGGCAGCAGTTGTCCATGTCATTGCTTTAAAGGATAAAGCGCAGGGAAACAAACTATCATAAACCTAAAGAACTTTTTAACGTACATATAAAACTAACTATGAAGGGGAATACTTTTGATGTTGAAACATATTTAGGTTTAGTTTATTTTGTCAAATTTTATATTTTTTACTGTCTTTTTAATTTATTTTACCTGATTAAATAAACGAAAATACCACAATATGCATTTATACGACAGATAGAAAAACAGTAAAACAACAATTTGCCATTCTTAAACACTTTTTGGTTTAACATACTACACTTTATCTTAAATCTGTTTGACACATCTGGATTATACAAATTATATTGCATTATAGAACTAATACATTTTGCAAAATGATAAAACAACTCTATTGTGCTACTTTGCTGCCAGTTATGAAAGCATAACGAACAGGCAATTCTATTTTCTACACATGGAATATTTTGAACAACTTATTTATTTAAGGGTGAGTGATTGAGCCCTCCGGGTAATGAAGTACCTGCTGCCAGGCATGCTGACTGCAGAGGGGGCCACGGGGGGGCCCGCACGGGAAGTGAAACAGCTGCTAAATCTGGTAAAGAGGCAGGGTGGCGAGCCTGGAGGTCCACAAGACCAAGGCCTGCCAGGGGAGGAAGAGGAGGAGGAGGTGGGGCTGAGTGGAGCTGCAGAAGAGTACGGTTCTTTCTAAATTAGGTTTGTTGATGGAGGAAAACTTATTTTGGGGTGATAGAGGAGAAATGTGTACAGATGTAAAGAGAGATAGAGAGAGAGAAACTGATGTGTCTTTCCATATATACATACTTTACAGAAATATATGATATATAGGGAAGAATCCTCTCCCATAGGATAATTATTAATGTGCTATTTGGACTCTAAACACATTCACACACAAAAATGAAATTAGACGAAATCACAATCACTTATAGAAGATATAGGAGAATCAGAAACAGGCTTTGTTAGAAATACTGAATTTTGCAGAAATGTAATTTTTACTGCATTAAACAGCTTCTATAGTCACTTTAAAAAAAAGATTATATTCACATAATCAGTGAGTTTGGATACTAATGAACATTTCGCTGCTTTTATACTTACATTTCTAGTGCAGGACTTGTATATTTCGATATGTTTCCCTTTTTTACTTGAATATATTTGACCTCTAGTTCCTCCGTTGGGAATTCTATCTAGAAAGGCCTCTTTTACTGCAGAGCTGCATCAGACAATACTCAGTCAAATCACCCTTCCATTACAAGCCTGTGGAGCAGCTCGCAGATTTGTCTCTGTGTGACATAGAGTTTGTCAGTCAGCTACAATATGTCACAAAAAATGAAAAACAAACACATAAAATGGAACATTTTAGCTTTTCTTCTTAAATTGAACATTAAAGAGTAAAATCCAGTCGACGTTGAACGACTGTTCCCTATTATTTGTAAATCTCACCACTGATCGCTGTGCTGTACGAGAACCTGGTGAGATGTGTCTTTTTGGCTAAAGCCCTGAGGCTGGAGGGCTGCAGAGTTAAAGAGCTTTACAGAGAAGAGTGAGGTCATGCCGGACCTTTCATTTATAATAAGAATTAGTTAGCCACAAGCCAGTGCACATAAGTCAAAGGGAGCCGTGGGACTAACATAGGTGGGGGGTCCAGCAGGGGTGAGGCCATTGTGTGTGTATGTAACTATTGTCAGACTGTCTCAGCAAATACCGGCCTAATCTTTTCTCCACTATTATTGCAGCAGCTACAGCAGTTGTACATGTTTAATAAAAGTAAATACTATCTCTTCATTAACTCGCCTCGAAGAGATGAAAAACATCACAAGCAAAGGATCTATGTCTTTTCTGCACAGAATCCCTTTAACATCTATAGTCTAATTTCCAAATATGCCAAATGTCTGAAATTTCTAAACTTTGGACAAAACAGGGATAAACTTCACCTTTTCTCGTCTTTTTCACCTTTTTGTTTTCTTCCTTTTTCGGTTTATAATCTCAAAGTTTTACTGGTTAATTGATTCTGAGGGTTTAACTACCTTTCACTTCTCAACTTTCAGTGGAGAAACTCATACAACAAATTTCATTCATATTTGTACAGATTTAAATAATACTGTTCCAGAGGGTTTGCTCAGGAAACTCTTTTTAATATCGTAAGTCACCTCTAGCCAATACCTGATCAATATTAGCCCTGGTACTGATCCACTGCATCAGATCAGGACATCAATACTTTCAACTCAACAGTTATTGGAGACTTCAACCTTCATTTTAACCTCAAGAAGCAACAGAACTTTGTGGTTTTTGTTCATTTGAGGGACACAATCACATTTCTGGTTATTATTTTGATACAAAGTAACTTTTTTAATATGTTATTCAGGCTTTTCATGACCCAATATTACATGTGTTCATAAATGTGAACGCCAGTCTATGTATACACAGTGTTTTTCCATCAACCGAAGCTACCACCGGTCTGTCCCCCTCACATGTTGACTCTGGTGATGATAATAACTGCCTCTGTTGGGCCCTGTTCTTGTATGTTCCAGGGTACAGTTGGCAGTGACCGCCAGCCGCTCTGTGACTGTTGCTTTATGTCCCCTTTAAAGCCGTCTTTCAGAGAGGCGCCGGTTCGGAGAACTCTCTGTACAGCAATGATAGCCTCATTAGCTGCTTCCTAGTCTTTGTTGTTTTTACAACAGCGATGTGTGTCCAGATTCTCATTAAAAGATGGGACTCTTTATATTGTCTGCCTCCCTTGACAGTCCCCTCAGATTCAACGCCAGCAAAGCGAGCTGTTTATTTTTCCCCTGCCCTCTTTTTCGCTCCCTGTGAAAATCAATTCAAAGATTTCCATGAGGTTCGCTGTTACGAAAGCCTGTTGATTTCAGCCCTCATTTGAAAAGTGGCTTGTAACCGCTGAGTCTTATTTTCACACACAGCCTTGTGCGGGTGTTTAAATACTCCTGGTAACATCAAAGAAGTTTAACTACTATTAGAAACTAATTTCGTCAACACTCGATTACAATGCAAACAGAGATTCATGGGTTTTTATCTCAGCCCGACGACGTGAGGGGAAACGTGATGGGAAGCTTTTGCATTTCCATCAAGTCTGTTTCTCAAAACCCAAACAGAGAAGCGGGGTGACCTTCTCTTTATCTGGCATGGGAACAAAGTTGTTTGTGAACGACTCTTTTTGCTTGCAAGAGTATTAAATTTAGCATGACAGGGACACCTTCATGTTTGCTTCAACAACAACCAAAAAATCTTTGACCTCCATTTTCCAGGCTATATGCAGAATGGGGCAATTTATCACCAGCCAAAAAATCTCAGCGCCCTAATTAATTACAACTAAGTAAAGAATGTTTGGAGAGCCAAATTGCTTTAATTCCCCAAACGCCGGCTGAAAGTCATTCATTATCAAATGTGTGCTCAAAGGTTAGTTTGCTTTTGTGAAGACGAAATAAGCATTAATTCCAGCAGTCTGCGTTCTCCGCCTGTGGGGAGACGAGCGAGCTGTTGGAGGCCGCACGTCACCGACGGCAGGTCCGCTGTTTGGTTGTTGCTCGCTGCTCACTGGACAACGGCAGGTCTCTGCACTCCCTGTCTACTTCACCCCGAGAGCTCTCACTCACCGTAATTGAAGTTTAAGTGTGAGTATTTGTTATTTCTGGGTGAACTTTTGTTTAGCAGCATAACAGAGGGAGATAAAGGAGGGTACAAAGGCAGATGCTTGAGGAGGAGAGGTGTCATTGACACGCCGGGCTTTAAGCCTGTGGAGACCTCCATTAACAGGCCCAGCAGGGAATACGTTTAAAGAGTCTTCAGTATGCAGTCATTGAGTGGAGATGTGTAAAACTCCCACTGAATGCTCAAGGGAATACACCCGGTGCTTGAAGTCTGAAGTACCATCAAGAAAACAGGTGGGCTCTGACTAATTTCAGGAAATACAGAGACTCTCGCTATAGAAATAGTGGACAATCGGCCGTATCAAGGCCATCTCTCCATTTATTTCTCAAAATACACAAAAAAGTTCTGAACTCCTCCTTCTGCTATTCATAAATTCACCCTCGGCCCACACTATTTGAATTTTAAGCAGTTCAGATGAACAAGAATAAGAAGCACTTGAGATGAAATCCATCTCTCGAAGGGAATTCATCAAAGAAATGACTTCCCATATCAACAATAGAAATTACCTCACAATATGCAATTGTCCTATCCACATATTCATGGAACCCTTTGGTGTTTTTATGGGGTAAGAGGGACTATTTAGCAAGTAATACAGCATTAATGTGGAGGAGAGGGAGAGAGAAAAAAAACGGTTTTAATGGAAGTGGCTTCTTGCCGCTGAATCTCGATGATGTGCACAATGCCCTTAAATCCCTTTCTTATTTGAGGCTGCTTTGCAGGTACTTTTGAGCCTTAATAGGATAAGCAGAGGACACAATAGATTTCTATCTCTCAAGTCTTTCACTTCATTGAGAATCCCAATCTCTGGCAAAGTGCACTTCATGAATCATTCATTTTTAATAGATTATGCAAATTCCGGGACATAAAATCAACAAGATCAATAACTTTGGGCGTTTTAATTGGTGTTCGAAAACATTTTAAGGATGAACATAATCTCCAGTTCTTTCCCCCGTAAAGACACAATTAATTTTAAATTGGATCTCAGCCTAAATACTGCAGATAATTTACTACTTTTTTTTTTTCCGCCTGGCTTAAAATTCCTCTGGTAGGCTTATCGCTGGCAAGTAAACTGTAATACTCAGCCATTAGAGAGACCACACACCTGAATATTACCCAGACAGGGAGGCACTGGGTGGGGGGGGGGGTACAGGCAGAGGAGCCACTAACCAAATACTAATTACCAAGTGGAAGTCGGAGCGATGTTTGTTCCGTTAGTTTGACCTCTACATGCTTTATTTCTCTGCCTCTAGTGAGATCTAGCAACAGAGAAGGGGGCGCGGAATTTACGTATTTACTAATACAGAAGCAAGTCTTCTGCTATTCACACATACCCCCACACACACACACACACACACAAGGCAACACACTGACATGCATACAATCCCATCTTTCTTCTTCTACACGTCTCTTTGCACCTGTAAAGCAGTAAGGAGACCCTCTCGGCGGAGACCCTCTAACATATCCCAGGTGCAAACAAAGCCTGGCCTGCCTTCTCTACGGGGTCATCGGTGCACAAAGGACAAACACACACCTTTCTTCTCAGGAGGCCTGCCTTACAGGGGAAATCTACCTCCCACATATTAATGAGAGAAGGGCCTCTCTATTTTCTGGTAAGGCTGCTTGGCCATCGTCTGAGGAGGGGGGGGGGGGGCTGCTGCAATTTTCAATCACGGCGTCCTCCCCCGTGCAGAACTCGTTGCCTTTGATGGCTGCTGCATAATTATATGAATTTTAATAAAAGCCCTGTATATTAATCTCGGGGGGCCCTCCGACAGTCATCGTAAACTTTCAGTAAACCTAACCTTCTTCTTGGTAATACGGCAACAGCGAAACAATATTTCAATTAGCCAGGCAGTCATTAACTGTGACAAGGAGAGGAGACGGAGGGAGGGGGGGGGGGGTGGGGGGGGAGGGAGGGAGAGAGGAGGGTGAAATAAATGATCATGGTGTTAGAGTTAGGCGGCAGAAAATGCCAGAGTGTATTTACCGAGGCACATTACTCGCGCTCTGAGACACACAAACTGTCTCGCGGCGAACAAATCACAGGAGCAACACAGCAGCAGCCAACGAGCAGTCAGTGCTGCATGGTGGCCTTTTTGTGCGTGTGTGTGTGTGTGTGTGTGTATGTGAGAATGTCTGTGTGTGCGCGTGTGTGTGAGACCTTGCTCTGATACACAGTCATAGTTCTGATGTGCTGACACCCAAAGGTCCTTGTCCAGCGGTGACTGAACAGCTCGCCCCCACCCACCCCCCAATCTTTGTCATCGCCCTGCTTGCTCAGCAGAAAACAGCAGACGGACGACAGCTGCTAAGCTTTTATCGCAGCGTCGTTCCACCTTTTCAGCTCAGAGTGAAATGGTTTATTAAAAAAGTCCTCACACTTAACTTTTTGGGTTTGCCTTTATTTTTTCACACATTTTTCTTTCTTTTTTCTTTTTCTTTTTCGTCAATTGCACAAGCATGTTTTGTGCCTTTACATTATTCTTCAAAAATCCCCTCAGCTGAAGCTGTGGCCCGGGCAGCGTAAAGGCGTATACTGTGCGGCACTGGATCTTACCTACAGGGTAGCTTTGCGACACACTGGGGCCCAGGTCTGGGTTGGCGCTAGAGGATAAACTGGGCTTGACTTCGTCCAGGCTGGAATTCAGGGCAGGGAGCGAGTACTCATTAGCCTGGGAAAAGGACAGTTGAATCATTACACAACCAAACAATACCTAGATGGAAATCCTCCCTTCTCCTCCTCCATTAAGCGCTGCACACACAGGCCTGTGCGAGTATACATTTGTATGAGGGCATTGTGCATGTGTGTGTGTGTTCAAGCTGCAGGGTGGCAGTTCAAGCATATCATGAATGTATTTTGGTATTGTCTGAGAGGAAGTGGGATTTTGAGATGAGTGAAAAGCCAAGGCGTCAGCTGGCCCTTTGTGCTTGACTGCAGTCCTACCCCTGATCAGCCAAGGGAGAAAGCAGTTGTGCTTTGTTACAGGCACACCATGTGGTCCTGTTTGAGAGACGCCATTCACCTTTCTCATTTTGGGATGTTTTTAAGTCTAAAAGCACCTTTTTTTTATATTTCTTTATAAACTTCATCACTCGTACAACTGGGGCTTTTTGGGAGTGTTGAGCTCTTTGAGGTTTTGCTTCTTGTGTGCGTCCAGATGTCGTATTAAAGGACCAGTTCACCCTAATCACAAAAAGAAAACTCACAGAAAAGCTGTATCCAAGCAATGCAGATCATTTTGTGGGTTGCGAGCCAAAGCTTTGAGATATTTTCCCTTTGTAACATCAATCTTAACCCAGCTTTAAAATGGGGCTAGGTAACATTTATGGATTTGAGCTACTTTAATTAAATGGTAGCTTGCCGTATGAGCTGAAAAACTCAAGTGACCAAATCCTACTTCAAGATTTGTGACTGTTTTTCCACAAAACCCTTATTTTTTATTAAAATAAGAGGTCACTCAGTTGTAAATCTAAATAAAAAAAGTATACCTAACAAAATATCTGAATCTGTGAAAAAAAACTGTGTCACCAGTAAACATTAGCTTCAGTTGGTGCTTTATTAAATCGAAGCTTGATGTGACGCTCAATTTATCAGCAGAAGAAAATTCATACGCTGAATAATCCACATGCAGGCTACTGTTATCATATGGAATATTTTGTTTGACAGCAAAGCAGGTGGAGTATCCTAACCAGCAGATTCTTAACAAATCCCATTGTTTTAACTTTCAACTCTTTTAAGAACTAATCCCTTCCCAGCTTCCCTTTCATCGTCATGTATCCTTCTGTGAATCCACTCAGAGACACTCACGGCAGATGTTAGCAGTTTTTTTTTTTTTTAATGAGATGAGACTTCCGGAGTCTGAGTGTTGACAATGTTTGTCCAAAAGCCCAGAGTGAGCGCGAGTGGTTTCAGTGGGCCGCGCCCCCACGGGGGGGGGGGACGCCCGTGACCCCGCTCTTGTCTGCCGCCATCGCCGATAAACTCTAATTGTCTGCTACAACTGTTCGCTGGCAGAATGTCGGATGTTTTCCTCTATTCTGGGAGGCTTCAGACGCCAAACAGACGTTTTATCATGCAGATAAAGGGCAGGGGGGTGTGTGTGGGGGGGGGGACTGAAAAGATAGGTCTGAATGGGATGACCAAATGGCTAGCAGAAGTGTGGGAGGGGTGACTCCATTGAGTTTTGCATCTCCAGAATGGGTTTTTAATGCCCCGCTACAGAATCCAGACACTGGCTAATAGGGCCACATTTTCCAGGGGAGGGAGAAGAAGAAGAAAAAAAGAACGGGAGGCACCCATGACGGGGGGGAAAGTGCTCTGATTAATATTGCATTAAATTAAACCTGATTTTTCTGGACTGTTCTTGGCCTCTCCCCCCCCACCCTTGCTTGCCCCCCTTTTTTTTTTCTAGTCTCACCCTTTTCCCCGTGCCTTTTAATACTCCCCTTGACGTTCTTTGTGATTGCAAGTCATTTCCAATTCGTTTTGGTATTGATCTTCCAGTAGAAATCAGTTTTGTAATTAGCTGCAAATTAGGCCCTCTTCTGGAGGTGAGGCCTGTCCCACTGATTTATCACCTGTGTAATTCGCCCCGATTGGAGAGAAATTAAAATGAACTCAATTAGGGCGACTGCTTTTGCTTTATGGGTCCGACTCGTAGTTTGGTGGGAGAAATTAATAGTCTCTTGTTGTTTAATGGTATAATGAAAGTAAATAAAGGTTATCCATTGTAATAAGGCTGGAGTTTTTAATAAGCAGGGCTTTCTTGATGTCATTTTGTGTGGGCGTTGGATGGCTGTTCCCCCAATGCTTCCTAATATTTTTTGAAATGAGGATGGATGGCGACTGTGCTTTTAATATCAGAGGGTGTTTGCAAATGTGGAATGCATCTATTTTCCTCCAAAAAAAACGCCTTTCGTCAGCCGTGGCTTTCTCGAGTCGTAGAATAAAAACAACAAAGAGAAGCGGCAGTTGAATAACACAGCAAGGATGAAGAAAAATCTGGGTATTGATTAATTTCGTGTTGCCTTACTGTTATTCTCAATTATAGGGGATACAAGGAATGTGTTTTTCATCACAAAATCAATACGGTGTGTGGGAGTTTTCCCTTTTGATCCCTGCAGCATTACCCACACACGCCGGCGTCTAATCCAGCGCTCGGCCATCTCAGGCGTTCGTTTAATTAGCTCTCGGTTTGGGAATATTTCTGACAAAGGTGTTTTTTTCTTTAAATGCTCGATTTCAGCATCACATGCACAGTTTTACCTCTGCGAAGGAGGTTCTGCTTTCATCAGCGTGGGTTTGTCTTTTTTGCAGGATTACGCAAAAAACGACCCAATGGACGACCGTGAAACTTGGGGGACGGATTCGTTATGAGTCCGGGAAGAAGCCTTTAAAATCTGGTACCGATCTGATTCTTTTTTCTGCTTTAACGTTGCAAGATTTTTATAAATGGATTAATTGACCTTGATGCAAAGAATCAGGCATGTTCATGGGACCGATATTTGTCAGTGTGTGCAATTTGGTTCAGTCTAGTGAATTGGAGGGACTGTTGGGCCTTGGCAGAGGTACGAGTCTTATTTTGGCGTGTTTGTTCGTGAGAATGAAAAATAAAATGGCGAGCTGCAGAGTTACTGACCTGTTCCGGCTTGACGTGCTCCGGCGTGGGGAAGACGTCAGGGTACGGAGGACGCTCAAAGACCCGGTCCAACGCTTCCAGCTGCTGCTGGGTGAAGGCATCTGCCCTCAGGTGTTTCCGTAAACTCTCCACACTACCCTGAGAATCACTGTTTGGGCCAGAACCATCTGAACCATCTACAAGAAGAGAGAGCAACAGTCGAGACACTGACCCCGGGGAAGCTGGCCTTGACTTCAAGCTATGCACTTTATATTCTCCTCATGTTTTTTTTTCTGTTACCACCTCTGCGGGGGACCCGAGGAGGACAGAAAAGAATGGAGTGCAGTTTTTGTTTTTTTTTGCACCTTTAATGGCTGTCGTGAGCCACTGGCTACATCATACAGACTTTAACCTGAACCACCCCACAGTATTAACACCACCAGGATCTGAAAGCCCTCTGGTAATTGATGGATTACGAGCGCGTGCGGATATATACATGTCGTGGCGTCCATGTATACTGATGAAAACAGCAGCTATTACGTTTTAGAGCCTATTCTTTCCAGCCAAAGGATTTTTTTCCCCCCCTCTTCTCCTGGTGCTCGGTGAAATCAAGAGCAGGTTTTTTTTTAAAGGCACAATTTCCCTTTTACAATTCAATACCGCTTTCATTCCCGGCGAGTGTGCGGTTCCATTTGGAAACAGCGGCGCAGGACAAGAGCCTGAATAAAACCGCACAGGCTAGTTCAATCATCCTGCTCTCCAAACACGGGAATTTCCTCCCGACTCCTGACCTGATTACCCAGCTGCTGGGAGAGAGGGATGCCTTGGCTTTACCCGGGTATCGCTCGTGTGCGACGCTTTGAAGCCCTCTTACAGACCGTCCTACCATACCTCCATCCATCCCTCCCTTTTTTCTTTTTTTTTTTTTATCCTCCCATCAACCCCCCTCCTCCACCGCTCCTTGGCTGCAGCGGCCGTGTCTGTTTGGTCTCCTCCCCAGATCCCACAAAGCTTCAGCTCCCTTACAAATCTGTCATTCTAAATTTGCTGCAGATTATGTTCTCCCCTCAGTGGGAGAGTGGTGATATATGATATGCAAGGCCCCTATTGATTGCCTGATCTGGTGGCAAGAGGGAGCTGAAATGAACTTGAAATGAACATCATGCCTCAACTCATTGTGCGTATAATACTCTACTTAATCCCACATTTTTCTCTGCCATGGAATTCAATTGATCAATCATGTCTGTGTGATAGTACCATTTGGAAGGGTTATTGCCATCCTATTCTGCTGCTTGACCTTTTTTCACAGGCTGAGGCCAGAGAATGAACCCGACTCTCTCTGGGAGAGCCGGAGGAGCTATAAAAGAGAGATTGTGTGTGTGTGTGTGTGTGTGTGTGTGAGAGTGTGTATGAGTGTGTATCCGAGCTCTTGCAGCCGTGTGTAACCTCAAATTGTGCTGATAGTTATAGTAATAAACAAGTTATGAGTTTGCTAACAATATCTTGTTAACATTTTTTTTCTGTACCCACTGCACGGACGACCGCGTCAGGACTTATTTACAAGCGATGCACGATCCGATACGGCGAATCGTTATCGGTGCCGATAATGATCCGCTTAAGTGGATCGGGAATCGGTCACGAGTTCCTTTGTCTACGTCATAATGAGAAATCAAAGGTTTCTGTTTTTCCATTTGCATTCATTCAGTAAGGGCGGGCCGATCAATCCATTTTTACTGGAGCAGTGAAACTTGTCCTTGTGTTACCTCATATAAAACTTATTCCAGTGTTTCACACGGTGTTGTTTATGCATTATAAGTTTTTCATTTTATGTAAAAAAAGATCACTGTTGCTTTACCCCCCAAAACGTTACATCATTTGTCCCAGTAAACTCTTTACCTTTCAATTTCTTCCTAAACTTCCTTAAAACCAGTCTCTAAATTTTGTGACATTTTGGTGGAGCCAGAAAAAATGATCCGACCTTCTACGTGGACGTAAAACCACTTCAACATTCACTGGATTAAAGCTTTAAAATCCAAGGCTGTATTCATAGTTTATGGAACGATGATATTGTGGAGATACATGGTTGTCAGTATCCGAGTCACAGCCTTTCTATGAAGGTCCAGGATACTGAGTGATGTTATCACACACAATGTCACAGTAGCTGCACCTTTACATCAGGATGAAGATATTCCAGATGTTTTGTGCCTCATTCTGTACAAACTCACTGGAAACTCGAACATTTTGAAGCAAACCCAGTGGTGGAGGATTTAAAAAGGGAAATTTTCCTCTCTTGTCACATTTGTAACATAGGCATGTTCCTTTTGTTTCAAACTGTGTCACGTTAACATTGTGTCACTTTTTGACACCACGTGTTAAACTTCCAAATCACAGTTTCTGTTGCCTTCATTCATTTGAACTTTAAACAAACTAAGTGTATTTTCCCCATATTTCTGCTGCACAGCTGTAAACTGACACCAGATCTGTTCCTCATGTTTACACCTCAGCTTGAATATTCAGCTTGTTTTATGGCCCTCACCTCCTTTAGCCGCCGCTTGTCACTTTATCAAAGTCAATTGTTCTCTTTGCTACCGAAGCAAATAGAGTCGTTAATTACTCTCCATCAGCCGGCCGGAGCCACGACACCTGATCAATACCCACCCTCGCCATATTTCTCATTCACCACTGTGGAATACACTTCCCACACACAAGACAAACCGTCCCGGGTCAACCTACGCACTCGTCCTCCCACTCAGAACGACGGCAGTCCCAGCTGCCCTCCCAGTCAATGAGGCCCACCTGACAAATCAGCTGCAACTGTGGATGAAGATGATTCCGGAGACAATTACGTAGCCGTGCCGCCTAATTATGCAGAATCATAGGGAGTGGATCAATTTCACGTATTTGTTTTGACCATTTTCTAGTTGGCGTTCCCAAGATATAAGTGACAAAGTCCTCTAGCAGTTGTATAAATTATGACTGCTGTCAATCGGGTTACACAGGTGGTTGTGAATTAACTGTTTCCTGTCGACAGCTGACATGCTATTGTTCTTATCATGACCGCCATCATTACCTGACTTTAACCACCATAATAAGTCAAACCAGAATCTCTCTCTAAAGCCAACCAATAGATATGATCATTGGTTTTCAAAGGTTACAAAGATGGTTGGACACATGAAAAACATGAGGTTAGGTGTTTGAATGCACGCCAGTTGATGCGCCCACAAACTTACTTATTATTATTTAAATGTAATAATCCGATTTTGATAATGCTAACAAATATGTATTGTTTAAGAGAAACACTCGTCTTCATGTGCTTTTAAGTGTCCGTTAGCATCAATTCAAGTCAGATTCAATATTTAGACATTTCCAAACGTGCCCATTATGCAGCAGTGATACTAATCTTTGACCACAGTGGCTTTTTGTTGGTGCGTTACATGCTTGTCCTGCTCTGTGGTTGTTTATCGATCATCAAGGGAGTTGAGCGTATTAATCCTGACATCGGTAGGTATTAACACTCCGGTAACGAGGGAGCAGCGTCTATCAGATCAGATAACCAGCTCTAAGAAGCCGACTCCTCTCTGCGGGTTCGGCACCCTGGGGTCACGACCCCCGGCGGGAGGCCTTTAGCCGACACAACTCCGGGGTCTGGGAGTCTGATCGACTGCGCGCCAAACAGAAACAGAAGAATCGTCACGAACGAAGCGCAGATTGAAGATGAGTAGTCGTTTTGCCCCTGAGAAGTCTGAGGAGGAGGATTTCAAAGTAAGAGTCTAAACGCTTTCGGTGCAAATTAAAACTGATTGTCTAAGTACTTGTTAGAAGCACGAGGAGTTCAGCTGGCGCCTTAAGGTCACCGAAAAGCCCACCCCCCCTCCCCCGGCCCCCTTTCCAAAAAGTCTGTTCCTTGTTTAAATAACATGTCAACATACATACGCTCTCGTTCCCTCAACACATTGTTATGTATATCACAATAATACACCTCCATAATTTCCCGCCTGGTTCAATTCCTGGCTAAATGAAATCAAATTAAAACTCATTTGCATCAAATTGGATGAACTCAGCTGCATTTTGTTTTTCTAATTGAATGTTTTGATTATGTAAACAGAAATGAAATCAGCATCACAGAGGAGCCGTGATTTGCACTGGAAGGGATTATAGGGTAATGGGAAAAAAAGAGTCATTGATCAAAAATGTGTAATCAATTAATGGATAAGGGGGATTTGGAAACATGAAGACGTCACCTTGGGCTTTGAGGAACTGTTTCTTTAAAAAAAAAAATCTGACGCTTAAACGAAACAATTAGGAGTCAGAGAGCGACAGTTTAGGCTGCGATGTCTCAAAGCTTTTAAAAGCTTTATTAATCTAATTTGGACGCCGCGATGAGGTGGTGACATTTCAATGCACCCCTCAGCTCCTCTGTTGATTCTCCCTCTCGCCCCCAAACAGATGCTGATACACAGAGCGGGGGGTGACGGCGGCTCGCTCCATCACTCATCTCCATCCGTGCGCGCGCTCAGCCCTCATGACGCTCAGAGACGAGAAATAATTAATTCAACGGCTACTGAAGCACAGAATCACATCCATTCTGACTGCCACCAGCTATTGTTGTTGGCTCTCGAAATATATGATGATCGTCTTAACACGAAATTTCTCTCTTGGTGTTTCGCCCATAAATCAAGAAGAAAGGTCGAGTGTTCGGATTCAGAATCGCCGAAAATTAAGAATCGGCTACCGGCACGATTGTGCTGTGTGCGGGGCCACCCTGAAAAGACGTGCGGCGTGACTTTGAAAAGGCCGGACACACTTCATGGACACTGCATGTTCTCTACAGACCTCCGAGCAGGTCAATTCAGCTCTCTCGCACATTCTCCGATAACAAGGAGGTGAACAGAAACACCCTTGAAAGCAGATTTGTGCTTAAACACGAGACGCTTCAATGGAAGAAGCTCGGTTCGCCCTCGGAGAAGATGCTTGAGATTCTCCTTTGTCTTTTCCGGGGAGCTCACTGTGTCAGTGGTGGGTGTGTGGGGGGGTTGGGACACAGGGGTGAGGCGGGTGTCGGGGCGCTTGGATGTTAATCTGTCAGGTAATAGCTTTTCTCTGCAGGATTGCAAATTCTAATATACAGTGCGTCAGGTTGTAAAACGCGCGGACAGCTGTGGTCACCGAAGACACCATCTCCAGGGGTCTCTCTCTCTCTCTCTCTCTCTCTCTCTCTCTCTCTCTCTCTCTCTCTGCCCCGCCGCAACAATGGCTGCCAAGTGTAACATGCTACTTTTAATTTGCAGTAACACGTGACAGTAGCAAATTAATGGCTCTTATGACACCTGTGTCCCTGCAGCCCCTCTCGCCGAGACCCAGTGTACATAACGTGTGTCACACCACATTATCTCTACATCCCTCCTGTAATGGGGGGGGGGGGGGGGGGGGGGACCTTTCTTTTTAAGGGCACTGCTGACTTGGAAACTCAGGAGCTGTCTGCCCCGGCTTGGCAGCGAGCCACCGCCACAGCCTAAAAACAAATACTCCGGGCGACGCAGCCAATCCATTTCACCGGCGCAGCTTGTGTTGCACAGCGAGCCCCCCCCACCCACCTCCCTAACCCTTCCCCTCCATTCCTCTACCCTTGCCTTCGCTCATTTTTGTTCCTGTTTTTCGGGCCTTGGTAATGACTGCTTGTGCCATAATCATCATGAGGCTTACCAAGTTAAGTAGGAATCAGGCGAGCCACGGCGCTGTGAGGAAATTTAATCCGAGCATTAACTGACTATAGACTTCTTACTACTGAGGGTAGCAAAACACGCAAACAAGGCTACAACAAAAAAAAAAAGAGACCATGAAACAGTGAGATAGCAGCAAGGACGTGTTTCTGACTGCTCGACGATTTGAATTGAGAATTTATATCTCTTTGTAAAAGATAAAGTCTTACCAGTAAGCTAATGATTATAGCATATGATCATTTTCAAAAATATGTTAATGTCGACAAATTCATGAATAGAACCAAAGAAAACCAGCCCCTTAAAGCAGTTGGTGGCAAATAGGTGATCTGTAATGGTTTTCTGTCAGTAATACCCAAACACATCAACACATGGTTATTTGGGGCCATACATGCCACAGGTTAAGATATACTGAAGCTATGGCCTACATTTCAAAATAAAAGTATTAATTACTGATGACACTTAATTTCCACCTAAATAAGTCATTTAAATGCTTTTAAATGCTTCCACACACACTTCTCAAATGTGGTTAAAGATTAAAATGTTGTACTCATGAATTCATTTTATTAAACAATCCTATTGTTTGTGATTATTTTCCCTCAACGCTTCACCCACAAGAATAATCCTATACATTGTAATTTACGCCCACATACAAAACAGTGGATGACAACATGCAGCTGAAACCTGAATTTCCACCAAATCGAAATGGTTGAAAAGATTACAAACATCTCCCCAACACACTAAGATCATAGCACACAATGTTATGGTTCAGCTTCAGAGGACGTTCTGGCCCCGACAGTTCCCAAATGTTGGAATCCGGGCATTTTATTTTGGCGAGGTTCACTTTAAGAGAAGACAGCAACAGGACAACAGTGTCCACAGGGTAACTTTGTTCATAATATACTATTCTTACAAACTGTGGCTAGAGGCGAGACATTGCTTTTGCAGCCTTGTGTGTGTGTGTGTGTGTGTGTGTGTGTTTGTTTGTGTGTGTGTGTGTGTGTGTGTGTGTGTGTGGTCAATGCCTGCAGTTTATGTTTTGGAAAGATAAAGTATCCCCGACCCTGTGATTCTGCAGGTAGGCACCAGCTGGCTGTTGAGAGAGTATATAAGAACCACCCCACCCCCTCCACCACGAGTACAAGTCCTACCCTGACATAAACACACAGGTGAACACACACTTCCATCTGCACACACACACAGCTTTCTTCTCTTTCATCGTAATACCGGCCGAGCACCTAAATCACAGAAATGGCAGCACATCAGGGGAATCATTTGAGACTGAATAGCCATAGAAACATGGCGCTGTCACCTGGAAGACCTCGACAAACCGGGCCAGCACTCCTCCTCGCACACACACACACACACACACACACACACCTTAGTCCTCTCCATGCCCTTTAATACCTCTTTGCCCTTCAACCGGCAATCTGCATAGAAATGTGTGCATTCTATCATTCGGTGACTAGACATTACACCCTGGCTAATATGAGAGGTCCTCCAACGACTGAAAATGAACCCTCGAAAATACCAGACGTTTGCATTATGCCGCCGCGACTGCATATCTTACAGGGGAAAGACTTGATTATGTCATTTGCCATGTCCATGTCATGCTGGTTTTTATATCTTTGCCAGGAAATCTACCTCTGACAGGCCATTAGTCATCCCCTCCCTCCCCGCACGCACATAAAACATCAATTCCACTCAATATCCCGCAAACCCCTGCGCTTCTCAGCCAACGCCAGAACAAAGAAGACGCTATGCAAACTGCCGCCGTGCTCTGATTAGCTCTCATTCCCGAGCACTGCAGAAATAAGGCACTCGTTCCCCGGCCCTGTTTGAGATAACTGCCCCTTCTCCGGCAGCCCCATCATCCCTCCACACCCGCGCACGCCTCGTAACACGAGTGCATCTGTTTAGCTATTCTCATCAGCTGCTTATGTAGTGACATTAAGGAAGCCTATTGCTTACAGAACCAATAATCTACATCGCCTCAGGCCCCCTTATATCCACTAACCTGCTACTTCTGCAGCAGCACAAGTGGAACCACTTTTGTAGGGGAGGGGAGGCAGGGGGGAAGAAGAAGAGAAGCCCTCCACAGAGCTTGATAGCGGCTCTCTTGACTGACCTGGGTGGTTGGCTACATCATCTTGACATGTAATTATCTAAAGCCCTTTAATCACTTCCATAAAGATTAATTGCAGGAGACAACAGCGGAGGTCGTGTCTTCAAATCAAAAGACTCTTTGGCAGATTGACACAGCGGTGTAACAGAGATCAGACGTAGGTGTTTTATAAGGGTCATCTTCTGGAACTGAAGCAGGTTCTTTAATGCTGTCATTGCAAAGTCAGCAAAGTGGGTTTTGGCAGCATAACGCTTCCTTTTGTTTTATTTTTTAGGATTTTAGATTTATTCTGTCTGCTAATCCTAAACGTAAGCAGTGTTTTTGTTTTTGTTTTTTTTCTCTCTCTCGCCTAATGACAAGAAACTTTCTTACCTTCATCTCTTTTCCTCTTTTCACCGTTGGATCGTGGGATACCCAGAATGCCATTGATGGAGTAGGAACCTGCAGGGTCATTGGAGACGCTGGTTACAGGCGGTGAGACTGTGTTTGGTACTGAGGAGAAAAAAACAAGAAAATAAGTAGTGTCCCTGCCAAGGCCCAACAGTCCCCTTATCAAACCCCATTTAAATTCACTAAATCCAGATTTGTATTGGATCTGCACCAAATTGCCTAAACTCATAAATAGTCCTCAAACGTGACAGATTATTTCCCATCAAGATCCAAGAATTATTCTCTGAGAAATCAGGGAAAACGCTGAAAACGCTGTATCGCACAATGTTAAAGCAAGGGAAAAATAATTCCACCAACATTAAATTACTTTTCATGACTCATAGCACATCCTTCTGCCAAGTTTCCTAGGAATACATCCTCTACCTTTTGCGTAATCCTTCAGACTAACAACAAACGCACTTAAAACACAACCCTCTTTGCAGCCTGCATGCTTGTATACATGCTCATATATAAATGTACCTATAGTGTGGCCCGGCGCTGACAGGGACGAGCCGTCAGGGGATGGATGGAAAGGCTGCTGGACTTTTGTTCGGATGATCCTGCAGAGGAAACACAAAGAAAACACAACTGTCACTACTGCTCTGCTACGACCCGTTTCTCTTCCTGCAAACTGTTTCGGCCACTATGGAGATCCTGTGTGATGAAGATATCAGGCACAACCCATACGCGGAGGGAAAAGGGAATCTGGTCAGCGGCTCTACCTTTAAGGTGAGATGTGGAGAAAAGTCTTCATTGCACTTTTGGTCTGAGTGATCTCGCAAACAAAGCATGAAATCACATCAATTCACCTCAATGATCGGCTTCACTGCCTCTACCTGGCCCACACTAATCAGCCCCCTCCCCACCCACCCACACACACACACTCCTCTTCCTCCCTCTCTCCCCCTCTGTGGAAGGGGGTTTCACGGGGGGGGGGGGGGGGCTTTTGCGATAGCCCTTTTTTGCTTCCCCCAGATCAAACATCTCTGTAGGAAACCAGCGGCCCCCGTGTGCCAGCGTGGATGAGGCTGTATTGATCGGGGCTCGGGGAGAAAAAGTTGGGGATTAGTCACACGGGCAAACAGATGCAAATAGAAAGCTATAAATTATATGTGACAGGAAAGCAATAGTTCCTTATTGCCTTGCACTAGCTTACGCCAGCATTAGATTCCTTTAATCTGAATGGCACTTGGGGAGAAAGGGAGCTGTCACAATAATTTGTAAACTTTAAAACTATTCATCATGTACGCCACAGGGGCTATTTTAGAGAGCATGGGGGGGGGGGTGGGGTGAGGACTATAGCACCTTTTAAAGCTGATTCAGAATACGCTCAGTTGTTCTAAATTTTCTGCTGATTTTACTTCAGCGGACAGGAAGGATTTACTCGCTCAGGCAATATTTAGCAGCCAAATTACGATTTTTAAACCACAAAATACACCCATGATTTGGATATTGATGTTTCTGGTGCGAGGTGCCAAGAGGCTGCAGAGGAAAAAATCCAACACTGTCACAAATGGAAAAAAGAGAGAAATCCCCTTGGAGGCAGAGCTACCTAACAACAAGCTCTTCCATAGAGCGCATATTGATGTTTTAATTTTTTTTCACTTCTCCCCATAACAGTTATTCGACCCCTTGACTCGTGCTTGCTACATAAATCCAAAGACTTTATTTGGTATCCATGTTCGTGATATTGAATAAGCAATTTGGGAGAATGAATTAATGGCCTGGCTCTTGCTGAAAATCCCCTGAAGAAATATTAAAATTGCTTTACTTCTGAATCAATAATATCAAGCACCATTGAGGACCTCTTTTTTTTTTTTTTTTCATGTCTGGCAGCAGGGTAGCGTTACTTGTTGGTTGTTGGTGGTGGCCCTGACATGTAGTACAACACTATCTCGGTAGCATTTAATAATGCATGCAGGGGGAAAGATGTTTAAACGGAGCGTCCTCTTTTGTCAACAGTCCCGAGGTCAGACCGTCTGCCACAGAAACCCACGGATGGCCCCAGTCGCAGCCACCCAACTGGAAAAGACTGGCTCCAGTGGTTCTTTCTTTTCTTTTTTCTGAATTGTCTTAAGCTGGAAAGCCCCACTGCACCTTCTCGTTTATTTTTAGACCACAAACAAAACATGACTTTTTCTCTTTACTTCAGATCATGTGGAGCAAAATATGCCACTGTGATGTTTTCATTGATTTTTCACAGACGGCTCCTTTAGGAATTCCAACATGTATTGAAATATTGTGTCACTGACTGTGTGTGTGTGTGTGTGTGTGGGTGTGTGTGTGTGTCACCAGACTGCACAGCACCACATAGAAGTCTTAACATTTCCTCTGCTCCAAAACAATTGAAAAATAATTCAGCATTAAGCCATAATAGAAATTCAAAGTAGCTTTCATACGTGGCTGATAGAATTACAGCTCTTTGTGTTCACAATTTAATTTGCCACATAAACAAAGACACACAAGGCTTCTTCTTCTCACCCCCCCACCCCTCCCTCCCTCCCTGCTCCAAAATAGAAAGCTTTAATTGGAATCGAAGAGAAAAAAAAAAAATCTTAAGGCCCCTTTTAATGATATTAATGTACATTTTGAATTTATCACATACATGTGTCTGAGCCTCCTTAAATGGGGCTTTTTAAGCAGCCACGAAGCATGAAATGAATTTTCTTCAGCCTTTCTCTATTTAAAAGATGTCTTGTGCGGAGCTGTCCGCGCTCTCTCCCATCAGCTCATTAAAATGTAATGCTGATGCTGGCTCTATGGAACAGTGCCTCTTAACCAAAGTTCATCACCAGGGATCTCTGGTGGGGGGGGGGGGGGGGGGGGGGGGTCGCTGGTGGGGGTTGAGGGTGAGGTGGTGGTGAGGGTGAGTGAGGGGGTGTCCTGGGTCCTCCTGCAGCATCCACTCTCACACCACAAGGACATTCTTTAAGAAAGCTGAAAGATGTTACTTTGAGATTATTTAGTTTCATAATTTTTTTATTGTTTTAATGGCACGCTTAATGCAAAATTGCAATCGCACCTCCATGCATCTTAATGATGTTGTAACAGTATTAATTAGGCTGCAGCACTTTGAATTTTAATGCAAGGATTTCAAATTAGGAGCTTGGGAAGAAAGTGATTTTTAAGGCTCCATTTTGGCCTCATTATAAAATAAACATTTTCTTCTTCCTGACATTATTTTCACACGATGCAACATTTAACAAATGGCATCTCCCTCCAGTTATCCTCCTCACTCCATTTCTTCTAAATTACATCTTGCACAAAAGCCATGTATTTTTCTCTCCCCTCTCTGTGTGTGTGTGTGTGTGTGTGTGTTTGTTCAGCAGCCTTCCCCAGCACATTAGATGTGCTAAAGAAAACTAGCCTGCTTTATAGCGCCACGGGATCTGGTCACCGAATATTGATCGGTTTTCATCTCGACAGATTCACTCAGTCCTGGATGTACTGCTGATTGTTGAGGGAGTTTGGTGTGAGAGATTGAATTGCACCTCAGAGACCAGCGGGGCTGAAGCCTCGACGTGCCGGGCAGCACAAAGTTGGTCAAACAACAATATTCTGCTGTGCGCATGGTGGGCGTGCGTGGTGTGCTCTGCACAGAACACTGGGATGCACGGTTACCAGTGTGCGCTCCGCATTACACCGTTAACACCCTGCACCATTTGCAAATGAAACAGAAATCTGAATATCCACATTATGCATAAATATTTGTCCATGCTTTATTTCCTACCTGTTAATTGACGAGACGCTGGGAACGGTGTCGTTGTCGCACACGCCCTCTGCCAGCAGCCGGTCTCTGATCTCCCAGGCGAACATGGTGGGATTCTGTCTCTTGTAGTCTGCGATTTTGTCCACCACCTTCGGCGTTGCCACTTTAGGTTTGGAGCCACCGATCACCCCTGGTTTGATGCTGCCAGTCTCATAGTATCTGCAATATCCAACCAGACTGCAATTGTTTGAAATATTTAACGCACAATGTTTTGGAGAGCTCCCCACAACACATGCCTTAAATATTTGTGCAAACTCAATATTACGCACATGGGTGATAAGCTTTTGAGGTGTTTAAACAAGAGAGTCTACACAAGTCAAACTTTTCTTTAGCAAAACATGAATTATGTGTGTTTTATGAGTAGAATCGTTACTTTAAACGTTAAAAACAAACACAAACATGCTTAAAGACCAATTATAATGCAAGACACATCTAACTCTAAAGACTGGCCTGCTGCTTTTTTTTTCTCCAAAAGACAAATATCCACAATAAATCCACGTGCACTCGACATATATTCTAAAAAGACTGTAATCTATTCGTTAGAAAAAAGCTGAGTCTTTGACATTCAAGCTCCCCTTTTCATCAGTCTCTACAACCTCATCTGTGCGTAATGCTTCGGCCGCAGAGTCTGCGCCATTACCTGCCCAGGATCTTGCTGACGCAGCCGTGGCTGACCCGCAGCTGCCGGGAGATGTCGCAGGGCCGAACCCCTTGGTGGGCCAGCTCCACTATCCGCTGTCGCACCACGTCCGGGAGGGGTCTGCCGTTCACAAACACCCCGCCGAGCTGGTTCACACCTCCGTGCCCTACGTGGGACACAACAGCAGCACACGCGCAACCGTAACATTACATAAGGTCGTAACGGAGAAGGGGCAGGTGAGTGAAGGCTGTGTTTTTAATATGAAGTAGCATTTTATTATATCATATTAAACACAGGTCACTTTCCTACTTAGTCTAATGGATCAGGTGGATTTATATTTATTTATTATTTTAAATGCACGAATGATGCTACATTGAAAATATTATTTCAGAAATTATGTTTTTATTGAAATATTTAATTTCTTCTTGTTATTCTATGTGATTGTTTACTGTCATATTTGTAAGGTGTCACTTTTCTGTGTTTCAATGACCAAGTTATCATATTTGATCTGTCATTAGTACTTATTCTAAATAATTAATAGATAAAGGAGGATGTCATTTAATTTACGAAAATGTAAACCACAGATGATCACATGCAGCAAAACTACTTTACTGATTAATATCAATTGCAAATATTTGTATTGTTATTTAAATAAATGCAATTGACACTCCAGCTTTATTCAAAATATATATTTGCACATTTTCATCCATACTTTTTGTCCTGTTTTTAAAAAAACTACAATTGGCATTTATCTTCAACTTGAAATTTCCAAATAATTATTACAGTTGGAATATTTAAATAATTGTCAAGATATATTATTAAATGATATTAACGCACACTACACTGAACACCTAAGCAGCATTTATATTTTCAAAATGTCCATTGTTATTTATTATGCATTTTTAACAATAAGCACAATAAATCCAGTGATGAACATGTGACACAAAACTCATATTTAATTGCTAAATAAATACATAAATAAAATATGAATTTAATTCAGTCTTCAGTTCTTGAAAGTTCCTCACAGTCAAAACCCAGACACTTCATATTTTCCCATGTTGCACCTCATCTTTGGTATTAAGTTACGAGCTCCTTCATTTCCCCCGCACGGTCATTTTAAATAATTGAACGAGCTTTGATTACTCATATTACGCATTATTTTTAGTGAATGAAGAGATCATGAATTATTCACGCACATCCACCGAATTACAAGTAAACCACACGAACACGTGGACCCGAATTGGACTTGTGGGGCTGGCTGCTATTTGGATAAGGTGAATAATAGATGTGTAACTAATGTGAGTCCTGACTTATTAGGCCTAAACACACAGAGTGCGCGGGAAGCTGCAGGCAGATGCACGTGTAAATGACTGAGCACCTGCCAACGCATGTTCTTTGTTTACTATCACAAGTTTAATTTCTGCACAGCTCAGCCCTGCGTTCAAGTGTTGTGGTATTTCTTAAAGACATTTACGCACCATTTTGGCTTCAAGTCTAGCACAGAAGAAGAAGTGTGAAATGATCAGTGGACGATTATTCCAGCAGCAGCTTTACGTTTCCATGTTTCAATCTGTCTTCCTCGTGTCAGTTTATTACAGCTCGTAACTTATCTTTCTGTTAATGCGCAAAGACGCGTTTTGCGCACAGGAACCGCTGCGGCTGGCCTTTGTATTTTTTTTTGTATGAAGAAACGACACGTTTCTTCTGCTTATTCCTATTTTTCATCCGCGTGCATGTGAGAGCTGCAGTGGGAGACAAACTCAGGTTAGGCTACTTACAGTGCATCGCCGTGAAGGGGTCTGCTTTGCAGTGAATATCCATTGGATAGCAAAGGAAAGACCGATAATCAACTGAAGTCGCCGTTTCGCCTTCCTATCGAGGATGAAAAGGTGAAGAAGAAAAAGAGGCGATTCTGCTAGATGGAGGGACTCGGTCTGCCCCCCCAACGTTTTGCGATATGATGGCAACTTCTTCCCCCACAAAAGTTGCCTGTCTTCTTCAACAGTCCGGTCGAGGAGCGGAGGCTTGGCAGGTGCGCAGCATGACCGAAATTCGACCCGCAGTTTGTCGGTGTTTGCTGTGCAAAGCCCGGGGTGCCCAGAGGTAATTCTCAGCAGCGAACAGAGGAGCACACCGCGGAAGGAAACGTGCAGGTCCAGTGTGCAGTGGGGGGGGGGCGGGTATCTCCTCAATCCTGGTGGCCTCGATTCACGCGTGAAAACCGGCGGAGAAAACTGCACGCACACAAACACACACACACACACACCTCTCGGGGGTTTCTCTCTCTTGCGCGCTGGATGCGTGATGCTGGGTCTTTAGGGTTGGGAATGAAGCCTCTCTCTCTGTGTCTGTGGTTTCTAAAAGCTGCAACCCTCCCCTCCTCTCTCTCCCTCTCTCTCTCTCTCACCCCCCCCCCCTCTCCTCCCCTCCGCAGACCCCCCTTTTTTGCTTATATGGATGACTTGTCAGACAAAGGCAATAGATGCCAACACTTTGTGATTCGCCAACGCCAAAAAAAGAGAGGAAAAAAAGAAACGCGGGTCCAAATGAGGAGGTCTGTGGGTCTGACACAGCGGCAGGAAGGAAGAGGAGGGAGATGAATAAGGGAAGAAATCTGAGAGTTTATTAGACATTATAACCGCTGTGAATTATATTCTCGTTTACTGGAAGTTTTGAATCAATGAGAGAGAGATTATTTTTTAAATGTGTGTTCCTTTGAGCCTCCTTTGGACCATCCTGTCCCTGGGAATATTCAAGACATCTCGGTGTGGTCAGGTCTGCACCTGGATTTAGCTCAATCCTTCTTTTTTATTCTTTTTTTTTCTGCCTTCATATTCACACTGGATTACAAGTAGGCATATGAATATTTTGTATTCCTTTATTTCCTCCTTTAACTGTAAGAATACGATTTTAGTCTGGTGCCTCGTGTGTATATTACGTAGATGTATTGACCTTTTTTACGTTCTCCTGATGGTGTGATGATTGCAGTGCATGGTCCATACCGGGAGTACAGTGGTGAAACTGCATCTGCACGTAGCAGTGCCGCCGAGCTTCTGTAGATGGCGCTGTATAGTTTCTCAGATTTGAAGGTGCTGCTAAAGTCCCCCCAAAAAGTAAAAGTTGGGGTGCACTTGAGAGCCTGTGGTCAAACTGGGAATTAATAATATTTGTCAGGAGCAAATTATGGACGAGCTACAGATCCATGTGAAGTGTAAGAACCAAACAGCTGATGGTCTACACCTGCAGAATAAAACAATTATATTATAGAATGAAGAAGATAGAGTCATATGTCTTGGATTCATCAGTATACTAATAAAACTAAAAACAGAATTCAAAGAAAATCTAAATATAAAGATAGACCTGTATAAATTAATAAATAAGTATAAGTAATATATATGTTTGTAAGAATTACCTGTATTAAATTTGTAAACATATATGTAAACATCGAAAACATGTATATTTTTTATTTTCTTATTTTTCTCACCCTATTTTTCACACTAAATGTTGTGTTTTGATTATTTGTTTTTATAGCCTACTCATATATAAGTAAGCTGTGTATACATGTATATGTGTATATAAGAAACAATAAAAATGTAATAGAAATTATCAAAAAATACGTCTTGAGATTTCCCAATAAGTTGTTTATTTCCATATATCTGAAGTGACATAAAATCCAACAACATTGATACAATAAAAAATAAATACAAAAGGAATACACCAATCATAACAATAATAACAACAACAACAATAACAATAATAATAATAAAAAACGCATTATAATAAAACAATTTCAAAATAAAATACAAAGCATTTGGTGGTTTTCCATGTGTTTTTTTTCCTGCATGCTGTCAAACGTTTGGTGAGTTGGGGGTTTGTCAGGTGGGCTGTGTGGGGGAGGCGGGGGCCACCTCTCGGGGGCAGAGGGCCACATCTCGCGGTGTGCCTCCTGGTCAGGTTAGGGGATGATTTCTCTTTCTCTTACTGTTTTTGGAGCGAGCTTCTGGTACAATATGTAGCACTATAGGCTGTAATTTCACAGCCGGCTGCACATTTCCCTTAAAGCTACATTTCTTTTTTTCCCTCCTCACCCTATAAGACCCCCACCACTATCACCAGCATCAACCCCTTCCCCAGTTCTCTCCCCCTCTCTCCTGTCTTCCTCTCCTGCTCCCCACTGCAGAAATTAAGCAGTATGTGGTTGGGGAGGGTGGGGGGGATGCTTAAAATTGTTGTTTTTTTATTTTGTTAAACACATATCCAAATGAATGCACCGTTTTCACTTTGTTTGAGCAGCACGTGCTGTGTGTGCTCACATTGGGCCTTAAGACCCCTCTCAGCCTCTCCCTTTTCAGGGGAGGGGGCCGCTCTATTCAGCTGCTACAACATGGGGTCAGACAGCTCCTAAAAGGCCATCCAGGACAAATCAAACGATGGGATGGATGAATGAAATATGACTTCTGACAACAATTAAAACCATGCATGTGATATTTGAGCCCATATAACAAGAAATGCATGAATTTAAATCCAGATTAGTGACCCCCCCCCCCCCCCCCCCCCCATTCACGCGCACCTGCAGTGGTTAAGATGACGCGCAGCTGCATGTCAGGAGTTTGCAAAATGTTTTTGGAGCCTCCGTGCACCCATTAAGAGAGGTGTAATGTATTGACAGAGAGCAATTCATCTTTTGCCCCGCTTCCTAATGGCCTGTGCAGGGGAGAGAGGAGAGAGGTGGCATGAAGCAGGAGGAGCAGGAGGAGGTGGAGGAGGAGGAGGTGGAGGAGGAGGAGGAGGGAGCACCGAGGGTCCAGCAGCTCCGTGCGCGCCCGAACATCAGCTCACACTTTCGGGGCAAGTGTGGAGAGGATGACCGGGGCGCCTGTGATGGTGGTGATGGTGGAGGAGATGTGTCATTTCCTCTCTGCTGCTTCGTCTCCTTGTTACTCCGACGTCACCAATCGATGCGAGAAGGAGGGAGGGAGGGAGGGGGGGCTGACACTACTGGTTGTAAGTTGAATATTAATCCTTTTTGATTTAAGGGAGGGGTCTGCATGTGTGGAGGTTTATAGGTGGATTTTGGGACTTTTTTGCAAACCTGAGAATAACTCAAAAGAATAAGAGAGTTAGATTGTGTGCATGGTTAATAATGACTAAATAATCTTAATTTTATGGCTCAAATTAATTTTAAACATGCAGTTTTGTCTTTTTTTTAGTTTTCTATGTACCAGGAGGAGTTTTTCTCCGCTTTAAACGATGCTGTATCACAAACTAAAATACCTCCCAGACTCTGAAGCTCTGGTAAAATACTGTACATTGGATTTCCACAGTGTCCCGCGTGCTCCTGCAGCGATCGAGGCCACCACGCACTCTCCCACTCCGGGCTACAAATCCTGCTGGCGTGAACAGATGGAGCATCAATTTGATTCCATCCTCGACACCGTGAAAGATTGATTTTGCACTTGCTTTTAATTTTGCCCATAATTAATTGGATCATTACAGCGGGTTTTGCATCGATCCCGTCGTTTAGATGTAAAACTAAAGTTGAATTAGGACGTGATCTACGCTTCCTCTCGTTTGCATTTATCCTTTATTTACGATTTGGAGCCACGATAATATGTTTTGTAATCGAATTTTGTTAAATCTACTTATTTGAACGTTTGCTTCCTGTTCGATGCTTTTAAAATGTTACTGTATTGTTATATTGCAGAGTTTTAAGAGTCAGTATAACAATCGGATTGTGACCTTTTCATTTGAATACACACACTCATCCTCTTCATATTATCTTAACGAAAAATACCCTTAAAATAAAATTGTATTTTCTCACATTGACATTGTGATTCTGAAAGTATCTGCATTTTATATTTTGAAATACAATACAGGCTTATTATAGGCTTTATTCTATTAGTATTAATTTGTAAATAGTCAGCTGTGAGGCTCCTGTAAATGCACCCAAACAAAACGTAAAAAAAAACACTTTATGCTTGATATTCAATTAATAATTAAATCTATTCAAAAAAATGCACAACCCAGACTGTCAATGTTGCACAATATCAATAAGTTGATATAAATAAATAAAAGCAAAAAAAGGGTAGTTTTACATTTATTTAGGATATGTCCACAGTACATTTACATTAAATTTAGCTCCTCGTTAGATTTTTTTAGAATATAGTTTTTTATATATATGCATTTTTTATATACATTTTTTAATATATATTAATATCTCAATCCACGTCAAAGTGAGCTGAGAAAAGTATGCACACTCACTTTAATGCAGACAATTTAACCGTTTGCTCTCTTTGATGGGGAATCATCAAAAATTAAGAATAAGCGTAAAAGTCAATGCGAAAGTTTACTGCTGTCAAAGTCATATATCAGATGATAAAGCACTCACACACGCACACGCACGCACACACATGCACACGCACACACACACACACACACACACACACACACACACACACAGGAAGGACACTGAGCTGCTGCATGTGAGTCATTTCTACTGTGAAAAAAAAAAAGATCTACACAACGAATATAAAAGAAGCAGCTTCATCCAGTTTGGTGTTAACTCCAATTAAAGTCTGCTTAAATGTGCTTTCAGGTTGACTGTTCAGCTGGTGATGTGTCCCATCATTAGCCCTCCACACACACAGACACACACACACACCAGCATCTCACCACACACACACAGCCACTGAGTGGGTTCCATTGGGTTTTTGTATTATATTAAAATATCCAAAATGCAAGTGGGATCAGGTTACATTACTCTGATTAGAAAACACTTTGTTAAATTACTTTTCATACCCTGAGCACAAAAGCAGCCAAGACAGTTGAGTTGCTGAGCTTTTTCACGCCTCAGGTACAACAAATCATTAAGACAAATTAACATCTCATTTGCATAAAAACGTGAAGAGGAAATACCCTGTATTACAAAAAAAACCACAACATTATTCTTATTAATATCTAAATGTAAAATGTTTCATTTCAAAGCATTTCCATATCCCAGATACTTCAGACACGTTCTCCCTCCCCTGCATTAACTCGCTGTTAAGTTGGGGGACTAAAGCACCAAAGTCTTAAAATAAACTCTCTCGCTCCTCATTCATTATGCAGATTTGCAAGTAATTGTTAAATATGCCCCGCAGTGCTCGATTAAAAATAGGACTGTATCTTGTCATTTTCACAAAAAAAAACTATTCTCCATGTTGCATGTATTGTACTGGGAACGAGGGCTAAATCCCCTCTCTTCCCCATCAAACTTTCCACATGAATAGTTAAATGTGTGCCCCTCTGGTTGGAGCTTAACAAAGACTGGAGACTGTTTTTTTTTTCTTACAGAGTAGTGGAATTATGAGGGCACTGGAAAGTAAAGTCAAGGATACTGTGGGAGTATATCTCTGCAGCTTTTCTGCAAATGTTCATCCTCATTGTCACTGATATCCAACTAATGACATTCCCCTAATTGTTGTGTGTGATTATTTTATGCAAGTCAACAAACTACAAATGAAACAAACACCATCATCCACTCCACTTTCCCTTGCAACCCCCACCAGATCTGCACAGAAGCTCCTCATCCAGTGGAGTGAAGGCAGCAGGCACCAGGCACCAGCCAGTCCTCCCATAAGGCCCTGGGCCCATCACTGTGGGAGAAGCTGGGTGGGTGTTTGTGTGTGTGTTAGTGTGTGTTAGTGTGTGTGTGTGTGTGCAGCAGAGATCAGCCTGAGGCGGCCCGGTGGTGTCCAGCCAGCTGCCTCTGTCCCAACCAGACAGCCAACAGCTTCCACTCACATGTCAGCAATATGGGAAACAGAGCTGCTGTCCGGTGGGCCGCTGACATGTGTTAGCCTCAGTGTGAATGCATAATGTAGCAGTCACCTCCTGGTGGCAGCCTTTCAACTCACAAATGTTAAGGTTTTTTGTTTCCCCAGATCAGCTGATTTCTTTTAATTTCCCCCCTTTGTCTTGTTGTTTTCTCTCATTTTTCCTCTTTGTCTTTGTGAGTTCTCCTCACTGTAATGATGATGTGGGACGTCAGCTGCACAGTGTGATTTGCTGATTAGTTTGTGTGTCTGGGTGAGTGTGTGTGGGTGTGTGATTATGTGTGTGTGTGTGTGTGTGTGTGCAAGGCTGTGTACACACCTATATTCCTCTCCCTGGAAATCTACGGATGAGCAGCTCCCACATAAGCTCCTGATCACTTCTGTAAATGCTCCCTGTCACCTTCAGTGGTGTAATGATCATGAAAATTGTGACCTTGATCTATGGAAAGCCATAATGTGACTGAATGGCCTCCTCCCACGCACTCTCCTCGCCGGCTCCCGGCTCCGAGGTGCGCTAAAGGACGGCTCTGAGGAAGATTGTTTAGTGGTCATAAAAAAAAAGCCACGAGTTTGGCTTGTAATGGTTCGGGCATGCCTCCTCTCCACAGCCATTTGGCTAAATCTTCAGTGATGGAGGCCTGTGTGAATATAGATGAGAGTCTGGGTGATGTTGACGCCTGTCCTCAGGCACCGCGGGGGGAAGATTTTATCGTCTGGTGGTCCGACATGATCCAGCACATAACTGTGTTCAGGGGAGAGAAGAGTGCGACACTGATGTTATGTCCCGTGCTTCCATCATTTAAGGGTAGATTTCAGAAATCCCTCTGCCACCACCACCTTATCACGTGTGCTCTTATTGGTGTTTGAAGTTCTCATCTATTGGTCTATTGTCATTGTTTACTTCTGGACTGAAAGAAGATAGACGTTATACGTTACCATAAGATATATATATATATATATATATATACACAAACCAATTGTGTTATTCCACACGTATACCTCTTGTTTTTGAGGAATTTACCTATTTATATACATATACATGCATCTTTATATAATTATACTACTATAGTAGTGTGAAATTACACACACATATATATATATAAAACAGACACTATTTTACAGTTGTATAACTTTGTGTACCATACCTGCCTATATACTCAAAACATTCTATGTATGCATATATATATGTTTATTTTGATATGTAATAATAATATATATATATACAGTATACATCTTAATTTTGTCCTAGTTTTTCAACTGTAGGGAAAGGTGTATATAATGTACGTGATCTCTGTATTTTATTCCTCATTTGAAGTGAATCTCCGTGGTATCAGTTCATCTCATTTTATCTCCTCTCCTCTCATCACCTTATCTTATCTTCTCTGAGACAAAAAGATGGGATTTCTCTCTTAACTACTGTTTTGTCTTTCAAATAAAGTATCTGTTTACATGAATTTCAATGTGTGTTGTGTTTGGCACCAGAGCAACTTTTTTCCACTGTTTGTTTTCCAGTTTTGTTTTTGCTGCAAGAGAATATATATATATAGAGAGAGGGGGGGGGATCCATCTCTGGCATGATGCTGCTTGAATTCTCATTTAGTCTGGAAATCTGGTTTGCGCGACGTTGTTTATGATCACACCCTTGCCAGCTTTTCATATTTAAACGAGCAAAGGTTTAATTACCAAATGATGACAGTGTCATATGGTGCCATGATGGCACGGGGCGTCTAATGAATGCAGGGGAGCGAGGGATGCGTGCGCGACACTGAGTGACAGTGGGATGCACGGATCAAAACAGGGGGGAAAAGAAGAGGGAGAGACAGTAAAACATCTGTAATTTGCAGTTCACTAATGTTCAATGGTTGCTCATGGATTAAGAATTTTAAACTATTGTCTGGCAGATGGAAGAGAGCAGGGAGGGAGGGAAGGGGAGGTGGAGGGGGCATCTAAGCAGCATATTTACATCTGTATATGATCAACCCTAGATTTAGTAATCACACGGAGGGAAAATCCAAAAACACTCTTGAGGCATTGGACATTAGAGAGAGCGATTCTCCAATCTTTCTCCCGGGGAGCGTTTAAATTTGTCAGGACAGTTTGAGGAGTTTTTTTGTGCACGACTTGCTCGATCTATCTCGATATAATCACGAGACAGTTCGGAGAGCTGGACCCGGGAATCGCTCGCACATCAGAGTTAATTTCACCGGGATGTTGATGCACTCTGAAATATTACACCCAAGCAGGATCAGTTAGCGGGCCGCCGAAAGATGTACATGCTTAACCAGGCATAAAACCTCGCTGAATTACATCGTATTTATACTTATCTCAGATCAGCGCTTTTGTCATTAAAATTTAGTCTGGTTGCTTGTCTGTTTTATGGATCTGTTTAATGATGCACTGTGTTATAGTGCTGCAATGTATGGCGCCGCTATTGGCACGTTTCACTCAGCGGCGTCGATAAATAAACCGCCATCGGCTTCATCTCAGCCCCGAGGCTTCCTCTTCTCCCACAATCCTCCTGGTTTTGTCTGCTGGCCTCCAGCACGTGGCGGCCCTGTGTTCGCGAGTTTTCAGCTTCCCGCCAACATATCGAGCGAAGTGTGAAACTCTCAGATTCAAGAACAGTTTCTTTGCATGGGTCAACTGAACTCTAGACTCTATAACTATTCATACATAGGAAATGTTTAAATTTCTTATTAAGGAAACATTAACGAATACATCCATTCTATTTTAAAGTCTTGATTACACCCGCGTTTATTGTGTGTTTATGTCTTTTGTCAAATTCTAAACTTACAAAAATTAGAACCTCAATTTCATCGTACTACTTTCTCTTGTACAATGAGAATAGAGGCTTTCTATTGTATTGTATTCTATTCTATACAAAACAGTTGTTACTTCTGTCCTTTAAATGTCCCAAATTTAAAATGTGTGAAGATGCAGTCAGATTATAATCAAAACTAATATTATCAAAGGTTAAATTAGTCTTACAGAATGGTCATATGCTTATATTGTTATATTATTAATCAAAATGGTCACTTGTTGTGTATAAAATCTCTTAATTAAGATATTTGTCCTTACCACAAAATGTAAACTTCCAGAGGCTTTTTTCCCTTTTACTTTCAGATTACCATTGATTTCCCTTCATGTCCAAATGATATGAAACTCAATCAGCAGGTTTTTATTTGAACCCTTCAGTGCCTAATGTTTGATTTGACTTGGCAGAGGTTCATATGTGTGATGCTTTTCTCAACTCAAGCAAGAAATGAGTGGAAACCAGCGGCTGTTATGGTTCTCAACCTGAGGGTCAGGTCCCTACGAGGGGACACCGGAAAACTAAACAGATAAGTTGACCTTCAGATGCTCAACAGTATTAAAATAAATAATTTAAAAACAATTATTTAAGAGGGAAAATTCACCCTTTTAATTGAAAAAAATCGGAGCTACACCACAGTTATACTTATGTCAAATCAGTGCTTTTATAATCTAACACTTAAAAGAGCCCCAATCTCTGCCAGTGATCTATATCCACGTCATCTCATTTTTGTCGAGTCGATCTTTACTTTCTTTTTAGATACATTCTCAAAAAAATGACAAATTCCGAAAAGGGGGAAAAAAGTGTGAAATAATACAGCTACTTAATCAGCCGTGATTTAAACTGTAATTTGTAGAAGAATGGAAAAATGAACAGGTTTGGACCTTTAATCCTGGATTAATTGAACAACCAAAGTGGACTGTGGAGAGCTCCCCCCCTCCCTGGTAATTAAGCGCTGTTGTCATGCTGTGACGTAATGAGTTGACTCCGACCATCCATCCTGTGACACCGAGAGCTCCGCCCACTGAACCACGCACCAGGAAACAGCACTTTATCTCCTTAATCACAGACAGGAAACATTTATATGTATTACACGTGCAAGAATACTGTCCTCGTTACTGTCAGAGTCGGAATAAGATTTTGTTGAGAAAACAAAAGCTTTTGATTGTGTCCGATGGACCTAATCATGTCATTTCCATATCGTTTGAAAGCGAAGAGCTGACGCCTTGTTCTCCGTGGCACGCCATACGTACGCTGCTGCAGACACATGTTGTAGCAGTTGTTGCCGGCGATATTTCCGGGCCCTCTGACTGCCCGGCTCTCCCGTGGCTTCCTCCCCAGGACTGTGAAAACATCTGTCAGAGCGGCTGCCATTTTCCCTCTGTGGTCAGAGCGTCAGGTGAAGGTGCTGCCTGCTCGCCTCGTGACATGGCACACATGGGTACCTCCAACAACAGTGCTCATTAACAGGCAAATGGAGCAGGAGCCCCGGCAAATTGAGCAGCGTTTTCGCCAGGATCGGCCGTGCCAGCTCGCTCGGGCAGCCAAAGTGACATCACGGAGTGCCAGCCCCCTTTTCGCCCCCCAGCCCCCTTCTCCAGAAAAAAAATTAACATCCCCCTAATCATCTGCCAGGCTAAACATTATTCTTCATGATTCAGATCAGCCATGCTTGCCCTCCACTAGCAGAGCATCCCTCCTCTCTCTGGGCCAGAGAGCAGCCAGCCTTGGACTGATTGCTCAGTCTTTTGTGGCCTTCGTTTGTGAGAATCGCAAATCGATTCAGAATCATCAGCCATGGGCGGCTCTCATGCAGAGCCGGGGCGCGTGAGTGTTGCAGATATGAAAATGGAAATCTGGAAAGCAGCGAGTCATGGCACACCCTGATTTGGGAGATGGTGACACTCACAAACAAGTTCCGGGCCGAAGAAACGAAAAGCTGAATCAATCGCCGAGGGGTCAAAGTTCATGACGCTGCCATTACTGTAATGCAAAACCGATGGTTTGTATTGTACTATGTTATAGGTTATAGGTCATTTTTGTTTACTGATGATTTTAAAGTTTTACACATCATATAATATATACTGAATGCTGGTTTTCATTATTTATAGAAAATGTATTGTATTTAAATGTTATTCATCTATCCTAAATATTAACATTTCAACATTATCATTTGATTTGAATTGATTTAATAATGTTAATTTTCACATTTCAAAACAATCTTCTCTTAATTCTCCGAGGTATTTTTGCAATACTTTCATGAAGACATCCACGTTATTTGAAAATACCAAAGAACTACAGCTTGTTTTGCTAAATTTTTCCCCAAAATTACATGTGGTGGATTATTTTAACGAACATCATGTCAAAACTGTATTAGATAAACTGGAAATTAAACCAGTGAGATCAAACACAGGTCCTGCATCACCTGTCTGAGGATGACACGCTTTGGAGCTTCCCATCCCGACCAGAGATAAACGAAAAAAAACAGCGAGCAATACAGGAAGAAGGATGCACAGGAGGAAGAGGACGGAACCTTGGCATATTGAATTAATTACCGCCATATTAGAATGTTTGTTTACAGAAATGAAGTGCTACAAGAGGTCTGATGTTAATTAATCTAAAGTGTACTTCCCCCCCCCACACTCCCCACAATGTGTCGACGGCGGCTGCCGGGGCACTTTCATGGCAGGTAAACCTATGTCTCATTGGATTTCCATCAATGGCTCTGAGGTGTGTATGGAACAAAAAAGCTCGCCGCACCGATTAGAGAGAGTGTTAACATGATTGCTGATTAATAACGCCAATTAGAATTCACGGCGAGGCAACTGAGAGGAGCAGCGTGATTACGACGAGGGGGGAATCGCAGCGTCCGAAGGTTGCAACACCGAAGACGAGTTCAGTGCTTCATCGAGGACGGGTTATCTGTTACCCAGTCGTATTTTTAGATTTTGCAGAGTGCAGAAAACGGGTGAGAAGTGCTTATCCATGTGTCCTGTTGACTGTTTTTGTCGCCACTTTATCAGCGTGTCTGGGAGTGAGGGAGGCGCGGGGCTGCACACACAGAAGCACCACAGTCTCAGGAGGTCTCTCGCCCGGACAATGATGTATTTAAGCCCCTCCAGAGGTCAGATGGACTCTATCCAGGACATCACCTGCAATCAATAGTGTTGGTAAACCAGGCACAGCCGAGCAGACATGGAGGGTCCTCTTCTAAACACACTGTGAGGGGAACCGCATGGGCCATTGCACTGCTAAAACTGGGAGAAGAATGGCTTGACGTGCTGCTACTTAAGCACCGGTGACTGAGGGGAGGACTTATTTATGTTGGGCTCCACTGGCACACTCACACTGTGGTTTTGTTTTACTCCCAACACCCCCACATGAACTAGATTCACTGGATCCCACTGGAATAAAATAATACAAATGTAAAAGATAAATTAATTCTTCTTAGAAGTGATTGGATTTTTTTATTTTTAAATAAAACAGAAAGGAAGAAAAGTAAAGTAAGTAAATGGAGTATATGTAACAGTGTAGCTGTCCCTGGTACAGTCATTTCCAACATATCCCTTGTCTTTTTTGCACCTGGAGGTTTTGCACTTTCTCAAACATGAATGAAAGAAGCTTTGTTATGACTGTGTGTAATGGATGTGATCAGTCTTGAAGCAACATTTTGGATTGGTGCTGTAAATGTGGCAAGTAATTAAGTAGGGGATGGAGTAGAGACTCACTTGCAAACCTTCTAGCCCGCTTTTCCATTTGGGTTAGGGATTCTTTTATTATGAGAGACCATTTTCAAACCAGGACACAACAGATAAAAAAAAATCAAATAAAAATAGAATTCAGAAAATCACAATAAATGCAGCATGTCTGTCTTGACTGTTTTTCTTGGGTTTCTTGGGTTTTTCTCTGTTGAAAAAAAGCATATACTAAAACAACATTTTATATATTTAAGTTCATTTTAGTGCATAGGACATAAACTCCAAATAAAATTCTCTATAAATTAAATTGGAGTTTATAACAGATCACATTTTTTAAGTGTTAGGATAACAACATTTAAAGTATAAATAAAATGTCATTAAAGGACAAGTGAAATAAAAACCTGGCTATTAAGGAGCATATCAACAAAGACACAGTTAAATATATTCAGTGAACTGATCTTCACAGTGAGTACTGTTCAAATTGAAAGCTAGTCACAACTGTCAATGTCCAGCTAAAACCATGCATCTCCAAATGTGGTGATACACATTTAATCATAAGAAATGAAGGAGGAACGTGTTCTCCTTCATTTCACATTTGAGGAAATTCTCCCTGATGAACCCATCAGAAAAACAAATGCAAACCTTCTGCCTCCTATTCAAGTCAATGTACTTGTTTGATTGTAGTTATTTCCTTTGTCTTATTGAACTCTAAAAAAAAAATGATTCTCTGAACTCCACTGATGCTGTCGTCTGCAGCTTTTTAAAACAGCACAGATTAATTTCTTTCTCTCCACTTCACCAAATCATCCTTTTTTCTTACTCTGTTCAGGGTCTTTTATGGTTCACTTTGCTGATCTTTGAGATATCGGGGCTCCGCTTGAGTAACAAATATGACTGCCGGGCCTCTAAATCTTTATCCCCAGCGAGCCTCTCCAAAAAAACTGGGCCGGGCTCAATCATGTGTCTGTGAACTCGAGCCCCAAAAACAATGAGCGCCGAGGCACCGGGTGTCAGCTGCAAGTGTCTCTTTGAAGAATCGTCGTAGTCTTTTAGGCTGCACCTCACATCCTTCACAAACAAATGAAGCCCCCCCCCCCCCCCCCCCCCCTCAAAGTGAGATTGATCTGCTTTTTCTGAGACTCGGCACAGAACACCGGGATTCTGAATATTGAGAAAGGTGCCTCTCGCCATGGAAACCCAGTGTACGAGTCCCCCTCCCCCCTCCTCCCCCCGCGTTCCATCTTCCACTGGAGTGATGTGGAGGAGATAAAAAAAAAAAAAAAAGGGGACCCAGTGGAGTTTTTCAACTTCATCAATATTCACTCATTCATCGTGAATCCTGGCAGCAAATTCTCAACTGTATTACTGGATGGATGTTCCCCCCTTTGTCACCGCGAGCAGCGTCTGAAATAGAATTTTAAATTAGTATAGAACAATTCCCAATTTTTATGGACTCCGGTCACAGCCATATATATCACTTAATGATGGAAAACTTTTCAATTTTCCCGTGTAGGTCTGTGGCACTATCCAGCCATTAAATAGGTCAGGGATGAATGTGCATAGTTTACTCTCAATTCTATGAAAGAGATGGGAAATCCTGTGTTATGTTGATAAAGCTGCTTATTTAAGAAAAAGCATTATCAATAAAAAAAAATAAGGGATTTAGTCTCATGTGCTTGCCTGGTTCGTTGTAGCGTTTCTTTTTATTTAAAAACTTGACTCCGGATGCAAAGTTTGATCAATAACCCGGCGAAATACAAACAAGCTGCTGATAAAGACGTTTCCCCGCAGGTTTAAAAGTCAGTGAACCCGTTAAGTGAAAGGATCATAGCTGGTCAGCGTGGCTCTCACTGACCCATGTGTGCATGGGTCAAAACATCTGCAAAGGCCTGTGACTGAGAAACTCTTGTCGCGGCGCGCTGTCAATAAGTGCTTAGATTTGGTTATTGCATGATTAGCATGACAAACTGCCTGCAGTGTAATTAGATTAACGTTCCCGCATGTCACTGTGATAGAAGACTTGCCTTTCTTTTAAGTTTGTTGTGCTGCCACTATACAAACACTATTTGTGCACGTGTAGAAAGAAAATCCAACTACTTATAAAAATGTAATAAAGCAAGATGTTTATATTGTTTATTTGGATATATTTATATATATATTTATAAAAGACAAATAATTCCATCACCAAAAGGCTAAAGTGAGTATTTGTGGATTATTCCCCTGTGTAATCCAAACCTTCAAATCCAGATTAAATGCTCTTTTAATCGCTCTGCTTCAAAACTGAATTAATTACAAATCTGCCCCCACAAAAAGGGGTATTTTGTCATAAAAATGTTAATTACCAGGGGGTAGTGACCTCCCTTTTGGCATTGTGTATCCCCAGCTGAGGACGGGGCGTTTGTCCACTGTCGCCACTTAATGACGGTAATATTAAACACTCACAGAATGTTGTCGCGCCTTTGTCTTCATTCATATCAAAATGAAGTTCTTGGAGGCCCGCGTTTATCAATCATGCCGAGGCTCCAGCTGTTCGCGAGTCTTTGGCCTGGCTTCAACAGCCGGGCTTACAAATTGTCTGTGAATAGCGTCGAGCAAGGCCCCTTCAACCCCCTTTTGTCACCGTCTCCTGACAAATGCTCCTCGGCTGCCTCTCCCAGACACATGCCTCCTTCCTACCTTCTGCTCCGTGCTATCAGATGGCCTGCTTTGCATTCTCGCATGGCCTCGCCACGAGCTGCTTTATCTCCGCGGCTGCTGGGAGCCCAGCACCACACAGGGTTATGTCCCACTCACTGTTCTTATGGGCTGACTCCAAACTTCTAAATGCCTTTTCTCCCTCTCTGCCTTTGAACTGGGATTGTTATACAAACCCTGTGCACTGTTTCCTCGATTAGAACAATAAAAATGTTTAATATCCATTGTTTTTTTTTCTTTGAATGTTTAAAGGTTCTATTCTTTTATATACAGACTGAATGTGGGTGGACGTGGGGAAGTTTACTGTTCACTTACTTATGTAATTGTAAATTCAAGCTGATCTATCTTGAGCCATTTAAAGTCAAACCAAAGAATTAAGCAAACTAATCCATTTTGAGTTGTCTAGATTTGCAACTCTGAAAAAAGATAAATGCATTAGCAATTGAAAAAAAAACACAAACAAATAAATTGAGTAAAAATAATTGTTGGCTATTGTGTTATCATAACTTGTTAAACAAGGAAACAACACATTAAGTCAACTGATACTGTAAAAACAGTTTTTTCTTTAAAGAAATACTTTTGATTGTATATCATTCCTTTTCCCCATTGGCTGAATTGTATTTATATTTTTATAAATAAATTGTGGAGGGCCATTTTCTTCATCTAGATCGGGATCAAACCTGCGTTCGCTATACAGTTCGACACAATCCTCAATACACGTGGTGCCCTTGCTACCAGGTGAACTAGCAGCCTATTTCACCAATGTAGAAATATTTTTGAGTTGAGATAAACATTACTACGCTTATACAACCATTAAAGAGTAAGTTATATTTACTGTTAAAGTTATGAAATACATATACAGATTAAAACAATCTTACCAACCACTGACCAGGCAAACGTCAACACGGCGAGGAAGAGACTGTGATTACAACTTTCTCATCGTTCTCATAACTGAGAGGAAATCAGGGGAGAAATGAAAGGATGTGAGTGAACAGATGAAAGTAAACCAGTCGTCTTCTCAAAGCTTTGTTCTTTCTCTGACATCATTTGGGCCAGTCACACTCTGCCTCTGCACTCACTGACCGACAGCTTGTGCCGCACCCACATGTTGACTCATCTGTCCGACTCTCAAACAGTCTCTCCGACGGAGGCCGACTGAGAGCGACAGGCTGCGACTGCTTTCAACTGCTGCTCAGCACCAGCAGCTCTTTGTAGGCGACAGGAGACAGACTCAGTGCTGAAGGACGGGCGGAGTCACAGCCGTCATTGCCCCAGTTAACTCAAAGACGGACACTTCAGTTATCTAAAAATGATCAGCTTGAAAAAGAAGTATAGAAAAGAAAAAACGTCCCTCCTCCTTGTATTTGTGGCCTAACATTTGCTGCATTCTCCATAAAACTGCAAAAATCTAATTAATTTAGACATTAAATGCAGCCATTAAAAGCTTATGTCCTTATAGATTGATGGATATAAATCTTCTGCTCAGATGTTTGATGGAAGATAGCTGGATCTTTAATTGAAATTAATTATTTACTCGATGTAGATACATGTTTTTTAACAGAATGGATCTACTGAGAAGATTCTTGGTCTAAAATCCAGTCAAAACCCCCCCCCCAAAAAAACTAGTATGATAGAAAAATCTCAAAATTTAACCATATGGGAGGAAGCAACAAGTCTGAGTGAGAAAAAGTTACTTCAATATTTTTATAATTTTGTCAAGAATAGAGACTCAAGGTGCAACCTATCCCAATGCTGCAGACAGGATGTAAACATGAAACATCTGATCTAATGCATTACACTTCTTTGAGGTTTCTTATAGGATGAGTCACAAATTTCCAATGATTACATATAGATAATCATGTTATAGACTAGATTGTCATTTAATATGTGGACAACTAGAGTTTGTTGATGCCTAAAATTTACTAAGGATTATTTAGTTGGACTATTTATTGCAAACAATTTGGAAGGTAAGAAATAACTTGCATGGCATCTTACAAAGGCATAAAATTGGGATAGAGAGGATGTTGGAATTGCATCTCCTATTACACCATTAGCTCATTTACTATACAGATAAGTTTAAACTGAAACCTTTAAGGTCTTGAGATGCTGCACTTGTGCTTGTTGACCAGTCTCCACATAGAAATGATGCATCATGTCAAGAAAAACTGAGGCTTTACCGACAGATAAAAAATGAAATTGTCTTCTGAGAGGAAAAAATGAAATGTTGTTTTCCTTTTGTATCCATTTCAGGAGGAAATAATTAAGACAGATGGGCAGAAGAATTAGCTGTCCTCCAAGGTCAAACGCTGATTGCCTTATTACTCTATTATTTCACCGGTGCTGTTACCACTGACGCTTTTTCATGATATTTGGTACATCCCCACCAGAGGAGAGAGCGAGAGAGATACAAATTGATTGTTTGGCGGCTAAATCAGTCATAGTCATGTTCGGCGGATGGATTAATGGGTTTGATGGCTGCTGCAGGTTGGAGCAGGGGGACCGGCTGCAGACGGGAGAGATTGGTTTGAACCCCTGGGAGCTGGATGGATGTGAGTCGCATGTAAGGTTGCTTGGTTTTTCCTTTCAGAGGGGAGGGGCTGCTGGTGAAAAATGTGTGTTGGAGTTGGCCACATCCTCGGGACGCTCTTTTGTTCCTTTGCCATTTCAGGTGATTGACTGCCATGTTCCCACTTTCCCCAACGTGTGTCAACCAGCCCCCCCATGCCACACTTAAGATGTCATCTTTGATGTCCTGCTTTTTAACTCCGAGGACCCAGCGCTCATATTTACAACTTTACATCTGCTCGGAAACAAATGGCTTTAGTTCAACACCTTATAACCTGAAGTTTTCATATGAAGATTATAATGGGATATCATAGTGGTTCGATTCCAGCCGAAGACAAATGTCATATACTCATGTACCTCCCCTTATTTCACTTGTACATCTATACTGTCCTAACTAAGAGTAAAAGTGACAAAAATAAATCATCTATCTATCTATCTATCTATCTATCTATCTATCTATCTATCTATCTATCTATCTATCTATCTATCTATCTATCTATCTATCTATCTATCTATCTATCTATTCATCCATCCCTCCCTCCCTCCCTCCCTCCCTCCCTCCATCTATCTATCTATCTATCTGTCTATCTATCTATCTATGATCCACACATTAATCTTGATCTGCACCAAAGTTGAATGAACCCATAGGGGTGAAAACATAACCTCCTTGGTTGAGGTAACCGTATTAATTAATTTCCTGTTTTCCAAAGTTCAACCCTACAAGTTGAGAGCTCAACTGAAACAGTGGAGATTATGGCTGTTGTCCACTTGTATGGTTCCTTAAGAGTCTCCATTTTAGCTGTGCCACATAAACAGCAATAGTTAATAATTTGTTTCACTGCAGTAAAGTTTATGCTACTAGGCTCCAAAAAGGCCGAACTGCAATTTATAAACACACCTTAATTGGGTTATAGGGAATCTTGTAAAACTGATATTTTCTCCGGTTTGTAAAATCATCTTTTTTCAAAGCAAGTTGAAGTCCAGAGAGACGTTGTGCCATTCAACTTCCTACCTATGATGAATTTGCTCTTCTATTTGTTTTTATACTTTCCATACCCTCCAAAAGAAGAGGAATTTCTAACTGATCTCCTCAAAGAATCTTGTGAAAAATGAATCAGCTCCACTCTCTAATTCCAAATATTTGTAGCAAGCACTTGATCGGGGTCAGTGCCTCGATACTGTATCAGGGGAACAAGGAGTCCCGTAATGATTTATTACCAGCCCAGCTGCACATATTATTATGAAATGAGTTTATTAGTTTTAAAGCTCGCAGTAATGTGCTTTTGCTTTAGGGGAGCAGGCATGGGTGACGAGAGCCTGCATTAGCCACTTGACGTGAGGGCTCCATTGTACGACATGTATCCCTAATTTGGTTCAGCACCGTGACATCATGCACGATGCAAAACAGTTCAGCTGTGGTGCGCGACTGTATGAGCTGAAGTCGTGAATAATTACCAGTTTTGTTCCCAATAAGCGCTTTGAATTCTTGCAATTATTTCAATGCAATTCTATAATGTCTTCTGTCGTGGATAGTAATATAATAAAATGCACGTGGTTATTATACAAAGTTAGTTTTTTTGTGGCAGCGTGTGTCTCCCCATTTCTTGTTTTCATACTCACAGGAGAATAATAACTAAACAAGAATGTTGTTACTCTGTAATGGGAGCGAGACAAAATGGTTTCCCTCACCATTATCAACTCCATTTCTTCCTTCCATTGCTTCTGATGATCAATTAGATGTTAATGGGTAGCCTGCTGTGCGCTGAGATGATGACCAACATGTTTTTTTGTGTTGAACTTGTTAAATGACAGGACCACACGCAGCAGCCGGCAGCAGCAGAACTCAACCTCCCATTCGGATCCGTCCCTATGCGTTTCAGTCATTGATTACAACATTTTAAACGGGTTGTTATTGGATTAGATTTGTTTACTTCAAATGATTTATTTCTACTATAACGATGCTGCAGCTATTCTGCATAATTTTCTATATTTCAAATATTAGTCTTTGGATTTTTTTGGGAAACTCAAGATTTTTAGATTCCCATGGATGACAGATTTTTGGGGGCATGTTGCTAAGAGACGTCCCATGGTGTCTGTTTTCCATTGCAAGAGTTAACTGGCATTCAGCTATCGTACTAGCTGCTTCAATATCGCACACAGCCGAGGATTTTTTTATTTTTATTCCGATTAGCCTTGTTATGTACATTTTAAGAGATTTGCCTAATTTTTAAATCTGCGTATTCCTCCCATATCCGGAAACGAAGCCAAAACCGCCATGATACAAATGCGGTCATCTTGTGTTTTTAGATCCAGTCTTCACAGTAACGATTCTTCACATTAGCTTTAGCTTTCAGATGTTGAGTAAAATGTTTAGCAGTGCTCCCATTGGGTGCTTCTCTGCCAGTCATCATAACAAACCCGCCCCCTTTTAGATAAACAGTTGCGATTGGCTAAAACTGTGTCCAGATGGATGGAATTTGGTTGTGTATTCCGAGCAGAGCCCAACCAATCAGGAGAACAAATAAGTATGATGTCGCAGATTCATCTAGTTTCCAGGATCTTGTCTTGGCAAAGATGATTTAACATTTCTTAGCTTAATACTGCATTTTAGAATCACAGCTAAAATAATCATGGTTTTTGCCATGTATTTACTTCATGTACAATATTGAATTTGAAATGTTTCCCATTAAACTCTGAGAAAGTGTAAATGAAGGAATTGAACAGATCCCCTACAACATAATGTTCCTTTTCAAACCAAAGCAGACACATAACTGGATGTTTACATCTGTCTTCATAACCGAGTGTAACAGTATAACGTGTTGTTTGAGTCCTCGTTTCATCACGAATGGCAACTCCCTATTTCAAATGACAGCAGCATTAGTAGGATAAATACTGTGAGTGCTGAAAGCGGCGGCGTTCACCTGCTAACCCAGTGCACGTTAACAGTCCTTCTCCTCTCGTAACGCTAACTCCTGGCACACAAAAGCCCGATCAACACCCAGCGCTGCCGCTTGTCAGCCGAGGAATATATAAAGATAAATGATATTATGTTAAATCCCACTTAATGACAAATTTTTAATTTTCTGAACATGGTCATTTTCTGGCTAGTGAATCAAGTGTAAGGAGCTCATTACGTGAGGATCTGAGCAAAAATAACTCCTCATTTTCAGGGATAATGAAAGAGAAATGTTGTAGATTAATGGCACTATTTATCTTTTTTAAATTTCTATCTTTCTCTGCTGATGGCTGTCCTCCCCAAGGAAAATATTCATAAAATGAAATTGAAGTCATAACTTAATAGGTTATTAAAATGTTTGAGTGCATATCACTTCTCTTTTCGCAGCGCTGTAAATTTAAATTGAAGTTTGCGGTGTTCGGAGTCGCCACTGGAGTCAGTTCTTTTCCCTTTCGTTTTTTATAATGCAACGATAGAGAGGGAACATGCATCTTTGTCAGGAGGTATTTGCGATTCTAATTTCATGGCAGGCCAGATTATCAGAAGGGAACGTCACAGTGTGGCCGGCTGACGACACCTCAGCCTTCAGCCATGTGTTTCCATTAGAGGCCCCGGGCTATCCAGGGGTTTGTTACTCCTATTATTTTCCATTTCAGTCTTTTATCTTGACTTAAAGTGAGGCTTGCTGAATATTCTCCCTCCTGCCACTTGATTCCCCCTTTTAGGAGGGTGAGAAATGCTCTGCTGTATAAGGTTTCACAAGAGGGACTCGTGCTCGTACTCTCCGGGGAGGTGATGTAGATCGGTTCAAGGTGGAATAACTATCTTTAGCCATGCAGCGTGTTTGGAAATGCAGAAAGGAGGGACAGAGAAAACCTGGAAGGAGCAGAGAGAGGCAGCAGAGACGTTCTCTCAAGGTCGTAGGGCAAAACCAGCTCTGCTCAGCCAAGTTTATGATACATATTTAACAGAACAGCTTCTATGTATTTGTCAGGACACAGGTCATAGATTTGTTGACTCAGTTTTTGCTCAACAACAATGAAACAACATTTCACGGCTACAGATATGGCAAATTTGGGAAACCCTTGTGTTGCAGTTGGTATCGGCTTTACCTGCTGTTGTGTGTGTAAAAATTAGCGCTGTGAAATGATTCAAATTTTTAATCAAATTAATCACAGGTTTCTATGGATTAATCACATTACCGATTTTCTCGGTATATTTTTGTGAAAACAAAAAGATTTATGACAAAAGACGGATATATCCATTTAACATGTTTTCTTTTTATATTCATAAATTAACAAAACAATGGTGCTGCAACTCAGCAGTTCTTTAGCAGTTGTCTTTGCTATTCCTATTTTTTTATATTTTTTGTCAAACAACCATTAACCACACCATGACACAATCTAATGCCTCAAAAGGTCCTCTTAGCTAGTGGTTATTTAGCCAGTTGGTGAGGCAAACTAACTTGTTCACATTCTATGACAGTAAAGCTGACCGCTTCTTTTGCACAATGTGTCCTGCGAGTGAAGCTGGTTTGGCGCATTCCACTTGAACGCCCCTCGCCGACCGACACATGCTTCGCGTTGCGGTGGTACTTTAGGCGGGTATTACTACTGTGAAACGATTATGTCTTCCCACAGAGTGTACATATCACCTTGGTTTAGTTGAATGTTCGATCTTTGTTTTTTTTTAACACGATCTTCCCGTCCAGAAGGTTCTCAGGTTTATCAGAATTATCCATTTTGTTTGTTTGTTTGAATGGCAGCTGCCATCTGACTGCATTAGAGCGGCGACTAGTGCAGAGTTGGCGGAATTGTGAGTATATTGGAAGGTCCTTCTGCGCATGCGTTAAATGCGTTAAAAAAAATAACGAATTAATCCTACAATTTAATCATAACGCGTTAACGCGTTTTTTTCACAGCTCTATTAAAAATACAAATAACTGCAACATCGAATTACCTTCACCAAGGTTATGTTATCACCCCTGTCTGTTTGTTGGTTCGTTTGTTTGTGAATCAGATTACGCGAAAATTATAGGATGGATTACAATGAAACTTGGTAGAAGGATGCATCTTAATCTGCCACATGAAGACAACTGATATCTATGAGTGTTTGAAATTTGGTGCATAATGGTTCAATGTAAGCGGACTGTTGGGCCTTGGTGGAAAATGTTTCTATACTGAGGGCTATTCTAGTTTTTTTAGTTTCTTTTCTTTTATTAAAACACAATATGTATATTTATCCATATCCAACAAATGTACACTCAAAACCACTTTGTATCAAAAAGTCATTCACAGATATTATGCTATCTGACCAAAGGGAAAATATGTTTTCTCTGGCAGAGTCCTGTATATATATTTATTTCATAAATTATTGGATTAAAGCTCCAAACAACATCTTAAAAAGATAATAAAACATTTTTCATGAATCTCTATAGTTCAAATCTTTTTTTAGCATGATTCTACGAAGTTATTTCTTGTGAAAAAATCAATTCATTTAATAACAACTGTGCTGAATATTGACATCAAACCAGCTTTCAATTCCAATATGTCGGGTTGGTTTACCCAGGCCTTCCAATGACATCCTTCATTTCTTCGAACGCAGAGCTCCTCAGCCTGGATGGAGCCTCTTAATTGTGCATCTCTGGTCAGATAAGGAGCTCTAATGGTTCCTGTGGCCCTTCAGAGGACAAGAACCAAGGCTTATTATATCGTTTGACTGCTTCAAGACAAACTGGAGTGCAGGGATGCTCCAGAACACTCAGCCCGCACAAAAAGCCGAGCTGGAGCGGCTGTCAGTCAATCATCCTCTCCAGGAGAGTCCTATATTACTTACAGTCTGAGAAACTGTGATACGAGGGGTCTCCAGTTGGTTTGAAATTAATAACATTTTGTTCCCCCGTTTCAAAAACGGACGTGGTGCAAATTGATCATTTCTTGGCTAAGGGGCTCTGTAGCATCCCCTCAAGGATCCTTTCATTTCTATTTCTATTTAGGAATTCTGCCAGCTCCAAACCTTAAAGTACAACACATAAGAACACTCACACAGTCCTGACCTGTTTATGCAATATAAAGTTGGTAGGCTGTCAGGCCCCCAGCGAAAAGGCCCAGAATGGAGCGAGCTATCCTCTGAATTGCCGGGGTGATATTTGCAGATAATAAAAGAAATAAATCAGACATTGGGGCTGAATATTTCATTTGTTATCCATATTCCTTATGGGCAACAAAATAAAAAAAATGATATAGAAATGTAAAAACAGCAATTCCAATTTGCCCCCTCTGGAATCGTAAACACTTGAGAGGCTGTTTTCATGTTTGAAGACAAAGTGCATGTTGTTCCCCTCAGCCTGCAACAGATAAATCTAATAGGCAGCACGAATTACTGGTTGTAATGTTGTGTAGTCTTAACCTAGTCGGCTCTTTCACTATTTCTGTCAGTCTCTCAAACTAATAGACGCTCTGCAGGAATAGAAGGGGGCAACATAACTATTTATAGATTTATAGAATGTAGTGCAAGGATAAAAGCAGGTTCTACAGATGTTTTTTTACAGTGTAAAAATACACTGTACCTCATCAATGTGAATACAAAATGTTACTTTTTTCTGAATTAACTTTACGTGCTTCAATTTTCCAAGATCTCAGCAAATGTTCTTGTCTTCTTCATTTTAAGAGCAAAACAATAATTTCTTACCTTTTATAAAAAAAAGGAAATTTTATCACTTAAAAGTAGAATTTCCTTCCACATCCGTCTGCTGAGTCTGTGTCTCCCTCGTGAACCCAATCTAATTTAACCCCATCATTACATTAATAAGATGTTTTTCACCCTGTGAGCCCCACACTGAGAGACGCGGGGTCCTGCTGCTACTGTATGATGAGTCTTTTGCGACGCGAGGCCCAGAGCATATCGCTCATCACCGCAGCCGTTATACATTATGTGTCTGAGATGACACCTCGGACCTCCCACAACCCCTGGGTGAGATTTCCTCCCCTCTGCAGCGGCGATTTAATCTTTATTTCGTCATGTCCGTCCTCCCCGGACCTCTAATATACTGTCTCATTTCTTCTTTGCCCATTTTCTGCTAATTCACCGCCATCTGCCTTGGCATCTGTTTGAGAGGAGAGACAGGGGGGGAAATCTTCCCACTGAGAGGAAAAAGTCTGCTCTCTTCTTCTTCTTCTTCTTCTTCTTCTTCTTCTTCTTCTAACTTCTCTCTCGCTCATTGTGCCTTCCGCCGTCTTTGTCCGAGCCGAAGGCCTCCGCCCCCTCTCTGTCTCCCCTTTTCGCATAAGCCTCCACAAACCCCTTTTTAAGTCTAATGCTACATGTAAACCTCGGACCTGCTTCCTCTCTTGTTCACGGAGGCCCCCCAAAGAAGCAAAAAAAAAACACAGGAGGAGGGTGGTAGGGATGGAGGAAGGGTTAGGGTGGGGGGTCATATCCTTTCCATGTCCAACTGCTTAGTCAATAACCACTGTCAACAGGAGTGCACAAAGGATCAGAAAAGTGCAATTGTAATTTTCGGACAATGGCGAGGAGCTCTCATAAGGCCCGGCTGAGAAAAGGACAGCAGTCCCCCCCCCCCCACCAGCGCCCCCGCCACCACTGCCTCCCCCACCCTGGCCCTCTCCCCGGCCTCCTCCCTCTCCTCTTTGAGCGCCGCTGACAATAGGGAAGCCTGCTGCACTGCCGGGGAGAGCCACGGGATCACCCTCAGTCAGCCCGCGGATTACAGACATTCTTTGGCAGGGCCAGTGTTGCTGCGGAGAGCCCGGGTCCTATGCGGGCCCTCAAGCCTAGGGCGGCAGGCCCCCTCCAGCCCCTCACCCCCCCACCCCCCCCCTTTCCCTTTTTTGTATTGTGTTCACATGTTTGACAGACACAGAGCCCATAATAATCTCTTTCCCGCAGGGACCTGCACCATTTGTTTGGCAGACCCTACAAACAGTTTCAATCCCTTTCTCCCTCTCCCCGGCCTTGTCTCCGCCGCTGTAGCCCGTCGTCGTCATCTAATTAATGCAGCCTCCCTTTTCATCTCCACTTCCTGTTTATTGTTTGATCCCCCCCCCCCCCCCCCCCATCCCCTCCTCTCCTCTCTTAAGTCCCAGATTTAAAAGTCAATGCCCTCGCCGGTTATGATACCATAGCATTTGAGTGGCTGAGGATTAAAAAGGTGTCTTGTCTGTGGATTATGGCTTTCTTACATATTCATTGTTTTACCATTAACTTGCGTTGATATCGTCAGAAATGCACCTAAAGAGGCCGGGACCTGTTTTAAACAGAGCTGAAAAAGGATTAACCAGTTCAGTCTGTTATTTGAAGCGGCTTCATGTGATTTAATTTGCAGCTAATTTTGTGTTTTCACATTGTTCATGACATTAGCATTTTAATTAGGATGTCCCAAGAGACACAGTTATATTCTGAGACGTTGTGCCTGAAACAGAGTAGATATCTGTTACATAATGACACATTCAGAGAGAACACCAAAAGAATAAGCAAATAAAAAGAGACACATTAAAAGAGTGTTTCTAAGAGGGAAGGAGCTGCAGCAAGGATTTTGGGTCATGGGTCTTGAGATTGCAACTTTAGTTTTTCTTAATTTTCAACATTTCTAAGGGCATTTATTGTATTGAATATACTTTAAATATATTTTTTACTTCTATTATTTATGTTTTAGGGCCTACAAGACAGTCCAACTCAGTTAGCTTCATGTGCCGTAAACCCAGGTATCGTTATGGTTCTTTTTAGGATGAAAAATGAAAAGTTGTGACGCAAGTAAATAACATGAGGAGGAAGAAATCATGTATGAAAAGCCTTTACGTACTGTGGCATATAAATGTTTTACAAAACAGTCCTGTGTTAACTTAGCAAGGTTCACATCGAAAGAAACGGCAACTTAACACAAATAAAGAATTACTTCCTTCTTTTTCTAAATAGTTACAAGAACAATGAGTTTTGTTTGTTTGGTTTTTCTTCAACTTCATTCAGTTCAATTACAAGCAGACTAATTACAGTGATGCAGGGCAACTGAATCCGAGTACTGCATCTTATTTTACTTTTCTGCCACCAAACACATCCTGTCCATCACATTTAAGAGGTGATGTACTTTTTAACTTGAGTTACTAGTTACTCTGTAGATTCTGATTAATATTACAAACTGTAATCAAGATGGTAATTCCATCTGAACTATGATTTGTTCGTATGGGTTAAGAAAAAACATTTTGATCTCTTAAGGTGGTTCACACATTGTCCATCAGTATATAAACTATATGAAATCCGTCTTTACCAACTATAATACATTCAAGCAATGTACATACTAAGGAAATAATAATGATAATTCCATTATATACATTCTTCTAAAATGGACCAATCTCCTTGATGAATACTTTTACTTTCTTGGCTTTCCCCACACGTATGCAGGCTATTTATAAACCATATTATTGCTTAAATACATTCAAGTTAGTTTAAACATCCGCATCCTGAGCTTTACTCCACTTCTCATAATTATTTCAGGATATCTCTTCATCACACATGACAATTTACAGATATACTTTTCAAACGCATCCATGAGAAATTTTTTTTCCATTGCATCGTCCCCCCCATGTTCGGGACTCTGATGGTTTTTCTCATGCTCGTAGTGTTTTACTGTTCTCTCCTGCGGTACAGCATGTGTGCTCTGTGCAAAGATCGCTGCTACCTATAATGATACAGACCCACAAATCCCCATATGGAGTGATATACAGTCAGCGTACACAACTATAGCAACCTATTTATGACCTCTCCCTCTGTGAAAGAGAGATTTGAGGAGCCATAATTGGTTCTCCTCACATGTACTCTCCCCAGTGTGCGCCCTGCTCGCTCCACGGGGAGCACTTTGATGATAACTTGCTGCATTACACGCTAACTTTTCGACAATGGCTACACGCTCTGTCTTTATTGCCCCGACTCCTAATGGCTATCTTGAAGTGCTGCCTCTGGCAATCCGGTCGCAAATAAATAGAAGCTGACACAGTAATTTACTCAAATCTTCTGTACAGTTTTGCCCCGTTCCCCCTCCAGAGATTTCCCCTGTAACAACAATTATTTCAAATGTCATTGATTCCTGCCTGCGGGGCAAAGGCAAATGAACATAAAATCTTTTCACTATGGTCAAAATTAAAATATTTAGGGCCTTTTCAAGAGCGAGATGGGTCTCATGAGGTGGACGACAAATGTTGCCATTACTTGGTTGTGTTTGTGTGCTGGATCCGACATAAAAATCAGCTGTTTTCTCCACCAAATGACTATTAACCTTTATCTAATAGGGGCAATGGCTCTCATTTAGAGAGAAGACCCAGCGGAGGACATATAATTCCCCTTTCAGCGGCGTCTTGTCAGCTCTGTGCACTAAACAAGATGAGCACATGGCTGTGGAGCTGCTGCCTCGTTGAACAACTCTGCAGAAGACATGGCATCATATTCTTACCTAGTAAAGTATCCAAATGACCTAATATTGAGACTTTTAGAACACAAACAAGTCATATTTACAGTTATTTCATGTTCCCATTTGTGTGTTTGCATGGTGGCTGTGCATGTGTAAGTGTGTATGTGTGTATGTGTTTGAGTGGCTGGAGTGGAGGGGAGCGGAGAGGAGGGGTCAGGAAAATGTTTGTGGTTCATTTCCTTGTTTCATGTTGTTGTGCACGGCACAGCTCAGTGGAGGGGATCTTAACATGTCACAGTGTCATGCCAGTGTCTCTGTCTGGTTCTACTTGACCTCTCTCACCCTGCGCTCTCCTCTCCACGGACTTGGCTCGGCCAGACGCACTGGGAAAATGTAATAAAGATATTTCTGCTCCAATAGGAAATAAAAGAAGGTGTCCTTGTGTGACTGGCCGATATTGAACTGTGCTCTTATGTGGACCTCCATGACGCTTTGGTTCACACTACAGGCGACAGCACGACTGGTTAGTTAGGTACAGTATGATGAGCACACAATTAAATCTCCTTATTCAATATTCAGTCAATATTACAGATACAAGGAAAGATTTGTGAATGTTATTTGATTTTCTGGTGCAAGAGTTAATGTGCAAGAGCCATTGAACGTCCCTTAATGCCAAAAAGTTGCACTTAAATGACAATCTGTCAGAGAGAAAATCTCAGTTTTTTCATTCTTCAGACTTGTTCATCTTCTCTTCACAAATTGAAGGAAGGTAAATCCCCATATTGTGTGTTTTCTCACCCCGATGTACAATTTAAAGACTAACAATTGGTAGATATCTTGTAAATGTGATTTAATGTCTAAAATTTGATGATTTTTATGTTTGTAAATTTGGAAAAGCTTTAAATTTCATGTTGTGAAATATTGTTGTATCATTAATCAATAACAAGTGTTTGCAAAATCCTTCAGATATGCTTTCTGGGTCAATATGTATGAATGCATGTATGACATTTTGTGAGGATTGACATAAATCAGTGGGAAAATTCGACCATAGTTTCCAGTGAAAAATATATTTGCCTCTACTCCCACGGTTCAGGCTTCATGAACAAAACAAGAGCCGAAAATAAAACCAACATTTGTGGTTTTTGAGTCATTCTGCCAAAAAGCAGGAAAAGGAACCAAATGGGGCCTAAAACATAACGTCATTGTATCAGTAATATCCAACAAGAGGGAATAATAAACCTCATTTTGAAACATAAATAGAGCGAGGCCTGTTTAAAACACGTCATAAATGCATAAAATACAAATTTGCTCCATTATCATGAACCCCTCTGGTAGTTCTTTTATTCCACAGTGTTCATGTAGTGTGAAAATCCCACATTACGTGATGGTCAGATTTGGACAAAGCAGCCGAACAACATCTCTACGACCATTGTGCTTTATAGCTGTTGTCCGTCAACATCCCAGGATTTTGGCCGTGATGAGCCTGAAAGCGAATACAACCACGACTGCTCAATATTCAGCTTCTGGCCCGGTTTAGTTAGCCTCTTTCGCATAAACTCTCACTCACACAGACAGACACACAAATGAGAATTGCACCCGAGGGACCCAATGATTCTATCATACTTTAGCTAAACATAGACTGGGAATTAGTTGACTGGATAATCAATTTGACGGAGTGCCTCAGCAATAAGTGAGTGAAATGCACAGACAGCGGATAAGCATTGTGTGTGAGGCTAACATTTGTCACTGGGATCACAAATGTAATCTGCATGGTGGAAGAGCCTGGAAAGTTGTGATTTCCATTCGTCGCAGCGTTTGTTCATCTCGGAAATGAAACTAAATGCGGAGAGCAGATCCCACTGTTGTTCCTCCGATTAAATTACACTTAAACCCCCAAATAAAATGGATCAATTTGACTTCTCTGTGCTGTACGCTTCAGGGCCAAAACTATATTTTTTGGGGAAAAAGAACACCTCACAGTCTTTGGGCTTTATGTCAGCATTTTAACTGCGAGGCATTTAAGTACTAAACACCTCTAAAAGTAAATGACTTCTGAATAATTACCACCTAGAACCTATGCTCTCCAGGGAGCCATTCCAGGAGCCCAGATGGTCACCAAAATAGGATTTAGGTGCCAAATTGACAACATTACTCACACAGGGATTATCAATTACCCAAATATCAATTGCAATGTAATGGTGCTGAATAGGAAGACGGTGTCTTGGAGGAGGTGTCACTGACGGTGATGTAGTGATTGTAAGCCACGGGTACAATGTGAAGATAATGAGCTGTCTCTGTGTCACTCTCACCTTTCTGATGTTAAAACATTTGGAAGATTTACATTCCTCTGATTCATCATGGATTGTAGAAGCAGAGGTGGATGGATGATGTGTATGCATCGGGACAATCGTGTAATGGAGATCATTCACTTTATATTATCGATATTAAATGAGTATATACAGATCTGTTGTGGTTTTAGGCTGGCGAGTACTATCACAGGACATCTCATATTATTTTATATATACAGTTTGTTCTTTCTCACCTGGAATTTATTTATTTATTTCATCATTTTATCTAGTTATATTCTTTCTGTACTTCTTTCATTCTTTTATTCTTTCATTCTTTCATTCTTTCTTTTCGTTTACTTGAGTAATGACTGCTCGACATTTTAACTGCTTTAAATTGCTTTAAAAATTGCTTTAGAAGATAAATAATGATTTTGATTATTATTATTTTTCTCCCACATCTCCCACATTATTTGTCTCCCACATCTCGACCAACATCTCTACGTCACAGCAGAATTATAAAATATTGATAGACTGTTATTATTGGTTAATGTAAGACAAGATATCGTTAGTATAAATTGGCCATGCTATATGTATAACAATAGGGCAAACCGAAAATGCTTAATGTTTGCATTATTGTGCTGTTATTAGCAAGTCAAACATGTTACTGTTACTACTCTGCTCTAATCAAGAGTCTTGGATTCAAATGTTTACTGAAGGGAAAGTAATCACATCAAGTTCTACGAACACAATTATGAATAAAAATTGAAATACAATAAAGTAAAATAATACAATATTTCAAAATGTGCAATATGAAGATCGGGATTATGCTTGTGTCATTAGGTACTTGTCTATTTTTGTGATTTACATTGTACAAAATGTGCAGGAAACATAGATTATGTATAAACTACCATAAGTAAAAGTACTCATTTCGGGTTAGGGTTAGGGTTAGGGTTAGGCAATGATGCATGTTGTTTTACTGAATTTTAATTGTTATCATGAAATTACTGATTCATTAGTGAATTTAATGTTGCAGCTTATGAAGGTGAAAGAACCATAATTGCTTTACATACTGCTGGGTAGTTAATGACTCTCCCAGGGATCAATACAGTCTTGACCTGCAATACTACATCACAGTTTATTTCTCATTGCATTATATTCTGTATTATTAATCAGAGTCTGTAGATCAGCTAGTGGCTGCTGGTATTAGGCTGAATTAATGTAGTGGGGTCAAAGTACAATATTTGCTTTTGCAGTGAAGTAAAAGAAGGAGCGATAATACTACGCAAACTAACAATACTTGAAAAGTGTTAATGTACTTTACTTTTAATCATCAGGCATGAACTAAAGGACCAGAAGAAGTTTAAAGACAGCAACAAACTAGATATATGACGGATGAGGATGATATCAGAACTTGTTTGTCATACAAGGACCTTTTCCAGCGGCCCTGCTATAAACCTTACCTCCTGGTTGCTTATTAAAATATTCAGTTTTAGAGTGTGGGAGAGGTGGAGAGAGGCCATCAGTTTGTAATGGTGTTAAATTATGAATACAATCTATCTACCGCACGCCCGCTGTCACGTTTACCTGCTTTGCAAACACTTTCCCTGCATGAGGTGAAAACTATTTCACAGACATTAATATTAACACATCCCAACATTAACTGGAGGCCTTATTTATTCATCTGCAGAATACATATGTGTAAATATTCAGAGCGGTTGACTTACCTGAGTGATGAAGTGGCCATTTTTCGATAAATAATACCTTTAACGGCTTTACAGTTTTGTTCAGATCCTTTAATTACTCCAACATCTTGATTATTCGTAGATGGCAAGTTTCCCACCAAACCTTTCACCTTACACGTTATTAATTCTCCATCAAATGTGCAAAGTTTGGATGCATCTAATTAGTGAGTCGGGCAATGTAAATGAAACGTTTCAGTAAGTTTGGTGACAGTGATGCATACTGCATAGATCATCTTCACTTCTTTTGACTCGCTAATTAATCAACATTATTTATTCAGAAAAAGGAGCAAACTTTGTCATTAGCAAATGTCTTGATTTGTTGCAGCAGACTCAGCGAGAATTAGGAGCCCGAAAAATGTGATCTGGGAAATCGGAATAACTCATTAGCATTATGATACAGTAGGAGTTACATAAAGTCAGGCAGGACGGGAGCACGTGGAGGATTATATTAGCCACTTAATGAACAGACAAACTAATAATTCTATGGTGTGGTATGTAAGAACACTGCTTTTTCAGATGTTGATTTTTCAGATCTTTATTTAGATGCAGCCGTTACTACAGCACAAGTAAACTGCACCCCTGTGGTCCAATTTGGTGACATCACATTCAATGCAAAAGCAACTTGAGCTTGTATTTTCTGTGTTTTCTGTGTTTTTGCATCACTAAGTACGCAAATCCATGTATCGATCTGATTCCACGTCTTTAAAGTAGTTTCACCCCATCCTTTCTCGGAAATCACTTCTTCTTCTTCACTGCACAGAGAAGTACTGTTTTTTTAGAGCGGCATTGAAGAAGTGATTTCTGGTGTTGTAGGCATTGGCCAGAGCAAGTTTAAATGTCAGTAGTTTGGATATATTTCCCTCTGGAAAGTTCTATGCAAAGACTTTCCTATTTAAAAGGCAATCATTGTTGTTCATTCCCAGATTTACATTACATTACATTTCATTTAGCTGACGCTTTTATCCAAAGCGACTTACAATAAGTGCATTCAAACATGAGGGTACAATCCCAGAACAGCAAGAATCAAGAAAGTATTATTTCTTCAAGAAAGCCAAACTACAAAGTGCTATGAGTAAGTGCCAATTAAGTGCTACTTAATTGTTAGTGGCGAAGGAGGGTAGTAGATTTATTTGCTTGTGTCCTTTAAGTTATGACTGTCATAGGACATTCTTTCTCTGTATGTATTTGCTTTTTAAAGGGTTTAACCTGAGCCAGGTCCTACAACAGTAATAGCAATCATCACTTACATACATGGTTTGTTTCATATTATTGTTAATATTATATAAGTTGTAATAATGTACTGATATCAGATCGATTCTCGATATCTGCCAATACGTAAAAGTCCAGGTATCGGAAAAGGCAAAACGTTATCGCAATATCTTTAATAAACACACACAATCCATGTTTCCTTTGTGGATGATCGGAGATACAAACTTGTTCTAGTTTTCGAGCTGGACCGGGGCTTGGTAGCAGGCAGTGAGTGAGCACATTAATCTAATGCATCAGCAGGTCCACATTTGTTTTAATGCAAACTGAAGAGGAGAAACGCACTGCATCTCAAGGGAGAAGAAGCTTAAAATTCTCTGTCTAATGAAAATAGATGACAATGTTAATGAGTTGTCCAAACATAACAAATGGAATGAATTACTGCCTTAATACCAAGTCTGTTTCATTAAAATACAATAAAAAGGAAAGATTAGGTTTATGTGGGAAATAACTTTTCCTCTTTTGCGTTATTGATGAAAGCGAGTGTGGGGGGGGGGGGGGGGCATATCAAGGTTGGCTTGAGCCTCTGGTCAATATCGATAAAATATTGCTACTGTATGTTGTAGCCGTTTTTTCTTGGACGCTCATGTGACATTAAGCTTAATCGTATTATTTTCCCGACGGCTGACCCCTCAACAGGCGACACGAGTCGACACCGGTTCAAAGTGCGATGCCGCATTTCTGCGACAATCAACATGATTATCTAAAGTGAAAACATTTGAACGCAGGAGGAGGCTGAACAAAACTGTAGATCATTGCTCGGGCCCCAACCAACTTCAATCTGTCTTGATGATCTTATTCCCCAAGTAATGTTCTTCCAGCTTAATCAATTTTGTGGTCGACCTGTGTTCGTAGCAGTCAGGAACACTGGGATTATGTGCTGAGGCTACTCTCTCTCTCCGAGACGACCTTGTCTGTGTAACAGTACTGTTAGCCCCCGGCCTCGGGCAGTCAAACACACACTCAATCACCCCTGTAACCCTTGCAGTCAACAGCGGACCGCCGCCGCCCCGTCGCTGCAATCTCAATTTGTATTTCGTCTCAGACTGTGATGACTTGACAGAGAGAAATAAGAGGATTTGTCTTGATCTTCGACTCTCCCTTGAGGAAGTAAGTCCTCACCTTGAAGTTTAGCAACTGCACGGCCGCCCGCTGTCGACCAGACATGGGCCCTCATCTGTCATGCTCCCTGTTATTTCACAAACAAAATGCATTTGGCCTGAACTATCGCAGTTATCCACAACTACTTATATCTGTTTTCCAGTAAAATCATCAGGAATACAGTGTGATGATTGTATTCTGTATAATTTTAACTTTTCCATCTATAATTTACACAGTATTTCCTTTTATTATACACATTTTCATACAGTTTAAGCTTAATAATTTGCAGCACAATTTTTAGTAATGTAAACGTTATTAAAATGCATTGTTTATACATGTTTTCTCCACAGCCTCAACCCTGCTAACATTATCCGGAACCTCTTATTGGAAAATTCATGTATACATATTTAGAAATTAAAAAAGAAATATATAGCCTTTACAGCTTTTCTGAAGTTAAGAATATTGACTTTACATCTAACTTATCACAGTTTATTTTATAATATGGCAGAGACATCACATCAGGTAGTGAATATTTGACATTTTGCATGAAAGTAACTGAAAAGATTATTCGATTAGCTAAATATTTGCAGATATTTTCTCAATAATTCTCCTGAAACTGGTTATTTCCATATCAGTTACACCATTGTTGACTTTTCAAGTTGAATGCACTTTGCTTTCCAGCGTATCCAAATCATATCAGCAGCCCTAAATGAGAGCAACCCTCTGCCAAGCCCACATCAGTAAACACTGCAAGCCTCTAACGGTGATGCACTGTAATGGCCAGGTCTTGAGTCCGGCCAGAATCCGCATGAGGTGCTAAACAGCGACCGGCTATAAATATAAGTGGCGAACACTGCCAGTTGCACTCTTGCGGCTGAAATGAGCCTGATGATGGGAGATTGAGAAGAAAGGGGGATATCAGTGGTCACTAAATCATTCTGTAATCAGCTCTCTATGCAGGATCATCCATGCATGTTCAACGCCCCATTCTGGAGAGCTCCGGCGACAGAACGCTCCAGCTGACCCCATCTGTACCCCATCTCGTTTTGCATTATCCCGAACCCATAAAAGTCCCATGCAGCACAAAAGAGTTAATGATTCCCTTTGTTTTGTCGCGGGGAACAGAACCAAAGCAAATGACAACAACAAATCCATCAAACTTAGCAGCAGTGAGCACATCAGCAGTTTTTGCCAGCCCACTAGAGGCCTAAAATGCACATATTGCATGCTGGCCCCCCAAGCAGCAGGCGGCCCTGGGACTCGCCAGCCCCTCGGTGGCCAGAGAGGACTTGATAAATGACTGGAGCCAACTTCTCTGTCACCAGTGAGGGAGGAGTCCCCCACAGTAAGCTACATCATCCTAACAGCATTATTCTTTTCATGCCCGTTGTCGATACGGCGTCCTATGATTGGCGTCACGCTTTGCACAGGTTAATTGGAATCCTGAACTGGAAAACAGCGGGGGGGAGAAGTGCAAATATTGTCGCCCAGAGACTCGCCGTACCAACCAGATGAATATGTGTGTGTGTCGATTCCAATCCTCGACAAAGACATGAAATGTTAACTGTATTGACGTGCGGTTTGTAGAAAGGTTGGTAATGTTTCATGAAATTCCTAATATTTGAGCTTTTTTAATTTGGCTTTTAATTATTGGGACATAACACAAGTCCTACTGAATGTCACTGAACTCCAAGAGAATCTCAGGCTTTTTAAATATATGGGGGAAAAAAGCTCTTTCTTCATATGAAACAAGAATAAGTAGAGAACTCGATCCTGTAGAGCTCACTCTCTAAGATGCAGCATAGTAACCAGGCCCATACATGGGGACAAAAACACCAAAACACCATGAGGTCCAAAATTAGAGTGAACGCTTTTTCTCTAACTTAATGTAAAATACCATTCTCTCTGGTTTATCTTTTAATCCTGCAGGACTTGATGCTTTAGCCGCATGTCAAGCTGGACAAGCACAGGGTCACTGCACTGGAATGGCCGACGTTCCTCATCAGAGCGAATAGAAGACAATGTCAGATGGCCTTATTGATAAGTTAATGATGCAGTAGAGTAGACCCATTCACCACCCACCCCACATCAATTTCCTCAAACCGTTGATCTGCAGTGTTCACTCGTTGTTTTTGCAGTTATACTCCGGGTAATTAAACAACATCCACGTGAGCAAGTAACCATTTCCTTTGCTGTTGATCCACACTTTCTCCAACGTGGTCTTGCAGACATACGTTTGCTGCGTTCGGACGTTTTGCTTTGTCAACGGACCTAATGAGGCCCCCGGAATACTTGTTTCATGTTCGAGCAGTAATGGAAATGACGCTTCCTTTTGGAACCGGCGCACGAGAATCGCAAAAGAATCACAGAGACAGCAGATCAAGAGTAAAATGAAGTATGCAAATGTAATCATATTTATCAGAGAATGCTTATGGCAGAAAGCTATTAATTTCCCCTCTGCTTCTTGACACTTTAACATATGCATCACCTGCTTCTTGCAAATGATTATTTTTGTGTTTTCCATCTCCGTTGACAGAGCATTATTTTCTTTTCGTTTGCGTCTTGTTATTTTTTCCAAACTTTCTCTGTCTGAAGAGTGTAATGGCCCCTGATTGAAATTTCATTCAGAAAAACGAAGGGGAAATACATGTTGTGTATTTAATGAGAAAAATAATTGCACGTCAGATGAAACAAAGCGAGACGCATAGTAACCAGGAGGACTGACTGAAAACACAAGTCAGCAAAGAGGTCAGGCTGTTCACTCTCTCATTTGCCGCAATCACTCGCTGCACTCGCTCATTTGCTCGTTCCATCACGCTCTCACCTGACTGATCAGCTGCTCGCTCGCTCACTCAGTGGTTTTGATTTCCATTAGACAATTTGACGAATCCCCCATAAAAGAGTTAAATAGTTCACATCAAACAACTGCTGTCACTCCTTTGCAGTGTATGGAGTTAGAACATTTCCACTTGGAAAGGGAATATCTGTTTAAGTTTATATCCGTTTTCCATACATCTTATTTTTTGGTTACTTCTTTTTCCAATTTTTTCAAACTTCACTTTTCTTCAGTCTTCATTAGATCTAGTGAACTTCATCATCTTTGCAGAAATAGTCACGTCAAGCCAGTTAAATTTTCCCCAATATAAACATATATGATAAACTTATCTCAAATTTGCCTAAAGATGCTAAATTAAATCTGTACATATGGCACCTTTTATAATCAGATATGGAAAAATTCATCCAAAAAGCTTTTTAGCTTTAACTGAAAAAAACAGAAGAGCAGCAGAGGATATTACAAATATGATAGAATTATATCACAGTACATAATATTAAGTTGTTAAATATCTGGGAATTCAACACACATATCCATGTTTATGGATGAGTTACAGTAAGCTCCATCCCTCACCAGGACAAGTGCATCATTGAATGGAAGGGAGTCACTCTATCTAACACCTGCACAGTGCTTTCAATAAACCTTAATGTCGACCGGGGGTTTATATTCTTCAGCCGCGTGTTCGACTCCTGCAGGACGGTGAAACCTGCCGACCTACAGAGAGCTCTCCTCTCTGGAGGAGCCCGGCCGCTGCGTGCGGCTGAATAAAAAGCAACACTTCCTGTAACGACTGTCTGCGAGACGACTACTCGGGAGTGCTATTTCAATTCATCCCCCCCAGCAGCCCACAGGAATTGAGCCCATATTGAGCTCACTCCCGGGCTCTGAGAGTGGTCAGGAAGATTGATTCTCGTGCTGGATCACCACTCACCGAAGACTGAGGTGCACTGTGGTTCGAGCCGGTGCATCACGTGACCTTGTAGGTCGGGTGAGGAAACAGAACTAGAAATATCATCTTGAAAATCACGTTAAAAATAGAAAAATGTAAAATGGCCTTCTCTGGTCATTGGTTATTGTTGTCTTTCATTACGGCCGGCCATCATGTCGTCACCATGCACAGTGTAACGACCTGTGGGTTATTGCACGGACAGTATGGCGGTGATCACTGCATGTGCCAAAGTGCCTCTAACCTTTCGAGTATCACTTATAATTAGCGGGGATAAGACGTGCAAAAAAATACCAGATGGTAACATTATTTGATCGTCTCCCAAAATGACGACCACGGTCCTTTAATTCTTGTGTGATAGTTTTAATTAAAGCCGCTTGTCAAAACGGCGATTTACGCTAAATTGATGCAATGCGTGATGCTATTAATACAATGTCACTGACATTCCTATTAATTACTCTGACTAGTTGATACCGCACACATCTTCATTGTTGACATGAAGATTAAGAGTGTTAGTTACTGTTAGAGGAATGCAGAAACCTACATAATGCATTCATCTTATATCCATTAAACGTGAATATTAACTCAGTGTAAGTCATAGATTGTTTACTTTACCTGTCATATCACATATATAGTATATACATGCAAGAATATAGACCTGAAGAGCTTAAATGTGGACACAACAATCCACTATCTGGTTAATCGTCCAACAAATAATGTCTGATGATGTTGTTTGTTTGCTTCATGCGAATGTACAAAGATTAACTTGAGAAAATAATTGGGACCAACTGTAAATGCTCCACACAGATTTATTCAGTATAACAGTTCATTCCGTTTTCCTACAGATTTCTCACATGGGCCTTGGCTGTAAAAAGATGCAGGTGTCAATAGCATCAACAGAGCCATTGTTCCCATTAAGCCATTACAGAGTCACAGTACGCCACCATGTTCAATGCAAGGACCCTGAAACCAAAGCAGATAAATGGAATTAATTCAGTTATTTACACATGTTTGTCCTTATGTTTTCATGTCAAAATACTTTCTGTGAAAAGGGCCTGTATCAGGGATTCATCATAACCAAGCACGATCTCCAAATTTTCTTAAATAGGTCAAAAAGAACCCATATACAAGAGAAGAATTCAACACTATGTCAACAACCTGGAAAAAAAACAAAAGACTGACAATCTATTTTATAAACAGAGATACGGTTTGGGTGAGCATGCTCCACCAGAACGGCCATTGATCAAAAAATAAATCTAAAAACATGTACGTTGGTTTGTACGAGGCCCGGGCTGCGGTTAGTGAACAGTTCAGTCAGGTCTGTCTGGTTCATCTGTTTCTCCCTGTGACGGGATAGTCATCTTCATTCCCTTTGTCCTTACTTTGGAGCAGGAGGTAATATATAAAGGTCTGTGCTCACACGAGGTGTCTCCCTCGCCTCCACTTGTCCTCCTGGACTGAATAATGTCTGACGCGTCACTCTTGACTTGATACGATGAGTTATGTCCCGATTTCAGAGGAGTGGACATTTCATTTATTTGTAATGTAGACATTTTATGATGCGGTCATGTACGATTCCATCCCATTGGCTTTAAGGTTTTATTGTCGGATAAGAACAGTGTCCTATTCACATTATTAACTTTGGCATAGAAAACCCTCTCTGCTGAATATCCTTTATTCTGTCCTCTATTATTCTTAAGCTAAGGATTTTAAGAGTTTCTTTTTATATTTTATACTAAAAAAATCCAGTTACCTCTATCCTACAACTGCTCATGGGATCAGTGCCAGACTGGACCAGATGTTGTCGTCGGTTAGTTCGTTACCACCACAGCAAGTGCAGTAAAAAATACATTGGGTGGTTAGGTCCAGGGTTTGGGTCTTAAGAACCGCTCATCCCAAACCCCTCACAGTCCACATTGCGCTTCCTGTGGTCCTTAAGGACGCACCCACCAAGTTTGAAGTTGATTGGACGAGCAGCTGTCGAGAAAAATCGAAGGACGGCAAGACGGACGAAGGCAGAAAGGATTTATTAGTCGGATAACAAGGTAAACTAAATACTTCATTTGATAGTAGTGTTAATTGTCCCTAGTTTACGACTGTTTGTCCACACTGTTATCCTTTGTTTTATGGCGCCCACCGCAGCGCGCTCAAAGTCAAACTCAATATGATGAGGTATTAGCCTCCGCCACCATTTCACTCAGACATGTCAAGGTCAGGTCACTGTGGGATTGTCTCCAACCCCCAGCGGCTGCAGCCACCCATCTTCCCTCTGTAGGGGACGCGTGCTATTTGTGTTCACCTCATCACCGCTCAGATGGGCTGTGCCGAGATGATAATACCCCCTTTAACCCTCTAAATGATTACAATTGTAAAGAAAAACAGCTGCTGGTGCTGCCGCTCTCTCCTCTTGGCTTGAGTTTTTCAGGCTAGATTCTGTGGTAGCTGCTCGTTGTACTGTATAAATTAGAGGTACTGTATTTAAGTGAAGCAGGTATTTACTGACGCACATGTTTTATAGGGGGGTCTTCCTTGTAGAAGGACTCCGATGATGAATCTGCCCACCCGCCTGATGAACTTCTACCTCAGAGCAATGAGACCTCCAGTTTTTCTGCCCTGGTGTTTACTCGGAGTCTGCCAAAGGAGAAAGGAGAGGGGATCCATTTGTCCCAAGGTGAGACACAGTCTCCAACACTGCGATGTTAAATAAACACTCCCAGACCTCTGGCCAGCTCACTCCAGCTACTGGAATACCATCGGCGTGTCTGGATGATGGAGGGCTTTTGTTATCTATCGCCTCTGCACTCTGCGGAGAGGCCAAGGAGACGGCCGGCCACAGCGGCATACACATAGACTCGCCCCCTCTCGCATTAAGTCATATTTGCAGGCCCTAAATAAAAATAGAACAGGAGATTTGAAGACACTTTGGTGGAATAACATCTGATTGAAGAGGTACAGGGGGAGAGAGGGGGAAAAAAATTAGAGCACGGCTCAGCATGTGTTTCATCACCTGAAAAGCCAATGAGGGAGAGCGTCTCCGCGTCAACAACTGTAAAGCGTGTCCCAGCTTCTGCCGCTGCCATCCCCGCTGCACGCTACACTAACCAAGAGTGTGTATTTCTGCAGATGATTAAATCAATACCATTTTGACAAGACTTGTTGGAACATGCCTCTTTATTTTACACAATTCCTTCCCTTTCGTCGGGGAGCATTTATCAACCTGCCGGGGCGCTGTCACCTAATGGAGATTGTTCTTTAGTCCGCTCTTGATAGAAGGGAGCGATTATGATGCATGTCGATAGTTTACAGAGGTATTGACACAGGAACAAAGAGCAGGCCCTTGCGGCTGATGCTCTTTTTCCGTCGCTCTCCCTCAAATCTCCTCGGCCGTGTGTTTCAAATGTTTCCTTCTCCACTGCATTGTGTCTGCCATGAGGCTTTCCATTGTGTCTTGGTCAATTAAGGTCTCAAAGCCTCGTAATGCTGCAGTTGTTGTTGATGGGGGTTCCGGCGCCGTTGCCTCTTTCCTCTGTCACGTCTTTTTGGCAAACAAAACAGATCTGTCACCTTAAAAATGCTGTGACTCGTCGTCTTTGGGTTTGGCACTCGAAGAGTTAATGATAAAACCAGGGCGAGACAACAGGCCCTGAATATAATGCGCTTGAAGGAGACAGGAATGAGAAAAGGTGGGCTGCATATAAAAAAAGAGGGAGGAGAGCGGGAAAACAAATGATGAGCTCTACCTATAAATTCTTCATCTGCATTGGCTGATTGGAACGGCTTGACTGAGCGCTCAGCCGTGACTTAACAACTAATCCGGTTTGTAAGTTATTATTTATCCCCGGGAAAGTTTGTCAAAGTTGGGCTTTGATTTTTCCAGCCTGATTTCCCTCTTGTGGCTTGCTCTCGCACACGGTCCCCACATAATTTATGACTGCCTCTGGTCTTGATGACAGATTATTAAAAGTAGAATTAGTTTTTTGCACAGGATTTCTCCACTGGGAATTGGGAAGGCAGTGCTCTCCGCGGAAGGTCTCTTACGAGGTCTCCATTACTAATAGAAGTTTTTTTTTTCTCTCTGATGGGGCGCAAGGAGACTAATGATTTGAATTTACTGTGGCAGCCGTCACGTGGTCTGGAAGGCATCAGTCGAACAGACAAGAGGTTAACTTCCTCCCCGTGGAGAGGTTTATTGGATTGTTTAGCAGCAGAAGGATAATGTTTTTGTCATAGGCTGCTGCGGCAAAAAACAGTGGTGTGGCGGGCGAGAAGGGGAGAAGAGAAATGAAGGGAGGAAGGACACAGAGAGAAGGGGATGGATAGAGAGGCAGAGATGGAGGAGAGAAAACAGCATGATCGGAGCACAGTGAGCAAGGCAAAAACAAGTTATTTCTAATATAGGTGGACAGATACTATAAAGCACGCTGATAGTGTACCGTTCCTCTACATCTCTTACCATGTGCACAGGAAGAAACACACTCCCATTCCGCGCTGAGCACAAAACACGAGGACACACACATACACACACACACATTCAGTCTCACTCACACACAGACAAAAAGAGAGATGTTAGTTCCTTTCACCTGATGGCCGTTTGGAGCTTGTACTCCCAGCATGCCTCGGCAGTATGGGTACCAGAGGGGAGTCACAGCGCAGCTGAGAGCCTCGGCTTAATCTTATGCATCATTAAGCACTCAGCGGCAAGCCAGCGCAGTTCATATACATCATCCACGCTTAATAAACATAATGATGACATAAGATGTAATTCTAGATGAATTTTCATTTTATAGGGAAATGGAGAATTCCTGTAGAAAGGAAAGAAAAAAAAGTAAATTATCTGGGAAGTACAAAATAAATTATGCTTTTTTTCCAACTTAGATGAATGTAGGTGTTTGGTGCATCTGGATTGGGGATCGCGTGCTAGGCTGCATACGGATGGGCTGTTGATGGTGGCGATGGGGCGTTCGGTTATGGCAACGGCGGCGATGGTGTGGCAGGTGTGGTGAGATGAGGGGCGGGGTTGTGCACGGCAGAGAGTGGGGAGGGGGATTGTAGGAAAAATGGGGGTGGCTATTGCGAAACGTTTGCAATTTTTAATTCCTAATCGCAGGGCATGATGGACAGGCTGAGACTCGGCAGAGTGGAGCTCATCCATCATGGAGAGAGGGAAGAGGAAGCTATGTGTGTATGTATATATACACATATGGGGTGTGTAAATCTTGGTTGGAGTAACCTTAAAAAAGGGGAGAGAGAAAATGGATTCTGGATAAAAGGGAAGGACGTGGGAGTGAAAGGGCAGCGGGTTCTGTGGGGGGGCATCCCAGGCCTGAGATTGCCTTGTGTCTCCCTGCTGGGACTCCGGAGTAGCGCGGCCTGGAAATTAGTTCTGCTCTCGGGGACTGTGCTAGACATTGAACCATCCTGAGAGGTATCCTCCTCTCTCTTGTCTTCAGAAGATAGCAGACGCAAAGAGTTGGTGACCTGGCAATGGTAAAGCGAATAGCAATGGGATATAAGCAGCAACCAAGGAAACAGCATAGTGAGCCTCTCCAGGAAACTACACTCAGCATAGTGAGCCTCTCCAGGAAACTACACTCGATGGAGCTGGCACCATTTGGCTTCCGAACTTGGATTTGCAAATCAACAACAAAATGGAGGGGGCAGGGGGGGGGAATCATGATATTCCTTGAGCGTACGCTGAGGTCACTTTCACATCGTTTGACGTGGCAACTTCATCTTGCAAATGAGTTTTGGAATCCACCTCCAGCAGATTGTTTCCTCTTTGTCAGACTGTTTTCGTCCTGATAGCAGAGAGCACCCTGAGAGTATGTAAACTATACATCAAACATGATAATGTCTCATTATGCCTGAGAATTAATTAGCTCCATTGTGTCGAGGTCCTGGTTGCCTGCCTTTTTTTGAGACGTAATGTGAGTTTTAGACCTCAGCAAGTTTGGAGCCAGTGGACCATACGTGCCAGTATGCCACTGGGTGAGCCAAGTCTCTCAGTGCAGGGATCATTAACACCCCCACTCTCTCTCTCTCTTTCTCTCTCTCTCTCTCACTTGCTTCCTATTCTACTCTTGATTTTCTTTCCGTCTTAAATGTATATGAACCCTTCCTCTTTTTATGTGTGTTATCCAAACATTTTCAGACCCTTTTAAACCAGTTATATGTAAATCAAATGAATTACTCACTTTATCAGATGTACTATTAGTATGTGCAAGTTACCAGTCAGGTTGGGCCTATACAGCGATGTCGTCCTCTTGGTAATTAGCTACCCATAATCCCCCTCGCTTGCCTTTCTGGAGGAAAAAAGAACAGTAATAGGCAGAGAACGGTGACAGGATCAGAGAAATGGGCTTTTAACTAACACGCAAAGTGATGAATGGATTGACCACAATGTAGACTAATGGAGCCGTGGAACTAATTAGGCCGAGCAGAGCTGTGCTTAAATGTAAATGGATTGAGCTGGATGAGACGTTGGAACAGCTGAGAGAATGATGAGGTCCTTCACTTGGGGGTCAATCGATGGCCAAGCAAACACAATCCAGGGGGGCTGCTGTAGGGTTGTCGTCAAGTTTGTTTTGATACTGATGGAATTCCGATGTAGTTTGCGTGTGTGCAACGCGTCCCTCTTCATTCTGGGATGTCTCACAGATCCTCGTTGCCTCTGCTGCGGATGTGGCCTCCTGCATGACTTTGCAGAAAAGCCGTAATAAATCTCTAATCATTCTCGTCCCGGGCGTCCAGCTCTCAGACCCTGCATCTTGGCACCTACCACATGTTTGCTGGCATGCCCTCTGACTCTGCGGTCCGTGTAGACCGCCTCTGTTGGCTGCGCCTCAAATCTGCTGCCTTCACCTCGAAGAACGGCCGCGAAAGATAATTAATGCACTCGGCTGCGGCGCCTAACCCGGGGTTCTTCCTCTCGCGTCGCGTCTCGCGCGTTCGCTCGGTCTTTACGGCCAAGCTGCGACCTTGTAAACATCTGTGGAGTGAAGGAAGTCACAGCGGCGTGCAGACGTGCCACATGCGTTTCTCTGCGTGGTTGTCTTTGTCCGCCATGCCTCCTGGTGTGTCTTGCACATTGTTTATCCTGTGCAGAGAGCTTCCTAGCCAGGAAACTACAGGGTGACAGGAGCAGTACTGTGAAGCCTCTTGGTTGACGGGGAGCGACTCACTCACCCTCGGCTCGGCTCCGTGGGCGCTGCTGCACATCCCTGAATTAATGTGTGCAGAAATGCAAATAACCCACCCCAGTAAAAGTTGACATTGCCTCCTCTGATACATTTTTCTGCTGAGGTAAGAGACAATTTAATGCGGAATTAGAAGTCACTCTCCGCCACGTTTCAGAGGACACCGTTAGCCACGCTTTATGGCCATTATTTAGATAGCGACACAACGGGATGCCCCTTTTGCTCTTTGACTGACATGCCCAGCCATGTGCTCAGCAATTCCACTCGCTGCGTCGGACAATGCGCCGAAAGTTTTGCGAGCGCACAAAAAATGAGGCTGCGTCAGTTGTGCGGAGGCCGGATGAGGTTTGTGTTAATTGGAGAGGAATACACAACTTTCTGTCAGGTCTGTTTTTTAGCACTCTGTCTTTGTTATACATTGTATTGGCAATTTATTAATTTGGCCATATTTGCTATGCACTTATTTACTGTTGGTTATATCCAAATAGAAAAAAAGACACATTCCTGATTTTGTTTCCCCTGTATTACAAAATGCAACACACACGCGTGTGTGTGTTGCATTTTAACTTTACTGGTTATATTTAGGGGATATTCATCATACTGTTTACCTGTAATGTTACAATACGTGTAAATCATGAAACTGGATCCATTTCACTTATAAAATTATGACAAAACATTCAATTTGAACAACAAATCAGCTCCGACCACCTTGGTGGCGCCGCATCGGGGGGGGCGGGCGGGGGGGGGGGGGGGAGAACAGCGCAGAAAGAGCGCTGCACGGAAAACATTTTTCTTTCTTTGCCAGGAAAAATGAACTGTCAACATCTAATGATAGATATTTGCATTGTGATACAAATCGTGTCCTTGGCCCTAAACATAAGATATAGATCCATTTATAATGAATTCAGATAAAGTGTCCTCTTTGCATTCTCCCTCTAATGGATTTGTGGAGGCAGCGTCAGTGACCCTGGTGCAATCGACAAAAACCTGTGCCAGTGAGTGATCAAGACGGACATCTATCATTTCCCCCGCGCACCTTCTAAGACGCCGCTGATACTCAGGTGCAAATGTGTTTTTTTTGTTTTTTTTCGAAACTAAATGTACGCGTGACTTCTGCAAGCTGGCTGACTTTTTTTCATGGCGCTGTGGGAATGTGAAGAAGAAAAGGGGGCAAAAAGACATTAGATCTTTTTTTTTCCATCATTAAGCTGTGTCTGGGAGATGATGTGCTAGCCGTATGTGGTCCAGGGGAAGTATTTATAGCCCTGCTGGAATCTTGCTGTGCCGCGTTGATAGCAGAGATAATGGGAGCGAATGGGACGCAGCGAACTGTTCTAATGACACCCAACAAGACAAGAGAACAGCAAGGATAAATAAATGTTAGCCATTTTCTCTCGCACATCATTTGCATTTTTTCTTGTTAAGGTCACTTATAGACTCAGACAATAACAATGAGGGGGGGAGAAGCCCCTGCTGAATATAAAATCAAAAAGAACAAAAACAGAACTACTTAGTATGCAAGTAATTGATTTTATTTCCTAATAGTGTGACACTCAGTTAAAGATAGTGCCGGTTTTTAATTTTTAGCCGCTTTAATTCCTGTGCAGTTGCTTGAGTGGGTTTCCTTGTGAAATAGGGGGAATACAAACAAGAATTCACTTCATTACACAGGAACAAACTGTACAGAAATTGCACTTACTTTTGGAGATGACTGTTAAACATGCACAGCATTACGTGCTCTGCCTGTGCCGAAAAACGCCGGAAACATTAAACCGTGAGTATATGAGTACAGACAGTGAGTCAGTGAGGAGGACCAATTACCATGGCTGGAGTTTGAGGAGCAGTGTTCCCGGCAATGATCAAAAGGGACAGCTGATTAAAGAAATACATTGACCTTAAAATGGGCCTAATTTAATCGGGGCCACTGTTTCTGAAGGCAGAAACACATTCTTAATGATAAACTGACTCTCCTTCCTTCTCGCTGTACCACTAACTCAAACAGAAGTGAAAGTACTGACAGATCTAGATGAGCGTCGGGGCCGCTGCACGGAAAATAACCGAATTGTTATTTATTTCATACTTCCATGTGACAACAGGCGCAGTGGCAGTAACTTTGTGAGAGAGTGGGTCATTAGTGTAACCTCTGGGCCCTGTTCTGCTGCCGGAAGGTAATGAGAGACAAACAGCACGGTCAGCAGTAGGCATAAGTGCTGGGGTTTATGGGCGGTGTGTTGTGTCCCAGGTTAACACTGATGCCGCCATTTAGAGCTCTGTGTTTTAGCACCTGCCTGCTAATTGAGACGACAAAGGCCATAACAATGACATTGCCGGCCAAACGGCCCTCTCTAGACCTGCGTCTGGCTCCAGTCAAGGACGTCCAGCGGTCCGTAAGTGCAACCTTGGAATTTAAGATGGTGCCTGAGACCTCGTGTGTATCTAGAAAACAATTAGCATGGCTCAGGTGAGCCAGCAAACATTCTCAGACCCTTTTAAGTGCCAGGACTGCACCGCTTGTTTCGTTTGTTTTGCTTAAAGCCACATAAACAGCATCGTCCACTCGCAACAATAGCACAGAAACGGCTCCCGAAAAGCAACCGGCATGGATATTGTGTTTGTTATTTCAAAAATCAAGTTAGATTACCGTATTTCCCATTTACGCTTCTCATTACACACAGAGGCATCCTTGTAAACAGGCGTCTGTTGTAATATGAAACAACATGAATTGACACGCCATAAAACATATATAACGTGTTAACAAGAGATATAAACGTGGCCAGCTGTTGAATTATCTTCGACTATCCTAAAAATGTGTTTGTGATCAATTAAGGCTCAGCCTCCCAATCTCACATTGGAAGCAGGATGTCTTATGTTTCCAATCTAATAATAGTAATGCATATGGCGAGTGCTTTGATTAACATAATGGAAAAATAGCCCACATAATTTATCTTCCAAGTCCGAGGGAGAGAGAGCCAGATTGGAGCCTGAGGACTCAATCCACCTCAACATATGCTGCCATTGTAAGTCTCCGAACGTGGAGTATCTCCAGCCTCGTTCCCATGATATTTATTGAAAAACATTTGACTTTATGAGCTGCATACTTAATGAATGCCTATCGATGCTGCGACTCAGCAGATGAGGCTATAATTCTACATATAAGTATCGCAGCCACACGTGGGCCCGTAATGTTGTTTTTAATTGTGATCTGTTCTAATTTCTGTTTTGTCTGTCCTGGTCTGAGGCTGCACGGGTAAAAGACCATTTCCTTTGTTATTTTTTGCACAATATTTTTGGCAGATAAATCAGCAGCAAAGCAAATTCATACTTTTCTTTTTTCTCTCCTAACTAGTTTTTTTCTTCCCTAATCCAATAAAAGAAACCGACTTTTTCTTTTGTAATTGGGCTGCCAAATTTCAGGAATCAGACTCTTTAAGATTCAGTTTCCTTCTATCAGTCAGCTGTGTCAAACCGCCTGCCATGTGGCACCAGCACAAACACTCTCTGCTGGGTAGGGATCTTCTTTTTTTTTTCACCAACCTCTCACACACACAAAGCTCCAGCCTGGTGCTGAACAAGAACACAGATTAAATCCTTTGTTGCTATGCCTCGCCATAAGGGAGGTGTTGATGTCTGGTCCATACACGTTTTTTATACCCAGAAAAAGACAAACATAATTCAAATGCATTGCCTGGCTTATCTTATCTTTTAAGATGGAAAACAAAAACGCGGAAGTAAATCTCATTCATATATTTGTCTGAAACCAGATCTGCTGTCGCTACTTAACGCTAGTCCATTGGTTTTGTCTGAGTGATTCACCTATCGGAGGAAAGTTAGATGTATTCCACTGATTGTCTGGCTGCAAGGAAAAATCCATCTCGCAGCATCCTGCGGCTGCTGGGCCTTTATTGACATATCAGATGGGACATTGGAGGAGAAATTGGCCTCATTTGTTTCTCATGTCACCTTAATGGCAGATCTCTTTCAAGGGGCAAAGAATTGACAGGCCTCCGGTCTCAGTGAGCAAACAGCCAAACCTAGTTTATTAGTTTCCTCTCGCAAACAGTCTGCTTAATGTGGCCGGGCCGGATCAGCCACGAAAGTCGAAGAGATCCCCCAGAAAATATTAATCAAGTCCTCTGACTGATTGTCTCTGCATGATAAATTATCCGGAAAGGGACAGTGTTGCTATAGTCCAGGGACATTTATCACACAGGTGGGCTGAGCAGGGATTCCAGGAGAGAAATGACTGTGCTAACAGAGTGGAAGGGTCAGTCAGGTAGTTCCAGTCGGGACACAACCGGTATGTAGCGTCTCAGAAACACAGGTATGACACACTACACTTAGTTTGAGCTGCCACCGAATGAAGTGACGTTTTTTACATGACGGGGGGGTTTATACGTGGCCCAGCTGTCTGACAGTTCCTTATCCAATGGCCACCGTCGCTGTCAATACTTCTACCAATCACTTCCCTCCTCAGCGGCGTTAGCGTCTTGTTTCCTCGGCGTGATTGAAGTTTCGGTGCGTCACTTAGAAATGAACAGGTGTCAAGCTAGCACAGGCACCTCGCAGATGGCAGCATAATTAGCATTGATTCTGGCAGGCGTCACAGGCCAGGGTCTAGATGGCCGTGACGACCAACTAACCTCCCCACCTCTTGATGGGCTACCTCTGGGAGAGATCGAAGCTCATTTTACTCGAGGAGCGGTGCACACTAAAGGACTCCTCAGTAGCACACACCGTCTGAGGCTCACAAATCCTGCTGCACAGAAACAACTGACAGTGTAAACATGCTCCTTAGCTGGGTAAAAGAAACCACAGTTAGCGCTTACGCTTATTTAGGATGATAATGACTTCAATTAGGACCACGGCAAATTATCGTTTTCATCATTGAATAATATCCTGACTTTCGGTTAATTATATAGTCTGTGAAGTATCAGCAGGTTGTGGGGAATACATGAACTATTGAAAACAAGCGAATATTCTCATTTGAGAAGCTGGAATTATTGCTTGTTGATTTTATCTGTCAATGGACTAAATTCATTCATCATCTAATCATTTAAGATCTATTGTTTGTCTTAGCCTCGATCAATTTATTGATTACTAACATAGATTCATCGTAATCTAGATCTATGTATCCATCCATCCTCTTTTTAGATTCATCTTTCATCAATAATCGTTTTTATTATTATTTTGTTACAGGTTCAATGTGTAAGAGATGTATTGGTGGAAATTGAATAAAATGATCTTTTTGATGTTTTCACTTGTGTGTTTCATCTAAATTGTACGAATTGTTGTTTGCTTTACCCTAGAATCGTTTCTTTATATGTAAATTATATATTTCCTCTCTACGGAGGCGGCCATGATTTTTACAGTAGCCCAAACTGGACAAACAAAACGTCTTTTGAGTTTCTAAGACAACGGAGAGCTACCCTAGCTGTCCTTTATGTGTGGAAGGGGAGGGTGAGGTGAGTGACATTCAGCTGCAACATGCAACTCCACCACTAGATCTCACTAAATTCTACACACTGAACCTTTAACGATTCTTAGAGTGAGAATTAATAAAATAATACATTTAAGAAGTGCTCTAAACAGGAGAACATGTATAAACTACTTGTACTAATGTTGTTTTATCCTTTTAAAAACAGACGGCAGGATCATTCATACATATACCCAGTGTTCCCCTTTGAGTGTGCAAAGAGAAAATGGAAACAGTTGTCACGCTAACATCTGCATACCCACTGAGGACAGTTAAAAGGTTGAACAGGTTTTTATTTTTGTGTGTGCGTGGAAAAACTTGTTTCAAAAAAACAATTGATCCCTTTCAGACAGCTTGTCCTTTATGTTTGGACCCAAAGTGAGCTGCTAGCTGCTGTGACTTAGTGCTGAAACCGATCGATTGCATATAATCCGCTCGTTCATACTCCGGTCACTGAGTCACTGTGGTAATGATTTGGTTATAAATGTGTATCTTAAAACTTATTTTGGGGCTGCACTCATTCTCGTGACCCTGATTATCATTAACATAGCTGTGCCGTGTTGTGAGTAGCAGATTGACTTTATAACAGTAAGCACCAGCAGCAGTTTGCGGTTTAACGTCTCCGAGCCTGGCAGGTGACAGGCGTGTTTACAGTACCTGTGAGCTCTGAAAGACGTAACCGTGCGGAAAAAGAGGTGAAAATTTGTAAATCGACCTGGGTGACATGTTTCCATCACTGCAAATCAAACCAGGAGCCGATAAATACCTGCGACTACCGCAGAATCACTTGACCTGGGAATGAACGCCGATTGTACCGTTTCACACTGATGACAAAAGCCAGATGTTGGTGGGCGTGATTTTTTTGTCCAGTGTGAAAGGAGCTTAGATGTGTCACTCTTCATGCCTCAGTACGCCTCCTCTTGCTCGGTATTTGTATATTACGGATCGTGTGCTGGAACAGGCCAGCCACTGCTCCTCCTGCACTTTGAATTGGATCTCATCTAATCTTATTTCACCGTGTCAAATGGCAGCGTGACATGCTGTTTTACTCCGTAACATTCGGTTGTAGTGAACAGCTGACTGCATCCGATGCGAGGAGTCCTCTTGTTATTATGAGCCACTTGTAACGGTGTGTCTGTGGGGTTGTTGTCAGAGTCGGCGGGTCATGCAGACATGTTGGTCACTAATACAATACGCGGAAAATTGCTTCGGCGGCTGACATTTGTCATTTGTTTCCATTCTCGTGTTTCGGCGTGTTCAATGCATTACAGGAACATTTTCTGAATCGCTAGACAGATTTACACAAAGGCCTTTTAATAACATCCAGTGTAGCTTGAATACGGAACGGCACGCCTCTAAACGTCTTTATTATGGCAACAAAATGCAGAATACAAAACAGAAACACACATCAGTGACTCATTACGCTTAGTATCTTGAATATAATTGATGATCTTCGATGCATTTTTCCCCCTTTCACCTCTGTCTTTTCCACCAAACGCTGTCAGCCCTCCGCCCCTAACAACGAGAACCACCCATGCTGTGTACTGCACTGGTCTGGTGTCAGAAGTCATTATATTTGGATGCGATTTGCATAATGCAAGAGTCATCAAATTAAATTTGCATAATTTCTTTGATTACACTTGTTATTAAATGTGAGTGACATTGATGTACAAAATGGCCCGATATAAGGTTAATGGCCGGTGTCACCTTCTTGCGCCCCTGTCTCTTCTCAATTATTGCAAGGCTTTGTTAAGTGGGTCATTTATGGTTCTATATCCTTAAGTAACTTAAACTCTACGCATCTCTGCCCTCAGCCCTGCCTCTGCTTTCTGTAATTGTGCAAGAAAGTAATTTAAACAGGATGAACGGCCATAACATTGGTGTGCCCTGGCCCATTTGAGCACATTTACGCGAGCCAATTATTGACAGATGGCTAAGTGTCATTTGTCAGGAAAGTACGAATTGACAGGGCTAAGAAACAGAGTGAAATAGCGGTCAATCAGACCTGCTTTACAGCCATAAGGGGAGGGGGGGGGAAAGGGGACATCTCTGGTGTTTCATTTTCTCCCGGGAGAAAGTGTAAGATCATAATGCCTATTTTCATAATGGCACAAACAGCCTGTAGGCTACAGAATAAGAAGCAGGCCATACTTTGTGTATCTGTGCATTGTGTGTCAGAGACAGGAGGCTTTCAATCTCTTTTTCATTTCATCCTGATAGCTCTGCCTTTTATTACCGAGGGACAGGAACGTTTCCTGAGGTAAAAAGGAGAGCACATTCCCAAGATAAAGTTGGAGGTTTACAGCTATTTCCAGCCGTAATGTATTATTCCGTTAAAGCAATGATCAGGTAGTGTTGGATGAATGGGAGATGTTCAGCACCATTACTGCCTGGCACATCAGTGAGGCATTATTACATTATCGCTGCTCTTTAGTAGGAGATTGGGTGTGTGACCGGGTTCTGAATACACTCATCCCACTCTCCACGGCGTAAATTGCAGATTGGCTCATTGACTTCAATGATAAAATGTAAAAATTGCCAGTAAAGAGAACATAGACTCAGGTTACTCCTTAGCTGTTTGTCAACGGCAGATGTGACTCAGTTGGTGCAGGGCATGTTAAAGAGTTCCATCTCCCAGAAGTCAATGTCATTTGTGCCTGAAACTGCTAAAGCAATAGCTCATCTTGTCTCTGGTGTGTCATACTACGCTGCCTTTGTTTGAGATTAAAATCTGCTCTGGCGGTGGGCTAAAATCCTAAAATGTCACTTAAAGCGTAGAACGATGATGATTTACAAACAGATGTAACCAGAATATGCAGAAATAAAAAATAAATGCCCTATAATTTAAAATGAGGAAAAAAAGAAAGAGCTGTTCGTTCTAACGAGATGTGCAATCCCTACAAATAATTAACATTTGCAAAACACGTCACTCTCATCTTCAGGATAATTTGCGTTTTGATAATTGACAGCTAGTTAATTAAATAATGCATCAAGCATCCATCCCACCGACCATGTGTTCAATGTGTGCTTTAGTGCCACATCAAGAAAAAAAAACCTGAAGGTATTATTATTCTGCTTATTAGGCCTGGGCAGGTGATTCTGGAAATGGATACCGCTAATGTTATTTCGCACGACACTCCAGAAGAGCATTAATCCATGATAATTACCTCGGAAGGAAGCAAATAAAGACAAACTAATGGCGGGGTTGATCATCAATTTCAAACATTCGACTCAAATGCCCTACATTTTTATGCAGGAAACGTCCAGTTGCTGTGCTTCTGCTTGGAATGCCTTTTTAAGTGTATATTATCCCGTCCTTGACGGAGGAAGTGCGAGGAGAAATCATTAAAGCAAATTAGACTATTAACATCCTAAAGAGCATTTATCTTGTGGATCAATAGGCTCTCATCTTCTTTAGAGGACCCTTTGGTGTCCTAAAGCCATTATGAGCCAGATTATGAGGATAGTCAATTCATTACATGCAGGTAGGCCCATAATTATTGACACCACAGGTACCAGTAATGATTTCAAGTGCATATCTTGTGCAACTTTTAAATTATTTTTCAAAATTAAAACACAAGCTCAGGCGTTCGTTTGAATAAATGTCTCCGGCTGAATTCATTAAAGTTTGTCGCAAAATCTCAGGAGAATCCAGCCGTTCAGTCGGGAGGATATTTAAAGCATCCTCTCAGAAAAAAACAACGAGTCTCTTGGCATTGATACACTTGTCGTAGATCAAGCAACACCTCACCATATGATTTTTGCTGCTTTGCTGACTGTGTGTGAAGACGCCATACACCTAGAATGGATTGGATCTGCAGTCTACCATCACAAGATCTGTGATGCTCCAATCAACACACAAGATGTTCAGACATTTATAATTGCATCATTCCGCAGCGCCCTGAACATGACGTCACGGCCGCCTCGTCTGTTTGCACACGCTCACATCGGTGTCTCTCGGATTTGTCAACAAGATAAATCGATATAAGTGTGTGTGTGTGTGTGTGTGTTTTTTTTTTTTTAACTTGGGAACATTCTTTCAGGTTTTCTATTGTGTGTCAGATGTGCTTTTAAAGAAGCGCGGACAGAGGAATAATCAGACATCATGTGGCCCTGGAGTCAACACTCACAAATCAACGGAGCAGCCGCCTTTGACATGATGTTGATTTGATGTGGTACCATTATCTCTCCCCCAGCCTTCGTCAGTGTGTTGTCCACGAAAGGTATTGTCCAAAACCCATAAATCTCCCACCCTTACGTCGTGCCTATAATAGCCCTAAATGGGAATAAAATTACTTTCCCTTTTTTTTTCAGTTGTTATGCTAAAAACTGTAACCTCAAAGTGACCGCTGCCACGCATAATACGCCGCGCTGTTTGTTGTGCGCTGAAAAGGCCGAGCGGGAGATCCTTCTGTTCCCCATATGGCCCCATTGTCTTGGTAATGCCGTACAATGCGCCCCCCTCCAGAGCATGCTCCCGGCCCTGCTGGTGGAGAATAAACTGTTGGTTTCGCCGAGGCGAGCAGGAGGCCTGTGGACACAGAAGTGTGTAAGATGTGGGGCTGCCATGCGCGTGGCGGCTCGATCCCCACGGCCGGGGACAAGCCAGCTGAAGAAATGGAAAACGTTCCCATGGCGGAGGAGGAGGAATGCTGCATCACAGCGGGATGTTTTTAGAAAAGTTTGTGCGAGGTATTTTCTCGGCTTGTAGTTGTAAACGGGAAGGGGGGGGGGGGGGTGCACAGTCAACAGCTTATTGCTTCTGCTTCAGATGGATTTATAATCTTCACCCCTTCACTTCGTTTTGAAGCATGTTGATGACTCACTTCCTGGCGCACGAAGAATTTGAGCTCCGAGGTTGAAATTCAATATGTCAGTCAATTAAGGCAGTCATGACTTTCACATTGATATATATGTAAAAATAAAAAACGGAGCAACGTGTCAACTCCTCATCTATTCAGATTAATTTAAAACATCGTTTTTGATTTGTGTGCTTAGACACACTCCATCAACAAATAATTACAGCAGCTCCCATCTACAAATAATTGTAAATATTTTAATTTATTGATTCATTAGCTATTGGCACAGCAACAGAGCATTACCGGAGCCGCGTCCTTTGTGTGGGCTGTGTGAATATTTCCTCCTTAGCTTCCATTGTTTGGCCCCTGGCAGCACTGAAGCTAATCTAATCAGCGAAGGAGTTGCTGAGTAGATAACAACTGCACTAACACAAGCTAAAGACAAAATCACACCATTAAAGCACTAACTGGCCTCGCCAGACAACTGTGGTATTTCAGCTGCTTTTTCAGCATATACACTGTGTGACTAATGATTATTATTTATCACCAATTCATTCATCTGACTATTTATTCTCTAAATAAGTCATTCTGTTGAAGAAAATGTAAGAAAACAGTTTTTCTTTGCTCAGAATTACATCTTCAAAATGTACTTCACTCTAAGATTTTCAGTTCGTTATTGTTATTGGACTAAGAGCACATTTACAATTAGCACCAAAAAGGAATCTACTGAGGCTGTTAAATGCTAAGTTTTATTTTGATATTTTATTAGTTAAAATATCAGAGCAGTTGCTGATAAAAAAATTCTGTCAATACACTAATTAATTGTCTATTACTAAGCAATTAATTGACGTAATAATGCACCATGCAATACATGCCATACAAATGCCTGTGTATTCAAGCATGTGATATGTGTTTTTCTTGAACCACAAACCTACTCTTCTGTTTGGCTGCTTGTGTTTCTTTTTTCCTCTATTTCCAATTCTTCCTCCTTCGTCTCTCAAACGGTCAGACAGGACATTAATCGGAGCACAGTGGCGACATGTGTGGACGGAGCTGGAGGCACTGGGAATTTAAGGGTCACCTGGTCAATGAATATGAAGGCCCCTCTTATTATAACTTTGTCAATGACAAATAACAAACTGTTGGTATATGAAAGGCTCCGTTGTATCATTTTGTGGAAGACAAGGGACATTTTCAGCTTGGCTGCCTGTACACTAGCCTTTGAGCTGGCCCTGGAAAAGCTGTTTGTTTGACCCTAAGGAGTGAGAATTGACAAAGCAAGCCGGGAGCATTTGTTTCATCTGCTAAGCCATAGATTGAAAATGATTTCCCAGTGCCCCGTTTGAGATCCCTGTGAAGGGGGTCATCAATTATTTCCAGATACGTGACACAATATTGTACCTATTTTACTGACCACTGCTTTCTGGTTGGTCAGATAGCATCTCTTTTATCAGCCCATTATTGATGGTGAATGGAAGCAGAGTAAACAGACCTGTGGGTTTATTTCTCCTTTCTCACTGCCAGGATGCCGCACTCGCACAGAGGAGTGTGGTCACTAACACAGAGGATGAGCATGATACCAAGAACCATAATAACAATGTACAAACTATGTATATGAATTTAATTTAATTCGATTTGGCCTGTCACAAGATGAATTGAATTTTGCAAGAAAAAGCTTCCAAGTGCACTAATAACGCAATAATATCTGTTTATTCAACCCATTTACACACACATACATCATGTAAAAAAAAAAATACAACTCCAACAATTGCAAGACATTCATACACAATAAAACTCTTTTAGACAATGCTGTTTAATCTTCATTTTGCAGGGAGAAGTGTGAGTCTGCTGAAAGCAGACTGTTTTTTGAGCAAATGGAGTTCTAAATTGCTTTTTTTAAGTACCATGCACCAGGGTAATGTCTAGAGGTACCGACACAGCATTCCCGTGGCAATGATTTATGGCGTGGGGCAGCCACAAATTGACTTGTATGCAAGAAATGTAAATGGAAGTGGGACATTTGATGGAGAAGCTCATTTCCAGCCTTAAATGTTTTAAATTAACCACACAAACTCACAAGGCAAAATGTTAATGGGCATTTTTCTTCCACTTTTTTTTCTCCCCCTTCATTCTTTCTCCCCCTTAACTTAATCTACATTACAGGTCAATTTATTAAACAAACAGTGATATTGCTCTAGATTTGCAAGGATCAATGGACTTGACAAAGGGGATTCATTTCAGGAAATAAACCTCTGAAATTAGCCAGGGAATGAGGTAAATCTGTGAGATGATGCACAGTATGTTTAGCACAGTACAGTGTCAATTACATACAAATACGACAAAAAGAAAGGATGCCAGAAACAGACCAACATAGAAGGCAGTACAACTATACACTCATTCCTCAACCATGCTGTTTAATTCACATTAACTTCAACCCTCTAGTGCAACATAATCTTATGGAGTCACAGTTTGGCTAATGTTCACACACATCTTTGCGACTCCTGATCTATTGATTATTACTTATAGCTCTGATCTGGTGAAAAATATAAACAAATATCGTATTTTATTTTCCCATTAGAGCTGAGAATCACTTTTTTATCGCTCAACTTTTTAACTTCAAGCATCATTTATTCATGTTATGTGAGACTGTGGCGGGATATCAGGGCGGAGGAGTGAAACGTGGAACCAGTGTGCCCTCAGGCTGAAGAAGAGGTGGCCTAGAGGGAGAAATTGTTTTCTAATAACAAGAGCTTCTGGTCCCCTGAGGGACAATTACAATGTTAGCTCCCTTGTCAGAGTAAAAGCCGCTTTCAAGCTGCTCCTTTCATAATGCTATCATGTTTGCCCCTGAGATATGCCCATGGTCTTCACGTCTCTCTCTCCCTTTTATTTCTCTCTATCACTATTGATTGAGGGGCCATTTATATTCACAGTCGGGGGTCTTAATTATGAGTGTGAGTGAGGCCAGCCAAATAGGGCTAAGTGGTAACAGGGGGCCAATGCCTCTGCCACGGGGCTCTTTACCTATTTAACATTCTGTGCCTCACACCATAATCATTGGCAGTGCACTTATAAAATCGACTTCGCTCTGTGGAATAATAACAGTTTTTGAAGAAGCGTCAGTTTCAGCTTGTGAGGAACGACAGAAATAGTTTTTTTGTGTAGTAGTACTTGAAAACGATACATGTGTCACAATATGACACAGTTTATGACCGAGTATTGCTGCTTGTAATTAACACTCTTGTGTTTCCTCTGGTTGTCAGTTGTCAAAACTTCCTGGATGGAATTTTCTTTGTAAAAATCTGAATTTTTGACTCTTGAGCTTTGTTTAAAACAAAAGAGGAAATAAAAATAGCTTCAAGCTTTCAACGTTCTTTTTAAGTGTGGTGTTTACAATGTGCCTGCACTGGATTATCTACTGCTAAGTGAAAATATTATGGCATTCCCATCTATTTTCTCTTTTTTAACATGGCTTTCCTCGTGAGAATAGCAGTGTTTGAGACTCTGCCTCCTCTTTAATTTAAAATCCCCCTTATGCAGTTTGGCAAACTGAGACCATCCAGCCAGTAAATGTTCTGGCTGAGTGTTAAGTCTCTACATTGCAGTCAGTCGTGGCAATGAGCTTAAGCGTGGGCTCCTAGTGTTCTGGTGCCGATCACACATACAAAATAAGCCCTTCATTTTACCTTCGCAGGCTTCTCGCAGTACAAATTCTTTCCCTAAATGACAACTGGCAGGCAGAACGGCTGAATGCCTCTCACCACTCGGTGTGTCCATGACATTTACTTGCTCAGTTCATTCACTAGACTTTTAAATATGTGGTAATAACTTTGATTAAGAAACGTCTTAAACTCGCAGCTCCGGTTTGAAATAACGAGACCCTTGTCTTCTTGACATATGACCCCAGAGAAAAGCAGGGAGCGTTTGGGTTCAAGGCCCCGCTCTGTGTGGCGGTGCTCTGTGGCGCGGCCCACCATGGTCGAGGTCGGTGGTCGAGGGGTCACATGGTGCCTGGCTCATAGGCCTCTGTATCTGCAGTCGCTGACAGGAGGACATTGTGTTCCTCTTTCTTTTTTTTTCTTTTTTTTGCTTTAACCAGTCAGCCATGGCTTATATGGTTTGTTGTGGCCCCAAGATCAGAGGGAGGAAGCTGAATAATGTCTTCCTATTCTTTAAGGGGAGGGCCACGGTTGGTTGATTATAGAATAGCTTTGACAGACCAGAGGGAACTATGGCTTTTGTCCAATTCCCCACACAAAGAAAGGTAAGTTCAGAAAGAGCTTGGGTTGGCTTTTTTTTAAGCAGATGCTGGCTGGCCCTACCCCTCATCATGCCTTCATAAACTTATAATACCTTCAGGGACTCTCCCACCTATGCAGGCTGTCAGAGGACAAGCAGAACTACTCACACTGTTAAAATAAGGCACAAGTTATTTTAATCCAAGGCCAGCGTGGAACGAATGAATGAGTTCAGACAAAGAAATCTTAATTATTTATTGCTTTAAATGTTCCTACAAAGGCCGAAATCATCACAATACCAAATTAAATGAATCTTGAATTGTAACTGATCTTTTCTATTTCTTTAATTTGTGGTGGATTGTGATTTTCCTTTTTATGTCACTGAGCAAATTCTGTGAATTCTTCCCTTCCTTATGCACATGTGCAACGTGTGTGACCACATGCACACATGAGCGTGCACACACAAAGACCCGCGATCTAGACAGTCTGTGAGAATTAGCATTTCATTCAATGTAACAAGACCAATATGTTTCCAGAAGTGCTGCCATACTGAAACAAGTCCTTTACAAAACAGAGCCCGAGGGCTCAGGGCCGACTCCTGGGACCCCGGCAGCCTCCACGGCCTATTTGTTCGGCAGAATCTGTTATTCTGTCACAGCAGGCCTGTCACAAGTGAAATCATTTAAATGTCCAATCCTGTATTTAAGCAGACTGTCTCACCACGAACAGATGAGCAGCGCTCAGAATTTACAGCCAGACGTATCAAAGGGTAAGCGGAGCCGCATGCGACCTGGTGAAGCAGTCGTCCTGTGGGAGCTGATTTAGTGGCTCGCTCCCTTATGCAACAATAACAAACAGTCCCTCATAATGAATGTCATGGGTATTCCTCATTGTAAATTCAAATTCAGCACTTAAACAGTGTGTGCAACCAAGTGTTTTTAATACCACTCATTATTACATCCTGAATAAATAATTTAAAAAAAAGTTGCTCCTACTTTTAATCCATTGTTGCTATTACCTCGGCCAGGGGGGTTTGTGTTTCCCTATGTGTTTGCTAGTTAGTTATCAGGGTAACACAAAGGCTTAACAACTCATGTCCATGAAACTGGATCCCAGAAGAACATGTACAATTTTGGTTCAAACGGTGAATCCCATATTTATAATTGTGCATTTTTCTTTATTTCTCAGTGAGTAATTCAATAATTTATTCAAAAATCTGGCATGTTGAGGGAACTGATATCTATGAGTGTACGCAAATTGGTGCAAATCCAGATAAATATCTCGATCTAGTGAATTTAGACCCGGTTGGTGGTTGGCGAACAAACCAATCCCAAACAATTGGGATCAGAAATTAAAACTTCTGTGCTCCCTCCCGTAATATTTCAAGTTGCTTGTAATACCTCAAGTGGTACATAGTGGACAAAAGGGTTCAGGCCACTAAGAGCAGTTTGATGTTGGGGTGTAATGGACCTGTCAACTCTGATGGATTTTCAGCTCTGCCGTATTGTTTGTCCCACTTCAGACGATAGAGAAGGCTGAGGAGATGGCCACGCAGGTCCGTCTCTGTGTGTGCAGGGTCCACACCTTGATCAATAATACATTTTTATCTGCAATTGGAGCAAAATGTATAATTGCATGAAGCATATATATGGGGGGGGGGGAGAGAGATACGATGCAGACTGCTCTTAGGGTGATTTCTCATAAACATAAAAGCTGTTAGGAGGATTATAATCAATGGTGCAACACGACCCACCACGTTGATGATAGACTATCATTACAGATTGTTCTGTGTGAGTAATGGGAGCCGAGCAAAAACAGATAATGTGGTTCAATAGTATATTTACTTAATCTGTGATGAGAATAAGAAATGGAGAAAATCTTGGAAAGTATCCCAAAGGTCTAAGGCCTCAATTAGAGTTCTCCAGAGTAGTGAGGATTGTCCATCGGAGGCGGTCACTGTCTGTCATGCACACACAGTCGTGTCAGACTCAAGACAACAGTAGCTCTCAGCCCCCCCGATGTTCAGTGTATGATCGATGAATTGTTTACTCGCTGACTTCCACACAGAATATAATGGTCTCGAAGCATTAGCCTCCACCCCCCCCCCAACCAGATTCGTATGATTTCTTTGCTCTTCCTCTGAGTGTCAACAGACCAGAAAGAAAATTAAAACGGTCTGTGCCACTGTGCGCCGTGCCACTGTGCAATTCCCGAGAGATAAACATTAAGCAAAACGCAGAACGCCCGGGTTTTTGTGTCCTCTTACAGTCATCACGGACCCCCACCCTCTGAGATTGTTATTAGCCAGGATCACGGGGAATGTCATATTAACAATGAATGTCTGGTAGCGAAGGAGATTGTCCTAAGTATGAGCTCGGCGGGGAGCTCTCTTTAACTCTAATTCACGTCGGAATCAGATCGCCCTGCTAAGATCTCATCAGCGTTATTACTCCTGTGCCCAGCCGCCGCCTTCTCCACTGTCCATGTGTGTCCCACTGAGCAGGACTGGCACATTACCCCACTCCCCTTTCCATGTCATAGGGCCTAAACTAATGTGGATCAGTATGAATGAGGTAAAGGGGGGGGGGGGGGGTTTTCTTGGACATTTTTTTGCCCCAGTGTTTCCAGTTTTTGTCATCCTGAATTCTGATTTTCACATTTTTAATTTTCACAATTATTATTAACAACAGCTTGTGTTAGGTTTGCCTTGATGTTATGCATTTCATAATTCCAGTAGTTAGTTAAGGATAAATACCCATTGTGTCAGGTAAACTAAATTAACCAAATATAAATAACCAACAGGAGAACACATCACAGTATTGGACAGCTGTGTCTTCTATGTATGACAATCAACATTTGTTTTTAAATATATGATGTAAACCTGCACTTAGTGGTCGTATAGTGACAGAAAAATCATACTTAAAGACTAATGGTGCCCATGATACACAAAAATTAATACCTAAATCCTGTTCGGGAGTATCTGGGCTTTGTACAAGAAAAGATAGTAAAATCTCATGAGAGTCATGTTTCTGCAGCGCCACCTGTAGGCACAATGCTATCAATTTTGACTGGATGATGTAGAGTTAGATTTTAGTCGTACAGTTTTTAACCAGAATGGTTAATCTATTAAATGAAAAAATAATTAACTGAATAATCATTGCAGCCCTAGAGCTATTAAAATATGAGAAAAAAAGAGTAAAACACTTTAATACTACATGACTGTGAGGTTGCTGCTAATTCAATATAGTAAAACGAGATGTACAATTGAGGTATCATGTACATTTGTCACATATTTAGGTTCATACATAGATAGGCAGTACTCATATACATACTGGAACATGACACTAACATAAATAGGTCATGCACATCTGATATGTTGCTTAAAAAAAAAGTAAACTCTGAATCAAACCACGTCTTAAATCCAATTAATTGTTTCTTGCACCTTCATGCAAAGCGGCTGCATTGTGCACTGGAGAGCATTAGGTGTGGAAACCAAAGGTTGAGTGTAATGTGCTGGCTGAGATACTGGGGGGGTTGAGGACTTCACTTGTTTTACTCAGATGAATTGGACAGGCTACTGGAGGCACCGAGGCTTCAGCATCCTGATAGCAAACTTGATAGAGCAATGGGCCGTGGTGGCACTGAACATAGGCTTACATCGATAAAATGCAGCGTACTGTGTATACAGTATATTTCCAACGAGATGTGTATTCAGTTGAAACCATTAAAATGCTAAGAGAACCCTATAGCATAAATGAAATTGTTGTACATACTCACTGGGCCCTGACCGACAAAATGGAGTGCAAATGTTAAGTACTGCGAGATGTAAAGTACAAACACATTATGGGCAGGTATTAGCTTATAAAACACTGCAAAGCAGAGAAGAATGTGAGCAGCCCCGGCCCGCTGCAGCTCAGGACACAACATTTCTTTAAAGATGGCAATGTTTGGTATTGTCTTTGAAAAAAGTAAAAAAATTGTATATCCTATCATGACATTTAGGTGTTAGCAGACAATTGAGCATCATGGGTCGTAAAGCATTCTTTTTCAGTTATTTGTTTAACTTTTTTCTGGCACCATTTTCTGTATAAAACAGTTTAAGACTATTTAAAAAATTAGCTTTCAGGAATATGTGGCAACATTTGGATTTCAAAGTCATGCTCTGCACAGACCTTTCAAAGAAAGGCTGCACCTATTGACAAGGAACATCTGATTATTTTTGTTAAGCACATTCAAAACAATTGCAAACATAATTTCTCAGTTTTCAATTATTATGCGATCGGTGCCAGATCATTTTTTTGTGCTTCACACTATGAAATTCAGACGTTATAGTAAATAGTTAAGAAATAAGAATGTATTGTTTTTGCTTTAACAAGTGGACTCATGGTCCAGTCAAAGACCCGGGTTGAACTAAAGCTGCACCACGTGAGGCCATTTGAAAAAACAGCCCAAACTTCAGCACACTTCTCCCTCTTGAGTCTTGAAGGGGAGATGCTCACTGATTTGTTACCACTCAGCAGTACTTTTTGTCTTAATGAATTTTTAATATCCTTAATGACAGCAGAAGAATGATGTCATTAGGAGTGGATGTTTGGAAAATGCTGACTTGAATTCTTTTGGACTACCATTTTTATAATGATTTAATATAGATTAACGCCCCGTAGTAATGAGCAGTTTGGCTTTGAGGGGGGAGGGGGGGGGGGGACCATTTGAAGTAAGACCCCACCATTCATTTAGCCGCTCACTTTGGAAACTTTGGAGTTTGTTTATGACCGATCACTTGTTCCCTCAAATCCTTTGTTGAGTGGCAGTGAAATGTCACGGGTGAGACATCATTCTCCTCAGACACTAAATGTGTTGTAATGGTGAAACACGTGTTCAATTCCTCTGTATCCCAGAGAAGTATCTTGAGTCCACCTCCACTAATGCTGTGATCATCTCTGGACAGAGCTGTAATGCCACAGAGGCAGAGAATTAAGATTGTGTCCTCCTGGTAATTTACTTACTGGACCTTGTGCGCTGGTGAAGTGTGAATCAATTTGTAAAGGATAGTTAAATTTCTATAACAACCTCCCCCTTCTTCACACTTGACTATCCCACATCAGCTATTAAAAAAATGAAAAGGAAAAAAAATCACATGGCGTCTTATGAAGATGATCAAGGGGAAGGCCACTCGCTGGGAATGATAAAACGACTGGCTGCACTTTCACCCCTTTTTCCCCCCTTTCTTTTTTATTTTTTTCCCGCTGAATGGCCCGACCTCTCCCTCTGTGTACTGTAGGTGCGTGTATGACAAGCACATGCATTAGGCAGAGAGATAAATAAACAAGCCCAGAATATAAAAATGAATAAAACAAGAAGGAGGACGCCGGCTGGCTAGGACACTGATATCCCTTGGCAAAATGTTTTATCATATTCCGCTAAGGAAGAGCCTTTATTTTATTGATTTGAAAAAAAAAAAAAAAATCCCAGAGGCACTAAAAGGAACAGGCAATGATTAATGTCCCTCTCAGAAAAAGAAATTATATGGAATAAATTAAACTACTGCGGCAGCAAATTGAAAAATAAGGATGTAAATGAGGTTTGAATACTTAATATCTTATAAAGAAAAATAGTCAATGAGGCCCAAAAATGATGAGGGATTGCCAAAGAAACATAATATTAACACTAATGACTGAGGCTAGATTTTCTGTACTGTCAGAAATTCACCTGTCACAACTGATTTTCCGGCACAGACGTGAAAAACGAGGGAGAGGGTTGGAGGCAAGCGGACCTGCTCTCGGTGTGAAGGAGGAAGAAGAGCAGAAACAGAGTCAAACCTCTTCAGCTGCGGATCAACACTTGCTTGAATTACACAATATACACGAGCTGAAAATACCTCAGACAAATCCTGACTGCTGCGATGCCGGCGTTCATTGTAATCAAACATCAGCCCATTATGTTTGCATGCAGGTTTATGTGTGCATCATTGGAGTGCATTATGTTCATATAAGGAGCTCGTGTTTATCACAGACTTCATCCGCAGGCTCCATCAAACCTAAGAGCACATCTTTATGTTAATGCAAATGCTCCGCGCTTGATTTATCCGGCATTATGACGTTTATTTTTCTCCCCTCTATCATTGGAAAAGGTCAAACTGCTCGAACGCGCCCCCTGCGATATTTGTCATTTGGACTCCCGAAGATCGTCCTCATCACGTTCGCGTTCTCTCAATTAAGGCAACGGTCCAATCTGGAATCAGTCAGCGCTCCAGCTATCATTCACGTGGCAGCGAGCGCCTGCACAATAGCCGGCTAAATGAGGAGAAAGCCAAAAGCGAGAGGGAGAGAGAGATCTATCAGTCCAAGTCGTTGTGGAGTTGGCCCCGGGTCCTCCCTATCCATCAGAGGTGGGGTAAAGATGAGAGAGTGAGACGGGGCCTGGGGAGTGGCAGTCGGGTGCTTGTATTGCACCCCATTACTTCAGATGGATAGCAGAGGGGTGCTCCACATTAAACACTGTTCCCTCAGTCGGAACCTTTAATTATAACTCCTCAGTATCACTTACAGCAGCCCGGCGCAGATGTTAAAAACCTTTTGCGGCTTGGTTACCCCACCTTACTTAATCTCAAGGAGGGGTGAGGATACAGATGGCGTATCAAGAGTCGGAGGATATGCTTGATCTCTGACAACAGAGATGCTTTTTCCCGGTCGGGGGGGGGTCGACGCAAAAGGCATCTTATTTGCAGCTAAACCGAACACAGTCAGAAGTTGAAAAGTTGCCATAAAAACTGGTGAGGGGTAAAAATCCATCAGAGCTCACACTGTCACTAAAGCAGCGCCGCCAATTCAGCGGGGAGCAGGACTTGTGCTCTTAGGTCGGGGTGGGGGGGGGGGGGTGTACTGTAAATCAGCTTTGTTTACATATTACACTCTTTACTCTAGTCAGAAGGCTTCAGCAGGCCTTATATCACCTTGCATTTGTGTACGGCTCATAAAACTAAAGAAGGACTATAATGCTGCTTCAACAGTGTGTTGTGGCTTCGTTATCGGAGATATGCACGTGGGGACATATGTTGAATTTATCAAGTTTTGGGGATTTGTGTTATTGCTCTTGCCTTCGTGTTTTCCATTAATGTGTTTGTCCGTAAATATGACCACCTCTGTTATCGTATTCCTTCGGGAAATGCCATCCTCTCCACCTTGAATCCATCTAGAGTCAAGTTTCCAGCAGCTCCGGCAAAGTTTGATGTACTTTTTCTGCGTATGTGCAACGCTCAGACAAAAGCTCTGTGACGTATGATTCGGTTGTTTCACACAATGTGCAACTGCTTCTCGATTCCCGCCCTTTGCCGCAAACAGACCTAAAAGTGGTCTGCGGTGTTCAGCAGAAAAGATTTTCACCCTTAGCGACCTGAGAAGAGAACAAACTCCACCACCTCAGATTTTATTTCGAGAGGTTAATTCACAGGTTTCTGTTTTTTCGTATCGAACTCCGGCGTGTAGCTATTGTCCCCCAACACCCTCATTAAAAAAGATTCTGCGAGAATTACTTTTCACGGTCACCTGTATTAAACCGAGCAGGTAAACCTGTGGGGAGAGAGTCGCGAGTACATCCTCCCGTTTGCACTCAGATCACCGTGTTCGAATTACATTATAGCGCGGGGCAGCCCTGTATCTCGGATGTGCGAGCTCTTAAACGCCGGGTACCGAGGTGCAATTTAAAGTCGTGCCTCTGCAAATTACTGCGAGAGGACGCCGCGGAATAATAGAAATCAGGCTTTTGTCTGCGGCTGTCGCCCGCTCCATCCGCTCATCAGGAGGTCACCCCGCACTCGCCCCCTTGCGTTTACGATAGCTCCCTCGTTCCCGAAGCGCGATAAATCACATCTGTGTAATCTTGTAAAACGTTAATTATCGCTGTCACCTTCAGGTTTGACATCACGGAAACTTGGTACACAGCAGTATATCCCCGGTCATTTCGCAATAGGCGAATCAAAACACTTTTAAAGGTTTTACTTAATTGCACATGCACACTTAATTGTATTTACACTGCCAATGTGCAGTTATATTGGATCAGTATCGAGGCCGTAAAAACCTGGTTGTTAAACTCGGACTTCCAGACATGTTGCGCACGGCTCCCTCATCCAGCTGATTTTTACTACGCAGGATCTAATTAATTGACCTCTGCTGTACTCTTTTGCCGTCACGGGTCATGTGTGAAACACTGTCGGTCGAGATTATTTCATATGGGCCACGGCGTGTTTGTGTCAATGTGGAGTCAGGCCTGATTCCATGGTGCCACCCTGTAAAGGTTCGGTAAGTGTGATATCCTGACATGGAATCCATTTCCCTGAATCTATAAGCCTTGCCTGAGTGAGTATGTATTGTGTGAACAGATAACTCTCTCTCTCTCTCTCTCTCTCTCTCTCTCCCTCGCCCTCTTTCTCTCTCTCTCTCTCTCTCTCTCTCTCTCTCTCTCGCTCTCCCTTCTATACAAACATTCATTGCTGATGGTGCATGCATGGTACCTGAGCAAACACACCAACAATGTGTTACAACAACTGCGTTTCGGTTTAGCCGTGTCGCGGCTGTGATGCAGATGAACTGTCAGAGATGTTTCCGCAATTTGTTCGCTGTACATTAAAGGCGTCGCGTTATCGCTCATGTAAACCCAGCGCGGCGCCGTCTCCGCGTTGAACTGCCAGTTCAGCTCTGACGTTTTGCTTCGGCGTACAGAAATGCAACACGGTGATAAAGCCGTGTAGTTATCACAGATATCATAGGCAGGTCAGAATAGTGGGATGCCTCGCACTATCTCAAAAGACCAATGCAGTAAAGAAATACTCTTTAAACCCCTTTTTGATTAGTCTGCCTGCGGCTATAAACTCAAGAGTCTAGTAAAAAGTGTTTTAAAAAGCAACTAGAAAAGGTTTTTCTTGAAAATGAGCCTGTGAAATAAATAAGAAAGATAATTGTTATGTAACTGGTCAGTCCACTTCCTTTTGTGTATCATATATTTCGGATTAGATTTATTGTTTGGGTATTATTTTGTAATGTTGGGCGGTATTAGTTAATCACACCTCTCAGTGATAAGAGTATTGCGTATGAATAAAAAGTAAGAAAGATCAAATAATTAATGTTTTGTTTCGGTTCCCAATACGGACCCCAGGAAGAATAGTTGTTTCTAATTTGGAATCCAATAAAAAACCAACAAATCGTTCAAAGTTATCAAGAAGTTGCAACTAATAATCATCTTTGTAATTGATTAACTTTCCATCTATTCATTAATGAATGGATTAATCAAACTGTATATAAAATAAGGGAAAGTGCCTCTGACAAGTTCCCAGAGCTGAAGGTGACATCTTCTGATTGCTTTCTTTGTCTGGTCCAAAACCCAAAGATGTTTAATTTACAATCATATGCAACAAAATCCAGGAAATATTCATATATGAGCTTGAAACAGCTAATTGTTGACATTGTACTGTTGAAAATTACAATCCTGCAGCTCTATTATACTCAAAATGTTAGATTTACATCTGAGCCATAACTTAAACGTTTTGGGCATCTTTGAAATATGATATTTATTCTCTTGGATTATGGTGGACGACATGCATTTTTTACATAGATAACTTGAGAAGGAAAATAAAATCCTCTTTGAATGATCATGAAACAGCTACATCATAATTATCCTCAAAGCTCGTGTGTACAGTTTGTCTTGCGAATCCTACATCAGCTCAGTAATCTGTCATTTGGCATATACACACAAACACATAATCTCCAAGATGAAAACACCCATGCAGATATTGACTGGTGTGTTCTTGTTGTGTGGCTGGCAGCGTCGCACACTATAGAGGTGACTGCTGCACAGCATTGGAATAGAAAACTTAACTTAACAGACCTATGCATTAAACATATTGTAGAATACAGTGTAACATTCATCACTGTCAAGGAAAGAGTTTGTATAAATTTAAATGCACTGAAGCGTTCAGAGGATTTTTTTTTTCCCCCTCTTCCTTTGTCTGTGGGTGGGACTCTATGTGTGTCATTATCAAACTGCCCCATTTTTTCGTAACAGCACAGGATTAAATATGAAGACTTAAACAACATAATACTCTAGTTGTATGTAGCGCAGGTCATATTCGAGTTATTCAAAATAAGCCCCACTATTAGGGCTCTGGAGTACTTTGTCTCAGTGAAGAAAAAAAAAAAACAGGCCAAAGAATTGCTTTGAGGTTTGTGGGAATAGCTTGTTCAGAGATGTAGCCTAGTTTAAAACCAATCACGGCCCCAACTGCAGACTGTACTGGGAACCAAGACATGGCTGTGTAAGTGCTTGACAGTTTTAACATTAAAACAAATTGCCTAACCTTTTCAACATCCAGTGACAAAAACAGGAAAAATGAAAGATAATGGGTTATTATTCACTGAGAGATCCCATACATAATAATGACATCATCAATAACGGTACTCTGGGGCTCGTACACAAGGGCTCCTGTGGTAACATTTTTTTTGGTTTTAATGGAATTACTTATTTTGAATCATTAGACCTCGTTCAGTATTTAGCTGTTCGGATGACAAGGGGAGAAAGTGGTATATGAGAGGAGATGTGGGGAGGGATATTTTTTCGAGATTAAAGAAAGAAAGAAAGAAAGAAAGAAAGAAAGAAAGAAAGAAGAAAGAAAGAAAGAAAGATAGAAAGAGTGGGGGAAAACAGATACAGAAAGGGACAAAGAGCAGGAGAATGTAACTGGTTTCAACCTTCAGCCATGAGTCAATTTGCCAAATAACACAAGCAGAACCACACAAAAGAGGCACATCAGTAGCAGCTTAAAGTACATGGCAGTAAGTGGGCAATAGACTTACAAAGTATTGCAGTGCTCGCCTGACAAATGCAATAAACAGCATTATCCTTCAGAGGCGATGGCGGTAGTGACGGCGGTGGCTCTGCTCCACGGCCCTGTGCCCACCTCCTCCTCAGTGCGGAGGCCGAGGGGACAACGCACGGCACTCGGAAGAGTTTGGGGGGGGGAGCAGTGGGGGTAGCGGTGCGTGGGGTTGGGGGGGTGGTTATAGGAGTCGCAGGTAGACCGAGACTGGCACCGACATGCGGGGAGGTGTGCGTGAGGCAATCTACAGAACAAATGAGGGCACTATCGCCTGTCATATTTCACATTTTCCCCGTCCTAAATAAGACAAAGACCATGTGAGCCGGGCGAGCAGAAAGCTCTTAGGAGGCATCAACAGCTGGAGAACGCTGCACCTCCACCGCACTGTGACCCACGCCGCCATAAATCTGCGTGAAAGTGATTATGATGAGGCAAAGTGATCAAGCAAATGAAATATCTGGGCTTTAGCATATAACTCGCTGAGGTGAGCTTTATAGCCCCCTCGCTCCCGCAGAGCCATTCCTCGCATTGTCCTGGGCAATTTGCTCCCTTCATTGCGTGTTCTGTCTTTATTCTGAGAAGGGGTTTGGTCGACGCCTGCGTTACATGTTCGAGAGCTCGCTAATGTTGCTGTTCGGGAACTTGAACAAAAGATAAAAATGGAAACGTTGGTTTTTAAAGCTGCTGGAGCCAGACGCACCTCCGGGTGTAAAGTAGCTCCAGTGTTCTAAAACGTATTTTTCTTCACCTGAGTGGGAAGTTAGTCGACGAGACAACAGCACTTTTATTTTACTGCGTCTGAGCTGCTGCTTCTGTGACCCCCCCCTCAGTCGCCAATGAAGAAAAACTGGAACTCTCACTGGGTGTTTTTTTATTTTTTGTGATTCATAACCACCTGACTGAGTTTGAACATTGATTTGGAATTAAATCTGTAGAAATCTGTCAAATCTGTTGAAACACAAAACGTTTTTGGGGATGAAAAACAATTTCATGATTTGGAGGCATTCTAGGTTTAGATAGTAGAATAGAATGTATGACATATGTTATAACCAAAATTAATGAATGCCAAAATAAAGTTTAACTTCTTGGGTGCTAAAAACAAATAAGAGGGTATAGATACAAATATATTTTTTAAACAAATACATTTCGGGCTTTATAATCTCAAAGCTTTTGGAGCTAGATAGATAGATATTCCATTTAGGGCCCCCTCAAATCTCAGGTGCGGCCCTGGCTGGGATGCTGCTGGTATTTGTCCAGACCACGGTGCGAACAACCTAGATTTTCTCCGCGGGCAGTCACTCGGTGGACGAGCTCAACCGTCAGCTCAGTCAGTGTCCCAGCTCTCTGTGCTGCTGAGTCTATATAGTGATGATCTAGCAATGATAACTGGATCAATACCTCCAGCCATGTGGACAGCCGGCCGGGAGCTGCATCACTAGTCTCACAGGCGGCCGAGTTGCAAACACTTCACCCCCCCCCTATCCCCCCGCACCACCACCACCACCACCATCCCCTCCCGCAGAGACCCTAGGCTTCACAACTCCTCCGGTACACCCTATCTTATAATTTGATCAAGAAAAGTGTCACATTAAGCAGATCTCACGGTCATAAATGAGAAATATGTGGATTTTATGAAGTGTAAATGAGTGCCCCTTCATGGATGGTTATTTTAGTGTCAAAATATATTAAATACATAGGAAGGAAAAGGCTGCACCCAGTCACTGATTCCACACAGTCGGCACTGCTCTGTCGTTGGCTGTTTACCCCTGTCACACATTTGCTTTAAGGCTATTTAAATATCACAAAAAGAAAACATCCAAGGAATCATTTCTTCACAATATTCATAAAAGCACAATCCTCTACATGTGAGCCGGGAATGAATGTGAGCGCGCAGCATGGGTAAAACCAATGAGATGTTACTTGTAGAGGAATGAAATTGGTTAATACAAAGGCATGTCGGTAATAACAATGTCCTTTCTCCCGGTGACAAAGACAAAGTGCCTGCGTGTGGAGCGTACAAGCGCGAGAGACAAGTGATGGCTGAAGGTAGACTTTGGGAGAGCATTTGAATTTCATGTCCAAGAAGGAGGCAGCCCATCATTAAAAAACCCTAATTTCTGTGTCAGGTAGAGTTACAGGTAATCGATCATCTTGTCACACCGATTTATTTTTTTCTGCCCGTTCAAAGTGAATTCTAGTTCTTTCCAATTAAACTTGTTGGAGAAAAAGAAAACGTCTCTGGCTATTAAAGGCACATTTTGCCACGTTAGGTCTTTTTTCCCACCAAAGGTAATTTCTGACCATTTGGAAGAAAGGATCCCGGGGGGAGGCTGTGGCTCCCAGGCAGGTTCTTCATGTAGAGCTGATCTGAACAAATCACATCTTTTGAAGGTTGGCACTAGTCATCTGCTAATGTGTGTGCATAGTCGGAAATAATGTGTTTAGCTATCAGCTGAAGAACATGTGAACATTACAATTGGTTTATCGCTTTGTCTGCTATCGTGGTACTCAAACTTCAGCATCATAATTGTTGAAAAATTCTTAACATGCGGTGAAAAAAATGAACAAGTGCAGCATTTTATCATTGAGTCTGAGAACAACAGGTTACAAAGGGAACTCTTGTCCTTTTTGCACTTTTATCACTTTTATCACTATGTTTACACTTTAGAGAACCTTATGCTGCTGTACTAAACATCTGTATGTTTACTTAGTATTAGGAAATGTCTTGTCTTATCTGTTGTGCCTTTGCACTTTATATGTTTCACCGTGGGAGAGTGGGAAACGTCCTATCGATTCCTTGTATGTCTTGAACATGTGAAGAAATCGAAAATAAAGCAACTTTATCTTTACTTTATCTTTATCTAACTTCCCCCCTCCACTGAAGTGTAAACCTGCTGCAAATCTATTTATTAATCAAGCCGGTAAATGCATCTAATATGATGATTCTACTTTGTGTTTCTACTACTCTATGAGGTTTTACTGATGAACTGACAGATGCTTGAGGTCTGGAGAGGGGCTTTCTTTTGGGAGGGTTCCCCGTGACTGTGACAGCTTCACTCAGCCCGACGCCCCTAAACAGCGGCCCTGGCCCTGATGGCGTGTGCCGCCGACGCGTTGGGATACGTCTGCATAAAAGCCATTTATTGGTACATTTCTAAACGTTAACGCTTGTCAGCTTCAATTTCCGAAAAGACCCTCGGCTCACCTGGGAGATAAAATGCCTGTGCGCTTGTGAGAGAGAAAACGGCTCCGTCCCTGACAGACAATGACAAAAAAAAACGCCACCGCGGTTTCTCATGGGAGGGACTGCTCCTTTGTCCCGGGGTCTAATTTATTTATGTGGCTAATCTTCAGGGGGTGGAGCGGCCATGCTCAGAGGTGTGTCATTTTACAGGGGGGGGGGGGGGGGGGGGGGGGGGGGGACCCACCGGAAGGATCAGTGACTGTGTGGAGACATTGCCATAAACACCTGATTCTTTTCAATTAGCGCACACGATCTGTCCTTTAGCTCCCGGTTACATAAACAAGGATGTTCAATGGACACTACCAGTCCTGGAAAATGTTCTTTAAAGTTCCCTGCTGTACAAAACCCATCTGACCATTCCTCCTTCATTCATCATTTCTAGTCATTCTCTGGGGATGCTCCACAAATAAGTTCATCAAAACTTGAAACTTGGATCACTAAAGACAATGATATCAGACTCTTTTTTTTTCTCCCTTTTGGAAATTGTAGTCTGGATTAACAAGGCACGGGAGCTGCATCACAGAGCTCCTGGACGATTCAGTGTCAGAGCCGAGGCTCCATTCATCCTTGCCCAACAGCATTTATTTGGACAGAGGTGCAATGGCAGCAAAAAGAGAGTGGAGGAGATGGAGCTTTGATTAGCAGCACCCTTCCCAGCATGCTCCACTATGACAAATGACTGACTTCGAACAATATCTAAGGCGATCAGGATAAAGTACCAGCCATTTCAAGGCTCAGCAGAATTCTAATTCTAATTAGACTTTGCACCACACACCAAATAAAAATGGTTCCCATGGCATTTTGGCCTTATCAACTGTTTCTCCGATCGCTGAAAAGAAACGAATAAAGAAAATGATTAAAGTGATAACAAAGGCATAAAATTCAAATTATTGAGGCACCACATCTGGGATCTGTGTGTCACCGCGCCGCCATTCTCTCCTCTCACTCAGCACTCCATTCTCTCTGCATGAGGGAAACCGCAAAACAGAGGGAGTGGAGGAGAAGGAGAGGAAGAGCAAGGAGAAAATGTAACATTAAAAGGTAGAAAGCTAGAACGCAAATAGGCCTTCAGCTTTAGCGTTATTAATGACTCTTCAAAAATCTCCGACTTTTCCAATCTCTCAGAGAAGCGCATGAAGGAGTCTGCAGATGAAGCTGACCTTCAAAATGTTCTTTGGTCTTTAGTTAAGAAATTCACTTGCCATTATGGCATCATTAAGGAAACAAGGATAAAATTACTCCATGGTTAATGGCCTATAGGATCCCCCACCAAAATTTGTTTCAGATCTAATAAAACTGTGCTTAACACACTCGAATGAATTATGAGGACTGTTATGCTGGGTATTAAAATGTGGAAAATAGATTTTCGAGAGCTTGGAGGACTGGACTTTTCGAATCAGATAGTAGGATAGGATTTTCTGGGCAATAAATTCCACCATGTCTCAATTTAATTTCTTTCAGCTCTTTAGCCTGACGGTGTGATTTATTGTGTGTTGTTGTTCTTGTCTTAAAAATACACCGACTGTGGTCAACTTTGTTGCTTCACGAAGAACAAACAAAGACACATGTGTGCGTTCACTCTGCAGACGTATTTCCAAACACACAGAAATGCATAAAGAAAACAACTTATTTTAGATAATAATCACTTTGTTTGTATTTACATTGTCAGGCTGAAAAGGGATTTTTGAATCGGTCATTAGCATTTTACATCCAAGGATAGAGAAAGCAGGCTGGAAACTGTTATGGGAGAAAAATGAAGCTGCAGGCTACTGAGGCTCTTCATCGTCTCTTCCTCAATCGCATCACAAACCTGCAGAACTCTCTCATTTCCACCACTTATTACCTGCTATTGTAATCCAGACCCCGGTGCCATCATGAAATACAGACTTATTATAAAGAGGGGGAAAAGTTAGCCCACGATGGTGCCACAGAGAGGTGGTTTGTGCGGTAATGGCATTTGCTCTCTTTAAACTTTAATCTTTCCTATTAATTCCCTGCAACTGGAGAATGTACGAGAGTTAATGTTCCATGAACGTGTTTCTCACTCCGCAATCTCTTCAAGCTAATTACCTTCAGGTGCTAAATGGTGGGAAATTGCCATCCATTTGGATGAGAAAAATTTCACCTCCTGCTCCCTAGTGAAACATTTTTTTGCCGGGCACATTAACGGGAGAAAAAAGAAAGAGGGGAAAGAGGCAGGCCTCCACCAAGGTAAACAGTGGTCATAAAACCACCTCTTCCCAGTCTTTTCTGTCCTCCTGCCTGAAACAGGAAACCACAGTCCCTCTCTCCCACCACACTGCTTACCGGCAGAGGTCAGGCAGAGGTCAACAGGTGCTCCTCTTGACAAGGGGAAGCAGAACAGATGTTTGATTGGCATGAATCATCTCAACTGCCCATTAGAAACTTATGATGTGAAAGGATAGGACTCCTGACGCGAGGACACTTTTTAATTTGTCATCCAAGCAGAAAGGAAATCTTGAAGACGCTGCATTTTGGATGAGACTGGTCGGATGTCCACAGTCACTGCAGCAGGGAAGCATCTGACAGATATGTCATTAGCTTCTGTTTGAATTTAACTCTATAATTTTGCAATTCCATCTGTTGTAATAACAATCTGCATGCATTCAGGGCTAAATTATGTGATGTACTGTGTGTTTCCAGAAAATGGATGAACAGAAATGTGAATTAATGCGCATTTTGAACTTTCCTAAGCTCACATTTTTACAGACTTAGAAACAACTACAGCCTATTTTAAAGACTTTAATATTTGAAAGCGTTTTAGAGCAAAAACATTGCTATACTATAGATTTTATGCTGTGATTGTCCAATATATTTAAAATACTTTTTCTTAAGGTTGAACATAGAAGTAGGTCAACTGTTCATCTGAAAACATGCCATCAGTCAAAGAATTTTACTTTTACCCCATGAAACTTTGAAATAAGTTGTTTTGATAATATAACTCAATTAGGGACTTTTTATGGATTGTGTTGTTTCACTTTTTCTTTATTAACAACAAACTGTTTGTTATTAACCATTATTTAATCAGGAAAATAATATGATTAAACATAAATCTACTGTGTTATAGAACCCATATGATTTTTTGATAGATATTTAAGTTGTGTTTGTACAAGTTGTTTCTGTGCTGCTATAGTGGAGAGTCCACTTTGGGAACCTTCAAACACTGAGTCCATCCAACTGTATTCAGCCCCCTGTGAACTCCATAGGAAATCCCCATGCTGCAGTTCAGCGGGTTCTCAGAAAGAGTCAGGAAGATGCATCATACGAGGGGAGTAAAAAGGCCAGCTGGGATGGGTGGGCCACATTGTGATCACTCACCTTCATCCCTGATTTGTAGTCATTATCCCTACCAGCGTTTGAAGATCAAAAACAAGGACAGGGAGAGTGATGGGGGACAGAGAGAGGCAGCCAGAGAAAGAGAATGGGGGAAATGAGTGAAGGAGAGGGGGACAAAGAGACGGCTGGATGTGTGTGCGCGCGTCCTTCCCAGTCACTCCCATTCGCCTCTGTTTGGTGGATGTAGGAGTGTAGATGGCAGCGATGTTGGGGAGTGGGTGGGGTTGGGAGGAGGGTGGATAAGGGTGATAGCACCTTAAAACCAACCAAGCTGCAAAAGCAATGAATATTAAATTCACGCCTAAATAGCTGGGTCTATGTGAAGCATTACTGTATTATAATTTTAGATTTGTCACTGATGGGATGCAGGTTTGAGTTGGAACAACGAGGCACGTCAGAGAAATCTTTACCCCTGTGATAACAGCAGAGCCGCAAATTGACAATCTTATCATAAGTTATTATGAATCGGGGCTTTTTGGTGGTCTTGCAATCGGACAAATGCAAACAAAGTTTGTTTTATTTGTGCTGGCGGGTGTGATAAGGTAAAACTGTAAAAAATAGGAAGATCTAACAACTAGAGGGGCTGGGGGGGGGGGGGGGGGGGGGTGTGGCATTTCTCTTTACCCATCCATGTCCCAGGCAGAGAGTAAATGTTGAAGGACTCCCATCAGGCCTTTGTATAAATTAGCCAAACCCTTACTGTGCTGAAATCTATCCCCAACTGTTTGAGTGAGAAAGCAGAGATTTTTCCCTCCTTTTTTTAGATTTAATTATCTTTTGTTGTTCTTTTTATCTACCTTCAAGGATTGTCCTCAGCGGGGGGTTAAAAGAATGGGAAGTGGAAAAAGACGAGGGGGGCGTCTGATAGCGAGCGCCGGGTATGTAGGGCTAGTTTGTCCCCTGTTTGATCTGATTCCTTACAATGACACAGCGGGAAATTAAATATGAAACCCGGATTTAAGCCTCTGCCTAATGAACAACAGGGAAACAAAGTTGGCTCGTCTCCAAATGAAGTGATAGTCTTTAACTTCTCCTGAGAGCATTATCTCTTTAGTTCAGCTTAGTCTGAGGTAATTTTTGCTTCATTTAGACACGACATTTAGGGAAGTGTTTGATGATTTGTAATAAAATCCGTATTTAAAACTGTTTAACTGGTGAAACGTCTCCCGAAGAAGAAACCCGCGCCGATCTTTTGACAACTTGTGGTGTAAAAAATCCCGCAGGTTAATTGCTCGCCTCAGTTTTTTCTGTGATGTATTGTCGGTGAGTTATCCACTGTGGCGAGCCTCCCCACTTATTGATCGAGCAGACCTCCCGCAAGAGCTTAGCTGTTCTCCTCCGAGAGAAACAACACATGTAGAACATTAGCTGTATGGGTGTTGTTAAATAATTTAGAATCAACCCGTACAGTATGTGCAGTCACTCAAGTGAAGGCTGAGCTACAGTACAGGAATAAAACGATTGGCTTTTCTCCATTGTTCTGCACGTCTTTAATTACACTCTCTAAAACGTGCGGGAGTGACAGGAGTACAGGAGTTGAGCGATAAACGAAATAGAGGAAGAAAAAGACAGATCGTGACAAAATTTATCGCGGCAAACACAACTTTTCCTTTTCTATCACTGCATCATTCTACCTGTGACCAAATCAGCACATATGTTTTAAAGTGACAGGAGAAAATAATGGGGGGGGGGGGGGGGGGGCGGGGGTTCCGAACTGAAAGAACACTGAAGGTAACAAAACACTGTCGAATGATGCCTTTGGCAGGAACTGCTCCCCTGCCAAACTGTCACCATTTAGGCCCCGATAACGCAGGTAATTGCATTTCCAGAAGAGCCCGAGCAGATGAAACATGCTGTGGACAGATACCGCTGCCACACTGGCCCCTTCTGTTGGAAAATTTCATTTTTCCACCAGGAAGCCACGAACGTGAAGGCTGAATCCAAATCCGTTTTTCCGCACTTTATCAGTGTGTGGCCCACCAAGTGGGGAGATGGAGGTAATTCATTCAGCTGAGACCCACCACCCTAATCCAATTTCCAGCCTCCCCCAGCAAGAGATAATTACAAGTATTAAAGCTGTTAGGACAGGGGGGGAAAGGGCCCTCTCTCTGAAACTCTGCTGCAGGCCCTGGAAATATCGACTGAGCGGGGGGATTTCTGCTGGGAGAACTCAAGCCAAGGCATTGTTCAAAACTAAGAAAGTGTGTTAACTAATGAGGCAAAGGGAATCTCAAGGTATAAAAGGACACCCATAGCCACATGTCATAACAGACCCCAGGACCTTTTCTCTTCTCTTTTTTCCCCGTGCATCACTTAAGCCGGCGCGAACAATTGGTCACTTCATGTGTAAAGACAAGCAGGGATTCCTGCACTGTCAGTATGCATATAATAGTCCTTGAAATGTCCCTTCCTTTTTTCTTTTTTTTTTTAAGTCTACATGAACTTCATGATCAGAGGTAAGGTTCTACACTTAACTATCATTGCAGCTATTAGGAAGTACTGTACAAACTGAAGATGTGACACCCAGTGGGTTTTTAAATGACATAATATCCTCTTCTGTTAGGTGGAAAATCTCACTTTCCATTATTTGTGTTTGCCTCTTCTACTCCAACGCATCAGCCACCTACACCCTGGTCGACCAGATCTTTTAATGTCTCAGAAGCCAAATTGGAGAAGTGAGGTTGGGGCAGCACAGAGGGGTTGCTTTTTTTCCCCTGCTGCTTAAACTTTGACTCCTTGAAGAGCAGAAGCTGCAAAAAGCTCTAATTAACGGAAGCTGCGTTCTCCCATTCAGCGCTGCACAATGGACAAACCCGCCAAGCAGAACCGGGAATAGAATATTGAAGGAATGAATGGAAACGCTCCCAAATAAGAGACCCAGCATCACCGTGTCCACTCTGGGTCTCTGCTCTTCATTGTGTATCTTTGTTGACGACGGGTCCCTTTCTCTATCAATTACTGAAGATCAAACGGCGCAGAGGAGAGGCTTCCTGATGTGAGATCAGAACTTCTCCTATCTGTGGCATTATTTCAAATGTTATAGCTGTGAAACAGGTCAAAAGTGTCAAAGAAAATCAAATCTCTAACCACCAAAGATGCCCAATCCTCAATTTGTGATATTTTAATACAAGAAATGTTTTGACATATGCTCTGCATTTTGATCCACATCGGCATAAGAAAATGGACTAGTTGAGCAGGATCCACATTAGGGTTAAAAAAAAAGAAGATCTGTGTTACTGTGTTACAACTAAATTGGCCACAGTGCACTGAGCGCCCTCTGCAAAGTCTTGTTCATCTAAATAAATCATAAATCAACATAAAAAGATGGTATTTGCAGCCTATTAAATCATTTGACTCTAAATGTTGGACCGAACAGAGATTGAAAGATTCCAAATCTGCCTTTTCACTCTTAAAGCCTGAGGTCTTCAACACAAAGTTAATGGGGACCCTTAAGGAGAAAACTGTGCACAGCTTATAGATGATATACCACGTTTCCATGTTGAATACTTGCTTGTTTGACTTATTCTAAATGGTGTTAGTTACTTTGGAGAAAAGAAGTAACTGCATCAGTGTGAAGGTGGTCGCAACAGTTAATCTGCCCCCCACAGAAAATAATGGATTAATCCAAGAAGCCTGTTAATGTGGTGTCTTTCTCCTCATGAAGGTATCACCCATGTTTGTACAGTCCAAATATTCACGCGTTTTCATTCAATCATATGCAGTTGCACACGACAAAAAAAAGTGTAATTAAAAAAATTCCTTAACCACTGGACCTGTGCACTACAGACAAATTACTTGTTCTCTTGCCCAGTGCTTAACTTCACAGTGTTGTAATCTCAGAATGGTTTTCAGATTCACAAAAACACAGACAGAGAGAGGGTGAAACATCATCTTTGTGGTGAAACTTTAAAGTTGTACTTCTTTATGAGCCACACAACTCACCTGTTTGTGTCATTTAAGACCCACAATTCAATATAGACGCAAGACGCACTACTTTTAATGTGCAACTCTGTTTTATATTTAGGTGAAATCAGCGTTGTTTTCCGTAACTCACATTTAAGAGACTTCCCACAGCGACATGCATATTCATACCAGCCATTTTAGGGAAGTGCTAATCCAATTAATGAGCCTCAAACTGGTCTTTTCCCATTACTACTTAGGTGTGTTCTGGCTCCGGGAGGAGTCGGTTATCCCGGTTTGAATGTTGTGGTAATAAAAGGAAAAAGCATGAAATGTTTCTGCAACAGTCTCCATCAAAATAGAGGAGAATAGAAATGCAATGTTTTCCCCCATGAAATGGTCTAATTCTGCTCTGATGGGGTTTTAATGGGAGAAATCACCTTCTCCTGAGTTTTGGGACATTTATCCCCAAAGTGTGAACAATAAATACCTGTGTTTGATAAAAGTGCCTTAAGAAGAGCTTAAGGACATTAAGTGATAAAGAAACATGGGGCACTATAGAGAGACACAGAAGTAGGATTTAAGGAAGAGTAAAATAGAAATACAATTATCAGCACAGCTTCCTTAAGTAGTACTTCATTTAATTTAATGAAAAAGAGTCTGAAAAGGAGACATCTTAAGCCTTAACCCAAGTCAAGGAGATCAAGGACACAGTATTTGAGATAAATGTTTGCATAATACATCTATGACTGATTGTTTTGTAGACATTTCTTTCAATTTAAATAATAAGGGCGTTAATTGTCCCTCTAAACAAGTGTAAGGTCTGAAAGTGGCACATATTGTTGCTAAAGGGGCAGAAACAGCCTGGATGCTGAGGCTATTTGAAAAACTGACATTCCCATTCGTAACCAAGAATGTTTACCATCGTTTTACAGCTTTGTTTCCTTGAAATATTACCTATCCCCGATGCAGGGGGGGGGAAACCACAGAGTCCTATGTGAAGTTTTTAATATGTCACCGGCATAGTGCTGTTTGGAAATGCAGTGTATTTTACTCAGCCCCCAATAATCTATTCTGTTCAGCCAGGCGCATACATTGACAAATGTTTCCAGCATTAGGTATTTACCTAGTGGAATGTAATGGATGTAAAGAGTTTGAAAATGCCTGCCGCACTAACAGCATGGGCAGTGGCAAGACTATCTAGGCTGAGGAGGAAATACACTATTCAAAACAGAATCAATGAGTTTGAAGGATGGTGTGTACGCGTGTGTACGTGCACGGTCATGCACTTGCCTTCAGCTCTCTCTCTCCGTATGTTTGTGTGTATATATCTGTTTGTGCTCTAAAGCGCCGACTGTAAACTTACCATAAGTCACTGCAGACACAGTAATAGTTCCACCACAGTCCATGCAGCGGAAATGTAAATATTTTGCCTCAAGCAAAAGTCAACTTAGAGGCGTCGGTATTCCCGTTCCTGAAAAGCAACGAGAAGTTAGAGAAAGTAGTGCTGACTGAAGGGTTTTGGGAATGCTGAGATTGTCCAATGCAACAGAGCTAGGACAGTTACCAAAAAACAGCACGTTAATTTGGATTTTGAATCACATTTAATTATTATATATATGCCCCATCTGTATATGCTGCTAATTCTATGCTTTAAGGGTTTAGTGATGCGTCATCTCATTCTAATGTTGTACATTCTTGTGATTTAAATGATTTTCTTTGGCCAGGAAAAGGTCAAACAAACAATAATAATGTGACATTTCCATTTGTAGAATATAAACCGCACCTCTGATCACTAACTATACCAAGATATACTGAGGACATAACTTCAGTTAAAGCTGTTTGAAAAACATAATTAGTACTCACAGATAGAACACCTTAATTTCTGCTGCAAATATCAACACATTTAGTTTTAAACGTAAACATTTCTCCAAAATTCGAAGTCAGGAAATATCGGATCAAAATATGTAAAACTAAGGATTTGTCAGGTTTTTTTTTTAGCAGATTTTTCCTCCGTTTTTCGACGCCGGCTGCAACATATAAATTTGGTCCACTCTCTCCGTCATTGCGTGCTGAGAGCTGAGAGTTTCTGTTGGGACGAAGGTCTCTTCTTTCGGGACAGTTAAAAGAGGCTGTTCGGCTTGGATTCTCTTTGACTCATCTGTTCTCTGATCTTTTTCTTTCTCTCCCTCTGTCTGTCTCTCTCTCTCTCTCTCTCTCTCTCCCTCTGCTTAAAACTTCTTTTCAGATCTACAGAGGCCTACAGCAGCCGGCTCATTCATTACATGCACCATGCGTCCTGCCAGACGTAGAGACGGGCAGGACACTTTCACACAAAATGGGGTAAGAACATTTTAAGTACAAACTCTACTAGACGTGTTAGACGGTATAACCATTGAACTTATCCAAACAGTCGCAAGTTTATTGGCTTTGTACAGAAAATATTAAATGAATATACAAGTAAAGTGATTTTGGTGACTTTGAAACAGTTCTGTAAATAATTGTACTTGTAAAAAAAGCTAATATCATATGTGTTTTGTCTTAAAAAAGAAAGGCAGATCTGCCACATCAAAAGTCCCATATATCTTTTAGAAATGGGATTTATAATCCAGCCTACAACATGAGGGCTGCTGTGATGTGCAGTCAATATATGGGTGGCTCTCCCCATAAAGGCTTTGGCCTTCTTTCTGTCCTTGATTTATTGTCCCAGCAGCCCAGCTCAGATGGCCTGGTGAAACCTTTGTCAGTCCACTAATGACACTGTTTTTGTTATTTGAATCATCATTTCAGTGCTTTTATTGTTTTGTCTATTTAGTGTCCTTTCACTTCTTTGCTCTATATTCCTGTCCCAAATAACTAATTTGCTTAACCAATATAACATGTCTTTAAAAGGTGGATGATAAACACAGATGCATAGCTATGTATTCAAGAAAAATATACAATTTTTAAATTTAGTAATTTGGCGGGCAGTTTTATCCGAAGCGACTCTCAACTGAGCGCAACACAAAATCTGCAACCTCTAAATCTGTTCAATGAGACAACACGTAGGAGATAAAGAATTTCACAGTCAGAGGAGCGAGTGTTAGCGTGTACGTGTAAATGCTTTTTTGCTTTAAATCCGTATTTTTTAACTATTGAATTCACAGAAAATGGCGAATCGTTTACAAGACTAGCTCAGAGACTAATTCATTACTCTTAGTAAAGCCATTTGACAAAGGTAACTTTAGAACTGTTGGATGATGGCACACAATGAAACCGTAAGTCTGACAAAGTGCTAAATATAGTTTAGTCCATATTCTTAATGATGCAGACAATAATGTTTATATTATAACAATTATATATTTACCGTACATGATTCAAGTTTAAGGGTGCAATCTACTTCCTTATTATTCTACACGTCGTTCATTCAGTCTTTTATATCTATACTTTGCTCTTTTTTAACAATAAAGTTTCATTACAGCAAAATAAGCCTGTCAAGTGTTATGTCCAGTCAACACAACAAGTGGAGGATCACGCTCCACTTGTCAAAATCATCAGTAAATTCAAGGTTAGCATGTTAGATTCTTATTGAAAATTTCACATCAATAGATTTTTGGGTAAAGTTACATTTTCTTTTTTATTTATGTCCAATGTTTAGCTGCTGACTTTTGACTATTTTTGAAGTCTTCATTTATTTTTAACCACTGAAATGGTCGCTGCATGACACCGACCTTTGCCAAAAAACCTCCCCATGTAATCTGAGCACAATGTTGCTCCAGGAGAATTAAGTGCAAGTTAATAATTAAGCTATGAATCTATCAGACACTCGGTATGGGAAAGTTTTAGGGAGGGAACAGCTTGGCCCGGCTCAACAGTCATTAAAACGTGCTGACAGCGATGGGAGAACAAGTTCCCACTTTGATCCGATGACAGACCTGAGCTCAGCCTATAACGTCATCCTCCGCCTCTGACTCCGCTCTCTGCTATTACCTCTCAGCTTCAGACGACAACGCCTACCACTCAAACTCTGGCAAACACTCCCTTGTAATTCAAATGTGAGAGGTATCGTATCATATAAGGAGCATAATCCATGAAGAGAGCACGTCAGAGAGGTGTTGCTTTTTATTCAGTAAAGTAAAAACCATAGATATTGACATCATATAGATATTTTACACCATGGGTCTTTACATGTATTTCACGTGACATCTAACAATATATTTCAATGCAGTGACTAATATTATTTCAGAATAATCTCTTATTATGTTCTTATGATTATTTATATCAGGTCGTACAATTAAAACTTAAAAATCCAAATTACTTTTTATTCATCAATTCTATTGTGAGTATAAACAGACAGCTCTGATTATCTGAAGCTACATATGTGGATAAACGTTAATGTTCTCTTGTTTGAATCAGACAGAGACAGACAGAGAAAAGGCAGCAGAAGTTCCTGAGACATCCTTACTCGTTTGTTTGCAGAGGCAAACTTTTCTCTCTGCAGGATTTATCAGTAGCCGGAATCATGTCCTGACTGGAGCCTCAGCATTAAGGTGACAGTGGTGTAAGTCAGCTGTAAGCAGCCTGGTGCTGCTGTAAGAACGAAGGTCGTCTGCTGCCCCCCAGGGGTTTGTAGGGGAGATCGCACCGGCAACTCTGCTTCATACAGCCTGACACAACTCTAATATGTGTGTACGGTCATGCTGAGGGAACAGATCTCAGGTCAGCAGGGTGGCCATTGTGTGTTTTTTTGTTTACGAACGTCGTGTAAAACATGTGTAAAAACTAATGCCCCTCTAACTTTCAGAGTATTTTATTGGTTTCAGCATCTGCAAAAAAAAAAATATATATATATATATGTTGTCGTTTATTTAACTGTTGTTGACAGGGCCTCACAGTTAATATGCAGATTTTTTACTTCCATTTGTATATATTTTCATTTAGTCTTTTCAGAAAAGGAAAATTATTCAAATTGGTGTTTAAATGATAATTAGAACATAAGTGCTACTCCATTAAAACAGTCACGCCGTATATTTCTGAGTGTATATTTACTCAAAGAAATCGAGGCCTGAAAGACAAACGTGATATTGAATCGCAGTGTGGAGGAAAAAAAGAGAGGAAATGCTGGAGTACATTAGGACACAAATGCTCGTAACATCTGTTTCCTTTGTGTTACAGAGGAGATCGCTTTGTAGCAAACAGTACGTGCCATCAGTGACTGCTGGATTAATATTTGTGTTCCCCCCCCTCAAACAGACACACTGTCAAAGAAGCACTTGTCTACATTTTGTAGTTGCTGGAGGAAAATAATTGCCTTATCTGCAACTGTCAAAATGATGAATGCCCCGGAGAGCCCCGAGAATTGACTGATGGAATTGGGGGGAAATCTAATCCCTGATCTGAACACTTTGTATAATACATTAACCCCTCCGGTACAATAGGCTGCACAGAAACAGATTTGTATAGACTTGTAGAAATAAATTCAACCGAGGCTGAAGGATCGATAAACATCAGAGTTATGGCCTCGACTGTGCGGAGTCAAACAGAGTGTCGTTGGAAACATGGAGTGAGCTGATATGTATGTAGGAGGGGAAGTCAAGGAACAGATGCAAATAAATGGGTTGTAAAGCAAAACAATATCTGCGTTATCTTCCATATTTTAAACTGTAGTGGGATCTGTGAGGGAGATGTATTCATGAATTGTGGTTTAACAGCAGTCAAATCACATTACAAATACAAAAGAGATACGAAAGAGCCTAAATATAATGAAAAAACTATAAAATATACAAGGATTTAAAAGGGTTTGTGAAAGTCTAAGAGTTTTAATTAAGAATAGGGCCTAATTTATTGTGTCTTTAAGGTTCATGTTTATTTGACCTTTTCTATTTTGTTTTCTAATAACTTGACAGGTATTGATGTGTTTAAAGCAGATTCAAATAAGCACAATTTATTATATCTGGTGATAGATGAACAGAACTCCTCAAAAAAGCAAGTAAATATTTCTTTGCTCAGTAATGCATGTGGTGCTGCCCAATATAGCCAACATTAATATCTGAATATATATGTATTTTACTAGTGTCTGTGTGAAAATCAACATAATCAAACTGTAGTTTAATTCATTGAACTCCTCCACAACACATTAGATTGGAAAACCCGCTCTTAATTCACTGTGTTGTACAAAAGGCAAACTTAAAGTTTTGTCGACAACTTGCCTTGAATGATTAATAATAATAATATCTAGAAGTCTAGAAATGAATCTACATTATATGTTACAAAGGTGCTGGAATGCATTATTATCATTAGATGAATATTTATGTGACCATTGCCAAGGAATAATGGTTATGTTAAAGAATTCAGTGCAATATGTGGATGGTGGGAAATTATCCTGCACTCTCCCTCCATCAGTCCACGAGCAGCAGAGTGGAAACCTCGCCCAGATATGAAGGGAAATCTCTTCCAATTAAAATCGACATCAACTTTTTATAACCTAATGTTCTAAAATGAAGTTTTTAAAACGAATAGTAGCTGAGAGCGAGTTCTCCCTCCTCTTGGTCACACCTGGGCGGAACACATTATCCCCAATATTAGGAGAGAACATACCTGTAACAGGTTAATGACCTCGCACTTTCCACACCATTTCACTTAGCGGGCCATAGCCAGGAAAAGCTAAACGCCTCACTCCCACTTCACTAAATTATGAATTAACCAAAAGGTGAGGCGATTAAAGATTCAAGGTTCTGCGGTTCGGCCAATGGGCGGCCTCCTCGCTGAGCTTGGGTGGCACATCTTCCGCCATTAGCTGAAAACTGTCTTGATACCCATTTCAGAAGGCATAAATATTAAAGGAGGAGAACAAATAATCCAGAGAGCACCAATCAAACTGTTTGCAACCGTACAAGAGTAATTACCATCGAAAATCAACAGCACCATCTCCATCCGTATACATTAATAAATAAGATGTTTGTCATGAAATAGTGGAAATACGTCAACAAATGAAATAACTAATATGTTGCCCAAGACTGATTTTGCTCAATATTTAGTTTCAAACCCCAATTATCAAACTCACCAAGCCTCTCTCCCTCACATGTTACTCTGGCATTTTCAAACCCAACCATCCCAACGTGTGCGGTGGCCTCGACCTGTCGGATCTCTTCGGGCTTATCCGTTCCGTAACGAGCGTTGACAGGTCACGTGGCGCAAAACTGTGATGTCTGAATAATTTGAACAAATGCTAAATCATGGCAAAGCAGCCAGAGAGATCAGCGACGTGAACGGGAAGTGTTTGCGCTTCCCCAAGGCTCGGTGGCATCTGTTCTACATGTGTGCAGCAGCAACATCCACGCTTCACTATATTAATCCCAATTAATTGTGCTTGTATTAGTGCAAATATTTGACTTTCGAGGCGCTAAAGCGTTAATTGGGGGGGCAGGGGGGGGGGGGGTCCCTTTTCTGTAAAGACATCTATGCATCAGTACTACACAGGGTTATTTGATAGGAAAGGTTGGTAGAGGTATATTTCCAACTTGTGGCCGTAGCCCTACATTTTAAAACTTCACTTTTTCCCTTTTGTCAACTTCAGCCCTGCAGGGTTTGTTTTTGTTCTCCAGTGAAACGTGTTTGTGTCTGGAGCACAAATCAGCAGAATAAGACAGGATGATGTCTCCTTAATTCTGCAAATTGGTGGGTTGTGAGTCCAATTACGGTCTGTTGGTTTCGGCCCCAGGCCACCAGGGAGAGCTGTGCCTGTTTCTCACCGTCACTGGAACAAACCCCCCTGCAACAGCCTCAGACCTGTGAAGTAAAAAGTTGTCACTAATCATTACTACAGCAGCAGGCACGGTGAGGGGCGAGGAGGCGTTTCTCAGACAATCCCACCGTCTGAGTTTGAAAAACAAATTCCAGACACACCGTTTTGTTCCAAATAAGGATCTGACTTTATAATTTGACCCTGAACTAAACAACGTGTTTAAACCAGGACAGGATATTTATCACCTCCGCCACTGAGGTGATGTTTTAATCTTTGTTTGTTTGCTTGTTAGCGGGATTAAGCAAAAAACTACTCAACTGACTCCTGTGAAATTTTGTGGAGGGCTGGGGCAACCGCTTAAATCCTGGTGCGGATCCGGATCAGGGGGCAGATCCAGGATATTCTCTTCTTCTTTTTTTTTACTTCCTTTAACAATGCAGTTTTTTGGCAACCTTTTTTTCGATGATTTCTCGGAAAATAGATCTTATTTAGCAGCCTGATATCCATGAGTGTGTGCAATTGCAGATCCAAATAAAAAAACAGGATAGAGTGAATTTAAATGTGGTTTCATAAGGGGGCTGCTGGGCCCTGGTGGAGGTATATTCACTCTACTGAGCACAATTCAGCTTTTTCTCTCCCCAATCACAATTACAGCTGAAACAAGCTTTGCTGACACTGATTTTCTTTCACAAATTGGTCCGTTTCTTTTCTTTTTTTTTTAACCTGGCAAAGGAATTATGCACATGTAACTTGTGCAGGTTGTGAGGTTGCTGGGGTCTGTTGCTTCTACTGGCCATTAACTGGGGATTAGTGCTGGTGGGGGAACACATGCCTTTGAAGAAGTAATTCCTCACACTTCCTCGCTATAGAAAATCAGGAAGCAATCATTTTAGACACCATGCAGATAGCCCCGACAGAAAAGCCCTTGCCTACCTCTCCCCAGTCAAAATTAAGACTTGGAAGTCGCTGCTGCCATTGTGCAAACTTAGCAAATCAGATAATTCGAGGGGACAGGAGAAAACTGAAAAATGCTCCTGATCCATCACTCAATCGGGCCTTTAAACCGAAGGGAGGACCTTTGTTTACAGGCTCGTGGACTCACTGCAACTCAGCACGTTCAATTCACAGTTTCCCATTAATCTGTCAAAACTATATATCCAAGCAAGTGCAAGGCTGTAAATTAGACTATAAATTGTTGTTGGCGGGCAGAGCATTGTGATGTCTGACGGAGACGCTCGCAGAAGTTAAGGGGGACGTTAGTGAGAGTGATGATTGGGTATGAATCATCCTGCCAGGGGGGAAAAATAGACAAAGTTTCAGCTGGTGTATGTTGCAGCACACTGAGCTCTACAGGGACTTCAGGTTAATAGACACAGTTTTCTACAGGGGGGGGGGTCTGATATCAGATGTTTCAAACTGAGGGAATTCATCAACGTGAATTACTTGTACGTGTCTCTTGTGAACTGTGCAGCAGCAGGTTTCACATGTTTCCCTTTGGTTTCCTCTGGTGGTCTCTGGTAAATTGTTAGCATGTCGCCCAAGCCAAACCTCGTGTTGTATATAGCACTTAGGGTTTGTGCACTCCTCCAGAGCCGAGCCTGCATTGGTGCCTGAAAATCGCAGACTCTGTAAAAAAAAACAGAGGCCGTTCGGTTTCACTCGCAAAGGCTAAATTAAAGGTTGGAATTTTGCGCTTGTATTTAAAGTTTGCACGTAAACGGAGAGTTTGGTGGCAGTTGTGCCGTGCGGCCCGTGGTCGGTGTTTACGCATTTCAGTTTGACGTGCAAGTCAAAACACAAACATATAAATTATCTCTTTTATGAGGTGCAGTTCGGTCTTTACAGAGTTCACTTTGGTTTCCCCAGTGAGGAGTCAGTCACTTAGTCCATATTAAATCAAAATTACACTTGATCTTCCAATTCTAAACAGTTTTAGATTATTTCAGATGAATTGTAAAGCAGTGATCAAGCTGTTTCTTTGAGAACTAGCTTGTCTAGATACACCAGCAAAAACTTTCTTTCACTGCCCATATACAGTGTATTATGTTTGTATTATATTGTGAAAACATTCAGGATAAACTCTACATTTTAAAGATATATTCTACTTTGTGTAATACCTAAGTCATATCAATATGTTTATATAAGACGTAGTACTCGTAGAACTAGAACATGAAAACAACATTTCACTCAAGTTTTTGATTGAAAGTGAAATAAAATTTTAGATTTAGTTTTTCGGCACAATAGGAATACCATGCTAAAGTAGCTAAATAATACTGAGCACAGTAAATTATTTTATTACAAACATTAAACCCACATTAAAGGAGACAGAGTGTTCAGTAAGATATGATTTGTGAAGAAGAGTTTCACCTCAACAAAATGTGTCTATGGTACGTCCATCTGTAAAGAAGGAACTCACCCAAGAAAAATCATTCGATTATGATAATGTTTTATGTGTAATAAGGTTGTTTTAGGTTGCAAACACAGTTCTCAATATAAATATAAAGTCATGTTGTGAAGAATTGTATTCAAGAACTATTTTACAACATTACTATATGACATCAAGGTAAAGTATCCATGTTTAATCACTCCATTGATGAGGGCAAATATATGTTCCTGTTTAAAATCAAAACAGGAGCAGAGAGTTGAGGTCGGTTAATATTTGACTTGCCTGTTTACGTGTAAATCAATGCTTCAGTCACTACGATCACATGTGTTTTTTTTGTTTTTTTTTATCTTTCCTTTAGCCCAACACCAGCTGGAGGGGCCCTGCAGCCACCGTCACAGCCCCCTCCGTTTCAAGCTGCTGCCGTCAGATTATCAGCCGCTGGGTTACATGTCAGTCTGCCAGAGATTTGATTAGCGGCATCTGTGAAACAGAAAAGTCAAGGGCGAGCATGGGAACCGACTTATCTGCCTCTGAGCAACTGGTCATTTGCGAGGCCATGTGATCGACGTGCGTGGCTTGAGGGTACTTATTTGGAATAATGTTTTAATGTGATTTAACCATAAGTCTCCTAATTTGTTGAATGAATTACATTTATTAATTTCCCTGCAAATTAAATTAGAATTCTAAAGGATTAGAAAAGAGAATTGGGATATGTGACCCCCTGCAGGCGATTGAAACTCATCTTGATTACGTGACATCTGAATAATAGGCGCCATTGAATCACTTCTGTTTTTAGCTCCACAGATCGACTAAATTCTCCAAATGTTAGATACAAAAGGCGTCGTGTTCCATCTTCTTCAAAGTTCTGCTCCTGCCCTGGAAAAGTAAAGAGAGGTGTGTGTGTCTCCCTTTTAGAGGGGCCTCAAACTTGCAAAGTGCCAGCGTGGTTGTGAGAGGGTAAATAGGAGTAGGGGGAAGGGGCACTTAAAACTGAAGGACATAAGATAAGAGCGAAGGGGGCAGCTGTAGTTGCCATTCCATAAGTGTCCTTAAGCATAGAACTTTCACCAGATGTGTGCATATGAAAAAAACTCTTAATTTGAAGTGTACAGAATTGTGGTGAAACATCACTGAAATAGATTAGGTGCACCAGGCTAACTTGAATGCAGTTGAATTAGGAATCCTGCCTCTGTGAAGGTTGTAATATTCAGGTTTAACTGTCTTAGAGAAATGCTGATTAATGCTTGATATGGCACTTTATCATATAATACAGAAATGTGTTTATTGCCATTGATATCAAATGGGGCTGACAAAATAAAAGGAACAATCCATTTCAACAGCACCACAAACTACATCCTGAATGAGCATATAGTTGAGTCAACACTTCTCTAAAGCACAAGCTGAACATTGAAATCTTAATAGATAGATAGATAGATTACTTTATTCATCCCCGAAGGGAAATTAAGTCCACCTCCAATGAAGGAGGGATTAACTACAGAACTGCTGTATTAGACTGCATTGGATTAGGTGAGGTGTACCTAATAAACTGGCAGCTGAGTGCATACACTCACAAACAGGGAGATGTGGTAGAACGAGCACATAGCCGGTCAGAAGAAGAGTTCAATCAGCTGGTGCTCGTCTGTCGGCAGGCATTAATGAAGGGTCCGGGCTTCACCACCTGTTCTGCACATTCTAGTGCCAGGCAGATGTTTCTGTTGCTGCAGGGGATGTCACTCTGCAGCAAGCCGTGGTTTTCCTGTGTGGTTTGTGCAGCACACATCCACTTCACCCTTTGTAACAATCATGTTAATAACATGTTTTTTTCTGTACTTTGGTTAAATGCATGCACACCTGAATCTGTTCTTACAGGGACGTGCAGGTGCCATGCAACATGATACACGTGTCCTACAAAGGGAAAGGGCACAGAGTGCAGTACATGTAATGACAAGTTTCAAAAGTCCTGAGATTATCAAATTTAGGTTGTTCTTGTTTAGCTGCTCAATACACGAACAAACAAATGGGTCTTACAAAAACTTCATTGTGAAGTGACTTTGCTGAATCATTTTGGCAGTGAAGCTGAGGTGACTGAGGGCGCTGTCAGCTCACATGATGCTGCTTCTTCCTCATTCCTCTTATTAAACTTATTAAAAGAAGAACAACAACTAGAGAAACTGTCCCAATAAAGCTGTTGTTAGTGCTTGTGTTTTGTACTGAACTGAATGTGACAGCGCACAGGTTTTTATAGTGTTTCAAAGAAGTGCTTTTGTAAAGACATGCAAAAAAAGATAAAAAACCAACACTAGCTATAAAGTGAATGAAAAACGGAATCTGTAAAGTTAGTTGCAGTTTAAATCTGCAGAGTGTAGTCATTGGAGCCTGGGCAGCAATATACAGCTAGAACGCACAAACTACACTGCACTACACAAAGTCTATGAATTCAGCTATTTCTTGGGATGTTGGTAGCTACACTTTTGAGAGTGGACGCCACTTTTTGATAAACATCTTGCAATAACAGAAGGTAAACGTTGGCCTGTTAGATGCATTGGGCTCTTTATATAACTTTTTTTTTCTCCGAAGGGCAATTTTTACCCGTAATTTATCTGCACCCACCAACCGTAGAAGACCGCAGACCATAGAGCAGCTTTGTGTCCGAGAAATGGCCGAGGCAAAGGTATGAAAATGTTCCCTTCCTGTTGCTCAGATCGGAGGGAGCGCTGCAAAGGGCTGACTTGTTTCCTGTGGTGTTGACATATGTGTAGACTTAGAGGGGAAGAAAACCGTGAAGGATTTCACTGTCTGCCTTTTAAATGTCTATATTTACAGATTCATTGATAGGTTGCATTGGATGGATGTCCCTGAAATACCTGCCCATGCCACACTGTCGGTGGTTTTATTTACTGTATGATCCCATTTCCTCAGATGCCAGCTTGATGTGGTGCGTCACACGGGGCAGGGGTGCGTCCGGTTAGTTCAGCTCAGTGGTTTGTGGCCAGATGCGGCCGAGGACATATCATTAATGCAGCTCACAGCTCTATTCTTGTCCCTGACCCATATTAAGATCATCACACTGTAATACAACCAATATTTCTAAAATAAAATCCATTTCATGTTTGCTATGACGACTCCAACAACACAGCGGCGCAGTGTGTAATTACTGTTCGACTCCAACTCAAAATAAACCGTCTCCTTTCCTCGGTCAGTGGTGTGTGTTACATTATGAGGAACACAAATGGTTCTTTGTTTCTGCGGCTTCCAGGAGAAAACACGGACGACAAAGTGAGCAGAGAGGTGGGAATGAGAGACCTCAGTTTAGATTCTATGAATGGTCGCAGTTCAGTTCCAAAAATGGATGCTCGCCGTCTGCTTCCGCCGGTCACTCCGCTCTGCTGTACAAACACGTCTTGGTGTTTTTACTGGAACCTGTTTTATCTGTGGCAGTCGTGCAACTGCGTCACATGGCATCTGTTATGTACAAAAAAAAGAGAAAAAAATAAGGTCTGTCATTACAGTAGTTGCTGGAGATTAATCTATAATTGGTAAATGCATCAGTGCCACATCTCCTGGGAAATGAGGAGTTTCTCTATTGATGCTTGATGCTCCTCATTAGCTGCCTCGTGCTCCTTCTGCTCCTTTTAGCCCCAAACTGTACTCTCTGTTTTAGTGGCAGCAGAAAGGCACTTACTAAGAATTTGGAGCCAAGCCATCGGAGTGGGACAAATGGAGCGACCCATTCACCATGGCTCTAAATTTTTTTTAAAGACCTCTCCACTCCGGCTTGGTGCAGACACAAAAGGATGTATTGATGTAAGGAAAGACTGAAGCTTTGTGCTAGCGTGCCCACCAGATCTGGCTTTGGAAACAGCTCCCACAAACCTAGATTCAAAATGCAAATGTGGCACATTTTATAGCGGAGAAGCCTCCAGTGGGTCTGTTTTATGTGTGCCTTGTCGTACTATGGTAACACACAACACAGAAACCTAAGAAATCATAGTTTGAATTATGAAAAAACTTATTTTCTTTGTCCCAATTTGTTTTGTATTGGTTTTTGCAGTTTTGCGTGTTTTGTACATATGCTTTAAAGTTGCAGGTTGGATCACTGAGAAAATGTTGATTGTTGAGTCTCATCCCGCGGACATTCAATACCAACGCTTCATGAGGGAGGCTCACTCCCCTGAGCCCCTCCCACCAGATGAGCACAGGCATGGGAATCACACGTGCAGGTGACAGATGACCCATCCACATTCGATTGAGTTTAATGACTGACTGTCTTCTGGACTCTCCTTTTGTCCAACAGCCGTTCAACGTTGAGCAGCCAGGTTATAAAAAGGCCTAAAGCAACAAATAAAAATCTAAAAAATGTAGAAAATCCTACGTGCGTTTGGGTTTTTCCGGGATTGGCAGAGACGCATTTAGTGGTTAAAAAACAATTCCCTCAGGAAGGAATCTGTGTCTGGGTTTAAAATACACGCATGGGGAGTCTGTTTCAACAAACAAGAGGAAAGGAAAGAACGGTGAGTAAACACATGAATGACACCTATTCAGTGAGAATCCGAGCAGCACTTTGTCATCTTGCTTTCTTTGCACCACCTGCTGACCTAACCCCCTGCGTATTTACTCAAACCCTCCCTGCACCCACAGAGCCATTGTTGGTGTTGCAGGGAGGTTGAAGGCTAGTTCACTAAAACCCAGAAAACCTTTGAGTTATTTCGATCTAGACATGACTTGTACATTTAGGGTGGGAGTCGTGCTTTATTTTCTCTTGTGGGACTGGGTATGGAGGGTCTGGCAGCTCCGTGCACAAACACTGAGGTCATACTCAAAATGATAAAGTGTCCCAGTGAAAACAAGAGCAATCCAAAGAGAGGACTGTATTTGGGCAGAAAATGTCCCTCGTGTTTATTGCGTCTCAAGTTTTTTAAAGAAACCACACTCATCACCAAAAATTGAGTTTGTTTCTTTATAAATTTTGGTGGCTGTTATGGTCAGACAACTTAAGCCTCATGCCCACAGCTCATTTAGGAGCTTTTCACATGTTGCACTGAAGCTAAATCCAGAGAAAATGTCCATCCGTTTCCCCTCTGGCTTTTTTAACAGGGTGGTCAACCACAAAGGAGTACTCAATTAAAAAAGAGAAAGAGAGAGGAAACACAAAATTTGACAAATGTTTTAATTTCTTCAGCACAAAAATTGCCCAATGATGACTTGGAGAGTCGTCGGTGACACAGCGTTATCGAACAGTTTCATACTTCCTGGTGACATGAGTGTACAAAGATAAGAATAAGAGGATGTGACGGGACGTACGTAGATTGGTACACTATGTGCTGCTGCGGTTTTTTGTGTTTAAAAACATTTGAGTTACTGAAACTGCTGCAACTGTGCAGCCGCGGCACAGAAACGAAAACCGCATCAGATCTTTGATGTCTCTGTGTATGGTCTGAAACGAAAACAAATTAAGGCACCCAGGTTACAGTTTCCTATTAAAGCCCAAAATGAGAAAAATGTGTGGCTTTAATAAAAGTTGCCACTTGATCTTGTGTCAATAAATGGCGACAAAAAACTTGTTTCACTGCCTAATTTTGTTTGATATTCTCCAACAAGTGCTTCCTTTATGTAAAGTTTGCCACAGAGCAGCTTCGGCCGATGTGCTTGAAAAAATTAGCACATATGGATTTTATGTATAGTTGGAAAGAAGACATCTCCAGGACATGAACACATAGGAAAAAAGTGAATGTGCATCCTCATCTCTCATCAGGTTTTTGCAGTTAGGTTAGAGCGACGAAATTCTGCTCCCACTCGCATGCAACAACCTGACTTTTATGAATTGCATTCCTCAGCGCGAGATAATTCACTGTGAGTTTAGATTTATGTCTCTTCCTGAACCGTCATTATCATTATCGTCCCACAAACGCCACACGTTTATTACACGTGTGCCCCTGGAGACGTGTCTGAATCACCCCAATTTTCTGTCTGTTGATCTGATCTCGCAGCGTGGCATCACTCGGGTCCTCCGCTCAGGCTCTTTTGGCAAATTTCAAAACCCTGCACGGTTGATGTGGCAGGGTACCATATAACTGAGCAGGAGGGTGGGGCTACCTAAATGCCCTCATTTCACCGCTGGGTGGGGGCGGGAGGTTTGGATTGGGGGGGGAGGCTTTAATTCAGTGGAAAGTGGTTATTCTATATTTTACCCAACCATACAGTGACTCCACCCTCCACACGTCCCACATAAAGTCAGTCCAATATAAGAGTTTATGAATGCTGAAGCTCTCCTCATTAGGTTGACGCTGAGACGCTGCTGACCTGGCAGCACTTCTTTTTAAAAGCGAAAAATAGAACAACCAGCCCAAACTCACCACATAATGATCTGTTGATATGAGTGAATGTACTTCAAGAGCACTGAGGTGGCTTGGCTCAGCGACGTGTGGGAGCACGAATGAAAGAGTGGATAAAATAAAAAGTAACTCGTTAACAAATAGAGAAGAATCGTGTCAGAGAGAGAGAGAGAGAGATGGTATAAATGGCAGGCTGTCTGCATTTCTGCTAGTGGGTGGGGTCAGGTGGACGAAAGCGATTTGGACCACATTATATGTAAAGCTCGGGGTAATTACTAGGTTTGGAGACTCAAATAGCCAGGCCCTCGGTGGTAAACACACTGGAAGTCGAGGCAGCTGCCTCCACAGTCTCCTGCCCTCTTGCCGCCTCAGACACAAACCAGTCAGTGTGCAGAAGCCCTCAGCATTTGGGATAGATGGGGCCGAACTGAAAAAAGGCAAGAGACGCTTCGATTAACCAGTCAAACAAACAGTAAAGGAGGCTTGGAAAACAGTGCAGGGGTTTCACAGCTCAAAGCTATGAAATGAAATGTTTCTTTTATAGATTTCCTTCTTTTTCTGCACAAAGCACAAAACACGTCAACAAACTCTTACATGCATAAAGAATGAATGGGAACCAGCCGTGAGTAGTAATGGACCAAATAAGAGGAACACTTCAAAGCACCATTATACAATTGCTAGTCTGATGCTCACACAGCTTTTCAAGTTTTTTTTTTCTTTTTTCCAGCAAAACACAGCCCTTAGTCTCCAATGAGTAGTAGTACAGGACAACAACAGTACAAGGACATGTCAGGAATTGTCATGAAATGCTTAACAGAAATTTTTGCCTACAGCCCCACTGTGAGGGTGACCTTTCTGTTTTTTAGTGAAACGTCTTGAGTGTTTTAAGGATCGCTATGAATTGTGGTCCGGATATCCACAGTGTCCAAGGGATAAATCTTGCTAGCTTTGGTGATCCCCCTGGTAGTTCCACCACAACAGGGATTGAAGTGCACGGGTTCTGCTATTAGGAGCTTTGCAAACGGAATATTTATTGACTGGGAACTGTTTACTCAGCGTCTGTGTTCCTTTTACTTTACGCCCAAACTGGGTATCTTTGATCTGCCACATTTGCTTCCTGTTGTCATTGCTTATCCTCTGTGATCGTTGCATCTGTCATCCGGGTGTAAAAGTTTTTCACACAACTTAACTAACTCAAGAGCTACAGTTACAGATGCAATACTTCCACATTTTCAATTTATAAAAATGAGTTTTTAAAAGATGGTTTATTGCAACAAGCAAATAAAAAAAAAGAACACACTAGAACATTGTCATCAAACAGTCTGGCAGGCCTGAGTATCGGGGGGCCCCTTTTTTTTATCACGAGTCAAGAGACTTGAGTCAACAGACAGGGACCTGCTGACAAACCTCGCACAATCCTGCAAACCAGCTGCAGTTGGAATGTTTGAATACAGTAGCAGTGTAAACATCTGTTCGACAGAAAGGGTCCTTTACGCTCCAAAGGATAACTTAAAACGATTTTTGGCCAATTACGTACAAGCAAACTACTATGTACGTGTGCAAGAGAAGTGCCCCCCCGCAGTGTGTGTGTGTGGGGGGAAATACCTGTGGAGCACATTCCGACCTGGAGTCATGAAACTTCAGCACAAATTCAAAATAATTAGATTGAGCCCGGTGCGTTACTTCATTACATCTCATGCATAGAATTGGAATTTTCCTCGTTCTGTCATTTCAACTCCTTTCAAGTTTCTTTGGTGTAAAAGCAGCTTATGTGACTAACTCAGGAGTTGCTGCACAAAAACTAATAACTAATGAGGAACCTGGAAGTCTTTGAAACAGCTCATATATTGCTCACATGCCCACAACTATCTACCTTAGGATTCAGTTCCTGATTGCATAAGCCAGTGACACAGTTTTACGTCAGATCGAGTGCAAAAACCTAGGTTAATCGTGCTTCCTGTTTTACCCATATATACAGTTTTCAACTTCCTTGCTTTAAAAGTTAAATATATGGATCTTCTGCCCAACAATACATTGTCTTCATCAAACTATTTTAAATAGTGAAAATCTTTAAATAGCACGCTATCAAAAAAATAAAGCTCTCTGCACCAGCATGAAAGACCCTAAAAAATATCAGTCATTCCAGAAACTGTTGGTTTTCCTGCATCAGGATTCAGAGTTTGGGTCCGTTGGCCTATAAAACATTAAAAACCTTATTCTCGATCAAACTCACAGACTTATCTGTTAACATTTCTTCACTACTTACAAATTTGTACCCAAAAAGTTTCAGTGTAGGCCCACACACTTTCTGTACAACCTGGGCTATTTTGAAGGGTATGCTAAACCTCCATTTCTCTACTTGTTCTGAGGAGTTCTTCTGTGTAGAGTAAACACCACTGGTATCCTTGGAGGCCTGGGTGTTCTTCAGGATCCAGGATTTCACTTGAGGAGTGAACGGGATTCCAGCAAATCTGTACATCTCAGCTGCCTTTCTCATAGGGAACCGGGCAATGTCCTCGTAACGCACTAGCATGTAGCGCCCACGCAGCCACTTTGGCCGCCTGAGGCCGATCTCTGCAGACATCTTGATGTTGTCGCAGTTCCCTTTTAACTTCCTCACCTCGTCATCATCGATGGGTATGTCCCCACCTGCGGCCCACTCCTTCCAGTTCTTGTATTTGGCTGCAAAGGCCACCATGCGTGAGGCCAGAACAGCCCGAGGATCCCGAACCAGCTGAATGAACTTCACGTCAAGACGTGGGTCCTCAGCCAGAGGACGGAGGGTCTCCAGCTGGCGTACCCTCACTGACTTGATGGCCCTATGCTCCTTCTGGAGGCAGGACAGAGACGCCATGGTCAGGTTCAGGGGCCCACAGCGCCTTGTCCTGCAGTGATATCGCTCAAAGACCCCTTTGACGAAGGGGCTGCAGACTGACTCCTCGCACAAAGAGCTGCTGGACTCCCTGCGGAAAAGAGCGCTGGTGATATGGTTTACAGGGAGAGGGTCGATAAAGCTCTCCAGCAGCGAGAAGTCACACAGGAGGAGCTGCTGGAGCACGTTGCGGTACGCCTTGGCTGACGCTGTGGCGTTGGTGCCTCCAGTGTCCAGTGTCAGCATCTTCTCCACGTGCCACAGCGGCTCAAACAGGTAGAACATGTTGTCGCCCTGCTGGTTAAAAAACTCGCCCACAAAGGAGGAACCGGTCCTGGTGGTGGCCAGCAGGAGGATGTGCTTCCTGCCCCTTGTCTTCACCTCCTGGTGCTCGCTGTAGTTCTCCAGGCGCCGCTTCATCAGCGTGAAGGCAGAGTCATTCTTGGGTGGCGTAATGGAAGCATTGTGCTTCAGCAGTATGTGGGAGAAGCTACTTGGCTGTAGAGGGGTCTGGGGGGTCTGCTTTAACGTGAGCTTATCCGACACCCTGTGAGTGCGAGAGGAACCACAGAGTCATATACGCTTTTTAAGTCAACACAAAGAATTCATAGCTTTGAATACATTATTTTACTTGAAGCAATTGTATCCTGCTAAAGGAGTATTTATGAAATATCTGCTCAGAAAAAACAAGCACACACACACTTGCAGAAAATCACAAGCACGCTCCACTGATCACTTAAATGGACTTACCTTGAGATAATGTTGTTTTCCTTCTCAATGATAACAAGTGCCACAAAAAAGACAATGGATATTGTGTATTTGATCCTCATTCTTGGATGTAGCTGTGTCTGGATATGCTTTTACAGACTGCTTCTTAATAGGTTCTGCCAATCTCGCAAGTCTCCAGTCGCCTTCTTAAAGAGCCTTCCAGTTATTTGTATTCCTCGCTGTAGGCAATGTTTCACCCTGTAAATGAAATGCACATCAACCTGTCAGTTACACATTTTGCACACAGGAGCATGGCTGCGAGCACCTACTTGGTCTCAATTCTCTCCATCTACACACTTCTAGATATTCGTTTCAACAATTTGTTGAAATTGGGAAGTTGAAAGTTGCACATGCGAAACTGCACCGTGATGCTGCGTCAGTTATGTGTTTGCACGGAGGCTATTGTCATCCCTACATGACTCTTTTCTTCCTCTCTTAAGTGAGCGCAGCATCAGGCCAAAGATTCACTTGAGCGACAAACACATCATATCTTCGGAAGGTAAGAATAGACAATGGCTGGAATCTGAGACAGTCCTTCCCACGAGGTAGTCCTTGTTATCTTTAAGTGCACCAGTGCATTTCAGGGACATGCCCACCCACCATGCTAGACTGAGAGCTGCTGCACTGCATTTACTGGGTGAGTCAGTCTAATGAACGGTGAGGGCACATATGGGTTGAAGTTAACTGGGTTGACTGGGATGCTCATGTAACCAATACTTGGTCTCATACTGTATATATTCAATAAAGCGCATTAGCAGTAGTTAGATCATGGTACTTTGGAAGAGAACATCCTGATCTGCAGAATCTTAAAGCCCAGAGGAAGCACATGGTCTTTCAAGGTTAACTGGAGAGAGTATAGATTGTACCAGAGTAGGAATTTCCTGATGAAGATGAGCAGTTTGGATAATTTGGGTGTTTTTCTTAGCAAGCTAGAATTGGACCAATCAGGCAACCCAGTGTGTAACTGCAATCAGTAATATTGCATCCCTCTTAGAGGAGTGTGGAGTGATGGCTCACTTATACAGCCTCCACATGCGAAGAGCACTGCGTCCATTTCAAACAACGCAACATTCGCTGCCAGCATACTCCTTTGCGTCTTTTACATTGCCATGGATACATCCACTATGGCAGCACACAAAGATGTGGACTGAGGAGGAGGTAAATCTGTCCTCTCTACAAAGTCCAGGCAAAGTAGCTGTTCCCTACACTGCCCCCTATGACTCCTGATGGAAATGCAGGGGACGATGGGAACGCAGAGTACAGACAGAACGCTCTGTCCATTTCTGTGTACGCATCTCAACTGTAAGAAGGTGAAAAGTATGTGTCGGAAAAAAGGTTCTTCATTCTGCAGCCCCTCTCTACTCTCTGTTCTACAAAGAAAGACAACTTTATGATTCAGTGTTAAATGTCTTGTCCTCCTTTGAATTGAACTTGGTTCCTAAGAACCCAAAAGTTAATGTCCTGTATCTGCTTGCTTGAAGTCAGAGTTGTCTGGGCTAAAGCCTGAAACATGCTTCTGCGACTGCGTCTGCGTCTTTTCACGCCGCTGTGGCGCAAGACTCGTCTTCATTCATGCTTCTCCAACCGTTGCGCGTCTTACAAAGCAATTCCGCGCCAGAACACTAGGCGGAGTAATGGTTTTTGTCGAGACGACCTTAGAGACGCCTTCTTTCTTCTTCGTCGATTGTTTATTTACATAGCCACTGCGGCTCCTCATAGCCTTTTTCTGGCGGACAAATCCGCCAGTCAGTGACAGGTTATACAAGTGATCATACTATCGGATATCTTCTGCCAAGTGCTCTTCTATTTGGTCCATATTCGTTCTTCTAAATCTTCCGTGATTTCTGCCGGTATTATGGGGCGTGAAACCGGAAATGTAGCTCCAGAAGGGATGTAGAGCAGACCAATCACAGCCTTGCGGGCTGAGTGAGCTTGCGGAGCTTTGCCGTAAATTTTAGAAAAGGGGGTCGACACCCGTCAGCACGTAAGGAGGGATACATAAGCACGTAAGGGACCCGGAAGGGCTCTTGCGCTTACGGGCCCGTGAAAACGCAGAAGCATGTTTCAGGCTTAAGGGGATACTGTTACCTCCCACTGCAGGTATAGCAGGGTAGCCTGTAGTCCAAACTACCAGCTGCTTCTTCATGTCAACACTGGGAGGAGATCCTTTCAGCAGAGGCCCCCCCGAGACATGGGTTACTGGTACAGTAGACCATCTGGTGATGGGCTAATGACTTGTTGCTTCCCCATAATGTCCCTTTGTGCTGCTAAAATACTGACTGAGACGGGGGGGGGGGGGGGGGGGTGTACATAAGTACATGCAGAAGTAAAAGCAGTGTTGAAACTGAAGGGGAGAGGCCAGAGCTGTGAGCCTGGAGGCCATTCTGTCTGTTTATAAGCCTGTAAAGGGCAGACAGTGGGTAGTGAAATTAGGATAAGGGAAGCACTAATAACGCCTTTTAGGGAATATCTTGCACATTCCTGCAGGATTAATATTCCTTCATCTTTTAAGATAACTTGTCTCGGATCCCTGATTTATCTTTGGATAAGTCAGTAAGCAAGAGTAAACAAGACCGTCTCCTCCCTGAGAAGTTTCATTTGGCTGTGCGCCTACTTAAAATACCCCAGTTAGAAATGATTGCAGTAATCTTGCACACAGAAGATCCACAGTACTTTTATTTGAACCTGAATCTGATTTTGTGAAGACATTTGTTTATTGGATCTGTCAGGTGCCACAAACAGATCCCTGAGTGCGTCTGTGATCCGTCCTTGTTAAACGAACGCCGGTCCGACACATTAGTGAAACTGCTGCTGTTAATCAGCCAAGCCACTAGCAACAAACAAGCCTTTTACCACAGCACAGCCAAGTACTTGAGTTTGACACACAAAAGAAGAAGCACAGTGCAAAGAATACTCCTGAATTCGGACAAGACACATCTGGAGGTTCAGTTCTCACATCCTGTCCAAGAGACTACAGTCTAAACACAGGGAATGGTTGGACGCTGCCTGTGAAATTCTCCGGGAGGGGATGGCGAGTTCTGTTGACGTGGAACGGCGTGTAATGAAAAGGTGAACGGCCTGTGAGCCGGGACACGTTTTTGCCGGGAGGAAAAAATCAGCTCCATCTTGCACCACCCTGCCGCATGCCACAACCACAAAGGTCCCTTTACACAGGAGTGACTCTGAGCCCCATGTGGGCTGAGATCGGAGAACATAAACTCCCAGGTCATTCACACCTCACTCGGGTCAGTGACTAAGCCCCTGGATGTTACAAGTCATGTAGAACTGGTCAGACAGTCGGCTGCATCTGAGGAAATCACTAAGTCCTTAAGCGCTCAGTTGTCGTTTCACATTGTGCAAGTACAGTCACTAGCAGATGTGAGTGGAAGTTACAGTCAGCCCATTTATCCTGCAGATTATTTCCTACTGTACCTGAACAAATTAAGACGAACACTAAAAATGATTTGGCTTAATGAGTAAGACGCAAGGGGACGATTGCTGACAGAAATGTGAAGTATTTCCTATTTAAGCAGTTAAAGTTTTCTCCACAAAAAAACACGCTACAACAATTCATCAAGAAAATAAGTGGTCTGAGGTTTTGTCATTTGTATGGTAAATTAGATGTAAACCAATTATCTCGGCTTATTGCATCTGCTGTGCAAAGTCAAAAAAAAAGGAGAAAAAAGAACACACACATGAGCTGACATTCTTGAATATTCACAAACCACTGAGGCATATGACACGTTTGATCATCTGCTCATAACAAAACCGCCACTGCACTATTTATCATCTTGTTACAAAGGCTTTTAATAGCTGCCTTTTATTTAATGTACATCTCATGTGAAGACAAATTAAATACCAGCCAGCCGAGCCCAGTTTTGCTTTAGATTGTGTTGTATGCTGTATGTACACAGTATCCCATTACAACACCATGAAGGGGGTTTATCTTTCCACTACATTATCTCACACACACAGTATTTATGTATGTGTGATAACTACAGGGGGATGTGTCCTTAGGTAGAGAAATAACAGGGTTTGGGTTAACATATACAGATTGTTTGACATATGGAGGCGGAGCAGGGTTTGGCGATTATACAATAATCTGTGAAATCTTAACCTTATGTCTATCTTTGTAATATTTATGGTTGTATTAAGTCATGTTATGAAACCATGAAGGAAACATAAAAACTCTGTTTTTGATACCTGTCGCTACAGTGGCTATTAACTTACAACCCTAACATAGGATCCCCATCACTTAAACAATGTACAACAGGTCAAATTAGCCTCTAAAAACACTCTGTCATTTCCGTCTGGTTACTTTATCTTTGAAGTGTCTGAATTTTGCTTGTAGACAATCTCCAATCGTGATATACAGCGCACTCATATGTCAACATTGCTCTATAATTACGCACGCTGTGATAAGAGAGTATAATTGTCTATATAAGGACATCTGAGAGTGTGTTGTTGTCGCGTGTATACTTTGGCATTGTGGCAAAGGAAAACAGGCAAGGGTCCATATTTCAGTGATTCAGTGATTTGTCTGTTATCTGGTGTCATGACACGGTGGGGCTGTTGCTATGGTTACCAGCTGTTTGACAAGCGCAGGGTAATCAATATGGTTCACTAATTATCTTGTTCGATATTCTGTGAATTAGTTTGGCGAGAAATGTTATATAATACATAGTCATCTAAAATATCTATATGAAGTAATTTAAAGAAATAGAGCAGCTGAACGTCAGTCCTACATCTGGGAGATAAATATGTTTGGGACAGTGTGATGATTTTTGTATATCAATATATATGCATGCATGGTACACATCTACCTCAGTGAATTTGCTGTTAGTTTAAACATTAATTTGATTCGAAACTTAAACTCTGCCTATAAATAGATTTTAGCAGTCGTCAGGGTCACTGCAAATAAAAGTATGCCCCGATGGGTCAAAAGGAACAAATAGTCCAATGAAGTCCTGCTTACATAATAACACTTAACCTTAATGAAAACCACTTCCCAAAACTATAAACTGACTTTATTGCACTTTGGAGTACTTCTTATTCATATCTCAGTCCTACCATGAGATATTATAGGTTTTAGTAATGAATGAAGTGTCGTGGGTAAATCTGTGTGTCCATATACAGTATACCCACCATCATGATGACCTGCGGTGTCTGAACCCGTCCTGCCTCGTCTGATGCATGAAGCTGATCACCGTTTCCTCCAGGAGCGAGTCCGCACAGAAGAATAATCCCATTACTCCCCGAGGCTTCACTTCCCCTCGTGTGCCAAAGAGTGATCCGACCCAAGAGAAGAGGAAGAAGGAGCAGAGCTGGTGGAAGTGAGTGAAACCAGTGGATCAGATGGGAGCATGTTGGATGGAGCTGGCTGTAGGTCAGGCGCTGAACTGGAGAAGTGAAGAAGTCCATCCAAAAAGTTGCGTCTTCGGGGAGTCACATGAGAAAGTTTGGTCCAGAGGAGTGGAGTTGCAGGCAGGGGGCGCGCCTCAGCGATCCCCCCCCCCCCCCCACACACACACACACACACACACACACACACACACACACAAACACACACCCTCAGTCTGTTCTCTGTAATTACAAATAATTAACACTCAACCCGTGGGATTTTAAAAACGTCAAGATAAACAACCGGATTCACACTTAAACTTCAGACATTTCTGAAAAATACATTACGTTTTTATTATTATTGATGTGACAACAAAAGGTGGCAGCATGCCACCTAGTGGATAAAAACACATGGTGCGTCCAAACGTTCATATAGCTAGAGTAAAGAGTAATAACAGAAGCTGACATTATTATATTATATTGTTTTGTATTATATTATATTATATTATATTACTTTATGAATAATAAACGTTTCCCAGCCTATTAAAGGGAAATACTGTATATGCACTAAATAGTGAATAGAGGTTAGGAAAGGGAAATATTGGCCTTTTCACTCTAAAACATGTATCATTTAAGCTAGGCATTAACTTTGCAGTTTATTATTTCAGCTTCATATTTAATGGAGGCTCCGTTCAAACACTTTGATAAATATAAACTACAACTCCCTTCGGTCCCGTCGCTTAGTGATGACGCACTCACGGAGAATTTTCACGAAGGTTGCAAAACAGTTGCGTCAGTGAGTTGCGCACTTGTATCTTGGAAGGTGAACGAAGAGCTTTGAGTTTCAGGTTCGTAGCTTCACGTCTCAGCTGCTAAACTAACGTATACCAGCCACGTTCATAGTAAGTTCATGTGTTAAACCAGAACTTTGTCAGGTTCAGTGTCTGAATCCATGACGCTGTAGCTGTTAACGCGTGTTGACGTAGATGTACCATGCTAGCTAGCCAACGTTGGCTAGCTTACTTAACTGTAGCGAAGCGTCACATCCCACTTTGATGTCGCCTATAAATTAAACTGTGTTCTTCCTGTTTGACCTAAAACCGCACAGGCTTCGTGACCTTCACATAGAAACAGAGGGTCAGAAAAAGCCGCAGCTCAGTTCCTGTGTTTGTCTCTCAGGTTGATCCAGGATCCAAACAGTCAACATGCTGTTGGCGAGGCTGACGTGCCTGAGGAGCCTGCCCGCGGCCGGGCTCCGAACCGGGGTGATGCAGGGCTCCCCGGCCCTGAGAGCACCGACCCCCCTGAAGACCTGTCCTCCGCTGCTCAGGCCCCAGCAGGTAAAGCACAGTCAACACACGGCTTCATAGCAGGGATCTCCAAAGTGTCTCAAGATGTCAGATCACTGCTTCACACACACCACTACTACTACAGTAGCAACTTAATTATCTTTTTACTGAACATGAAATTACCCCCTTAATTCATTGTCATTATATCAAGCATAGAGTCCATATTGTTTTGAATATATTTAAATCATTGTTTCCTTGATGTGATATGTCTGTTTATCATTTATCTCTTGTGAGACTGTATGTATATGTTGTTTCTAGATATAAAGATTATCATTACTACTTTTACCTGTAGTAAATACAATATGTCTGAACCAATTTTGGGTCCAATGACATTAGTGAAGCCATCGTTACAAATAAGATTTTTTGCAGCAATGCAAATTTTTAAAACCAGCCAAAAAAATACCCTATTTACTGATCAGATGCAATCTTGAGCTATGTTATTACCAGTCCAACCAGTGTCTTGTTAGTGTGTTTGACTTTTACTCTAATGGAAGTTGTTCTCAATAAGATTACCATACTTTAGTGCAACCCACTGATAAATAAAAGCTGGACAGGATTCATATTTGTAGGTTTTGTTTCATGGCTGCTTTTCTTTCACCAGGGTTTCTCGTCTAAGGCCAGGTTTGGTTTTCGCCGGGGGAAGACGGCCAGAGACCAGCTCAAAGAAGCAGCGTTTGAGCCGGCGACAGATACCGCCATCAAAAGTAATCACTTAATAAGAGTACCATGTTCTAACAATGTACTGTTGCGTAACTGGAGTTTGATTCTATTCACCTTAATTAACAATATATAATTAAAAAAAAATATCATAACCCCTTCTAGACAGAAAGTAATTAGTTTTATGATAAGGTGCAATGGAAGTAAAATCTTTTTTTTTCTTTCCCTAGTCGACGGTATGGGGAGAATGTTTCTGGCTGGAGGTGCAGCAGTTGGTCTTGGAGCTCTGTGCTACTATGGACTCGGCATGTCAAATGAGATTGGTGCCATTGAGAAATCAGTGTGAGTAACAGCTTTTTGTACTAACGGCTCTTAATTTCGTGTTTCAAGCACAGGTCAATTCAAAGTGTCCCATGTTCAACCCACTGTTGGCTTGTATCTTATCTGTGCAGGATCTGGCCTCAGTATGTGAAGGACAGGATCCACTCCACCTACATGTACTTTGCAGGCAGTGTTGGAATGACCGCTCTGGGTGCTGTAGCTGTGAGCAGGACCCCGGCACTAATGGGTCTGATGATGAGAGGATCGTGGATCGTAAGCTTCAAAACACAACACACACAATGACCTCACAATGTTGGAACATTTATTTTCAAATTAAATTGAAAGTTAAAAGATCACCGGAGAGCTCTTTTTCTAATAACTGTACTAATTGAATTAATGGGTTATTAATATGAATCCCTGCTGTTTGTTGTAACCCAGGCGATTGGAGCGACTTTTGCAGCTATGATTGGGGCGGGCATGCTGGTTAGGTCGATTTCATATGAGCACAGCCCAGTGCCCAAACATCTCGCTTGGATGCTCCATGCAGGTTCGTAAGATGAAATATTATTCCATTCTGATGTCCCACTCCCTTATTTCTCCTTTGTAGTTGCCTCGGTTTAACACTAGATGGCAGTCATTTACAGGCTCAGCGGTTCAATTTAAAACGTACACCACATGATGACATATCTGTTTAGCTGTTGTTTATTTTGACTTGGGCATTCATCTGTCTGTTTTGTTGTTTTTATTGACAAGGTGTCATGGGTGCTGTCATCGCACCTCTCACTCTCCTTGGAGGGCCCCTGATGATGAGGGCTGCCTGGTACACAGCAGGCATTGTGGGAGGTCTCTCTACTGTGGCCATGTGTGCCCCAAGCGAGAAGTTCCTCAATATGGGTGGTCCGCTGGCTGTGGGCTTTGGAGTGGTCTTCGCTTCCTCTATCGGTTCGTATGTTGCACTTTCACCCCGTAAACTCCGTCTTAGTTTCACTACACAAAACACTGAAAATGAAACTGCACGTCGTGGAGAATGAAAGGGTGTGTTTTCACCGGCACCCCCGCTGTGCCACCACAGTCAGTGGTCTCAGTTAAAGAAATAGAAGGGCGCAGTTTTTAATTGCAGTGTTGTTGAGCTGAACAAAGTCTGGGCTATATATATAGGCCATTGTTTGAGGGATGTAAAATACAGGCTTCTATTTGCATAACAGCAGTGCGGTGTTTGCCACTGATGACAATTAAAGTATATTATAAAAGCAAAATGTCACTTATTTAAATGAGACCATGTGTAGCCTACATAGTGAATGCACATGCACATGCACAGCATGAAATTTCTAATGTGTGTTTTACTATGACAATGTGTCATGTCTGAAATGTTTTTTCTACACAAGATGAGAACTTCACATCAGTGCGTCATTTTTCACACAATCCATTTGATTTATGTAAATTAATTTCCGGTGCTGTCACACAACAAGAGAATATCTGTATGAATAAATTTCCATGAACTACAGTAATTACTTGTATAAGATAATATATAGCTTAATGTCTTCATCACCATGCCAGGTAGTCATTTACTTATAAAACTTTACTGGCTTCATCATCTACTTACAATTGTCATACTTATAATTTGGTTAATGTTATAGAAAATGTAACGTCATGATGTGAAGATTTCTTAAGTTTAATATCTGTGCTTGTCAGATAGTGTAACTACAGTTTGTATTTCCTCACACGTTTTTATTTATTCGATATTACCATTTCATGAAGATAAAACATTGTACATAACCGTCTAGTCGTTGACATGTATGTATAGTTTTTATTTGCTTTGGCGAAGAAACACAGACTGATAATAGAATTTTCATTATTCAACAGATGTATAAGAAAGTAACTCAGTGGCAGCTGTGCACACTTGAGAGAGCAATAACTAAAGTGTTTTTTCTGTGACACCTCAATTTCCAAACAGAGCAGAAGAATCAAAGTGCAAATTATAATGCTTTTGAATGAACTAAAACGATTTGTTCAGATTTTGAAAGGCAAGCTTCTTTGTAAACAATTGGAGATAGCCATACATCACTTTCATTTTTGTGAATTAATTAGGAAGATGGTTCATTCAGTTATCGACATATTTTCATCAGATATTTAGCTGATTGGTTCTTTATGCATCTAAGTTCTGTTATAACTATAAATCCACCACTTTACAGGAACCGTTCATTCACTCTAACAGAAAATGTCCCTGTGTTTTCCAGGATCAATGTTCCTGCCGCCCAGCTCAGCATTTGGAGCAGGTCTTTACTCGGTGGCCATCTATGGAGGCCTGGTCCTGTTCAGCATGTTCCTTCTCTACGATACACAGAAGGTCATCAAGAAGGCCGAGACGCATCCTCTCTATGGCGTGCAGAAATTTGATCCCATCAATGCGTAAGTCACTCAAGGAAAATGTATTGAACACTTCGAAAGCAGTTGTTTGCAGAACATTGTTATTTAACATATATGTTTATTTATAAAATTACTTAACTCTTTAGAAACACTAGATTTTATGTTTTTTTAAGACAAATATGTGTTTTCAAGGTTGCTTGTACTTATTCTGTCCATCACAACAGCTCGATAACGCCTCAAATTGATTTCAAACCAGATCAGAGTTTATGATCAATTAATGCAGAAAAGCACTTAATATCATACATTTTTTTCTGTAATTATATGTATTTGCATTAAAGGTGAGTTTAATCCTCTTCTTCGTCTTACAGGTGTATGGGGATTTACATGGACACGTTGAACATCTTCATGAGGCTGGTGATGATTCTGTCGGGCGGCGGCGGCAGAAAGAAGTGAACGGCGGCATCCTGACACCAACCTCACTTTGACTTTTCCACAGAGCTGAACAAAGCCATGTTTCATTATTAGCTGCATACACCAGGTGTCATTCTTAGCGCCTGTTCCTATCCAGCTAGTACATAAACAAATACTTTGCAAGTGTGAAGAGGAGGATTGCGCTCTCTGGTGCCTGCTGCCGGTGAGGAAGTCAAATATTTGTGCATTCATTAAACAGACTGAGCTCTCACCTTGATTGGGAACGTATCTGTTTTATTTGAGGGGTCACGGATCATTTTACCTGCTTCAGATGTCCTTTGTAGTGTTCGTTATGTTTTCTATTTATTTTCTTTTGAATCAACAGGAATCTGGTATAAGCAACAGAAACAACACATATGTCAACTGTTTGTAACTGCTCCAAATATACACGGAAATTGCACTTACGTGAATAAAAGGGTTTAAGAGACTGACTTTAGTTCATGTATTTCTGAGATATGTTCAGTTATTTTAATGATGGAATCTCTTAATAAACAAATAAAGTCGATGGTTTTCATCAAATGCTGTGTCTGGTCATTTGCAGTTTAATTTTAGGGTAAAGTCCATAAAATGTAGTAGAGCAGTGGTTCCCAAACTTTTTACAGTCTCGTACCCCTTCAGACATTCAATCTCCAGCTACGTACCCCCCCCCCCCCCCCCCCAGAGTTTATAAACAGAGTTTATCTATCAATTGTCAGTTATCAATCAGTTATTAACCATGATTGTCAGTTCCTAATCGATTGTCGGGAGAATTAACGATCGATTTTTGATTAATCGTTAATATTTTATATTAAAATGCACTATTTATAAGCTCTGTTAAAATGCAGTGAAAATATAGATCTTTATTACAAGGTGAACAACTCTTGTGGCAGTTAAACGGGAACCGCTCACTGGTTACACTTGAAAATAGGCGCTACTGTTCTCTTAAGCCCCGATGAGAGCAGCAGCTAGCCGCTGTGAGCTAGCTGGATTTGACGGTTCTCGACCTCTCAGTCCGGTGGTTGTCACCCCTCACCCAGAGCCAGCTCTCTCTGGGTCCGAAGGGGCTAGCTTTTTGAGCTAGACCTCCTACTTGAAGAGAGCAGTGGACTCCTCAGGCGCTCATGGAGACGTATAGCTTCGCAGTGTTGGCAGTGAACGCAACAGAATTACGTCTATGGCAAAAGGTCATCTAGGAAATTCTTAAGGATCAATTAATCGATTGTCGATTAATTATGCCAATCCCTTTTTTTTACTAACAGTCACTAACCTACCTGTAACTTTTATTGGCAGTGTAATTATTTTGCTGAATATGGGTATACGTGAGTATTTTTGGCAATGCGACTTGGCTATTTAGACTATTTAATATTGAATGATTATTTATAACTCAGTTTGAAAATGTAAATGGGCTTTTACACTTTGAAAACGCAAATAAAATTTCTCCTGTACCCCCTGAACCACTTCGCGTACCCCTGGGGGTACATGTACCCCAGTTTGGGAACCGAGGTAGTAGAGGAAGATATTTCATTTGTCATAGAAAAATCACAGGTCTTAAAATGTTTTTATATCTATATGATTACAGCTTAATTCTATTTTAGCTGCTTCAGTTTCCGGGGTCCTGGTGTTGTTCATGTTGGCCCACTGCTGAATACAGCAGAGCTATTGTTAATGCGCTATTCCTGCTATGTTAATTATATGGGAAATACACCTAATGTAATTTGAATATAAGAAATCATTTAAGATCATTTTCATTAATCTATTAGTTTCTACAAATTGCTCTTTTTAAGATGGAATACATTTACAGAGTTTTGATAGTCATTTTCAAAAATGTCTTATAAAGTCACAATGCAGGGTATTTATAATAGCGTTTTACCAGATGTAAATGGATTTTGATTATCTCTTATATTACATAAATAAATAAAACTTAAACTCTATGTCCATGCTGGGATTTCTAGTGTAACAATGTGGTCAAATTGTCACTTATTTATAATCTAAACAATAATCAAACTTTAGGTGCACAATATAAAAAGATGTATGGGTTACAGCTTGCGATGACTTTTAAAGTAAGTTTATTGACCAACAAAACCAAATAACCGGAGCAGCAGCAAAGATTAATCCTGATCTATGATTTGTCACTGCTCCTATTTAATATCTCAAAAGTTGCCTATGTCATAATTTGCCGTCCTCCCCCCTCAGTAGTGGTGACCAGCCCCTGAGGGACCAGCGGGGGTGCACCTTGTATTTGCCTACAAACGGTAAGTGTGTAGCAGCAGCAGATGACAAAGGCTTAGCATCGTAATCCTCTTGTCCACCATCTGCCTGCTCCTCTAAAATTAAACCTCCAAACCAGGGCACTCGCAACAGATGCTAACATCTGTAAATGTGCAGGTGCTTCATTAAAGCACACATGCACATGGAGCACACAGCTGCCGGCCAGTGTTTCAGTCCCTCCGATCATGTTCATGACAGGTGTGACTCATGTGTGCTGTGGATGGAAAACCACTGCAGATGGGGGGGATAAAGAAGGCAATAATGGATGAGTAGGAGGGGAAAGCCTCAGTGTGCAGGGATCTGCCATGACTGGGGATAAAAGTCACCCTCTGTCAGTCATTTTCAGATTGATGACCAATATCTGGTTGGTTTCCAAGGTTTTTGCTGCTTAATATCGGCTTGAGCCACTGTGTGTGTGTGTGTGTGTGTGTGTGTGTGTGAGAGAGAGAGAGAGACATTAAAGAGCCTTTTGTGTCATGGTAATAAATTCACCATTTAAACCCTCAATACGTTAAAAACTCCAGCACTTTGTCATTGCACTAAAGTTTACTGAATCCCCACTCAAATATTTTATGTCAACTTAATATTTATCTGCAGACATTCATGTTCCCCAGAGGATTAATCCTAACAGCGTCCCCTGACCTTTTCTCCTAAAGTCAACACAAAGTAGACCTTAAAAGTTTTTTGTAACGCTACAACGCTACCAGTATATAACTAATTTGTTCAGTTCATATGTAAATATCAATTATTACATAATAAAATAACAAAGTTAATTTGAGCATACCAACAATATATTGCTGATATGTTCAATTTGATTAGGCATATGCTCGGATAGTTATTTATTTATTTAGTATTTAGCCAGGTTTTTGAGGTTTGTGTCCTTAAGGCTTAAGTATTTCTGCTTTATCCCCTTGATATTAATCTACTTTATCTTAGTTTAATCTACTTTATAGCCTATTAAATAATTGTAGGCCTTGTAGTCTACTTAACTGAAGTAAACAAGTTGTCAAAATTACCTACAAGAAAAACAATTGAACGCGGCAGTTTGGAACAAAAAAGGATTTATCATAAACCAAGACAAAAACATATATCATGTTTTTAAATTGTCTTGTGACATTGTTTTTTTCACAGTCAAACTTCACGTTAACAAGGAGTCGTTCTTGGATTCAGGCCATGGATTTATTCTGGTGAAAGGAACAGATTTTTCCTGGGCTGCCAATCAGTGAGGTGTGTACGAGCGAGTCACTGAACATCACACGCTATTTTTATACCTGTGAATACAGGAAGGCACGACTCTGCACCTCGAAGTGAGTAAGATCAACTCCTTGTGATTGCATATGATTAGAAAGGCACAAGTTCAAACATCCCTCAAGGCCAAAGCGTGAACTGAGTTCCAAAATAAAAAGTATGACGTCTTCGACCGTCATCAGATGCCAGGGAAGAAAAACGAAAAATCGCTCACAGAGTTTTTCTTTTACTGAAAATCTGATTCGCTGTTGTTTGGTCATACTCTCGATATTGAACACAGCTGTTTGTTCTTGACTAATTTAATCAACAAAGGATTCATATAGGAGCTTAGTGGAGATAACATCCTAAATTTAAAGGGGACATATTATGAAATTCTACTTTTGTTATGCTTCTACACGTTCATTTGGGTATCTGGCATATCTACTGCCCAAAAACTCTGGAAAAAAAAAAGTCTGAGAGAGGGGCGGGGCACTCAAAACCGATCAATCTGAGGAGGGCTGTTTCAGACAGGGTAAAAAGGGTGCTGTTTTCAATGATCCTTGTGGTATTTTGACCAAAATATGTTACAGACAAGATAACAACATCTCTAAACATTACTTCCGGTCAGGTGAAAGACCCATCGTGGGTCGTGTTGTGCCTTGAGACGAAGTGATTGACGGGCGACTGGGTTTCCCCGGGGGAAAGTGGACTGCCGAGGTCAAAGAAAGCCTCTTGGCTTTATATTAGGTCCATCAGAGATCCACAAGTGGAGCTCAGGCTTGTGTTGGTCAGTGAGCTGCCAAAGAGAGCAGCCATGGGAAGCTTAGGCCACTGGGACTTGCTTTGTGACTAATGAGTTTGGTGAAGTTCTTTGAAAACACCAGCACAAGGAGCCAAATGTGCCAAGTGTCTCCACAGAGAAACACAAACCACCGAACTACAGAGGATGTTGATTAAATGTTGTAAACCTATGTGCACTTCAGCATCTTTGATTTCCAACACCTCATTGTGATTCTAAAGAGGTGTTGAATCTAACAAAGCCTCTGATTTAACAGTAATCATATGGCAGTGCATCATGTGCACATCGTCATGTGTGCAGAGGTGCGAGTATCACACCTACACTGTGTGAAACCCTGAAACTCTATTCCCTCCGTGTGCAGATTTCTTCTTCAGAGGAAATCGGAGTGAGAGCACTGGGCTGGAAGACGCCTGCGGAGGGAAGGGATGCGTCACTGGATTAGTGCCTGAGAATCTGGCCCAGCCTCTTCCCTCCTGAGCCACCGAGACTCACCAGAAGGGCACCGACACTCGCAGCTCGCTGTACCCCCTCCACAAAGCCTTCCACATGAGCCAGCCAAGCCTTAGCTTCCCACCAGGATGAAGAAAGAGAGGAAAACCAATGCTTTACTGTTCCTCCTGCTGCTTCACTTCACCTTGGGTAGGTTCTGTGTTGCGTCTTTGTCTGTTGGTAAGACTTCTTGCCTCGCTCTTATCTGGTTAATCCTCTAAAGCGCAGAGGGAATGATCATCTCTGTGCCGACTGTTCTCGCTGCTCCTACTTCATACTAAGACGTGTGGTTGTTTGTGTTTTTGATAGCAGAGATTTAAATCCAAATATATTTGTAATTCGTGTCCATCCCTTTCCTCCTTGCTCTCCCTGCTTTCGGTTCCCACCCTTTTTAGCAAGTGAGTTCAACATCTATCTATTAATTACATAAACATTTCCCCTAGAAATAGAACCAAATACTAGAAAACTATAATTCTGTGATAACGTCTCTTCCACTCAGATAACAGTTATTTTTTTGTTTGCTTTAAAGGGCAATCAGACTATGCTCCATATTTTTATGACAATGGACCCAGCAGCACAAGTGGGAACATGGCCTTGTTCAGCATCTCCGAGGACACACCAGTGGGTAAGTATCACCCGATGAGGTGTCCTGGTCACTTCAACACTCACAGGTCCACGTGAGGGATGCAATCCAGGTGTTTGTTTATAGCCATGAAAAGATTGCACACGTTATGAGGCGGCGGCTAATCACTGTAATACCTTTTGGATCGTGACGTACGCCAAGACTAACGGGAAGAAGACAATACGGGCGGTGACTCATCTGACCTGATCGTCAAACAAACCACTTACACTGCATGACGGAAACAAGGACAAAGTAGAATCAATTAAGTCTTTGAAATCACCTCGTAAAACGTGTTTTTAATAAAAGCCTTTTACTAATTATTGAACAATTTTAAGGAGCAACATTCCCTTTATTGTTATTGTTTTAAATCTGTGTTTTAATTTTATTCTTCTATTAACCTTGGTCCTGAAGAGTTTCAATCCTGTAAAGCACTTTGTAAATAAAGTGTATTATTATCATTATTATTTGCACATTTGCTGCATTGTTTGAAATGGAGATAGATATGTCATATCTCAGTTTTGTCTTTTGTTTCCGCGCAGGCACACAGGTTTACATCCTGAACGGCACAGATCCAGAGGGGGACCCGGTGCGATACGATCTGACTTTTGAACAGGGCTCCAAGGAATATTTTAGGGTGGAAGCCAAATCTGGAAACGTGACTCTGGTTCAGGAGCTGGACAGAGAGGTGAGACTTAAAAAACGAGACTTCAAAAAATAACAATGACTCCGCTGTGGCTGGGCGTGACTTTTAATTTTCTCTCTGTAGAAACAAGCTGAGATCTCGATGCTCGTGAGCATCACGGACGGTCGAAATAAAGTAAGCTCAGTGATAAGTGCTGTGACATAATAATACAACATCAGGAAATGTGTCATATTCACAGTCTAAACTGGAATGTGTTTCAATCTGTAGAATTATCTGTCTGATCACTTTTAGTAAATTATTTAAAAAAAGGTTGCAGCTTTTGTTACAGTGCAGTTATTTTCATTCTTGTTTGTGTTCTTGTTTTCAGGTTATTGAGACAGTGAGAGTTTTTGTCACTGACACCAATGATGAACCACCTGAATTTCAAAACCTGCCTTTCCTCATCAATATCCCAGAGGTACAAGGCATCAAACACATACACCTGCAGAGAATCCCCTCTACATGTCCAGCTGTGACATGAACGACCATGACCACTTTATGATTTTAAATCTCTCGTCTCTTTGCCAGGACACTGCTCCAGGAAGCAGCATCTTCAGGGTCGCGGCAGTGGATAAGGACATGGGCTCGGGAGGCAGCGTCTCTTATTATCTACAGGTAACTTTACATTACTATACAACTTTACCTTTTCATTGTCATGCAGATGAATTTCTTAGTGAATCACATGATACCAAAGCACATCTTTTCGTACGATTCTTTACATAAATAATGATAAAGAAGTAAAGGTTCAGTGCGATCCCCAACTACCATCATAGGCCCCCTCTCAGAGTAGTTGCATCTATCGCCGTCCCTGATTGGAAGCTTCATGTTGAATTTCACACATTAAATCTTGCTTGATGCTTCTTAAAGGTCCAGTGTGTAGCATTTAGTGCCATCTAGTGGTGAAGTTGCATGTTGTAGCTGGATACCCCTCAACTCCCCTTCCAAACATGAAACAGAACCTGTGGTAGCTCTCAGTTGTCATAAAAACTCAAAAGGTGTCTAGTTTGTACAGTCTGGGTTACTGTAAAAAACATGGCGGCCTCCGTAGAGAGGACCCTATCCAGATGTAAATATAAAGTATTTAAATATAAAGAGTCCAATCTAGAGTAAGGAAAACAACAATTCCTACAATTTAGACGATTACACACTCGACGAAACATCAACAGTATTTTTTTATATTTCATTTCTGCCAATAGATCCTGTTCCTCTAAAACGTACACACTGAACCTTTGACCCCTGCACCCTGGAGTTCACCCTGAAGTCTGCCAAACAAGTTTATTCCCTCAGTCCCCAAAGCTCATCTTAGCCTTTTTTTTTCACGCTTTCTCTTTATCGTTCGATCCCGTTTCCACTTCAAAATCTGTTAAAGAATATTTTCTGTTTCAATCACAAATGCTACGTTAATATCCTCCTTGTAATACCGCTAACTGGGCTCGGTGTGGCCAGAGCATGTGCGGGTGTGAGCGGAGGTCAAGCTGGCATCATGAGAGCTGACATGTGGAGAGAGGAAAAGGGCATTTGAATGATGGGACAGTGTGCGGCGGGTGGAAGATTAATCTCATACCAGAGAGCAGGGTGGAAATGGTGTTACCTTGGCGGATTAAATTTCAATTACATTTGAGCAAGGCATCGGAAGTTTAATAGGGGCTTAGGTGTTGGTGACAGCTCCAATGTTGTTCCTGCTCATGTGTTAAATGTGTAGAGAGCGTATCCTGCTGGGAGTGCATCGAAAAAAATGTCAAGGTCAAGTACAGGCATTGCTGAAGCTATGCAAAAAATCAAAGGGCGTGTGTGTTGTTGTCGTAAACACAGCTGTTTCTGTGGCGTGTTCTGCATTTTCCAGACCTCACAGTTTGCCAAGTTCACCATCGACGGCAACAGCGGGATCCTCCGAGTCAAACCAGGGGAGACTCTGGACTACGAGACCACGCCGACACATTTCGTGACAGTGGTGGCAAAGGTGAGAAGTCGCTGGTACACTTTGGGTTTGGGTCTGAAACACACATCTATCAACCAGCGGGCAGTGTGGCTAACATTACGAGAGTTTAGGAATCAACCACAGCAGGAGCATTTAATTCACTTGTTTACTTCTACAAATGACACAAGGCAACACTGAGGGTGCTGATGGCCAAAGTTCACGGACGGTTCAGTCAAGATTAAGCTTCCAGAACACGTTTGCTGAGCTTCCTCAGTCACTACAGGTGAAGTAAAGCAGCCTGAAGTGCTGACAGTGTTTAGTCAACGGGATTAAACTCAAGGGCACCTCAGTTTTTTGCTGCGGACTGCTACACTGTAGATACTATCACTTCAATGACTTTTATGATACTTACATGTTGAAGCTATGATCAAATTTACATATTACATTTTTGGTTTAATTGTTGCCATCAGTTCAGTTTGTCTTACTGATGTTAAAAAAACACAGCCATTCATTTATTTGTGTGATACTGTTGAGAGAGTAAACAGAAACAAACCTGATCAAACCATTGCATGGACTGTATTTAATGAATGTATATCGTCCATCATTATATACAGTCTATGATTTCAACCAAGAAGTATGGTTATTCTTAACTATTGGAAAACTAATCTGAGCAGTTATTTATCTAAACATGTGGACAGTTTAGAAGAAAAACAAAGGCCATGAGTTGTATTATATTTTATTTATTTGGGATTTAAATCTAACTTTCTATTATAGTATCTATAAATTTAGATTTGTTTCTATGAACATTATAAAATTGTTTAACTTTGTTTCCGCAGGACGGTGGAGGAAAGTACAAGGGGAAGCATCAGGTGTTGACCTCCACAGCCACCATCACAGTTAATGTAATCGATGCCCAGGACATGCCTCCATCCTTCGTGGGGACCCCTTACTTTGGCTACGTCTACGAAGTCTCAGTTCCTGTAAGTCCTCCTTTGATTCTCCGTGCAGCCATGGTGGTGATCAGGATGTTGGATTTTCTCATTTAGTCCTATTACTTTCCTGCAGGGATCTGAAATATTCACGGTGTACGCCAAAGATGGAGATCAAGGCAATCCTAACCCCATCCATTATTCCATAATGAACGGTGAGAACCACACACGACAAACTCCACTTTGAGCTGTGTTGTGTATTTTCTTTTATCTCTTTTTAACTTCACCATCAGTCTCCTGACACATTCACAGCATCTCTGTCTTCACCTTCCAGGTAGTGATGGTGTCTTTGACATAAATAGCACCAGCGGATGCATCACCCTGACAACTTATCCGTCTCTTCTGAAGAATGAATTATATGAAATCAAAGTCAAGGTGATGTGTTATTCCTTTATGTTAATCGACTCTTATAAGTGTAATAAAATGTGTGTATACGTATAAATGTGTTATTTCAACGTCAGGCATCTGAGATTGGACCAGAGGATCGGCTGGTTGACTACGACATGACCCTGGTGACAGTCCGCGTGGTGGATCTCAACAACCACCCGCCGACCTTCTATGGAGAGAATGGACCACAGAGCAGGTTTGAGGTCACCATGTATGAGCATCCGCCTGCAGGGGAGATCCTCCGGGGCTTCAAGATCACCGTCAACGACTCCGATCAGGTGCGGTTATTCCCAAATTTCACACAATGATCTTTTGATTTCCTCTTTAGAGTCAAGAGTGTGTGTGTGTGTGTGTGTGTGTGTGTGTGTGTGTGTGTGTGTACAGAGGCTGGTGCTTGTTGAATTGTATTTCAAATGTCGTGTTGAGTTTGTTCCCCTGATGACAGATGCACTAATACCTCTAGGTAAAACATTGCATAAATATCTGCCAACCAGCCTCAGAGGTACAAGCAGTTATAAAATCTGCCAGAACATCATCTGCCAGATTTATTTTACCTTCCTTTTTGTTTTAAAATCCATCCAGTTTTAACTGAGGTCACTTTGAGTCTGACGAACCCTCAGGTTTATTGATTTTTTCTTGGCAGCTCCGCTCTTTATTTATGTAAGTGATTCACAGCTCCTATGTTTATTTTGTTTTTCCCTTCAGGGAGCGAACGCTAAATTTAAGCTGAGGCTCGTGGGGCCGAGTCGAGTGCTGCGGGTGGTTCCCCAGACGGTTCTCAATGAAGCGCAGGTGACCATCATTGTGGAAGACTCATCTGGCATCGACTACGAGAAAGGATCAACCCTTTCTTTTAAGGTATGATCCCCTTTTCCTACCATCTCTCCTGGTATCTGTTATGTGCTTCACTTATAGACAAGAACTTATTGAATTTCATGTTTTCTTCGACCAACAGTCCAAACCCCAGTGATGTGTTGTTGTCATGAAAATTATTACCGATAAATGTCTGCAACTTAAGTTCCAATCCAACACACAAGTTCATAGTCCACAGAGGATGAATCCTAATACCTTTTGAGGATCCACTGACTTTTCTTCTTGTTACATCCATAGTTTATCAATGTTATGTCAACATTTAACTTTGGTTTACGATTAATGGACTAAAAAAGTTCAATTCGCATGAATTGTTCTCTGGGAAAACTTTGAAATGTGAAATAATTGCTGATTCGGATAATTTATTGGTTCTTTCCTGACCTGTAATGCATCCTTTCACCAAATTCCATGGAAATCCATTCAGTGATTTGTGTGGGATATTGCTCACATACAAATAAATGGACAGGGGGGAAATGTAATGTCATAAATGGTATTACCATAACTCTAAGTAGTGTTACTGGCTTGTTTATTTCTCTTGCACTATCCACACTCTGGCCATTTATTACTGTTAAATCTATTTTACTGCAAGTAAATATAAAAAACTAAATTCAATATCAGACGGTTACTTTAAAATGATGGTTAAAGCCTCTCAGAGCCACTTGTATTTTTCCTGCCAATCAATAAACTCATAAATTGACTGACTGAACATTTCCTCACTGGTTTAACCACACTTTGCATGTGTGTGTGTGCAGCTGCTGGCGGTGGAGATCGACACCCCCGAGCGCTTCAGTGCGACGGCCGACATCGTCATCAACCTGCTGGACACGAACGACAACGTGCCCAAATTCACCTCCGAGTACTACATCGTCAGGGTCCCCGAGAACTCCCCTGGAGACTCCAGCGTCGTGTCCGTTACAGTAAGCACATCGTGATTAAACTCTGCTCTGACCTGACCAGAGAGATTATACAATCCATCAGTCCTCCAGTAAACACGTATTACTCAGTGGAGTTCATTAGGTGAGAGCAGGTGGTTGCCAGACTCAAACAAGAGCTCAACACTCCCTACATCATCCATTGTTCTTCTATGTTGTCGCTCCTCCTTTGGAAATCACCACGTGACATCCTCACATCTGCTGTCACTCACACCTCGACTGTTAATAATGAAAATATTCACACATTTTTCTCATCCTTTCTGTGGCACTGTGTATTATCCTGCGGCAACTAGATCAGAGCTGCACAGTGTGTGGGTAAAAAGCTTAATTTTGCCCCAAGGTTAATCACGCCGACCTACACCTCTATCCCTAATCACAGTCCGCCCCACCCACCCTGCATGAGCTTAAGACCCCGGCTCATCGTCAGATCCAGTAAAAACATCTAATCTGAGTCACCTTGTGGGAGTTTTTTTTTTGCCCCTGAATGTAACTGTATTTAATGCCATTGATCAGATAGGTAAATATTCTTGTTTACCAAGTGTATCTTGTAGACCAGTGTCCTGCTGCTGATCTCTGTCCGGTTTCTTTTTCCTTCAGGCAAACGATCCAGATTCAGGACCATGGGGTGAAGTCAAATACACAATTTATGGATCAGGATCAGATTTGTAAGTTTAAAAACTTTCCCTCATGCTTCTTTTAAGTTTGCTCTGATCCGACACTTCACCCTCGCACCTGCACAAAACACCTTTCACAGAGTAATGTGTATATTTATAACACAAGTCACGAGGTTCAGGGTGTTTGGCAAAAATTTCTCCGACAGCACACATGTCCTGATTCATCTCTGTCTCTTTGATGGAGGAGGTGAGCAGGAAACCAGTCTGATTGGCCCCTCCGCTGCACAAACAGCTCGCTCTAAAATGGCCGCAAGATGCTGGCTAATCTCCTAATTGGATTGGAGGGTTAAAAATAGGCAGCCCAGCCCGTCTCACATAAGGAGAGCCAATTAACATGCAGTGTGACAGCTGGAGCCACAGCTCTTGCAAAGCAAGGCAGCGTGCGGCGAAGGGAAAGTGAGAATTTATGCTCGTCTGCAGGCAGCGAACCGAGTTAATTGTGCGAAAGTTATCAGGAGCGAGGCAACTTGTGAGATTTCACAGTGCAGAGTGAGACAGAAAGGACGACTGAATAACAGCAGTAAAACCAAGGGTGCACCAGAAAGTGCTCTGAGAGATACGTGAACTGCAGCAGAATCCTTTCAATTTGTTATTTTTGTTTTATTATTATTGGGTATTTGAAGTTACTCTGAAGTTGTAAGGTTTTGTCTAAAAAGCTGACGGCCTTGGGGAACATTGGCGCAGTCTATCACATGGCAGGTGTTCATCATCAAGCATTATCTTCTGCCACCTGAGGTTATAATTAGTTCTAATCTCATGTTTTTGATGTTTATGTATTTTAAGGAGAAAATACAATAATATAAACGATATTCTAAAAAGAGAATTCAATAAAAAATCCTTTAAATCTGAATATATTATTATTATCATAGCTTGTTATTAATATTTACTGTAACACATACTGTAATAACTTAATCAAGCTCTAAAGACCTACATTAAAAATAAGAAAAAGTAATAACATAAAATATCAAGAGTAATAGTAAGTATAACAATTGCAATGGCTTTTAGAGATAAATAGTTTCTTAGGTCCAGAAAAAAGTTGAAAAGTTTTTGCCAATACATCTTGTATTCCAACCAATCTGACCAATTCCAACTTTGTGTAAAATGTAGCTGAAATTGATGCCTTAGTTATCAATTTATAAATTTATCAGATCAAGAAAAGTACAGCAAAGACAAAAAAAGTAAGTAGAAATTAACCTGAAATTAAAAAGATGAAACAGTCAAAGGAACTATCATCCTAACATGCTCCTTCACCTGCGTAACAGGACAGTCTGCATTTCAGGGTGAATTGTTTAAAACCTGAGTCATGTGCAGATTCACAGACAGGATGTGAATATCACCTGCGCTGTGAATTATGACGCCCTTCTTAGAAGCTCGTTGAGTGGGATGTGTTAACCACAGACGGCTGCGGTCGTGACTCATGGCCCCTTCTGAACCTGCAGGTTTTACATCCACCGGTTGTCAGGCCTCATCTCCACGCAGCCCTGGACCAGCCTGGACGCAGAGGTCAGGTCCAAGTACAACTTCTACGTCAAGGCCGAGGACTCGGAGGGACAGTACAGTTTGGCCGAGGTCTTTGTCACCGTGCTCGACATGAACGACCACACTCCGACATTTGATCACAAACTCCTGGAGAAGACCATGATCATCGGGACACCGGTCAGAGTGGAGGTAGATGATGCTGCTTCAATTGGGTGTTCGTGCAGAGCAAAGAAATGATTATAATATGGAACCGTTCTAACTTTGCTTCTTCTTACAGGCAGTGGATGAAGATGCAGAGTCTCCAAACAACGTGATCGAGTACTCCATCATGAAAGCCGATCCCGACAACGCATTTGACATCAACGCCGACACCGGGGAGATCCAGCTGAAGTCGTACATCAAGTCCATGGAGATTGTGCAGAACATCACCAAGCAGAAAGACTGCAAGTGGTCCCTGGTGGTCCAGGCCAGGGACCGGGGTTCTCCTTCCTTCAGCACCACAGCCGTGGTCAATATCGACATCACGGAGGCGGTAAGACCTGTTTCGACTCGCAGCACGCTCGCAGCGCTTTCTACTCCAAGCCCGAGCTGTAGATTCAAGCTGCTCCACATATGATAATAGGCCTTATTGCTGTGCAGCTGCTCATTCAACATCACTTCATAACATTTCATTTACGTTCTTTAAAGGATAATGTTTTTTTATGCTTTTATTATTATCAACAAGTCCACAAACCAGAAATAGATGTATCCTCACAACATTTTGTTTCTTATTAACATTATCAATTAGTTACAATTTTTTTAACAATATATTTTTTGAAAATATTACTTGTTATTCCATTAATACATTTTCCAACAGTTCCTAACTTTACAATATTAATTTATAATAGAGTAATTCATATAAACAGGTGTTTTTATTTCATAGATTATGTTATAAATGTTGTTGATAAATATATTTTAAGCAACAGGTCCAAGGGGACTTAGGTCACTTTTTCACAGCTTATTAATTTATTACATTGCGCTTATGAATAATAATAATAAAGCATTACTTCCAACTTTAAAAGTTTTTTTTAAGAAGCCTTTTCAGAATGTAACACCTGTTTCCCTTTATTTTTTTATATAGTGAACATGGCCATGACAACAATTCATAGTGTCATATTTAATTGCTTGGTCTTCTTTTAGTTTTGAATAGTTTTGGGTGATAGAGGAATAAAGTACAGGCTGTGGGTGTAGATTAAACAATATTTGTTAGAGGAATAAATTAATTCTGGTTTTGGTCTCTTTGAAATATTTAATATAAACAAACAGATCCATTATCCTTTAAAGTTTTTGTATCCATGATTTTTTGTAATACTTCATGTTCTCACAGTGTTTTCATTCCTTCACTCTTCATGATGAGATGACTTCTTGGTCTTGTGTCTGTGTCTCTGTGTATCGTGCTTTTCAGATCAAGGGCCGAGTTATTTCTTACTTCATGGGCCTCAGCAAGCGTCCGCTGACTATTCTTGGAATTTGTTTAAGCGCTGTCACGTCCCTCATTTTACTGACCACCTGCATATCCACAATCCTCTACTGTAGCGCAGTGAAAAGGTCGAGAATCAACCCCGAGAGTAACTATATCAAAGTGATCCGCAGAGTCAAGTGAGAAATACCTGACTCACGTTCCACTATTCATTCATTACCTTTGAAAAGGGAGAGAAAGATATGACAATAAAATAGAAAAATATTTTCTATTTTCCTTTTTGAAAAACTTGTATTTTCCTCTCGTAATGTGATAAGGATTTTTATACGAAATCCCACCTTTGGTCATTTGAAATACTCATATTCATTATAATATTAGTTTATCTGGCCACATGACAAAGATGAAGCCTCTGAACCGGGAACCTCGCCTCTACACCTGGTTTAGGTGAAGATCTAAACCAGGACTTGTTCATTTCTCACACAACCATTCACATCACTCATGTTTTGGTGTCCTGAACTGTCCTCGCTCTTGTTCAGCCCTCATCAGTCACACGCCAAAGACAAACCCTCACACACCGCACTGCCAGACGCATTCCCAACAACTCCCTGTAGTGTGTTGTGCTTTGGTTTCTTAGCTTTGCATCAGCAGTCCTGTACTGTAGGACAGAGGAAGACGGATGAGTGGGTGTGAGAGTGTCGCATGGTCGGTAGATGTGTTGATTGGGGTTCCTCTGTCAGTGCTTTTCACATTCATCCATCATGCTTCCATGCTTCAGGCAAATGCTGCGCTAACATTTGCAGTCAGTCCCCTGGACTCGATTTAAACTCTTTCATTTGTGCTCTTTTGCAGACTCCTCTCAAGGGGCCTATGGCGGCCTTTTTAATGAAAAGTAGGGACAGTCCTATGAGAGCTCTAGGCATGGTCACTGTTATCATTAGCGTGTTGGTAGGGGTGACGGTCTTGATCTCTACGGCTATGTACATGCGCAACTCAAAGTCCAACAGGATCATGCCGGCGCGTCGCATCATTAAGAGGCGACCCAGGGACCAGCGGCACTGGACCTTCCAGATGCCCGTCATCAAATTCAACAACCCTGCAGAGAAGTTCCAGGTGGGCGACCCAGAGCGGGACACGGGCAGCCCCAGGACGAAGCCTCCACCCCCCAGCGCTCCTTCTCTGCCCCCTCCACCCCCGTGTTACACACGGCCGAGTGAGAGGCCCCGGGCGGTCCCAACAGTATCCGGTGCTCTGGCCTCTAAAGGCTCGAAGAAAGTTAAATCGCATCGTCGAAAAGAGGGAAACATGAGCTCCGCTTTAGTGTCGGAGCTCAAAATGAGGCTGGAGCAGAAGATGAATGAGAACAATCAGGGCTATTATTAAAAAACACGTCAGGTTTAAGGCTTCTCAGTGCGTTCTTTGACGACTCCACTGCCCTGAGCTCATCTTCTGACCAAGAGTACTCACCTGAAGCTCGTGTAATGATCTGGTTGAGTGGGCCTTACTTTAGACTGGGACGGCATAAGGCTGTAACAGGAAGGTTTGCAGATATTTATGTCTTAATATGAGATAATAAACAATGGGATCTACTGCATCCTTTGCTTAGATAAGGAGCGGAGAGGGCTCGAGTCTGCGGGTGGTGCGGCCGTAGATAAATCATTACACTGACATCTTGAGGAGGATTACATCATCTTAGGAGTGAGAAGCATCACTGTAATTGACCCAGGGAGAGGATTTACTGAGTACACGTCGGTTACATAACTTCCTGAAAAGTGAAACGTTCGGCACTTTTCAACGCGAGAGGGATTTCACCCGATAAATCCTAGAAATACGAAATCTTCTTGCTTGACAGAGCATGCAGCTGAATGACACAGTCATGAAAAGCCTGTTTATATAAAGTGCTAAAGGACCTGTGTGTTTATGTTTTTACTGTTTCACATCAGCCGCTTGAACTGAGAAGTTGCTCTTTTGTATGATTACAATGTGCCACTGTAGGTTTTCACAGTAACATGAGCTGCGTTGCTTTTATTGATTTGACTGTGTGATTGTAGAAAAAAATGCTTTTATATAAATGTACATAGGTCCAAATTTCAAGGTACAGCACCTCTATTATTTTCATCATTTTGAATGTACATACAGTATATGACAAGATATGAATGTTACAATAACAGGAAGTACAAATAAAACAAATGTAAAAAACTAGCTCAGATTTCTATGTATATAACTTGCTTGGACATTTTCTTTATAGATATATATATATATATACAATTTAAATATAGAATCTGTGACAAATATTTAGGCTCCACACACACACACATACTTTCACTAATTTTACTCTTCAATGCCTTCAATTGTAGGCAAATAAAGTTAAATCGCTGTAATAAATATTTATAAATATGAATATCCATCAGTCTATATCTTAACTAATATCTATCTTAGATAAGTTGATATAAAATTATATATCTCACTATATATTACATTTGCCTGGTCCTACAAAGTAACATATTTGTACCGTCTTTGTACCGTCTTGTTTTTGAATAAATATTTGAAAATAACGTGTTCTGTGCTCTACTTTGTCCAGAGGCTGCATTAGTAAAACTTTTAACACCTCATTTCTCTTTATTTGTGTTAAGTTTTTAAAGTTTATTCAAATTTAATTAAAATTAGGATATTAGTAAAGAAAAAAAGTATTTAACGTGACAAATCTTTGCTTTATTTACTCAGGGGGGATTGTAAATACAGGACTGTTATTTATCATGGAGTATTTTATTGGTTTTATTGGTGCGTTTACAATTTAGCTGTTAAAAATCCTACATTCTACATAAGCTATGTGAGCTAATAATTATTGCGGTGTGGATATAATGAATACTAATGAGATGTTACACATCCTCTCTGATTGTCTGCACAACTGATGTACAAATGGAAATATAATTTTCCCTCTGCCTGGGATTCAGAAACTCACTGTAATCTGCTTACGAGTGTACGTATAAATGCACGGGAAAACACCAGTTACATAACAAATCTTCTGAGTGATTGTGCTGAATAAAAACAAGCATGTCTCAGCATTCACCTTTGGTTTCTCTTTAATCCATGTCAAACATCATTTCATTCCATTACAAGATAAGCAAATCTGGCGTCTGGGAAAAGAAAAACTCCCAACATAAGTCCTCTGAAGCATAAACTCACACATAATAAGCTCTATTAGAATTTTATTTGGTGAATTTAACAGTGAAATATACCCATTGTTTTTTTTTTATTATTTAGAAGTGCATGTCTCTGTATTCAGTATCAACACATTCAGAAACAAAAGTGACACAAAGAAAATATTATATCAATACATTTTACAATACACTTTATGTACAAGAACATTAACACAGATATTAACAATCCTTAGAATAAGGAAGAAAGGCCTCTCCATTTTGATATTTAAAATTTTCAGAAATTTAAACTATTTACAGGATGTCTTTCTACACAATGTTGCAACCTGCCATATTTACCGTTGCATTTAAGTCACGTTTCTACAGCAAACGTAGTTATTATGGAAAATGAATACCTCAGGTTAAGGGTTTGGGGTTAGGGCTAGGTTTAGGGTTTTTCAGAAAATAAGGTGTAGTAGTGAGCTTAAATGTAACAGTAAAAGATGAGCTAACGCGGTAAACATAATGTTGGACTTTGATTCTAATACAGATGAGCCGCACTTCCTCCTTTGGGCCTAGCCTCAGCCTTCCCCCTCGTTTTCGGATTTTCCTCCGAGTCCTTGCACAGGCCTTCCTCGCTGGTCGCCTGCAGGCTGTCGAAGGTGCCCTGCCTCTCCGTTCCCTGCAGGTTCCCTCCGTGCCTCCTGCGCCTCCTCCACAGATCCACACAGCGCTCAACGCAGTTGAACCTGGCCTCTGTGGTGCAGGCGTACATGCCGGCCGGCACCGCCAGCACCATGGCGCACACGATGACTATGATGTGGATGAGCCTCTCTCTCTGCTCCAGCTCGCTGATGTCATTTCCCGTCACGAACACGATGCACTGGCCATCCCGCGGCGGGTGGTTCTTCAGGGTCACGCACACCTCATACTTGGTGACGGGGAGCAGGTCGCTGACTGAGTAGCTGTTGATGCCGGGGCCGATGTAGATCGTCTCCTTTTTAGGTGAATCATATTTGCCAAAGTGGATGGTGAACCAGGTCTCAGAAGGGTTGTCTGTCGCCGCGTACCACTCGAGGGTGATGCCGTACACCGTCTGCTTGGCGATGCGCATTTCAATGAAGGCGTTGTCACCGGATGACAACATGCGGACAGGCGGAGGGAGAGGGGCGGAGGAGTTGGACGAAGGGATGTCGACCATGATGCTCACAGAGGAGTTGCCGATGAAGTTGTTGGCCATGCAGGTGTAAAGGCCGCGGTCGGCCAGGTGAAGGGAGGGGATGACCAGCTGGGAGGCGACGGTCTCTGCATCGATGTGATTCTCCGTTACTGCAAGTGAGAAAACAGAACATCAGAGTCTACAGCATTTAACTCACAGTTCAAGATATCTCTCACTAAGTGCTTCCACAGCAGGTTTACAGCAGTTTAATGGATACAAAATCTTACCAGAAAATCCTCTTTTAATCTTCAGACTGTACATCCACTGAATGGTCGGGTCTGGTCTGGCCTTGACTAAGCATGTAAGCGTTGCATTTGCCCCGAGAGGTAAAGTTATGTTAGTCTCCGGGGCAGAGGCCACGGGCTGCATGCATGTTTTTAACTGGATCTCGTGGAAAAACTTGTCCGCTTTGGAGACGGGGCCTGAGCACTTCAGATAAGAGTTCATCAGGATGATGGGAGTGCTGATGGTCCTGATGAATTCAACAAAGCCTTTGAGGCGGCAGTCGCACAACCAGGGGTTGTCATGCAGCGCAATAACCACATTGGAGACCAGCCCTTCTTTCTCCCACGCTCTCCCTGCTGCTTGGTAGAGAGGCCAGTTAATGAAGACATCTTTTGATATGACGCTAAGGTGATTGACGGATAAATCTAAATAGGTCAGGACGGGTAAGTTCCTCAGAGCGTGTTCAGGTAGGACGTCCAGTCGATTGTGCTTCAGGTCCAAAATCTTGAGTTTCGGCGTATCCTGAAATGCCGTCCAGGGCACCGAAGTCAACTTGTTCCCTTGTAGCCTCAGCTCCGTCAGGTTGGCGAGCCCCTCCAGGCTTTTAATGTTCATCAGGGTGATCTCATTGAAGTTGAGCCAGAGGAACTCCAAGGCACTAACTTTAGAGAAAGCTCCTTGCTGTAACTCGGTCAGGTGGCAGTTTTCAATACGGACCTTCCTTAAATCGTGTGGGATGTCCTCTGGGATGTGTCCCATGGAGGTTTCCATACATAGTAAAGACCTAGGATGGTAAGACAGGATATTTAAAGATAAGACGGGCTAACACAGAGAGTATTTCATCAGCCCACATTTTAAGGATATCGTTTGTAGATATTAGAAAAAATTGCAAGCATGGTACATTCAACACCCATGTCTAAACCAAGACACCCTATTAGAGTTTGTATAGTTTCAGCGGTTACTTACCTTCCAAAGATATCATCTGTGCAGGAGCAGCCGGTCAGACAACTCGATGATCCAGGGGCGATGACATAAAATACCAGAGCGATGCGTAATGTGACATAAAATGCCTCCATATTACCGGAGGAGCATGTGGAATAGGCCTGTGTGGGCAAGACATGCTCATAGCCTGTGTGGGAGAAAGCCTATTACCTTAATCCTGCTTGACGTAACACTTAAGACACCAAATGACATTTGAGACACATGGGAAGGTGTATTTATAGCGATGAGTCCACTTTGTCTATGAAAACAATTGTCTGATCGGTTTAGAGGCATAACAGACTCCACAAATGTTTTGGTTTTTCATTCCAAACTTGGTTATGTTTGATTGTGCTGTTCCACTTTCAGGAATGATCCTAAAATGCTTTGCTGTCGACCTAATTTAATTTATTTGTCCCCCGACCGAAGCGCAGCCGTGGACATGGCAGGAGGCTTCTGTGTGTTCAGTGAGCCGGAGCCCGTCAGGCTTAGCGGCACAGAGAGGGAGGGCGGCAGAGAGACAGATGTCTGGAGAGGACCATAACCTGACCTCAATAATCTGAACACTGGTCGTCTCTCAGGTTGTTAAAGACAGAATCAGCATGTAGAAGCAAGTGTGAAAACAGAAAGAATACACAAGGCTTAAATCTTTTTTTTTCTTTATTGTCCAAGCTTTTATATGGTTTAAGGGCATCATAAATCCATTTTCATTTGTTGCTCGAAACATATAAAACCTCCCAATTATTTATTTTTATTATATTTAATCATGTACCATTTTTTTAAGGATTTTTAAGTTTTTTTACTAATCTACGACAATACCTGTTAAGTTAAAGCATACAACAATCTGTTCGCTGAAGATGATTTAGGTTTGTTATTGACAGATACATATACAGAGCTAAGTGCTAGCATTAGCATGCTAACATGCTCACATTATGCTAATATGTTCAGGTAGAACCAAGTTCATTAACATAGTTAAGTGGGTTAACATGATAAACTTTGCAAATTGGCCCTAAAGTAACATACGTTTTTAGACGAGTTTGGGACTCACCAAAATTCACCCTGAAGAGGCGACTTGATTATTTGAACCAAATTTTTTGGCAAATTAATCCGCTAGTAGAACACTACAGCGCCTGTAGCGTTTCAGTGACCGAGTAATCTGTTTACTTTGTATGTTTACGTTCATTAAATCCCATCTTTGTATGCACTTGACATAATAAGTTGAATTTAGATGAAGCTTAGAAATATAGATACCATTTTCTGAAATGCGAGAAAAAAGCCTGTAAACATTCATCAATAAAAAAAAGTATTTATTTGTATACAGTAGATTCATACATACACATATTTCAGATCAAAAATATTGACACTTTATAAAATGTAGTGTGTGTTGGGGTTATGACCCAACAGTAAACCTTGCACATAAACAAAATAGATACAAAATAAATTCTACATGACATCTGATTCATTATGTCTCTAAATAAAGGTTTTAAATAAAGACTCAAACACAATGCCGAGGTTATATCTTGGAAAAATATTTGGATTTCAGACAGTATGGGGCATTTCAACATTTCAAGACAATTCCCTCTGTGAAACATCACCCTTAAAAGTGCATGATGAGTTTAAAAAACAAGTTTTATATATACACATTTACACCACATGTAAATATTGGAAGCCATTTTCCCTTTTTTTGCTGCCCACCAAATAAATGGTGGATTTTATTCCCACAAGGCTGTAAAACAAGTCCTGACAGAGCTACCAGTGTCCTCTGAGCACCGTAGATGAACTGTTCACATTACAGGCTGTGATAAAACAAAGTGCATCCTGTGGAGGTTGAGGCATATGTTTGGTTTTAGCAGAAGTACTCGTTGGGTGGCCCCTCAGTCCTGGCTAAGGCCTCGGAGTCAACACTGGACCTCGCCGAGAGCAACCTGTTGGATTCATCAGGGTTTAGCCTCGTCAGATATTCGCCCTCCATCCCCTTGGTTTTGGTCCCAGGGCCGAGGGTCTCGAATGTGACGTACGAGTCCTGTATATCCTTGGACTGCCGCCCCAGCAGCTTTTGGCAGCGCTTCTTCAGCGCCCCGCAGCACACGATCAGTGTCAGGGGGACGGCAATCACACAGGCCACCGTTATCACCACCACGTTAATAAGCTTCTGAGTGCCACTCGCACTGGCTGCTTCATCTGTTGAGAAGATTACACACTGCTCCTTTTTCGGGATCAGGCCTTTGACGCAAACACAAGCAATGTACTTTGTTTTTGGCACGAGGCCATCAATGGTGATCCGGTTCTTTCCAGCACCCACATTGATCCGACGCATGTCTCTCTCACCGAATACAGCATATAGGACACTGAACTCTGTGGTATTTATGGCTGTGGGGGCTCGCCAGTTCAAGGAAACAGTATGGTCGGTGTCACCAATCACCTTCACCGAACGCACTATCCTTTTCTCAGGAGCTTGCTGTAAGGACGAGGCGTTGGCTGCTAAGTTACTCAAAGCATCCACATCCACTGATTTCTGGTCCGAATCCTTGCCTTGTCCCTTAGAAGCTCCATCAGAGACACTGTAGCTCTGGATTTCATACTTCCCGGTCACACCTTTGCCATTGAGCGGTTCGATGATGGGCTTTCCGGCTGAGCTAGTTGGTGGCGGAACGTATCTGGCAATAAGTTTCTCCTGGTACGCCGCTCTACCGATGCCACCAGGTTTCTTTCCTCTGTTCTTCTTGGAAACACCACCGGCTGTTTCCTCAGAGCGAAAGGAATCTGTGATCACTAAGGAGATGACTGCATCTGCGGTGCCCACAAAGTTGGTTGCTTTGCAGAGATATTTCCCAGAGTCATGGTAGGAGACCGCAGGGACACTCAGGATCGACCAAATGATGCCCTCCTTGGAAATCTCTTGCTGAACTGAAAAGTAAAAAAGCAAAAACAACAAACATTATTTGTGAGTGAAGCACACAAATAATGATTTTAATTTAATTGAGACTTTGACCTGGACAGAAGTACTTCTCCTATCTTAGCACATCTGAAATTAGCTCAGCAGAACTCACCGGTGCCGTTCATTTTCTTGCCATCGGCGCGGCTCCAGGTCAGCTCAGGGATGGGGACTCCGATTGTGCCACAGCGGAGCAGGACGTTGTTGCCCAGTGAGCTCCGAACACGAGCCACGGCCGTGTGCACCCGGGGGCCCTGGCACCGCTGCAGCTCGGCCTCGTTGAAGAGGACCCCCGACAGGCTCTCTGGATCGGCGCACCTCAGCCTGGGGTCAATGAGAGCCACGGTCGATGAGGGGAACTTCTGAAACTGGACCAGATCGTACAGGCGGCAGTCACACGCCCAAGGGTTGTCATGGAGCCCTGTAGAAGAAAACACAGTGTGAACTATTCCACCTATCCTGAAGATTTCCTCCGCACAACACTAAGACCTTGTGGGTGTAAGTTGCGATAAACAGAATGAGTCCAACAATAACTATTATTAGACTAATCCCTAAAAGGCGTCATGGTGTCAAAGAAGTGGTCGTCGTGCACAGCAGCTTAAAAACAAGACTTCAAAGTATCTTAATTTGTCAAAGCTTGTTCCTCACCGAGAATTAGTTTGGAGGATTCCGTGTCCTGGGGCGGCTTCACGCTGAGCCACATTGTGAGGACGTCAGCGGGGACAGTCGTCAGGCTGTTGCTGGATAAGTCCAGATAGGTGATATTCTTGATGTACATGGTGGCGTCGGCGGGGACGCTGGAAATCTTGTTGTTGTGCAAGTCGAGCAGCCTCAGGCTCGGCGTGTCGGTCAGGGACTCCCAGGGGAAGGAGGTGAGGGCGTTCCCGTCCAGCCGGAGCTCGTCCAGGTTGTAAAGACCTCGGAAGCTGTCGACGTTCAGTGAATTCAGTGAATTGAACGACATCCAGAGAAACTCCAGGTTGTTGAGGTAGTGGAAGTTGCTGCTGGAAATCCTTGTGATGGCCGTTTTCTCGATACGCAGCTTGGACGTGTCGCTGGGGAAGTTTGGAGGGACCACGGTGATTTCTGGATCATTGCAAAGCACGCTCCTGCAAGAAAAAATAACACAATCATTATAATTTATACAATACACAGTGCTTTCTAATCTCACGTTGCATTTGTTTGAAGGAGTGAATTTAGGAACAAGCATAAAATATGTTCTACCTACATTTTACATAAAAAATGACATAGCTCAACGTAGTAGCCTATTGTGCAGTAACAAGCAAAGGAGATTAAAGAGCAACTCCAAGTTAATCCTCCACTACACGGAGTGAGTGAATGGAAGAAAGCTGCCGTAAAGAAATCTTTTCCACGCACAAGAAAACAATAAAAGCTTCCTCTGGGGATAAATCCAAACAACACAAATGAATAATTGAAATTACAAATTACCTTGCTTTTGATCCGTCACTTAATTTGTGGAAGAAACAGTTGCACTGGGCAGGACACGAACCGCCCAACACAGGAAGAAAAACAAACGCCAAACAAAAAGCAACAGCGAAATGTCGACTCATGTTTCGGCAGCAAGTTACTAAAAGCTATGCAGCTAAACTACAGTTGAATCGGGAGCTGCTAACACGATCTAACAGGACATCAGAGGCATCGCTGTTGTTCTGCAGGCTCACAGCTCCATACTGCTGCCACCGGTCTGAATCCGCAGATAAAAAGGATAGGCAGGGATTAGTGAAGGACTTGGGTTATTTGCATTCACACGATTAGACTATTGCCTCCTGGAAGCTGATAGGTTGCATCCTTTTCACTTTTATTCAGGAGACGTTACCTTGCAATACTTAATTGGATGGTTTATTATGAACTACTCACATGCAGATGTAAAGGTAATAAAAAAAAAAAATGACTTTAGGAAAAATGTCTTCAACGAAATTCAATCATCTTTGATTTCCTTTTTTGACAATTCTTCCCATTATTTCTTTCGTATATCTTAAGTCATATACGTACAATATTGAATATTAGAGTCTATTTATTTTAAATGACAGACCGCCAACCTCACATTATGAAAGCACATGGCTGTCACTCGGTTTTAACTTTTAAGTTTTCTTCTCATTACAGATCAAACTGTGGTTATTTTCTAACGTGATCCACGAATATGTTTAGTATGTTGACAGACATGTTGTAGTTTGCATGGAGGCTACAGCTTCTTCCAACACATGACCACCAGATGGCAGCGAGTTACTCACATTCATGTTGTTGGGCCCAAACCTCAAACCAAATGTAATACCTCACCTGGATTTCAATTCAGATTCATTTCCCCCCTTTCCTCTTTTATTTGTATCATTTGTGATTCAAACATAAATTCACATTTCTCAGAGGAAATAAAAAACTGGGACAATCATATCCAATAAACTGTAGATTTTTCTGATTGTAAATAGAACAAATATGTAAAAATACCCTGCAGATTTAAAGATATGACTTGTAACAATAATTCGCAGTAGTATCCTGCATATACATGTGGATATTTTGACAAATAGAGGAGGATCTCATCTTAGATTTTCCCTGTGAATGTGTGATTCTGGTGCGACACGCTTTGCAGCTGACGGACATGTTGTCTCTGAGGGTTTTTCCAAAGGTGCAGAGGTTTAAAGACGTGGCCGTCCAGCAGGGTTTCAAATCCTTTAATCCAGTCATCTCTCCGTCTCTTATTAATACATGGCGCTCAGTGCAGGACCAGAGGGAGAAAAACTCCCACCATGCACTTCTTCCTGCCTCGCTCCCCCCCATATGACCTCAAGAGAGACACTTCTTTGGATCAGGGAGCACGAAGGAACTGATCTTTTGTCTCGAGGTACAACATGTATTTTTTCTACAACTAAAGTATTAGTAAAAGTATTTGCAAGATTTTATGTTCTACTAGTGAAGAAAGGACTTCATTATTGAACAGTTTGACAGAGCAAAAATATAAAAAACAATAAAATGAAGAGAATTTTAATATTTTTTATTTATCTTTATCAAAGTATTCTAGCTAATTAATGATGTTTTTATTTATATAATTTATTTCCAGTATTTAATTATTTAAACTGAAATTTGACTGTGTCTCCAAATGTGTTGCCTGTGGCACCAAACTGTACTCAAAGACAGCAGTGGAGTAAAAGTACTCGATTACTTCTCATCCACTCCTGCTCATCACTTGATCCTTTAACAAGACCAGACAAAGACATTAGTGTCACTTTATCTTCCTGCTGTTCCTCAGTCTGAGTGTGCGAGTGCAGTTTGTACAGTGAAACCTTTGTTCTGTCGGCAGCAGATTACAAGGATGAAATAAATGATTTGCCAAACTACCAACGTGCAGCCACTACAACAGGTTTGAGTCCTTTGATTAAAAAGATACATAATACTGATACAGTCAAACCTGATTTCTTACAATAAATCAAGGCTGTGTGGTCCCAGTTTCTGCAAAGGACAAATTTCATTCAAAAGACATTATAGAGCTGAAAGAGGTTAAAAATATGCTTCACTCCGATTTCAAACCGGCAAACGTTGACAGCTTGTGACGTGAGCACGGTGGAGGTTTTGGAAACACAACAATCACTTTCTCCTGGTTGATCAATCCACTGGGCTCATGTTCCCCCACAAGCTCTTATTTCGTCACACTCAGTTGCTGCAGTAGATTAACACGCACAGTTTTTATCGAATCGTTTGCATTGTGAAATGAAGGCACTGTGCTGTGCTGTGCCGCTGCCTGACCTCCCTCGTGTTCCCTGAGCCTCTGACCAACAGGCCTCTTGTTGGGATTCAGAACAGCTGATGAACATGACGCTGATGTACTGAATCACAAGCTCCAAACTGTCTGTTTGTCTGTGAGGGAACAACGTCTCTGCAGCCACATGAGGCCCATGTGTCCGAGCAGCAGATGCATAGTGAGCGTTGATGTTGCCGCTCTTTTTTTCCCCCCTGACGTGAGGAAGCATGTAAGTGGATGGGGACGCTCAGCTTTGAGTCAGGACAATATGGGCAGTTTGAGAAAAGGGTATTATAAGTCCATTGGGACACATCATTACTTCATAGTTAATGAGTTTGTGGTAATCTGTGCACAGATTAGTGGAGCAATCAGACTCTGCCCAAATGCTGCATTTTAAAAGCTTCGGGCCGCGGCGACGGCCAAAGGTCACATTTCCAGTGTCCTCGTTCCGGATGTGGTCAAGAGTTTACGACAAAGACATGAGTCAATTAATAAAATCCTTTTTACGCTAACATTTAATTATAATCAATTTAACTCCTGTAGGTGCAGCCTCAACTCAAAAAGATGCAGTGAAATAGACATTTAAAAGTGATCAGAGTTACACAGAGTTAACAGGGGAACTTAAATATAAAACATATAGAGGGTTTAAAGAAAAGATGTAGAGCCAACTGGAGTAAATGTTGGAGTAAATACATAATATTGGAGGTGAAGACTTGTGCTAAAAGATATTTGTTACCTCCTCCAAGAAGGTTATGATTTTTTACGAGTGTTTGTTTGTTTGTAACACAAATTAACACGAAAACCATCAAATGGATTTCAATGAAACTTGGTGGAAGTATGGGACATGTGTCAGGGTATTTTGTTCCACTTTCAAAACGAGATAGAGGGATTAGCAACATTTTGATTATTTAGAGAATTATTAATGGATCTAGATTAAAAAATCTGATGAAAAACCTTGATCTAGTACATTTTAATGTTGTTTCTGTGGCTTAAAGATCCCAAAATGATCCAAGAAAGTTTTGTTTTGCGTGTTAACTTGGGAAGAGAAGAGAATAGTTTGAAACATGAAACGTTCTTCTAAACTTTAAACGTCTGGAGTTTCTTGAGCCAGAACAGACACCTTTGTGTTGTGTTGTGTAAGTTTTTGTTTCAGTTCACAACTTTAGCTCTCCTTTCTTTTTCTTTTTATCTGATCACATCAGTTGTGTCTGCACACTCAAAGTCCAGGTTGCATGAGATACTCTGCAGAGTAATTCAAGAAATCAAATAATTTGAAGTCAAATTTGAGGATTTGTACAATCAGACCAGGAATGATATGCTGCAAAGAAACATTTCCTTTCGTAAACACTGAAGCAGATTTATTAATTTTATTTAATCTTCTCATTTTAGAAATACAAGCAAATGCATTTTCTGTGGTAAAAGACAACTCTCAGAATGAATAAACTAACAGAGTTCCTGGCTGCTCGATGAAGGGTTTAAGTCTTTGAGGATCTTTCTGGCCTCTCACATCCGAGCCTAAAGAACATCATTTCCCATGTTCCCCCTCTCCTCTCTTATCAAACTCAGCAGCCGAATGGGGGGAAAGAGTGAAAGGAAAGTTCGCCTGTTGTTTTCAAACTTCAGAGGAAGAGAACTCGACAAACTTTCAGATCGAACCTCAGCGCAGCGAACTGGCTTCGCTCGGTAACTTGTAGTTGCAGAGGTTTGCAGGAGGCCTGTGCTCGTTAGGACATTCTTCTGGGGATTGTTGAAGGGGCTTTTACCGAGATTAGTGTCTTTGTGCTGTTTCACGTGAAAGAGCCTTTATAAAGGCGTCGCGCTGCAGGAGGACCCGTCTGCGCCCAAACTTTGTTTAGTGCACAGTGTGAATTCACTGTGCGTCTCAACATGGCTTCGTTTACGTTACCGGAGGGTTTCACGGACTTTGACATGTTTACATTCGGCACAGCGCTCCTGGTCGGAGGTGAGTGGAGCAGGACCCAGGAAGACATGTCTGTGCACACGTTAAAGAGACAGGACACCCGGAATACATGTGTTCCTATAGTAAACACTTAAACTTAAAATAGCATCTTAACCACGCATCATTTACTCTCAATGTCATGAGCATAACTTCGTAAGTGTTATTCTCATGTCTTTTTAATCTCTGCTGCACCTTGAGGTGATGTGGTCAAAATTATAGCTTAATAAAGATGTCGATATCAATAAGCATAACGATAAATCATAATAGGTTAATCTTTATTTAGAAAGCACCTTTCAAAACCCAGTTAAAATGTGCTTTACAGGATGAAAAGGGAAATAATTTAAAGCAAAACAGTAAGAGACAGTAATAGAGCCCAGAGACAGAAACCAAAATCAAATGAATCAGCATTAAATGATTAAAATAGACAATAAGATCAGAACTAGGAGAACGTGCAGGGAGTTTAAGTTTAAAAACTGATTTATATGTTCCGGAGTAAAGGTTGTGGTTTTTAAACTCGTCTTTATGAGCAGAGAACGACAAACACTTTACAAATCTGACGTAGATTAGTGTTACACATCCTCACTGCGATTACACAATGTATAATTAATATATAAAAGTATATTAAACCTTAGGTATATGCCTGTTGAAGAACATTATACTGCAATAATTATGGATATTGTTTTATTACCCAGTCCCACCCTTAGCTGTTTACAGGAAAGTTGTTTCTATACGATACTTGATGGGGTATAAAGTCTCATAAATGGGGTTACACTCAACAGAAGATGAAATGAAAACGTCACAGCCTCTTTTTCTTCTTTCAGGGATGCTCGGCTTCGCCCTGAACGCCATCAGCATCGTGTCTTTCCTCACCGTGAAGGAGATGCGGAATCCCAGTAACTTCTTTGTCTTTAATCTGGCCGTGGCCGACCTGTGTCTGAACATCAACGGACTCACGGCTGCTTACGCCAGCTACCTCAGGTATCAGATTCCCTTCAGCTTTCCCTAAACAGGTGCTTTTCACTTTCACGGGGGTTGTTACCTCATTTCCTGAAGTAACCCCCACCAAAAAAAATAGGCTCAGTGTTTGATGTCAGCCACGGAGTATCACAAGCTGAATAAGCTTCTCAGTTTCATAATCCAACCACAATCCACTTTTATTCAGCACGGTAAGTTCACATTTTGCAAGAATGATAGTTACCCAACAGGGGGGTTTTACTACTTGGAACAGAAAAGAACAAATTACAATGAAGCAATACAGTTTTTTGCTTCTGTTTGAACCTCTTATATATTTTTCTCACGTGTGTCCCAATGGGCATGAGCAGGGCCTCTGTCAACCCCCACCACCCCCCCCACCCCCCTCACCCCCCTCACCTTATTTTCCCAAGGAGTGAATTATCTATGAATTACATACAATTTTATTTTGTAAAATATACCATGAAAGCAGAATTAAGTCAAATGATTAGATCAGAAATTAGCTTCTTAAGAGATTTTGCTTTAAAAGTTCACCTAAATGTTTTCAAGATAATTGTGATGGTTAAATGTATAATTTTTTGAATTTCATTGTGACATGTTGGAGAGTTTTACCTCTTCAGGGCCGGAATAGTGGGATGAATGTGTTTAATATCACGCTTTGATTGAAATGTTCAGAAATATTGCTTTCAAAAGTAAAATAGATTAAAGAAACTCTTCATTTTCAGCCCATCATATTCATATAATTAAATTGGAGCATGACAAACGTTTTTTTTTCCTCTCTAGATATTGGCCGTTTGGTCAAGATGGATGTAGCTATCATGGTTTCCAGGGGATGATATCGGTCCTGGCCTCAATCAGTTTCATGGCTGCCATCGCTTGGGACAGATATCACCAGTACTGCACAAGTGAGTACAGGATATATATGTGTTATGGCCTATATTTAGACCATCAAATTAATAATGAAATCTCTTAAACTAGAATCTTACTCACATATCTTCACTTAGTCCCTTAAATTCAATCAAGCTGCACCAAATCACATACACTCATAAATATCAGTTCCCTAAACATGCACGAAAGTTTTCATCAAGATCCATGAATTATTTTCTGAGAATTCAAGGAAAATGTTCAAAACCTAGCTCATAAAAACCCTGGATCCTCACACCCACATGACCTCACGTGTGTTTTCATTGTGCAGGACAGAAGCTGTTCTGGAGCACGACTCTGACGATGAGCGGAATCATCTGGATTCTCTCCATCTTCTGGGCCGCTGTTCCTCTGATGGGATGGGGCGTCTACGACTTTGAGCCGATGAAGACTTGCTGCACGTTGGACTACACCAGAGGAGACAGGTGGAGTCATAAGAGAAGATAAAAAAAGTCCACCGTGTCTTTCTGGTCTAGAAATGTTCCCTGAAAACAAGAAGTCACATTCTTCCATTCAATTTCCCATTTGATCTTCTCCACAGAGACTATGTAACCTACATGTTAACCCTGGTGGTGCTCTACCTGATGTTCCCAGCTTTCACCATGTGGTCGTGTTATGATGCCACCCACAAACACTTCAAGAAGGTCCATCACCACAGGGTAAATCCATCCATCCATCATCTACACTGCTTGGGGGACCCATCCAAACTGAACTTTACGTGTAACATCTTCAATAACACACCAAACTTTTTTTCTTTTCCAGTTCAACACCAGTTGGCCGTTGAGGGTCATGCTGATGTGCTGGGGCCCCTACGTCCTCATGTGTATCTACGCCTGCTTCGAGAACGTGAAGGTGGTGTCCCCGAAGCTGCGAATGGTGAGCGATTGTTTTGTTTTGATGAAAGATATGATCAAGGTGGTAAATAAGGCTAGAGGTGTCCCTTTATCTGGAATTGCGCAATTGAGAACAATGCCCAGAATTTAAAAATACGCTGCAGAATGTAATAATCTCTCATTTAATTCCTGTTCTCATGGACGTACTTGTCTCCTCTCTCAGATTCTTCCAGTCATCGCGAAGACAAATCCGATCTTCAACGCCCTCCTCTACTCGTTCGGAAACGAGTTCTACCGAGGCGGCGTGTGGAACTTCCTCACCGGACAGAAGATAGTGGATCCAGTTGTGAAGAAGGCCAAATAAAAAGGATACTTCTGGCAGAAAGTCAGGACCACATCATTGTTTGCTCTCATGATAGGTTCCTCACACTGTTTGGCTGGGTAAGGTAAATTGTCACTGTTGCCTGTACAGTTGTAATATTGTCACGTAGATGAAACCCAGGATGATCCTCACGCTAGATTCGTGTTAATCTTAAGAAATGCTCTGCGGGACACTTATCCATTTTCAAGGTACTCGCTGCATTGCTCCTCCGTCCATAATAAAACCACCATGTTGCTGCTCTTCTACTTGGTGCTCCATCTATTCACAGATGCCTCATTTCAGCAGCTGATTCCCTTCGATGAGGCGAACACCGGCATTTTACTAAGAAGAGTAATGTATTGTGATTTTGTTGGGAAGACCGCTTGAGGTGATGTAACCTCTATATATAGGAAGGAAATCATTTCCTGTGTTAAGACTCTGTTAAGCGATTATGGAGTCGTCAACGTCTAAGGTAACGTGAACGTAATCACCTCTAGGCAGCTGATTATGGAAATCTGTACACTGATAGTTAACTTCGGCTGATATTTTGGTTTTAAACATTTTATCTTTAGCTAAACTTTTTCCTTTATATATTATATAGAGGCCAATGAAGGATGAAGAAACCTGCCTGATCTAAATAAAGATCTGTTTGTTGGCAAAGAGGTTGTAGATCGAATTATTGAGAGGAAGTTATGCAGGGAGAAATTGAAGGAATTAAATAATATAATTGTTTACAGTGACAAATGCAGCCACGTGTATAATACCAGCATTAAAATATACACATTTGAACACATTTCCTTGTCTTTCCTCAATATGGTATTTGTCTCTGTGGCCTCTTGTCTGCTACGTCCGGTGTTTAAGTGTCAGCAAGGCCGCAGACTGAATAATTCTCCTCCTGCTCCCTGATCCCTGAGCTGCTAAATACAGTTGTGCGTGCACTCCAGAAATAAGCAGAGTGAGACCAAGTCTGTCTCACTAACCTCAGAGGTGACTGATGTTCTTGCCACTCAGTCGTCAGCAACTGAAATCCTCTCACCGTCAGTGGGCCGCTTGTCTTCCTGCGTCACTGCTAAGGAAATGCGGTCCCTGATATAGTTCACAGGACTTTAGTTAGAATAGTTACGCACAGTCTGTAAGTCTCGACCGGGAGGTCAGCAGCTTGTCGAGCACATTCCTGTGCCAAGGCCCATTCAATGGACGGCAACACATTTCCCACAGTCTTAAATATTAGAATATAATTATTCTGTGGGAGATGCGTGAAAATGTCAAAAGACGCTCTATCTTTTTTAACGTGACTTTCTGGTAATCTAGTATTTTTTGTGTCATCTATCTGACAAACAAACAAACAAACCAACGATCAAAACATAACCTACTTCGCAGAGGTAATAGTAAAGGGGTCTGATAACCTACATGATTCATTTGTCATAAAACATAGTTAAAGAAAAGAAAGAACATTTTAGGGGTTCTACATTATCTCTCTTTTTTTAATAAAGAAGAGGGAAATAGAGAAAACTTAAATTCGGTGTAGAAACATTGAAGAAACTGAGCGTTATATAGTTCAGGTCAAAGTAATTAGTTTAAAAAATATTGTCAACGGTAAAACTTAATATTCTTTCAACAAAGTCTTCATCTGTGTTTGATTGTTAGTTTGTCGCATTTCACAAAACTTACTCAACTGATTTCCGTTAGATTTTGTGGAGGGATGAGACGTGACCCAACAAAGAACCCATTTAAGTTTGAAATGGATTTTCTTTTACTTTAACTTCTGTACATCCTCACATGAGCCACAGGCATGACAAGATTCTTATTCTTGTTATCTTACAAAGAAAACCCACAGATTCAGGTTCAATCTTTATGTTCTGAGTCTATTAGTCTGTTGAAAATAAGCTAATTGCTATAAATTGAAAGAAGTGAAGTCAGGAAGTGACCTCAGGAGTTATGATAAGCAGCCGACTCTTCAGTTACATGTCCGTCCATCACATGAACAAATAAGCAGGCTGAAGATAATCATGTACTTCCTCATACACTCCACAGATCTATGTTAATTTGGACTGCTGAGGTGTTTATCAAGTGTCGGATTAGCTTCAGTTTCTTGGAAGGAGTCGTCCCTCTGACTGACGGCCGATTACAAGCCAGTGTTTTGTTCCAGTGATCTAATTCAGTCCGAGCTGCAGATAGAAGCAGCAGTAATAGCATCAAGCTCACAGGAATGAAGGAGGACGACTTGTCGATTTAGCCTCGTTGAGCTTCCTTCCAAACCCATTGTACAAACAAGTAGATCTGATGGTTTTCATTTGGCGGAGACAGGATTTAGATCAGCATCCAGACACTGGGACAGGGGAAGGTGCCCCCGGCTGCAATGATACAGGGGGTGAGGCCAATGTGAAGCCACGGTCACAGACAGATGGTGTAAAAAAAAAAAAAAACACCAGAGGAAAACGTCTGTCCTTACGCAGCAAAAAAAGCAGCAGCACACATGGCTGCGGACATGTGATATGTTCAGAGAGATTTAGTTAATCGGAGTCAGATTTTGACCTTAAGAAGTCAACGACACCAGGGACGCAGCCAGAGATGTTGAGTTACTGAGGTTGTTAGTTTCCCCAACACACAGAGAGATGTTGGACGAACAAATATCTACAATCTGTTGTTAAAAGTTTCTTTCATAATTGTTGTATTCAAATCGCCAAGTGTATTATTTTATGGAGGTTATATCTCCTCACATGATGCCGCTTCAAAGTCTTCTACACACTGGCAGAATTGTTACATTTATATTACTATTTGCAATAAAGATTAAAAAAAACTTTCATTTCATCCAATTTACCTCCAAAACAATCCAATTTAGAACTATCTAAAGATGATAAAATCTGCCTTGACTAATATTCAATACGCAGCTTGTTTAACACTTTTAAATAAAAAATGATTATATAAAATCATAGGATATGACCATTATAATGATATCTACAGTCCTGAAGAATATTATATCCAAACCAATGCAAAACACTAATTAAAAAAATGATTTTACACTTGTAATATTTAGAAAAAATGGTGTAATACGTTTTTATAAAATAAAATTATATTTATATTATTTTTATATATATATAGATTTTGACATAAGAAATAAAATACATTGGGATTTTATAAAAAAAAGAAAAGAAAAGAGGATTATGGTTGAAAAGCACTCTATATTCCACCGGCTGATGATCTGTTTAAGTGCACATGACAGCTGCTGAGCTACAGTGTGGGAAAGAAATAAAAAATACTTTACTGACTAAAAGTTGGAGCCCACAGGTCACGTTAGGACAACATTAGTTTCGTAAACTCAACATGATGCAAAACAGAGGTCGGGTCAAAGGTGAGCGTGAGAGCTCTTTTAAATGCCACACGTTGGAGTCCATGGGTCAGATTAGATGACAGGAAGGAGACAGGTCACATGATCAAAACAAAGATCTTACATAACGCTAACGTGTTTGTTCAGAAACCATAATCACGTCTTCACAACACCAACTGGGTCAAAGCCGTGACGTGCAGTAGATTGTTCCTGAAAGCATCTTTAAAGGATTGCTGCTGATGCCAAGTTACTAGAGCGATTTTGTCCTGGGATTATCCACGTGTTCACATCTCTGCACCGTCAACAGTATAAAACCTGTTTTATTCAAGAGGAAAACCAACTGTAGCAGGGTGTGTGGAGCAAAGCTATGATATGAAAAGTGTTTATCTAGCAGCTGCTGCTGTGCTGAGCTGCTCTCATTAGTGAAATTGGGCAGTTATTTCCTGTGTGGTGTTAATCCCCCTGTTGGTGAATTAATTCTGCTCTTTTCTGCATCAAATCATCCACTGAACAAACTGGAACCGCCCCTCGTCTGCTCACACAGACCATCATCCAACCTCCTGCTTTATGTCAACAATCATTTGAAAGCATTAAAAGATGGATATTTATTCAGTAACTTAGATTGACTACTCCTACTTTGAGCTAAGGCCATAAGAAAAGAGTTTCAGATTCCCAGTGCGTAAAATAAAGAGATGGAGGATTTGCCTTGTGATTTTGTGTGTGTGTGCTCATTTGTTATATCAATTATTCCTTGAGAGACAAATACAACATCTTAGAAAAACTTCTTGGATTAATAAAATCAAAATACAGACACATTTACTCGGTTGCTGCCTCTATCTTAGTGATGCTCCACTTGGTTTTGGATTTAGCTCTAAAATTACACATTTGTTATTATATGCAGGTCTTCACTGCCCTCTAGTGGCAAATAATGATAGAACTGTCGACCATAAATAAAAGAGCCTTTTACAATTTAACAACATGTAACGATTTAAATGTTCTTATTTAGCATTCACAATAAATAAAAATGTTTTACTACATGTAATATTTTTCGATTTTCATATTATTTAGTCTTACGTGACAATGATAATTTTACGCACTTTTTTTACGTATTTTACGTATTGTCATTCATTATCTCTTTATAATGGCTCCATATGGTGTTCACAGAAGGAGTAAGGGTCACTGGGAAACACATTTATAAGCACATGCATCCTTACACCTATCATCCTAGCATGCTATAATTACATGTATGTATATCTATGTTGCTCATATACTAAATTTGATGACAGCAAATAAAGTCTTGCCAGGAAAAGAAGAAGAGAATAAAAATTGAAAAACTGAGAGAAAATAAGAAGTGTGTTATCTTTTAAAAGGACGAAACGGTAAATTTAAAGTTATTCTTATTGTGTGTAATATTAGTTTGTTTTAAAACGTAAGAAGAAGCTTCACACCGTTGAGTTACTGAGAAGATTTTCATTGGCGTCTGTGTGTACTTTTACATTTCCACCACAAGATGGTGGTATAGGCTCATTTCAAATTTAAGAGGCTCTGCACATGGACGTGTGTGTTTTAACTGATTTCATCTCAGGACCTTGGATCTCTATGTGAAGTCCTGTTATATTGAGACGTTGCTTTTAAGAATGTTGCTATTTCATGGTGACACGTGATCAAACTAAATGTGATAAACGTGTGAGAGAAGATGCGGGTGCGAAAAAGCTGTCCGCAGCTCGTGGTGCTGAAAGCTCGTCAGCTCCTGCAGCAGTTTGAGTCAATGGCAGAGAAAGTCCCTTAAAAACCTTGAACTGAAAAATTTAACTCAATTATAGATAGATATTTCATTAAGTCTTAACATCGCCAGTAGGGGACTTCTTTAAAATATTATTTGTATAATTTGAGATTTATTATTAAGTTTATATTAATTTTGTGTTCTTTCGTTTTCAGAAGATGTCTCTTGTGTCTTCGCGTGTTTTGTTTTATTTGTACCTTAGTTTCAGTTTAAAATCAGACTGATGTCCTTCCTGTACATTTATCATTGCAGATATCGTCACTTCATGTTTATGCGTATATAAGTGTTTTTTTCCACGACTCCAGACTCAGGAGTCACGCACTGGACATTAGAAGAAAGAAAAAACCTTTTCTTTCGCTGCTCGTGTGGAGGGGCCGAGATGCACTCACTGGATCTTATTGGTTGAAGTTATTGCTGCCACGGTTGGAAATTAACATAAAGGAGGCGAGTGACGAAGGGACCCACTTGGGGGCAAGCTGCTAATGCGTCATAGCGCTTGGTGAAAAGGGGGGAGACAAAAAAAAGCGACTAAAATAGCGGAGAACCAGCGGGTTAATGTGCACCAATGGCCAAGAAGTCACTGGTGGTCTCAGAGCAGAGCGCAAAAGTGCCACAGGTGATAGGAGATATGAGCACGGGGATGAGAGTCTTGGAGCGTCCGCGGGCTGGCCAATAAGTAACAAAATCGCTCGAAACAAACGTTGCCATGTAAGATTAGCGACCGAATACTCTGCGCGGTGCAGAAGAACCTGCGACTTCACCACGTCACTTCTCGGGAGATCATGAAACAAAGTCGGATGGGGCTGAGGCGAGGACAAGTTGAGGGAGCTGAAGAAAGCCATCTTCGCCGATGAAGCAGCCAAGTTCCTGTGCGCCTCTCCCTTTACGCACAGGCGAGGTGAGGACGGAGAGCATCGCTTCCATGTAGAGGAATCACCCATGAGTCATCCGAGGTGCTGAGAGATCGGCAGCAGACGGGGAGAAGCACAAGGACCATTTTCTAACCGAAAAACTTATCTTTACAAAAAGAAAAAAAAGCACACCATGGAGGGAGAGGGGAGATCCTCCGGGCTGGCGAAAACTGCCGCCTTAAAACTGTCCGAGATGGGAGAGAAAACCAAGCGGCTGGGCACCGCGATGAAGGATCCACAAGGGCAGAGACGGATCATATTAGTGATTGTTTGCGTGGCTCTCCTGCTGGACAATATGCTCTACATGGTAATCGTGCCAATTATCCCAGACTATCTGGCTGAACTGGAGATTGAGCAGTCAGCGCACGTCCACCTAGTGATTCACCCCAACTCTTCAGCCAACAGCACAATCCTAGACAAAATCAACAAGAACAACTTAGACATCCAGATAGGCGTTCTCTTCGCCTCCAAAGCCATCCTGCAGCTCTTAGTCAACCCGCTGTCCGGAACTTTCATAGACCGGGTTGGATATGACATCCCGCTTTTAATTGGACTCTCGGTTATGTTCGTGTCCACCTGCATATTTGCGATTGGGGAGAACTATGCGACGCTCTTCTTTGCCAGAAGTTTGCAGGGCCTGGGCTCTGCTTTCGCGGACACGTCTGGGATCGCGATGATCGCAGACAAATACACGGAGGAGGGGGAGAGGAGCCGGGCGCTCGGCATCGCCCTGGCCTTCATCTCTTTCGGGAGCCTCGTGGCGCCTCCCTTCGGGGGCATCCTGTACGAGTTCGCGGGCAAGAAAGTGCCCTTCATCGTGCTCGCCTGCATCTGCCTGGCGGACGGTATCCTACTGCTCACCGTGATCAAGCCCTTCTCCAGCAGGACTAGAGAGAACATGCCGGTCGGCACCCCCATTTACAAACTCATAATGGACCCGTACATAGCTGTGGTTGCCGGTGCGCTCACAGTGTGCAACATCCCCCTTGCCTTTCTGGAGCCCACCATCTCCAACTGGATGGAGACCACAATGCACTCCTCTCAGTGGGAGATGGGAATCACCTGGCTCCCAGCCTTCTTCCCTCACGTGCTCGGTGTGTACCTTACAGTTAAATTGGCAGCGAAGCATCCACACCTGCAGTGGTTTTACGGAGCGTTGGGTATGGTTATCATAGGAGCCAGCTCCTGCACAGTCCCCGCATGCAAAACTTTTGGGCAGCTCATCGCCCCGTTGTGCGGTATTTGTTTTGGCATCGCACTCGTCGACACCGCGCTGCTGCCCACACTCGCGTTCCTGGTCGACGTGCGTCATGTCTCGGTGTATGGTAGTGTTTACGCCCTAGCAGATATTTCCTATTCGGTTGCTTATGCTATGGGTCCTATAGTGGCCGGGCAGATAGTGCACAATCTCGGGTTTGTACAGCTCAATCTGGGTATGGGTCTCGTCAATGTGCTTTACGCACCAGCCTTGTTGCTGCTGCGCAACGTGTGCCAAATGAAACCGTCCCGCTCAGAGCAGGATAACCTGTTAGAGGAGGCTCCGCAGGGGCTGTACGATACTATCAGGATGGAGGAGAGGAGAGCCAAGAAGAAGGGCTACAGCACGGCAGGGAACTGCCTGCCAGTAGATGAAAATGGGTTTGACCCATTCGGAGCACAGCGGTCCTTGTCAGAAGAGTCGTCCGGTCCGGAGTACACTTAGTCCGGCCACACTCTTACCACACATTCCACAGAAAAGATTTGCAGGCAGACAGGCTATTATAATCTAGTGAATTAAACTTTTATGTAAGTACAGATGTGCAATATAAACACCCAATCACCAAAATCATGATTGTGTGACCCGTTCTCCAAAGTTTACTTCTTATTTTCTTTCTCACTGTGATTTCATTGTGTCGAACAAGTCTATGTATCGTTTGTCATGAACGTATAACTGGAGTTTTGTGAGAGATCTATCAGCTAACGTTGAATTTGTGTGTATTGTTAAAAAAAAGATGATATAAATAGTTATATGTGCGTATGAGATTATATGGGACCAAGTATAAAGCACATTTCCCCCTTACACAAACAGCCTATATTTTTAGTCTATGAGGAAAATGTTTTTACTCGCACATCAAAGGCCTAATTTTCCTTGGTTTTCTCTTTAAAGATTCGTAAAAAAATATATACATTTTAATTTTTAACAACTGGGCCGGTTTTTTATTAGTTTTATCTCTCATGTTTTCTGTTGTTGTTTGAAAGTAAATGTACTGTAATAAATGGATTTTTGTAAATATGTGGATACACATGCACAATGTAAATTGTAAGAAAAAATACGTGGACCTCTACAAAGTGACTGTGTGTGTTTGTGTGTGCGTGCGCGCGTGTGTATGTGTGTGTGTGGGGGGGGATAAAGTCAGTCTCCTGAAGATGCACAAACATGTAGGCTATTCATTTACCGATTGTGGTTTTAATAAATCTCTGTTTGGATCCGTGACTGTGGTGACTTATTTTCATTCTCATACCACAAAATTGTGGAGTTTTTAGGTTTATTTTTCATTAGAAATATGAATAATGTTGGTTTTAAAAATGACATGGATTATTATTCTGTTCGTTATGGACGCATTCAAATATAAAGTTTCGGGAAATTATCTCAATTATGGATTTAGTTTGATGTAAATGGTGAAAAAGGCACGAACTTTTCTCTTGTGAATGAATAAACACTGTAAAAAATATAACAGATATGTGATTTCCACAAGTTCTACTTTGTGACGGTACACACACACACAAACACACACACACACACACTCACACACTCACACACTAAAGAAAGAGCGCACATAGACGCATGTGAACATATTAATAAAAATAAACTGATCCAAATGTTTAATAAATTATGCTTCAGCTAGTAGTCGCATCCCATACGCCTGAAACGTGAATCTGACAAGAATGAAGTCCTCACAGTGACGGAGAACTCCAAAAACACACTCTCCCCGGTGTATTAACAGTATTATGGGATCTGGGTGGGGTTTGAGGGCGGTTGGGTGGTGGTGGTGGTGGGCTGAAGCTGTCAGATAAGATGTTCCTCGGATAGATGAGGATGGGAGGAGTTTCGTGCCTCGAGGGGGAAGGTAGACGCAAACACCTTCAGCAGCTCTTTTTTTTTTTCTTCTGCTTTTCCACTTTTAACGTGGAGCCGCAGCCTTATGGCGAAGTGCGCAGGGCAGCGAGGAGCAGCAGTCCGGCGCCGGAGCGGAGCTTCACTCTAATATGGGATTTCACGGCGTGCGTGGACTTGGCAGGCACATGCACACTTCGTTGAACTCTACACCGATCAGGTAAGGCACCTCTTCTATTTATTTCTCTCTTTCAAATGATAACAATGGAGATCTGTGTGTTTAAAACTTATCCATTGTGCGCAAAAGTCCATTCACTCTCACATCGAATTTGTAAAGTGTTTCATTCTTTAACCACTTGATTTGTTTTCATCCAGTTATATTCTGATATACAGAATTACACTTTATATTCCTTTAAGTAATATTCTGAGACTGTGTACAAATATTTTCCTTTTATTTTATTTATTCGAAATACAGTTTGGTATACTGAGATGTTAATTAAGTAAATGTTTAAGAGATACTGAGTCAGTAGTCGTGAGCTATGAGACGCAGCTGGAATTCAAGGACACAAGCAACAAATTGCATTAGGCTGAGCATGATAAAGAATAGAAGCCTGTTTGGCTCAACGTCAGACAGCAGCGTTTATAGCTCCATGTTTCCAGGCCTGACTTCATTCACCACGTTTTATATGTTTACTGTTTTATTATATTCAAGTGTTTTAATATGCTCTATTCAGGGAAAGCAGCTGAACTCGAACCACCTCCAGAGAGTTTCCACTTTATTTCCACCTGAGCGGAATAGAATGCAAATATGCCGATTCTACAGAAAGAGACGGCCAGAGACCGAGAAAACCAAGTATGGAAATGTCCCTGATTATTTTTTTCATAGCCTTCTCATCATCTTCCACATACAGTTTCCCTGCTGGGGGAGGTCGCTGTCCGCGGTGCTGGAGTTCACAAACTGGCGCAGATGGGTTTCAGCACCAGGGACAGCGCCACCTTCCATTACATAATTGGCCGCTAGGGGCGAAAGTTGCACAGCAGGCTTTTCATCCTCATGAGTTATGAAACCTTCATTCAATTTCTGAGATTGAATGTATATATTTATATAGTGCAGTTATTTAATAAGCTCTGAGGCAACTGAGGATTATATTACAATCTATAGTCACATTATTTGGGTTCAACTGTTTCTGAAAACAATTTGTGGGGTTTTGCTTCTCCCAGGAATCATTTTATGCATCGCTGCAGCTATTTAAAGTGATCACTACAGAGTCCCCATTTCCAGGAACCCACAGATACAATGAAATGTACGATTCTGATGTACTGGTCAATATTAACATCTTAGATCTACATGCAAATGATCAAACACCACACACATACTATAATCAATTAGCATGTGTCCCATGAGGTTGTGGAATCTATTCTCAAACAGGCCTTAGAGCTTTTAAGATGAATTATTAACTCTGCTTCTAACAATAAAAGCATGAAAGAAAAGATGAGAGGGATTTATAACTTTAACGAGGGGTATATTTAATGCTAAGCTGCTGCTGTCCTTTCATTACTCCTTATGTTTATTTATGCCACTCGGTTGTTTTTTGTGACGTCAGGTGCTGCCGAAGGTCCCGGTGCCCCCGCTGAAACAAACCCTGGACACGTACTTGAGATGCGTCCAGCACCTGGTGAAGGAGGAGCAGTTCAAGAGAACCAAGGCCATGGTGGAGAAGTTCGGGGCTCCTGGGGGAGTCGGAGAGCAGCTCCAGAAGAAGCTTTTAGAGAGGAGGGACAAGACGACCAACTGGGTAAACTCTCACATTTACAAGATAAAATAATACGCTGCTGCTCTTTGCCTTAATAGAAAACCCCCCACAAATGTTTCCCTAAATCAATTAAGATATATTTTATCTTGTCAAGTGGAAATAAATCTTAATGTGAAAGACTGCAATATATTGAATTTGAGAATCATCTTTTGTTACACTGCGAAAACAATGCATCAAATTCCCCTGTTCAAACTGATAATAAAAAAACATCTCAGATTGTGTCTCCTATATAAGATTCCTATACATCATCCACTCATGGAAGATGTGTAACCGTAAAAAAAACAACTGGTGACAAAGATTTATCAGAGCCTCTGCTCGTCCTCTGTCGCTTCAATCTCTGCTCGTGCGTCTGGTTGATCGGTGAGTCCACATCTCATCCAGCGCAGTGAAATCTATCACACTCCCACTCTCACACTGATGCTCTCTCCCACTCTCCCTCTCATCTGGCAGTGATACACTCTAATGGGTTTGTTTGTTTGTTTGTGGTTTTCTCCGTTGCCCACAGGTCTCCACTTTGAGGCGGTAACTCGAGTTCGAAAGCGTTAAACGAAGCAGAATCTCTCAAATTGCGTCCCTGTGTTTTTATTATCCAGGTCTATGACTACTGGCTGGAGGACATGTACCTGAACAACAGGTTGGCTCTGCCAGTCAACTCCAGTCCCGTCATGGTGTTTCCCAAGCAGACGTTCAGAGATCAGAAAGACGCCCTCAGGTATATGCTGCACTTCAGACAATCTAATATTAGCAGGTAACGAGTTAGAAAACCTTATTCACCCTCCCTCATCAGCTGTGATGCAGCAGAGACACTGACGAAGGTATCTGAGAGTCAGACTGTGTAGGTCAATGAAATAATTGATCAAAAAGGAAATTGTTTTCAAACATCACTGTAATGCAACATGTTCCAGCTTCATTCATAATCGAGTTTGACAGCAGAAAATATCCCAGACAGGGAAACTTCAGAAATTACACTGAGGTTTTGGTTTGAAGGAAATGATCTCTGCTGGACCCTGTGAGAAACAAAAAGTGAAATCACAAATCAAAGGTTAACAGGACTGAACGTTGCACACCGTCACTAATGATAGAAAATAAACATGCTGTTCAGACCCGTAGCTGCTGACATGGTTTATGTTCTTCTCAGACACAGACTCAAATAAAGATCTGAAACACAGACATGGAAAGAATCACCGGCATCATCTCTCTGCCCGTTATTAAATGAGTGGTCAACCAGACATTACACCAGTCGGTCCAGGCCTATAACTCAACATTAGCTCTTGTCAGCTCGGGCCGCACTAACTGAATGTTTCCAGAGCCCCCCGTGCGGCTGGTAATCTACTGACCCGGCCACTTATTAGATTTGGGAGTGACAGGGCCAAGCTCTCCGCAGAGACTGGCAGTCGGGCCTCGTTTTGGGGTGCGGTGCGCTGCGGCCGACTCTTTTGTATTGATCTAGCTTTGGACGTAATAACAACAAGACAAATGACACACAACACACGATCCGACAGGGCTCTGTGTTTCCCTATTTGCCCGCACCGCCCACTCCCACAGAGAGACTGCCTCTCCTTCGCCAACACAGCAAAACACACACACAGCACGTTCCCTGCATCCAGGTAATTGGCCCCAATGTGATTACTGTTCAGATGAGAGTGTGTCTCTGTATAATCACCAGCCTGTCCTCTGTATGTTCAGTGTTACAGCAAACTCAGTTTTCTTTTAAATTCGTTCCTTTTCATTCTTTTAAGATTCGCGGCTCAACTCATCAGAGGCGTGTTGGACTACAAGGGACTCATTGATGAGTAAGTACTTTCAGAGTGAGGTCAGTCATTCGCACATGAAAATAAATTGACGTATGATAACGATGAGTCATGAGTCTCAGAGGTAATCTGACATGGTGTGATTACGTCTGCCAGGCGAGCGCTGCCGGTGGAGTCCGCTCGAGGCCAGTTAGCCGGAACCCCCCTGTGCATGGAGCAGTACTACCGCCTCTTCACCTCCTACCGCTACCCGGGGCTGAAGACAGACACGCTGAAGGTTCAGACGAACGCAGCCTCCTCCTCGGCGCCAGAGCACATCATTGTGGCGTGCAAGAACCAGGTCAGGACACCAGAGTCTGGGGAGGCTTTTTTATGCTCCGTCACACTTCTAACCGGAAACAGTGAGAATATATATGTGTACATGTAAGGACTCTAGTGCAGAAAACGTATTCCTTTGTCCACTGGAATGGTTCAAATCATGCATCAACCTCACCGATTATGAATGCAAGGTTGGTTTTCCAGCTGCAGGCTTGAGGAATATTTGAGGACATATAAAGTTATAAAATTCTAATTATAAACACCAATTCCTTGTGTTTCAACAGACAAAAAACAGTTCTCGACCAGAACACTTTGCTGGTCTAGAAGAAAGAACTATGTCTGGGGCAAGGGGCAGGACTATAAAGGCCAACTAGACCAATAAGACCACATATTAAACAGGAAGATATTTGATATCTTAGTGTAGCTCTCATCTAAACATAGTTTATTTTCTTACAGACCAAATCAAACTAAAAAGACTACCATACTCTGTTTAATTTGTAAAAGAACAGCAGCGAGAAAATACAATTTGGTTACAGAATCAAAGTGATATCTCATTGTACCTATAAATGACCACAGAGCGACACTCCTACTTGGAACAGGTTCTGGGAATTATCAATCTCTGGCACACTGGGAAGGTCCCCATGGAGATACAGGCAGTTAACATAATTACTGTTGATTGAATCCACCGGTTTAATGAGAGCTTCCCTGAACAGCTTCTTTAACCAAACACAGGAGAGGAGTCACTTTTCTGAAGGACCCTTTTTAGTTCCTGCCATAGTATCCTAGCTTATCCTGGCTACACCAGGCTCATAACAACATGTGGAAGTGACATGATTGTGTATTTTTCAGGTGGATCAATTCTTTATTAAGTGTATCTGCTTTTTTTTCTAGTTTTTTGTTTTGGATGTCGTCGCTAATGGCAAACAGCTCAGCGAGACGGAGATTTTATCCCAACTGGAGAAGATCATGAAAATGGCAGAAAACGCTGAAGAGAGACTTCCTCCTTTCGGTATCCTGACATCTGATGGGAGAACAGAGTGGGCCCAAGCCAGAGATGCACTGACAAAAGGTCTCAGCTCCGGGATTTTTTAATTTCTAATCACGGCTACGATCACTTTCAGGAGTCTTGATCAATCGTAAACCACTTTTAGAAGGAAAATCCAGAGTGTGCTTTATTTTTGTCTGCTTCCTTCTTCCATCCAGACCAAACCAACCGGGACTCCCTGGCTCTGATCGAGAGCTGCCTGTGCGTGTTGTGCCTGGATGAGCCCAGCGGCCTGGTGCAGAGTGACACCAACAGGGCCCTGCTGATGCTGCACGGTGGCGGCCGCGAGAAGAACGGGGCAAACCGCTGGTACGACAAGTCAATGCAGGTAGGACCATGTTCGAAAGCTATTCAACAACGAATACAGATTTTGCTCCTGTTGTTAATCCAGAGTCTCTCAGTTTGTCGTAGGAATGGACGGGACGTGCGGGGTCGTGTGCGACCATTCGCCATTCGAGGGGATAGTTCTAGTGCAGTGCTCTGAATACCTGATGAAATATGTGTAAGTCCGGCCAGTGCAGTGACATGTAACCGTACTTTTACCTCAAGCTAAAATGCTGCAGTGAACATGTAGGAGATGTAAAAGTTGTTTGTCTAAACAGCATTGGGAGTCCCTACAAGATGGCGAGGCCTCTCAGCATCAGAGAGCTCCCCCCTCCGAGGAGACTCCTCTGGAAATGCAGCCCCCACATCCAGGGAGTCCTTGCGGCATCTGGAGAAAGACTCCAGAGGCAAGAACAGCACAAACAAACAAACAAACAAACAAACAAACAAACACATCCAAATAATGATTTACAAGTCTTTCCAGAGACGTCAGCTCTCACATCTCTTGTGCTTTCTCCTGCAGGCTGGTGAATAATCTTGACATGGACGTTTTCAAGTTCACAGCTTATGGAAAAGATTTCATCAAAAAGCAGAATATGAGTCCAGATGCATTGATACAAGTTTCCTTACAACTTGCATTTTACAAGTAAAGAAAAAACTAATTATTTGCATGTTTCGCTTTGATAAAAGATCCCTTGGTCACCTCATCGTCATTTTCTCAATGATCCTGTCCGTCATGTGCTCAGATGCAGAGGACGGCTCGTGTCCACATACGAGAGCGCGTCCATCCGGCGTTTCCAGGAAGGTCGGGTGGACAACATTCGCTCTGCCACCCCCGAGGTCCTGGCCTTCGTGAAGTCCATGACAGACGAGAGGGTCACTTTCTCCGTGAGTCATTTTTCTCACTTTGACCCCAATTACAGAGTAACTCCCATATTACTGCCCATCAAGCCGGCTTTAATGAAACAGGTGCGATCGGCCCCCCCCTCTGGACGCCAAACCAGGAGTCTCCATTCGAAACAGACGATCTTCCTGCAGGTTTAATGGATCTATGAAACATGTATTTACTGGATGAACTGTTCTCTTCAACAGGACTCGGAAAAAATGAAGCGATTGAGGGATGCAATTCAGGCCCAGACAAATTATACGATTGCAGTAAGTATTTTTCATCTGGGTTAACCACCTCCTTGCTGTAACTTCAAATTTAATCTATATGAGAGTGGTATCAGTCTTCTCATCTAATTCTCAGCATGAAAGTGATAATAATTCCTAATTGGCTCTACAGTTTAATTTAGCTGTAGTAATTTAGCTGTAGTAAACGTGGGCTATAGGGTTATCGTTGCAACTAAAACAATAGGTACTTTATACAAAACTAGGGATGGGCCTTTATCTAAAAGACATCATTAGCACTGAGTAAAAATCTAAAATGTCTTTCAGGCGATTACAGGCATGGCTATAGACAATCATTTCCTCGGGCTCCTGAGAATCTCAAGGGAGATGAACATGGAAAAGCCGGAGATCTTCTGTGACGAGACATATGTGGCCAGTAACCACTTCATCCTCTCCACCAGTCAGGTAACAGGTCATCCTGCTACATTTGAACATATGACAGATTATTGTTTAAAGTTAATGTTTTAAACTTGCATGCTGATGCTTGAACACAAAGAGGAGACCTCCCCAGAAACGTCAACTCAACACACTGAGAGGATGAAAAATAAAAACTTTCCTTGATTTATCCATAACTGTATCATTTGAAGTATAATCAGAATGTGCTGAATTTCTCTTCTTTGTCTATGAACCAACAGAGTCACATGTCTTCAGCTGGACAGGCTTTGTGTTTTAGTTTTACTCCTGACCTGTCCTCAAAAAGCACTACCAGTGTTTCCCCTGGCTTATGGCAGTGTCTAGTCTTTCTCTTGAAGTCGTCTTATCCCGACTGCGTCCTCCCTTCTCCAGGTTCCGACCACAGTGGAGATGTTCTGTTGCTACGGCCCCGTGGTGCCCAACGGCTATGGCGCCTGCTACAACCCGCAGTCAGACCACATCATCTTCTGCGTGTCTAGTTTCTGGGAGAACACAGAGACGAGCTCGGCGGTTTTCGTCAAAGCCCTGAACGAGGGCCTGCTGGAAATCAGGGACCTGTGCAATAGAGGAAGCGCCGCGGCGGCCAAACCGGTAGAAAGCAGCCAAGGAGCCGCCCGGCCTCATAAATCAGGGAAGTAAGCCATACTGAGATTTAGATTTAGATTTTAGCTTTAGACTCAGTAGCTGAGATGCCTTCATCTGTCTTTGTTGTCTGTGCAATAGTGTTTCCTTCACAACAAATGCAAAGCCTTAAAAGCCCACATACTGTACAGTATGTACATATATAAAAGATGAAGGAAAGTAGTTTTCTTTTGGGTCTGTGTGGACATCGGAATACGTTCTGCTCCGACACTGCCTCTGCTTATCTCAGCAGACTTGAGATTAACTGGTCTGCTGCCTTTAGGAATCTGAAGCCATGTCTGCTTTGTAGCACTGATGTGAGGGGATAGTCCTCTGTCAGAGAGTTGATAAACCAAGTGATCGCAGTATATACAACCGGGGGAGAAATGAAAAGGAAAAACCCAAGAAAATAAGAGAGTCAACATGAAGTGAATTACGTGCTTTGAGCTCGACTGCCACCAGATTCGTAAACCAGTTGGACACCTGTAGGAAAAATGAAGACTGATGTGAATCTCCAGTACCATCATCCAGTGAGGGAATATGTTTTGGCAGAATGGTGTTCAACTGTCCGGCAGAGCTCCAGAGACGATTCACTGCCAAGGCTCAGGGCAGCTGTTCTGGAGCCGACACCTTACGAACACCCTGTACGTGTTCTTTCCTTTAGATTCTCCCCCGTCTGTATTTCACACTTGTACCCGTAGAGTAGTAATGTAATAGACATGACAGGTTTATGTAAAAAATAAAACATAAATATATATGTATATATATTCAAAACAATCATGACATCCTGTAAATGTGACCAGCTTCACTGTGCGTGCAGCCGTGTTCTCAGCAAACTGGATCAATGGTTCTATTTTCTTCTTAATGTGTTTAAACGTGTGAAGTGATTCTACTGACGCCCTTGTGGTCATGCATATGTGACGTCTGCGTGACTTTGAGTCACTTTAAGATATTCATGTAACGATGTGAATGAACACGTGTAAACATCGAGGACTGGTTGATAAGTAACGTACGTGTGTAGAGAGAAAAAACCTGATATTTCAGTGGCACATCTGAAATCATGAGCTCGATATCTCAGCAATAGTTACAATGTGTAAAGTAACCAGAGCTATATTATGTAAGTAAGTAAGATACAGTCCAGTGGTGACTAGGTGTTCACATGTACATGAGCGCTTTCTATTTGCACATAGAGGTAGAAAGAGGGTAGCGATGTATTTTATTGTCGGTTCTCTGTGCAATAACTCAAGTGCAGTGAAGGTGTATGTGCAATAATCGATTCATTAGATGCATGGAGCTAATATGTTATATTAAATTTATCTACGGTTGCTATTTTTGATATTCAGAAACAACGGAGTGAAATTATACTGGATCTACTGTACACGCATGCTGGTTTGGTCAAAGTGTACCGTGACTTCAGTCGTTGGTCTTGTTTCAGTCTGTGGTTCCTGTTGCAGCAAACCAAACCCTTGTGGTGAATGTGTGAGGATATTTGTCGTGTCCACTCAAAGACATTTACTGTGCGTTCGTCAGGTATTCGTGTGCATCATCAGCCAAAGTGAATGTGAACCACGTCCATGGTTTCAAAAATCCACACATGCATGTTTAGTCTTCCGTACTAAATGTATTTTTATATGTCCACATAAAGAGTTGAAATAATCATATCGTAAAATATGGTATATAGCAATGAAGCCTTAAAAGAAAGCGTTGCAAACTGTTGACAGATGTTTTATTCTATAAGTGTTTAATGTGGATTGGATTGACTTGGTGTTTGCTGTCTAATCAGAGTGATACATGTTAATGAATGTAACGTTTCTCTAGTTCTTAAAAAAACGAACTAATAATCCATGTGAACTGTTCTATCTATAGTATTGTATCTATGTGCACTGATAAATTAAAGTTACACTCTTTAAATCCACATTCTTGTGAATGGCACCTAATGTGTAACACATCCCTTTATTATGTCATTTAATATTTGATGATTGTTTGGTAGAAATTCTAATGAATACATAATGACTATATTTTGCTGATAAATCAAATCAATGTAGAAAATGACCTTTACTCTTTGACTTAAAAAATAAAAAGGTGAATGAACACTGAGAAACCTGATATATAAACATATGTGGTATGATCATGTAGGACTTTTCTTTTCCCTTTGGTCAGTGGTGTAATGTCCTGGATCTCGTCTGTTCTATGTTTATATGAAACTAAAATAAAGTAGTCAATTAAATACTAAGCTAATAGAAGACATTGCCATTGATAAGCTGGAATAGAACTGCTGTGAACCTGAAACTGATAAGTACCAGAAATAAAATGAACTTCAATCTATTACGTCTCGTATTCTCGTTTTTTTATTTGAAACCCTGTTTAGCTATGATCCCGAATTTGACTATAAGTCATCACAGTAAAAATCCGTTGTCATGTTGTGTTTCCTTCTTATAATAACTCCATAAAATGGGATTGGGATGCATTTTATTATTTCAAATCCCTTAGCGACAGTATTATACAAGTTGTCTGCTGCCAAATGAAGTTAGCTTGGGTTAATGGCACCAATTGTCAACAATTACACACATAACAACCTTCAGATGTTGAATTCACTCACAAATATCATTCACTTAACTTGAATATTGCAATAAAATGGTAAATATTAACTGCACAGCTGATATTTCACTGTGTGGAATTTCTTGGCATTTACTTAAAAGTGAATCATTAGTTTGAGTTGAGCAAAACAGCTACTGTAAATCAGAGCTCCTGACGTTTTGTGATGCTGGGAAAGGTTTGTTTACATCCGTATAGTGAAATAAACAGAAATCCTGTCACACCCTGACTCATAAATCAAACATAACAAATCAACTCCACGTTACTAATGCGTCCAAACACGGTGCTAAGCTAACCCTGTATTAAAGTAAACCCTATGCATGGTGATCAAGCTTAAGCTGGAGCTGGAACAACTGGGCTCCTTTTTGCACCACGTTGTCTGCTTTTTGCGGCGCGGCCACCTCGCCAGCACACCCCCCAACAGATGGCCTCGTTCCACTGGCATCGGGGAAGGTCTTCGGGGAGAGACCCAAATTTTATTCTCCATTGGTTCAACCACTGAACCAGGTTGACAAAATGCCCAAAAAGCATTAAACATTTAGTCAAGCTTCCATGAACTGGTCCAATGAAAATAAATCATGTTCGACTCAAAACAGATTAAAAGCAACGGCTCAGTGTGTTGGTAGTAACAAACTGTCAAGGTCTATTAGCCTTTTATCATCTCTGAATGTAATGGCTGTGGGTTTTTGTCACAATGTCACTGCTGATCTACGAGGCTGGTTGAACTAGATTTGCATATGACTTGTAAGCACCTGATTCGACAATACACAGCAATATTTCAGTGTATCAATTTAGATTTGAATTTAGATTTGTTTTTTCATGATTGTGAGTTAAATACTGTGAGTAATGTGTGTCTGCATGTAACTGGCCAATACCGCACCTCATCAGATTAGTGTGACCTCACTCCCATAGATGAATATGATTATAGGAAACCTAAACCCTAAGCCTCATGAACCTTAATGTTTCCTTCCATTTGTCCTTATGTGTTAAAGACTACTGTAAGGAAAACACTGCTGTTCCCTCAGAGGTCTAATGCTGGCGGTCCAAACACGAGTCTATTGACAGAACATGATGCTCAGGACATCTAAAGCCAGTGCCGGAGGTGACCGGTGCTTTCGCTGCGTGAGGGGAAGCTAGTGACAGGGTTTGGTGTTGAGATCAATGGCGGAAGCCCACCTGGAGATGGATGACGGCCGGACATTACCACCACTAAGTGTCAGCCACGCCGCAGGCGGAGACCGAGGCTCACCTGCTGGCTGCTATCGACTGGAGAGGGGAGCAGAGCGGAGCAGAGCTGTCCATCCACGTTCTCTCCTCGCTGCCCAGGGGTCGGAGTCTGAGAGGAATGAGAGGCCCCTGAGGCTGAGGATGGAAAAAGCAAAGCAGGGCCTATGTCTATGCTTTGGCACATAGACCCTCCCTCCCCTCAACAGCGAGAACCTCCGATAATCTAAGCAGATATTGGTTCAAATTGATCGGAAGCTTCAAAAACACGATTTGAGTTAGTAAAATCCTGAAATACAGAGCAGCAAATATACATTCAGAGTACGAACAGCTTTTTAAAAAGGGCGCAGCGGAGGAATGATCTGATAAAAAGTTGGATGGCTGCCTCCACAGATGACCGGGCTCCAAAACCCATGAGCCCGTCAGCCACCTCACAAATCATGTGCTGTAATCACTGATCACTGCGTCGTCCTAATGAGCCTCCGTAATTGAACATGTGCACATGAATCAAAAATAACAGCTACTAGATTACAGCCCGACTCCGTCCCACAGCCAATTAGTTACACTGAGCCTGTCATCCGAATGGGTTCCCCCCCTCCCGCCCTGTGAGCTAATTCAGACGCAACAAGCGATGATGCGGCCATCTTTGAAAATTAAACCGGGGTTGACATTTTCCCTCCAAAATGGAAAAGAGATCCCCAAAAAAATGTCCCAGTGTCCTGAGCTTCAGATATTTGGCATTTAAGAGGAGATTCAAAGACAGTGTCATTCGTACAATCTTTCAATTAAGACTGAGTCTATATTTTAGCTGTCTGTTTTCACTCACAAAGGAATTCTGATAATGGCCATTCTGGCATTTATGAGGGAGCTGCTCCCAGGGCAGAGGCTTCACTTACACACCATCTTGGAGCCTAATTGGGCAAGAAGTGAAGCCCCATTAAATAATACGCCACGGTGTAGTATGTGACAAGAGCTGAGAGGAAGAGCCTCCATGGAACCTGTCCCATTTAAGTTAGATGTAATAGATGGAAGCAAAGATTCTGCTTTGAGAGGATTATGTGTATTTCAGCTTCATATAGCGACTGAGGGGTTTCAATCATTGCTTTATAAAGAAAGAGTAAAAAGTTCCATATAATAATTTATTTCCATCGTATAAAAAAAGAATTTCCAAAATACAACACAGGCTTCTCATATAAGAAGCGCGGTGTAATATTATCAGAGGCGTAGCAATTAATCCTGAGAGAAAATATTAAAATGACTGTGGCCGCAATCACACATTGTTGCATATCTCCGCTGTAGAATAGACAACTTCAAGCTCTTTACTCCGGCGCCTGTCAACAGTCTCTTCAGTTGTTTTGATTTGTTATAATGAGGCTCTGCTGGATGACGTGTCACCCATTTATCTCAAGCCAGACTGCATCAAATTTCTATTCCTATTTACTCCCCCCCCATTCAGGAGCAGGTACTTGTTTTCTCATGTTTTTTTCAAAACAATGATCCGTCCCCGGGCTGCTTATCAGCCGCAAACACAAGCCATGCTACTGTAAACGGCCGTACCTAAACATTGTTGGCAACGTATGATTCATTTTGTGATTGGAAGATCAATAACCAATTTGAAGATGACCTGGCGGAGAGGATCCAGATTGCGGGGGCCGTGCTTCGATGTGCGGCGTAAATCTCGGGGTGGTGGACGTCTCGGCCCTGCCACCGCTCCGGCTCCGAGGGAATGATTTATGCCTCGGTCCGGCAACGTGTCCTGTAGCCGTTGGGCTCTCATCGAACGGCCCGGGGGCTAATTTGTGTGGCCTCGGTGAAAGAGGCCGGTGAGTGAATGGTGGGGATGGTAAGTGAGAGGGTCGGGGTGTTACAGTTAGAGAAAAGTGCAGAAAGTCGTGATTGGAGAGGAGGAAAACAACCTCAGCCGTCATCAATCATTAGCTTTATCCCCCAAATCATTATCATAAGCACAAGGGGACATAAAGGACGTCTCTCGGGCACAAACATGCAAGAACTGAACAGAAACAAACAAAGAGAGAGGGGGAAAGTTCAAGAGTGGATGTGAGTTAAGGCCGTGGAAGGTAAATGGTTGTGCCAGACCATCATCCTAAGACCAGAGTCAATCATCCACAGAAGAACCGCAAAGAGACAAATCGCTTAAATGCACTCCTCGCATCGGAGTAACAACTCGCTCGCCCGCTTGCATGGCCTCCCCGAGTTCAGCATGAGAGCCGCTTGCATAAGTGCCAAACATGAGCGGATCCGAGGCGACAGCAGGGAGAAAAGTTAGATGGAGGGAACTCATTAGCAGCGCTGCACTCTCCTCACAAAGCCCGTCTCGGTAACGCGGAGGGAATTTGTGAACTGGCCATGAGTTGTGAAGGATATCTCTCAATGCTTGACAAGGGAAAAAGAGCGCCACCAGGCAGCTAATAGCTGGGCTGTCACGAGGGCAAATAAAAAGGCATGAGTTTGCATGCGCGTAGCCTTTGTGGCTCTGGTCATGTGAGACCCACTCATTTGCAAATGGCAATTCCCTCACTACCCCATTCCCCCCCCCCCCCCCTCCCGACAGATCTGCTCCGCTGCCGGGCCAGATGTGAGATGGAGGGATTGTCGGTGTTATAGGAAGAAAAGGTTGACTGGGGAGAAAGGGAGCTAGAAAAAAAGAACAGAAAAACAAAAAGGTGCGCTTCGCTAAGTGCTCAGCTCCCAGGGGGCCATTTGTCCCAGTAATATTGTCCCTGTGGAGCAGAGCTGTGCGAGGTGGAGAGGAGATGAACAGAAGCACGCACTGAGCAGCAGCAGCCGCAGCAGCAGCAGCAGCTTCCTGGAGCCCACAGCTGCCGGCGGCTCCATCAGTCTCACGACTCCGGTAACTAAACCACGCGGCATGGAGCGGCGCCCGCCTTCCTGACTCCGCAGATTGCAGTGACCCGTCATGAGGAACGGCTTCAACAGATGGGTGAACGGAGGTGTGTTCATTCGCTTGTTTGGTAGAAGAAGAAGAAAAAAACAAACAGACAAAGCCTATGTTGACGCTCAGGTGCTTCTTGCCTCTGGTTTAAAGGGACAGAGAGACTTTTTAAAGCTTCTATGATATATCAGTCTCACTTTCATGTGAGTGTGGTTTAAGGATGCGATAAATGTCTTATGACATAATTAGGTACTTACAGTTTTCAAAATGGGTCTAAATGTTTAAGCAGAAGATGAAATGTCACTGACGTTTTCATCTTCATACCTTCAAGTTTTTCGTTGCTAGTGCATTAAACTTAGTGAACTACTTACTCTAACTTTCAATTATATATTGAAATTGAACATACAGTAGAACAACATATTCCTTTATCCTCCACAGGGCTCTGTCCAACTCTACCCCCCACACACAAAACAACAAAACAATCTCAACTCAGAGAGATGAATGAGCTTGGTGACTTGAAGCAAGCAACACAGCTGAAGTACACATAAAGGACCATGGGGAACACACAATCCTATCAACAAACACATTACTCTGCATAGTCCACAGGGGAGTTCCCTCTGAAATAAACCGAATCCTATCACACAGGGATAATATTAGAAATTAGATTAGCGGCATTAGGAGCTTAACGGGCCGCACAGCTGTGGAGTCGTACTGTATGGCCACCCCTCACTCAGGGTGTGGCTCGTGTGCGTTCTGTACGCCGTCGAGCTCATTTGTGTTTATTTACTTCCAGGGGGCTGTGAAGGTAGACGAGGGGAACAGCAGAAGAGAAGCGAGCCGGAGCTGTGAAGTAATGGCTCCGTTTTTAATGAGCGGCTGGGGACCGCAATATCTGGTGACAGAGAGGGGCCCCTCTGCCGAGGCTCTGTCACAGTGGAGAGGCTCATCCTAAATCTCGCTCTCATTGCCGGGACCAGGGCGACAATATGTCACCGCGCAGAAGGAACTTCACGTTTTTATGGGCGCTTGGGTAATTGAACAGCGAGAGGTAAAAAAAAAAAAAAGATCTAATCCACTTACCCGTAAAGGTAGCCTATCCAAACTGAAACTAAATGACTGGAGAGTTGATATTAGTGTACTCTAACCCCCCCCTCCCTCTCTGTTGCCTTTCCCTCGCAGTTTGTCAGAGATGAGATGTTTGTCTGTTTGCTGCGGGAGTGATGATATCATCTGGGCTACATGTGTCCCGGGGTAAATAAGCCTGTCGGTTTAGCCACCAGTTCATATGTAACAGAGGACAGGACTGAGGGATGGTGGTGGCGGTGCCGCTTTATGGCCCCTCACACCAGACTTGTCAGGGAAAGGGGCCCGCGAGACAGCTCGGATGGGCGCGACTAATAGGCTTTGTCTCTGTGGTTTACAATTACCCAACACCGGAGACGGGCTATAGGGCATTTTCAGTCCCCGAACTGACTTCGAGAAGTATCAGCTGACATGGACTCACTGTTGCTTTTAGGCAAACACTAAGTCAGACATTTGCTCCCAGTCTCAAACGACATATTGACATGTGGTGAAAAGCTCTAAATGTGAGTGGACATCTTCGAAGATTTTGCACACAAAGCAGAATAGGATCCATTTTTCATTTGCACACAGGAAATAATTGCTTCTCCGAGGACGTGCGCGAATAAATCAGTTATACCTGTAAATAATAATATTTTCTCACAGGTCATGGTGCCTAATCAGTTACTCTTTTTGTCCTTTGCTTTGCATGCTCTTTAATATATTGTGTCGATCCTGAATGGAGCATTTGATCATTAATAAGATGTAAAGCCGAGTGCAAAGATGAAATAATCTATCTGTGTAGTTTTTCGTCTTAATTAGGGGTCATAAATCCCCCGGAGTTATGATACGTGCAATCACTTTTGCACGTCTCATTTATGTTTTGATTAAAAAGGATGTCTCTGCGAGGACCGGAGGGCTCTCCCAGATGAAATCCAATTAACATTCAGTAAAAAGGCCCAGCGGGGATTCACTTTCTAACCAGGAAACCCTCAACTCCCTGTGCGGCCAATGCCGGCGAATAACTGTGCTTCTAAAAAAAATATAATTTAAGGGTCAGGGTTTGTCACAGAAAAACAAACAAATGCAAACAGTTTGTTTCTCTATTAATAAGGGAACATGCACCTTTCTCTTGCGCTCCAGAAAAGGAAACAGTTTGGTGCTACGTGCTGCCACTCGACACGGTGACAGCTCCACAACAAGCGCGGTGCCTGGCAGAGCCTGGAGGTCCGCCCTGCCAACGCCACTCCGAGGACCACTAAAGGCACATGTGGACAGCTCCCTCCTCTCCACGGACAGACACACACACTGAGGCAACCTGTGACATGTGACAGGCCCTCGCCTCCAGTCGCACAGCTCCACTGTTCCCCACGGCCCACTGTCACAGACACTGCACATACATGCAGCGAACAACATATCAGGCACTTTGATGTACGTCAGGAAGAGTTCTGGTCGAGGTTCCTGTTCTCCAATTTGAAAAAAAAATCAAAGGGCTGCAGTCACTTAATCATCGATAGTATTATTCATTAATCTTTTTTCTTAAGAGGGTAATTGATTAGTTGTGTTTCAAGTTTATGTCAGTATCATGAAAAACAATCCTCAGAGACCAAGATAATATATCTACGGTGGCCCTAAGGGCTCAATGCACAGCAGCTTCAGAAAAAGCATTAAAATAAACACAACACATGCAAATGGGGGAAACATTTTCAGCATTACTTGACAACAACATGCAGAGCCAAGAGAAAACATGTTGCAAATACTGAGAACACAAGCAAGTCGCAAAACAACCAAACACTCGCAGCACAAACAAGTACTCGCAACTTGTAATACAAGCAAATAATCACAACACAAGCAAATACTCTCAACTCAACCAAACACTCATCAACGTGCACATCACTTTATAGTGTCCCTTGGCAAAAGCTTGTGAGTATTTGATTGTGTCGTGAGTACTTTGTTATGTTGTGAGTATTTGCTTGTGTTTATTTATTTAAGAACCTTGTATGCTGTATCTGTTTGCACATGCGTTGGGCTCTCAGGACCACCGTGGTTTCATGAAACAGAGGAAGCACCAAATCACCACACATATTGGATTTCAGGGTATTAAGTGATTTAACAGATTACTCTGCCATTAAAATGGATGATGACTGAATACATTTTCTTATTAATGAATTGATCAATCATTCCAGTGCTGTATCTACAAAAAAAAATACATGTTTACCAAATTATTCCTTGCAGATTGCTGCCATGTGTTGGGATCTAATCATATCCTGAAAATGATCAAGGCCCAATGTCAGTTTCCTTTGAAATGTGTGGGAAGCATCTGTCTCTGGCACAAACCCGGAGAGAGAGAGAAAACCGTCTGATGTGGCAACATGTCCCGAAGTTCCCCAACACCAACATACATGCATCCATCTATACGTCTCATTTTAGCACACCTCCCCTCTGCAAAGACATGTTATATTTTAAAATATTTTTAAAGCACAAATAAATGTGTCCCATCTGCCCTTATCAGTTTCTAGTGGCCCTTTGAAACCATTGCCAGGAAGCGGAATACATCTTTCTCTTTTTGAAATGAGGATGTCTTGTGCGGACCCGGAGCAGATGGTGTTATCCGCCTCATGGGTGGAAGGAGCAACACGTGTGCAATTAAAGGCCTGAAGAGATGCCTTCAGTTCAAAACAGATTAAAAAAAACTATTCAGCCACGTAAAGCAAACAATTTACAGTTTCATTTGGATACTTACACTTGATGCCTGGATTCCTAAATATACAGTAAAAATGGGAATCTAGAAAGAGAATGAAAAATTCATGCAATGTTACGCAGTCAGCGATAAGTGGAGTTTGTTTAAATTAACAGGATTCATCCTTCCACAATTGCAATTCCAGCATTTTTCACTTCACATGCTGCAGTTATACATTTTACAGGGAAAAAAAACATAGTCAGAATTCGAGACACTGGCTTTCAGATGAGTTGGGATGAGAAATGGCGCAACACGAGCAGTGAGCTCGCCACTTTTTTCTCCCATATATCCTTCAAGAGGCTTCTTCTGCACGAAGTGAAGCAGAGACCGGACCACTCCTTTCTCTTACGCACGAGCGGCGTTGGCCTCGCTCCATCCTTCATTCAAGCTGAGTCAGCATCAATCACAACGCTTGAATGATAGATAGGCAATCTAATAACACTAGGAGCAAAAAATAACTTCAGTCGCTCAATCCTTGACCTTACGGAGCGGGCACTCGGTTTGGTTAAAAGCCACGGCTATCACATAAAAATTGATTTTTGTCTTTTAGATCAATTGACGTGAAAATACTTGAACTAAAATGGCTACGGAAAAACTGTCACTAATAAATAATTGCCATTGTTATGGATTTATACGCCGCCTCTTTCTCTACAGCAGGCCATGTTAAGAGATTTCTTTTTTTTTTTTACTTTACTTTACCGCAGGCTATTTTAAAAGACAATGCAAGCAGGTTTTCGAAGCATTAAAGGAACTGCCTTTGGACGAGGAACCATCTCAGCATGTGCAGAGCCGGAAGGACACACACAATTACCATGAAACAATGGCGACTATGCCTCTGCCGAGGTGCTGCACAGGACACACAGGAAGAGATGGATTATTTAGGCCATGCCGGGTTCAAACGCGCTCGCAGACACACCAGTGTGAGGCGAGGACACTTAGAGAGCACACAATTCTTTTTCTTCTCAATTTATCCAAAGTTTAACGTTTAAATTTCAAGGCAAAAATCCTGCCTCCAAAGGAAGGGTAAATGGACAATATTCATACAGCGGTCTTCTCACAAAACGCTTTACAGTCAATCTTACTCCAGTGGACAAACCGCTCTTCTGATGGTCAGGAGGAAAAATTGATGGTGGAGCTGTAATTTGCTCCAAGATCGTTAATATTCCATCTCCAATAAACTCCAGTTGTTTTATCTCAGCGGGGGCTGGCAGGAGACAGTCCAGAGAAAGACCAGAGTCTCTCACTCAGACATTTGCTTTCTATCAAACATCCCCTATGGAGAATGTCAGGAGATTATCCAGAGTTCAGTGCATGGGTGAAAGCAGCTTCCTTGGATCTCTGTGTTTTTTGTCTATTTAGATGTCAGCAGTGAGTCCTTTCAAAGACAATAATTCTGAACTTATATTCCAAGATTAGACTCAATTGCAAATTAGCTGCATCCCCCAATTCTACATGACGCCTCAGGTGAACACACAGAATAGGAATTGTATCATGGTAAGGACATAGTGGGAATAATTAGCAAGAGAGATGCACATGACAAGGAATCCTATTTATGTCTTATGTCCCCAGTCCAAACAAATGTAAACCGCCGCTACCAGGGTTTCATCAAACATATCAATATTCAGCTGATAGAGCCTTTAATCTGTGGCCAGGAGAATCTCGCACAGATCCTCAAAACAAACCAGGGAGTTTCCACTAATGATCAAAAATGACATTGAAATATGAAGTAAATAGCTGATAAAGAATTAAATAGGCCCCTGCATTTATAATACAGCATCCCACTTTATAAGAGCTGACCTTGTTTGGTGGGAAAGTGGGGGGAAAGGATATGGCGACGTTGCTCCAGCTTCAAAAGGAATCGAACAATGAACTTCTCGATTCATTTGATTTCTCTGAGGTTCATTGTTAATTCAACAGACTAAAGAAACCTTGGCATTAGTGTACTGCTTTGTGAACGATCCCTCAGTTCACATGTATTAGCACGCTGTATCCACTGATCCACAAATTCTACTCGCCTCAGAACTAGGTGATCACTCTGGCTAGAATCAGCTGACTACATCACTTCCTGCGCCAGGATTCCACACACTGTTCCTGGGTGAAATTGAAGTTGAAGTTGTTATTGTGCAATTATTGCTTTTCATGTTATTCGGGTAAAGTCCCTAAAGTTTCAATCTTCACTGGGGCACTATATGATTCCCCGTTTCCCCATCACCATCTGCCTTTTTAATCAAACCATTTGCAAATGCCATTAGCAAGTCATCTAAACCTAAACACAAGCTGTGAAATAAATGTGCGAATAAACGGATAAGACACTGTAAGGGAAACAAAAAGAGGTTATGGAGGGTGTACTGCACAAAGTACAACTGAAGGTGATGGAAATGTCCTTAGTTTAGAAGGTGTTGGATAAACTTGTCAGATTATCCATGTCAAAGGAGCAAGAATGTCTGAACATTCCAGCTGAGAGTTGTTTAGACATTAACAATAAGAAATCAATTCATGTAAATCATGTGGTGACACTGGAGGTGAAGTCAGTTGATTTCTCAAAGTCAGTAGGATTCTGGGAAGCATAAATGTCGGATCATGTGCCAAATCCGTTCAGTAGAGGTTGAGATACTTCCTTGATTAAGTGAAAACCTGCTGATGGCCCTAAAGGAAACGCTCTGAGAACTCAATGGACAGGATTTCATGGTAATCCATCCAATTAGCATCCTGCTACCACAACTACAAACAAGTTGGTCTGTGAAAAGTAACGAGAACGTCAATCATGGATAGTTGCATCAATATATTATACTAGAGTAATTGGCAGAGGTAAAGTGATATTCTGTGAGGAAACAACCCTTACAGGACATCCTCCAAGATTAAACATATTGGTTGGTTTTGAAATAAAAAAAGAAACGAATTGTGTTTTTTTCCCGCACTTCTTTAGTTACTTAAATGTTTCCATTACCAAGCTGCGATAGTGTTTTAAAGAATAAACAGTGTTTGTGCTCATGACTTCATGACAGATGGAAGCCAAAAGGTCAAAGTCACACGCGAGGTTCACTGCAGAGGGATCAATCCTGAAGGGAACCCCAGTGTGTTCCTGGTAGATCCCCTCGAGAGCCACGCCACCAAAGGTTTCTTTTGAACTCGGCAAGCTACAAAGAGAGACCCCCTACTTACAGGTACTGATTCCATGAAGGCAGACGGCACCAAGCCTGGAGACGCCCACACCTCATTCATTCACTTACAGGCCCCCAGGAGTCCATTCAACAACAGGCACTGTGGGGACAAAACTAATTTAACATTCGACTAAATATATTTAGTCAATAAACGCCTGCTGACTCGGTAATCTGTGCACAGACAGACAACCGCTCTTTAGGCACGTAACTAAATAATCACAGAGAGCAGGGAAATCGGGCCACACTGAAATACAAAGTGTGGATAATCACATAAGTCGACTTAAAAACACTAAAAAAAGAATCCAACGGGTTATTGCAGCACATTTTTACCTCCGCAAGATGGTTACCTTTTCACCCATGTCCAATTATTTGTGTTGAAGCAGAATTTAGCAAAAAATACAGAACATATTACCATGAAACTTGGTGGAGCAATGGGGAATAATACATTTTGGTGTTGATCAAGATCAGGGGGCGAATCCAGGAATTTCTTTAATGCCAACAAACACCACATGTATGTTGCCCATATGCCCTCTCCTGTATACAAACCTCTGAGACGTCTGTCGAGCCGCTTCCTCTTCTTCTTCCTCTTCTTGATGCAAATGAAGCTGTGTGTTGTCCGACAGTGAAAGCACACAGGAGCCCCACTGCCTGACTCACGCCCCTGACTGGATGTTCTATGATCTACTCTTTACTTAATGAGGTGCCATGTACAGTTTATATAAAAGGTATGACCTTATTAAACTGTGAGTGAAAGGGTGAAGTGATAGCTGGAGGAAGATAAATGGCAAGGCTGTAAGGAAAAACCCATTTAGGCTGTTACATCCGTGGGACAAGACGCCGTCATTCTGATTGTTCAAAGATGTATTACTGACATTTGGGGCTCTATGCAAATGGTGCTATAAAATATAATACATTTTCTTTTAATTTAAAACTGATTCATTTTTATTAAAGTGGTTTGAAACAACATGTGTCAGAGAAATCCCCCATATTCATTCAGGTGTAGCTATTTCACAATTATTAGAGATTTTACACTGAAATCAATTGAAACAAACAAAATTATGATTTATAGTGCAACTGGGTTCTTTTAAATCATACAAACCAAAAAAAACAATATATTCATGGATCCACGATCAAAACTAGAACGTTGCTTTAAATGTAGAAGGTATGAGATTACTTCTCTGAGAGCCAGGCTGCTTTTTAAATCAGCTTTCCAGAGTCCGCTCCGAGCTTTCCCGATCCCCGCTCTTGTTATTCCTTTCCCTTTAACTCGATTTCTGACAGCCAATTCAATTAGGCTGGATATGTGTGGGTGTAAAAAAAAAAAGGCAAGATGACAAAGTCTGTAGATGGATGGCAACCTTTGCTTCACCATTAAAATCACAATTGCGTCGTATTGAAGCTCAATACATTGGCGTATTACCAGCGGCGGCAAAATGAACACAGCTTGGACTCCAGCGACAACAGGGTCATAGAAAATCAACTCCTGCATTTCAGTTGTTGTTTTTCAGCACGACAGATTTTCACGAGGTAGAGACCACATTTGGTAGTGTAAAAAGTATGACTGTCGAAAAATTATGATAAAAGTCATTAATAAAGCTTTAAGAAGAGTGAGAATATTGAAATGCCTTGTATCATTTCCGGAAGATGAGGCGCTCGCGGTGACTCATCGGCCACCTGACCTTAACGGCAGCCTGTGGGGACATGTTGTCTGGCAGAGCGCCGGTCGAAATCATTCAGGGGCCAGGGAGGGGCTGACCTGTTGGTAGATGAAGGAGTAGAGGCTGACGTCAGGGCGCCGGCCGAGGCAGCTATTGCACACTGCGCTGTTGTACTGCCCCAGGAGATCGTACACCTCCCCTGTGACGGAGACAAGGACACTGTATGTTGTCTCCAAAGTGAACTGGTATGAACGCAAGGAAAATGCGAACAACAATGTATTCTTACCATCAACAAATAACCATATCCTTGGGTTATGACTTTATATCGTTTACAAATAAATTCAAAACTGAGCTACAACTCAAAAATAAATAAGGATAGATAATTAATGAATGTTCATATAAGAAAGGCACAAACACAGCTGGATATAAACAAGGAGCAGACAGGATGGATGTTTGCCTCACCGACACTGATGTTGTGCTCTGTGAGGAAAGAGTGCATGTTGTGGACATCTGTCATGAGCTGGCTGTCACCAAAGGTGAAATAGGCAACATCTCGGCCCGCCTCAGCAGCTGCCAGCATCTGGAGCAGAGCTGCAGGAAAAGAAGCCTGCGTTACACTTCGACAGCGAGAGTGACACAAGAGCTATTTCAATGGAGTAGAAGGATTGGTGTTTACTGCGTGGAAACATGGTTTATATTTCCCACAGTCAAGTTTAAAGAGTCATTCAGTAGCTGATGGATGTTACAATTAAGAGTGAGTGGCACTAGTCTGTGCAGGAAAAGGTACATACTCGAGGGAATAGGTCTCACCCCCACTGACAACTCTGGATTAGTTACAAAGAGAAGCCAGGTCTGGCCCCGGAGAGCTGTGAATATTTGAAGAGACTGGAAAAATGTCTCCTTATTAATGAAGGTTGGGACAGTGGCAAGTTAATGAGAAAAACTGAGTCGTCATATTCGGAAAAGGGGGCTAAGCTGAACGCATCTGCACTTCAGCAGTTTGCATCCCCTGTTTCTGCTGCAGCCACTTTCTTCATAATGTATCTGACAATTAAAAAATAGGTGGACTACGTGAGGCCACAGGAACTAAACCCAGGAGGAAAGCTGCATCTGCATCATGATAGCTCTTCCCAGGAGGCGTGTCATTAAGCAGACAGTAGGTGATGGTGCCTATGGAGGGCTGTAGCTTGCTCCACCTAATTAGCAAATACATAAGGATGTATGTATAAGTCAAGCGGAAAGGGAGAAGCTGTGCTGCCACTGCAAACGGTTAGTGTAAACTCTCCTTAGGCTCCCTGCTCGGTGACAGTGATACAAGGCTGAGACAAAGTGCCGTAACGGACTGATGGACTCCAGCAGCCGATCAATTTCACTATTAATGAAACATATTTACGTTGTCATTTGATCAATAAAAGGAAGGCAACGAACAGGCTTTAAGTAAAAGGATGTGTTCCCGGGAGACAAATGGATGGCCACACCAGTCTTCCGGAGCCTTTCAATCTGAAATGTATTCGGTTATAACCAGGAAGAGAGGCCGTGTAGACTGCTAAAGACAACCTCAAAGACCCGGTGACGGAAGTGTTGCGTCAGAGCTTTTACCTTTAAGACGTGTGTCACCTCCAAAAACGCCACAGCCCCAGTTCCCTGTTGCCACTGCGGCGAGGTTATGGCTTTGTTCCTCAGGGCGAGCAAAGCCACAGTAGGCCTAAATGATGACAGAGAAAAGGGATGGTAAGGAAGCAGATTATGAAAAGTAAATAAAAACATAATTTGATAAGATAGGAGAAGTGTTCTGTCGCAGACATAAAAGCACTGTAAAGAATTAGCTGTGGTTGAAATCCGTAATTATTTTCCAAATGGAAAAGTGGGCAGTATATTTAAGATCTATGAATGTTAAATGATTAGTATCACACAGAAAAAAGTGGACACGTTAAAGTATATTTGTTGTTCATTTGAGAGAATTTTTGAGGGCTTAAAATTTTAATAAACTGTAGTAAATGGAGAGTGACTTTGGACATGGATAGGGCTTTCATGGGGTGAGAATAAAAAGAGAAAGCCAGAATCAGCCCTGATGAGCCTCAGGTCTCAGGATCAACCCCACTGTTCCAGATCACTGGTACGTTTCATAAGAGCCAGGCCTGCAGAACAGAGCGTCTACATAACATCACATGTAAATTGAATATAGAAAAGCAAGTAAGAAAGTAATTCCATTCGCCTGCAGGCCTGTGCCTGACATATCATTCGCTGAATGAACACACAGGTTGATAGGCCTGATATATAAACATGCCTTTTTTTTTACATTTTGTCATTTGGCAACTTCCCACCTCTTCTATCACTGGTGTGAAATTGGCGTGGGTTTTACATATTAAAAAATGTCACATTATGGACAAATCCATGTGCATGACCGGGATCCTTTTCACATGACATGTCGAGTGGGTTATCACACACGTCAAATAATGGATGTGTTAAATAAAAGATCTCGAAGGGCTCAGGACATTAGTTTTCACAATGGAGATGAGATCAATTGTGAAAATGAATTGTACGGGCCCATCCTCCCCCTGACCAGTCATAAATTCCTCCTTTGAAAGGGCAGACATGACAGTTGGCTAAACAACATTTGAAGAAAGGGATTGATCTTCATGTTGGTGCATTCCTCACACCCCTGTCAGAGTAGTCAAACTCCTCCGTGCCTTCTGACGGCAGACTTGACAACATTAACATCTTGATTTTCTATTACAAATGAGCAGCTCTGACTGGGAGACAGCACATCTGGAGGGATTCCTATGTTTAAAAAAATCAGTTCTGTTAATCCAATAATTGTGATTAATCGTTCCGGGGTCAATTACATTCATTGATATTCATTCTGGGGACTAATGACTAAAATGAAGCTTATTCTCCACATATATGACAATCCATCAGTGTGTATTACAATCATATGACACGTCTATAACTCACATGTTTACTTTGAGAATCTAACCATCAGTCAGCTGACATTTGGGATGAGACCCTTTTTCGTATTAACAGCTAAATGGATTCACACTGAAATCATTAAATCTCTGCAAACTAACCATGAAGTGAAATCACAAATAAATTATAAACGTGGCAATACTGCAGCCTAATGCTGTTTCAAGAAACAAGACTATGAGGCATTAATGTGTAACATCATAGAGTGGTGGTAGATTGCCTGCCTGCCTGCCTGCCTGCCCCCCCCACACACACACACTTCCACTGCCATAAATTATAAAAACTTAATTTGTCTACAAATTAATAAAATGTGCTGAGTGAAGACTTTGCCATACAAGAACCAGTGAGCTGGCATATGTTGGTCAGGGATCTTCTATCTACAGTCTGATCTAAAACCAATGAGCAAGAGCCGCTGATCTGACCCAGTATTTATATTTTCTGACTTGCAGAGTGAAGAAATTCACAGAAACACAACAAAGAAACAAACCATAAAAAAAAAAAAAAATACAGCACGGAAATCAGATTCAAAGAAAAAAATGAAAAACTTACCTTGTTGAGTTCTCGGTCGATTTTCTCCGGTCTAAACTGTTCCCGAAAGTTCCTGAAGTGCAGCGCATCAATGGCGACGATCTCTGTGCATCTTCTCTGCCAGTCATCTCTGAAACAAAGCAACGTTTCATGTAAAAAAAACAACAACTGCGCTAAAGTCAAATCGGGCGACAATTTCTCAAAGCTACACAACCATGTAAAAAATAGGAAGCTCTACAAATAAAACCAGACAAATGCATCGACATAATATTGGTACAAATCACATAATGACTCATAATGACGATGCTAACATGCTGAGGTTTAACAGGTTGCTGTATTTATCATCTTAATGTACTTAGATAGGATGTTAGCATGTTTTAATCAGAGTTGAACACTAAGTGAATATCATTATTTAACTGGTATTTGATCCTAACAGTCAAAGTCAGAAGGGGGTATTCTCTGGGGACCATGAATGACCATCCAATAGTTGCAGAGCTGTTTGGACAAAACTGTTGGACCAACCAGAAGAGATTGTCTTTCATTAATCAGGCTGTCAAGGGTGGCACAAACAATTATAGGGAAGGTGTTAAACATATAACTGAGCTATAATTTAAGCCTTTCAAGTTCCATAAATACCTCTGGGTTGGGTCTTGATGGCTGCCGGCACATTTGTAGGTCTGAGCGTAGCCTGTGTATTTGCTGTACTGCTGTGTACCTGTTAACAACAAACAGGGACATTAATCATGCACCTCTGCAAAACATGAACATATTAATCTTAATTATAAACATGGTCAGAATTGAAGAGCACTAAGACTTATTTAGCAAAATTGAAATGGCAGGAATGGTAACATTGCACTAACAGGCACATCAAATCCACTTTAGCAATTTTAATTATGCTAAATGAAATGATGGTTGAAGGGAAATAACAAAAGGATTTCAATTGTTGTGTAATTAATGCAAATCAATATGTTTAGATTTGACAGAGATGAATAAATTCTAATATGATTCTCATTGATATATTATTAGTGGTAGAAATGTTGTGCTAGCCAGACCCTGTGTGGCATAACATTGTCTTAAATGTTAACTTACACAAAACAGAAAGGGAATTATCCCAAATGGCTCCCCCTTGTGAAAATTCAACAATAGACATTGATTTGAAAAAATCACTGTAAAAAAACTGTTCGTGGCATTTCTACTGTCTGTGATTGGACGAAACAGGAGCAGCTGTCTTCTGGCAAGCGGAAGGTCAAGTAATTGCCCCCCTTAAAAACGTCATGAGAGGCCGCGACTGACTACCAGCCCGAAGGGGGGGGCACTCAACGTCATTAAAAAGGGGAGCAGGAGGTGGGGGAGGCAACAACATAGTCAAACAAACGAGGCCACAAATTAACTTCCCTGTCATTAGCGCTCATTAATACCTGGCTGTCAAGAGCACTCCCTGAGCTGCTTCACGCTGCAAAGTGAATAAACCACGGGACAAATAGTGTGGTGTTGGTCAGCAGGTATCCGGAGATACGGGGGGGGGGGGGGGGGGGGGGGGATCTACACAGCGCTCTCCACTTGACAGGATTTCACTGATAATCAGCCTCCCTTCATTTCTTTTTAAAGTGAAAAGCTAAATTGGCGCCTGAATACGACACAGTAGCACCTCATCTAGTTCACCACTTAAACAGAACGCAGTGGGCTCTTAATCACACTGCATCACAGTGGTCATTAAACTAACATGCAGGGACAAATCCAGTATTGCTTTATTTTACAGCTCAGGATCATTGATTCTGGATTTTGATGTGCTTGACATGAAAAGACAATGAGAGATAAGAAAGAAAATACTTAAACAAGAGCAAAACACTAAATATGGCAAATATAGGCAACAACTCTATTGATATGAGGATGCGTACAATGCAAAGACTGTACCTAAAGATGGATTCTGCCTCATTCCTCTACCCAGAAATTAAGCAAAATGATACTGAATACAAATGGTGCCATCTTGGGCCCATGACGTCATTTGGAGACTGGGCCGGGGGGGGGGGGAATCACGTTGCTTGGCTCAACTGTCAAACATGAACCATTGAACCAACCTCAATTTCAACCTTCACCAACATTGGTATTTACATTAATACATACATGACTATGAACCCTCTTATGCTATTAGCATAATATATGGACTAAAAAATATTCTGTTACTTTATGTAAAAACATTATAGTGATGTTAGAAGTTAGAAATGAGAATGGAAAGCGAGTCAGGTAAACAGTGAGATAACCCTGCCCCCCTAAAACCAGAGCATTTACCGTGCTTACACCTGACCTTTACTGGTTCTCCAAAAATATCAAACTTATTTGCACTTGAAAGGAACAACCTTCAGGAACAACATTAATTATGCTTTTGATTTTTTTATGCAACCCATTTTCTATTTGCATATCATTTGTGGATGGAAGCAGATAAATCTTGGCCAGTGCAAGATGTGTCTAGTTATCATGAGTTATTTATAAGAAACAAAAAGGGGTTGCTCAAAAATCCATGGGTATAATTCACAATGTTCCTAAAAGGTTGTTTCATTCATGTGTAAATTCATCAGAACAAATGCACCTCAAATTTGTAGTGGACCAGCAACTTTAAAAAGATCAGAGTTGCCTCTTATCACTTGGTAAAACTGAGCAACTCCAGCTCTGTATGGAAAGAAATTAACAACAGGGTTCCTTCATTTTTGTTAAAACATCAAATTCAAGGACTCTTCAAGGTCTTTCAAAGCCCAATCTCTCATATTCTAGGACTCAACTCACTTTAGCTTGAGATACAGACAAAGACTAATTTGTTAGATAATACAGAGCAAGATTTTGTGCAGTGTCAAGAAAGAATGTCCTTACGTAACTATCTCCTTGTCTCAAGCCTCTCTGGTCGTAACTGCCACCAATGAATCACACAACCTATCCTTGATTCTATTTATACTTTTAACCACCCCCGACAGCGGCCAGATAACAAGCAATCAAGGGAGATTCAATTAGGCCTGTGCACTTTTGCAAATTTCAGTGCAGGGGTAAGATCCATTAGCTTCCCTTACTGTATGGCCATGTGGTAAATCATATTCCCCTGTGATATATTTTGGCATACTGCAGCAAAGACTTGGACTTTTACAACGGGACACAGGAGATACAGGCAGGGTTTAATAAAGATGATGGAATGGAAGAGTCCATTAGTGGAGCAGGTCCTGGGCAGGTCTTCCAGCTATAATTAATTCCGGGCCCCAGTAATAACGTTAAGTGGCGCAAGTGGAGGCGAGGGAGGGATGGTCGCCAAGGAGTCTGAAGGTGACTCCGGCAAAGCGGGAAGTGCTACAGCAGTATGATTGGTGATCGGGAGGGCGGAGGCTCTGTTGCCTCATTTCTTGTTCTGATCCAACCCACTCTTTATGCAACCAAAAGGTATCTTATGTCTTTATGGGTGAAGGGTGTTTGAGGCTGGTTCCAGTTGTGAATCAGAACATAGCATACGAATGTTTCAGGGACGTGGGGATACAAATGGCTGCAGTGAAATCAGCAGAGAAAGACATAGCCAAAGAAAACCGTTTAGAGTCAAGGAGAGTTGGCAAATTGTTTCGGAAACCAATATTTACATTTTGGCCGAATCAAATGATTGGCTGGCGTACTCGTCAGCCACTAACCAATCAGCCTGCCTGCTTACATGTTGCCCATGCTCTCACTGCACATGACAGGATGACATCATCAGACGTTAAGGAGCAAGTCACGGACAAGTCAGCTTACCAGTTGTAAGCCAGTGTGCTTTGATGGTACGGACGACGTGGAGGGGTGGTATGAATCGGCTGCATATTTCAATATTGTGTAGCTATATCACTTGTCTTACTATATTTCCAGGATTAACAACACAACGTTTAAAATTGTATTAATCGTTTTTTGGGACATGTGAAGTCAGCAGATACAAGCTGCAAACAAAATCTATCACACATTTATTAAATTCATTGTCCCCTATAATAACACATATTCATACACTGGATACTTATGAGGGGTTTACTATGTTTATTTAAACAGTAGTCGTGATTTTTCATAAAGGAGCTATAGAATCCCAAAATTACTGGTTTAAATTAGTATTATTATTATATGAAAATTGGATTTGACAAATGGACTTTTTTGGTCCTCTTGCTTCTTTATATAACCCAATCAAACAGTCACAATAAATCCAGACAAACAGTGTTGAATTGGGGAACACAAATCCAGACAGCCAACATCAACCTCATGCTGGGACTCCCCAGGGCTCTTGTTCCTGGGTGCTCTCCTAATCTTGTTGAAGCACTCAAAACTTAATGGACAGTCAGTTGGAATTACTCAACAGAAAGACCCAACAGAGCAATCAGGGAAGCCCACTCTCAACCTCCCGACTGAAGCAGCCAATCAAAAGGAAACAAGCAACAAGGACGGACAGAGAAAACAGAAAAAGAATATCCTTGAGTCTCGTGTCTTTCTGAGCCAGGATGGGGTAAACTGAGCGTCTGTGATGTGCACCACATACTGTGAGTGACAAGAAACACTCAAACACTCCCTGTGATTCTTCTGTCAAATTATAGGTCAAGCATCAGAAAAGTGAACCTGAGGCAGTATTGATCGTATCAGGATCAACAGACTAAAAATCATGAATAATTGAAGTGTTGAATTCCTTCGGTGTGAAAATGAAAGTTTATCAAACGGGGGGGGGTATTTTGTGATCACTGACCTGTGATGATCAAACATTCATTGTGGTCCAGGGCTTCAGTGAAGAGGCGAGAAACAATGAGCTCGGGATTGATCAGAAAACGGATTTCCTCTTGAACCAGACCAGAACCGATGACGCCTCCTCCAACAAACTGATTGGCAAAATCCACCTGCAAATTAAAACAGATGAAAAACAGTAAACCCGATGGACCAGCCATGCATTTGAAACATCCACTGATACTTTATCACTCGCATTTATTCTGATGAAATTCAACAGCAAACAACATAATCCAGGTGAAATTTACTTGAGGTTTTTCTTTGACAATGAAATATATTGCTTCCCTTTTGGACATCAGGATGAAAACACCTTGTGAAAGGGTCTCGGCCCTTTTTCTTTTTTTTGTGCCAGAGTCCCAGACAGGCTGATTGGGAAGGTGGCCTGAGGTGCTCACATTACTCAGACATCTGCCCCCCCATGCCAAAAATGAGTTCCACTCAGGGGCAGCACTTCAGTGTGTTGCTGCCAGTAGCAAATATCAAAACAAGAGTGCAAGCCCACAATCCAAAGTAAACATCTCTCTCCAGTCATAACACGCTTCTGAAGTGACTGCTGACTGATGCCTGTGAAATCTTGTGCTGCCTGCGTTCTTTCAGGTCCGTGCACAGATCTATTGGTGACACGGATTTACCCGTTTATTTTGGTCTGTTTATGATTCAAAGGAAACTACGCATCTCATCGTTTCAGCTCAGGGACGTACGTGACGACTCATTGTTTTAGTCAGAAAGCAGCCGCGTGGAACATGCATATAATCTAAATTCAGGACTGACAGTTGTTGCTCACTGGCGTGTGGAAGAGCACAGGCCAACCCCATCGCAACCTGAGGAAGACAGTGCAAATGGGTGAGCGGCATCGTGAGAGCAGATCTCCCAAAACTGGTCTCTCAACTCTGGGACAGCAGGCAAGCCTCCAAAGTCTGCTTTGACAGGCTGTCAGCTACCCCTCATCCCCCCCCCCCCACCCCAGCAGAGCATCCATCAATCCAGGCCACAGTGTGCCCCGGAGCTGGTCATGTGTGCACATCAACTGTCAGCTTGTGGCAACTGGAGGCAGACAAAAGGTGAAAGGCAAAGCGGGCCGTCCTGACAGTGCACAGGAAGCGCGGCCGACACATTGAGCAGAGGAGGCTCAGAGGCCTCGACCCCAGTCCCAGCGCACACTCCCTCAAAGGCCTTTTCAGCAGTAGTAAGCAATCTGGGTGAAAGGCTCCAGAATGAAGTGGCTCCGTGACTGACTACAACAGAGGCAGGAGAGAATGGGAACCAAATACAGGCAGGGAGGAGTATTTCTCCAACTAAGGGCTCCGACAAGCAAAACAATAGGACTCTGCAAATTACAGCAAATTGATCACGATCAAGATATTCCCTATGTGTCTTACCTGAAGCATTCCAGAACCATCATCCTCGATGGTTCCCTCACACGTAATGTGGAGCCTTGTGAGGCGAGTTTGTGAGCTGAAACAAAGATGAGATGATGGATCTTTAATTGCTTTTAACTAGTCTACTGGATTCAGTCAGCCGGGAGATACAATTAACAAACAACACTTCCTATTATAAAATAATGTTTGAGGTTCAATAACAGTATCAATATACTACACCTTTCCCATGGTGGGGGCTTATCCAAACTTTGTCGTGTGAATGTTACAAGTCCAAGAGGCTCTTAAAAGAACAGAACATACAAATTTGAGATCTTTATTGCGATAATTGAAATTACTCATGAAAAATAAAATCCAAACACCTACTTTGCTCAGTCACACTTTTGAAATAGCACATCAGGGTTTTCAGCTTCTCAATCTTCTTTGAAGAGGATCCTTCAAACAGTCTGCAGATACAGAGAAATGATGGGTTTCATTAAATCCTTGTTGGATTTTGATATTATCCTTGGTTCATGATAATGAAAGCATAGTTTTACGGCACGAAGGTGAAACCCGGCAACTTGTACAATCAAAAAGCAACAGCCAAGACCTGGAAACATGACTCTCTGAACAACCAGTACCATAGAGGCACAGGACCTCCATCTTGGCCATGTGAGTTCAGTCATGCTTGAAATCCAACTCAAACAACTGGATATAAATTAGTTCATCCCTCACTCAGCTTCTCTTTCACTCACTAGCCGATTATGTAGGCGCTCCTTCACTGTTACGACAATGGAGTTGCCCCAGGCTTGCCATCACCGAGTCACACTCATGTGCCACATCACAGCACTCACATAAAAAAGGAGCAGAGAGGGTAACAGGGCTCCCTCCTTGGGGATACATTAAGAAGCCCTGTGTCCCTTTTAAGCAACAGAGTCCTCAGGAGGCAAAAGGTCAGTCCCCCTGAAAAGTTAAACACAAACGCACACATAAAAGCTGCTGGTAGTAGGGTTTGAATGCACTTTTAGAATTTAGACCAACATCTCCCCCTCGAGCAAATTCTAGAAAGAGCCTGACCGCCAGAATAAAGACTAAGTAATTTCGTGTGAGTGAAACAATGATCAAAAGCTTGATGCACCGAGGACCCTGCAGGGGCAGAGAAACCCATTCATCGAAGTCAACTCCTGCATTCACTTTTCTTTTTGTCAATGTGGCCCCTCCAAACAATTATACGTTGTGTAGTCCTCGGGGAAAACTGCCTTTGACATAAGCTGGCCACTATGTGAGGGTAGGCTTTTAGGAACAAGTCCCATCTCGGTCTTTGGGGAATACAATATTAATTCACAATATTATATAACATCAATATACCCCCACAGATGGGCAGAAAGTAATGATGTAACTCAGAAGACTTTGAATGACAGCGCCAAAGAACAAAGAGGCAAAAAAAAAAAAATGACGATTTCTCTGTTTTATCTCAATGGAAATTAGAAATCTGCATTGAGATAAAAGAACATCTGCAGATAAAAGTTTGTTTTTGTCCTTTACCGAGAGCGTCTTTAGGAAATAATGAAGAATAGAGACGAAAAGTGTGAATGTAATTAAAAGGAAATAAATTTCTAGAAAGTTTCAAAGCGTTTCATATCTGCTGCACGGGAAATCGGTGATTCGGGACAAGAGTTACCGTCAGGCTGAAAAAGACGACACTGGCTTTCACAGCAAAACCTTTATGTGAATGAAATACTGATGCGATTGAACTCTGTCACAGTCCTCTGCAAAAACAGCCAATGGCCTTCTCCGTTGTCGTATGCAGCCATCTGAGTCAATGTTAATCTAATTCCTTCCTCCATTTAGGTAATTACACCATGATGCCAACAGAGATGGAGGACATGGCGGAGAGGTGATCTGCAGACTGATTTGGCATTACAGCACATAGACAATCTCCACAGTGGAAGTTTGCCGGGAAGAAAAAAAGAACGCCCTTCAGCCGCTCTGTTTGTCGTACTTGACCATTTTAAAAGGAAGAGTTTTGCCTGTGAACTGCATGTGTAGAGCAAGAACGGAAAAAAAATACTGTCTCATATCAGCAGAATAAACGAATGAATGTAAGATATATCCAAATGCATCTGTATGTGAGGGGGCAGGGACGGTGACCTTACAGTTTAAGGACTGGAAATCTCAGCTTTGACCTTAAAAATGGATATAATGAAATGTACCTACTCATTTTTCGTTAAGCTGTGCAAAACAATGCATCCTTCTTTGAGACAGAATGCACAGCTTTGGTTAATAATCTGTTCTGTAAACAATAATGTGCAACTGCAATTGCAATAATTGGTACTGGCAGGTGGAGCAGGTTAAAGGAAAGGTCGTCACTGTGCAAAATATAATGATTACATGAATTTCTTAAAAGCCACTGACCATGAAAAAGGTCAGTGGCTTTTAAGAAATGCTCCAATGTGTAGTGGGTGATGTGGTTTATCTTTTTTTAATCTTTCAGATAGTGTTTGTTCATATGTAATTGTAACAAAGTGCAATGTAAATATTGCGTGCACTAACCTCCGGCCACAATAAAAAAAAAAAAAAAAAAAACATACAGTAGTGCCCCCTCATGGAAACGAAGCTTGAGGTCACAGAAGTATCTTTTTAGATTATGTAAATTTAAGCCTCATGAGTCAGCATCACACCCCAACTTTACCTGACAAAGTTGATGTCTGGGTAGTGGCAGTACTCTGTCTTTCTAGAGTTGCGTCGCGGGAACGTGCAGAAGAAGGCGTTGGCGAGCAGACATGCCACCTGCTCCTGAGACATCGTGATGGAGTGGTTCATGCCTCTCTTGAGGAGCGGTATCGGCTGGAGGAGGAACAGAGGTACAACTGAGGAAGGTCAAAATCATCTGATTTGTCAATTAGTCCAATGAGACGTTGAAGTACATTGCGTAAACGCGCTTATTCTGTACCACTCTGCGCTTCTTGAATCAGTCATCATAATCACAATCAAGGTCTGTTGCTGCACACTTGTGCCATCCCTAAAAAAGGTTATGTATTTAAAAAGGAACAATGCATCTTAATAAAGAATTCTGTAAAGGTAATAGAATGAGTGTGCTGTCAAATGTCAAAAAATGGAGGGAACAGGTGTAAGAATCCTTTCAATTTTCTTTAACATTAATTTATTGATTTATCTCTTAACCTTACAAACAATCTGATGGTGTGCAACACAATTTGTCACGTGCATCCGTACTTTATGTTTCACCTTTAACTTAGGAAATATTTTAACTTGTGTTTGGGCCACTTCGGGTGTTAATTTATCAAATTAAAATGAGTAACACACAAGATGCTAAAATTAGATGATTAGCTGTTTGGCTAAGTGAACACACAGAAACCTTTCTAATGAGACTTTTTCAGCTCAGTCTTTGTGCCAAACAAACAGATGGACCAAAGCACGTTAAACATCTGATAAATGTAAATAGCTATCAATATCATCAATAGCTACGTTCCTTGACCTCACCCGTTTAACTACCATTTCAGGAGCTTATCTGTCATGGCGCGACCTTTGGGGTTTAACCTGCTGGGGTGATCTACTCTGTCACAGACCAGTGAGTTGGTGTCCATTGGTTAGTGATGGCTGTTACCTTGGTGCAGAGCTCAGATGCTCTCAGTGCTAATTGCACCATGTCTGGCAGCAGGGAGTCAAACAGATGTTCAGCAGCGTCGGGCTTCAGGACCTTGGAGAGAGCAAGAGATCTGTTTGTTGGTTTGCCACAAAACTCAGCTGTGACATATTTAGCTGTTTGGCCTGAGAAGTTGGAGACGGACGGATACAATTTACAGCTATCGAAAATGTTGAGATCTTATCAAACATTGTACAGAAAAAGAAGCATTAATGAAATGCAATGTAGAATATTCGAGGTCAATTCCCTGTAAAAGAAATGGCTAAAATCAAAATGATCAAATAAAAAACAGATAAACTATACTTCATAATAATGGAGCATTTAAAAGAAAACATGAAAGTTATGGCCTCGTATTTCCACAAAAAAAACTTCAGCCTTTAGTTGGACAGTTCATCTATAATAATATACCCAGGACCAAATATTAGAATATCAACCATCCATGACTCCACAAACTTCCTAGGTACAAAGACACATCTTAGACAATATACTACAGTACCTATATTTACACCCATGTTGGCTAAATGTCAGAATGATCAATCACAAAGCAATTTCATCAAGGTTGCAGGACAACACCGGCTGATTAAACAGTCTTCGTGAACAGATGCAAACGACTGCGGATTGGTATAGAAAGGACAGTGTGTTCCCAGGATAAGGAGCCTTGGCTGGTGATTTAGCCCAGGACATTTATATTAAAGGCAAAGGAAGCCTGACTAAACACTGTCATAAGTAATGACCTGGTTGACATCATAAACTGCTCCTATGGGCGTAATAAATGAAGGCGGCTGACAGGGCGAGACGGTGGATATAGCTGAAGTAGTAGAAGCCGGCCTCTTTAAATCAGCTGAAGACAGTGCATCAAATCAACTGATCTGACTCTCTGTATGACATGATACAGGTCTGTACATCACACCAAACTGACAAAGTAATCAGGCAAGATGTGGGTGTGTGGACAGTGAGAGACCAAAGCGGCCCTATAGATTTAACACAACCGCCTCAAGCTCCAGTTCCTTCTCCCCACAGGTCCGACGCAATAAACCAATCTGATTCACTGCATCCGTGAACGTGTACAAAATAAAAATTGTTGGGAGCTCGTAACCATAAATACAGAACTGGTTCGGCAGAAGAAAGAGACACGAACAGAAAGTGAGGCTGTCCGTCAACGACTTTTCAGATATTCATAAGGTGCGAGTGCTCAGATGAATATTCGATGAAGGGGCCCGGTCCGTCACTCTATGCCATTCATGTCTAGTTTTCTCTGACACTCAAAATCTTCCTGCTACAGTGACTCTAATCAGGCATCTCTGGGGAGGAGGTAACAAAGTGAAAAATGAGAAAAACGTTGCATTGTGTCCCATTTTATAAACATGCAAGATCCTGTTATTAAAATGAAGGGTATTAACTAATCAGCAATACCATATTCAGTGGGCTACACAAGCACATTCCTATCACTGCATTACCAATGCTTATCATGTAGCTTGAGTGGTTCTGTCTCTTCTGCATTTAAGTCCACTAAAACAAAGGTTCATTACTCAGTGGAGCTGTGAATAAATTCTGTTACAGACAAAGGCAATAAACTATCTTGAATAAGAGGAAGCGTGTGTTTCAATAATATATTGTATAAATGAAGCAAATGTATTTTGTGTGAGCTACAATAACAGATTGCTGACTCCTGAAAGTTACCTGCAAGTATCTAACATAAAACACAAATATACAAAACCGTGTGCAAAAAAATGTTCAAGCTACATTGCTGTGACACCTTACATTTAACTATTTCTATAACGTAGTGGAGATTTTTTCCGTCTGCAAAAAATCTAATTTTACCATATCAAGTTGACCGGACACAATCCAAACCCAACTTTAACATCAGACCTTGGCCTATGGCTAAAGCCTCTTAACATCTTCAGATGGTATCTCATGTAACTTCCATTCTAATATGATTTATGGCATACACATGGCACACAATTGATTCAACAGCGCAAAGTAAAGCATTATCTGGGAAATAATGCAAAACATTTTCATTTCTGACAAGTTACTAAATGTGACCTTTTGCAAAAAGATTAAATTATTTCTCGAGACTCTCACTTTGCCTCTGAAGGGCGGCAACATTCTCCCGCACAAAACCCATTAATGCTCCGGTGGAAAATTGACAGAAACACATTTGACATACTTGCGTTACATATACTTTTTTTTCCTTAAACACAAGATATGAGGAAATCTAGATGATGCCCTTCAGCACATGCTTGGATGAGCGTTGCCTCACTATCAGGAGACTAAAGCCTATTATTTGTTTAGTCTTACAGGCTCAGGGTTTCTTATATCAAACAATCATGTCACAACATGGCCCCTCTCTCCAAATAGAATATTCCCATCCCCTTCATGAGCCAGACAATAGAACAGCCCTCCCTGATTCTCTACACAGGATGAGGCGGAGTGCATCAAGACAACCGATGATGGATGACCTCCAAACGAGACTGGAGAAGACACTGACAACTCTAAGCAATGACCAATGAGCTAACACTGCTCCGGCCATCATGGTGCAATTCAGGCCTATTTTCCCCTTGTGGAGAAAATGACTTGGCAGAGGATGAAAAAACACAAAAAACTAACCTTGAAAATACTACCATTGAATCTGAGCTTCAGACACCGATGCCGGGCAGTTAAGAGTGATAATTGGACGGCTGATGTTTTTATTAGTTTGCCCTTAATCAGTGCAATACGTGTTCCCATCTGTGTTAACTAGAAAATGCCATTTTTGGAACCTAGAGAGAGTTCGCTCACTTCCGAGGTCCTGCAAAGATCAGTAATCAAAATATAGAGGTGTACACCTTACCTTAGTGCAGTACTGATTTAAAGCTGTGAAGTCCCATTTCTTGGCGATAGAAGGACTGTATTTCAATATTGCATTCTGTAACAAATGAAAGCAACATTCGTCTAAATTAACATTTAAGTTAGGATAGCTTAAGGTGTTTAAACAAAACTCAAGAGACCTTAGTGTGCCTCACATTTTCTGGGCTCATGGTGCCATCTTGTGGCATAAATTGGTAACAACAATAGTGCATTATACATGAAGGGAAAATATATAGAGGTGATCAACTTGCCTTGATATCAAGTGGACTTGTGAATTTCTTGTTTAAAGATTCCTTGATCAGCTCCCACCGACTCTTATTCTGAAGTTCTTGCGTTTCCTGTGGTAGCAAAACGTTTGTAAGGTATCTGCTGGTTGAATTCAATTCAGCTTAGAAGATGCAAAGAATAACAACTATGTTTTGCTGTTGTGTCTCATAATTGCAGTGACTTCATGCATTCATTAAGTGCTGTGCGCCAACATCTCTGAGCGGTCAGTTGTTGCCCACTGTGTTTCATTCATGCACATGTAGATGTGAGATAGTATGGATAAGCATCATCACTTTAGGAATCTCTTAACAGTATTACTAAGTGATATTTTGACAGTTCCCTAAATAATGTATAATATGTGTCAGCAAAAACTAACAAAAAGTCTTGAACCATTACCTCATCTTGTATAGGAAACAGGTTACTGCTGGAACAGGGCATCTTGGCATGGATGAAGTCCCAGGTATGCTCAAACACACCAGGATATGGAACAGGAACTTTCCCATATTGAAGAAGGTCTGTCTGTCAAAGTAAGAGGATTTGAACAAAAACTATAAAGAAATGTTATATTTATATGATTCATATTGACAATAAAATAAGAGAAATCCGCATCATAATATTGAAGATAATGCTGCTGATGTTAGGGTTTATTAATATACAATATTTTCTGAAGTCTAAAAACTCCTACACCTTCAGAAACTGGAAAAACATTGTGGTGACCAATGTAACACTATGCATTTCTCTTATGTAACCACCTCAAGTACTGTTAATAATATAAAAACCAAGAGGAGCTCAAACCCTTATCATCACAGTGTGCTTGTCAGGATCATTCCTCAATGGGGGAAGCCGTCTGCCACATTCAGGCATCCTCTTTAGCTCACTGATTGGCGTCCCCAGCCATTTAACATCAGGCTTTCCATCAGCAGATGTCGATTCCTTGTCTCCATCTTGTTTCCCTGGAGTCTTATCTGATTGGCCCTTTCTCCCAAGTAGACGTCGTGATGAGTTCCCTGAGAAGAAATCTGTGATTTTGTGTCTGACAGAGGTTTCTGAGCTTGATGAGCAGGCTTCCAATTCCTCTGTTTCTGATCCTCCATCATTGCAGGACAGCGTGTGGATAAGCCCACTCCCTGCTGAGTCCTGGGAAGAAGGTGACACCTGACTGTGTTCCTCCAGGTCTTGTGCTGTGAAGAGTTGAGTTTCTTCATCCATGTTAAATTCGGTGGGTAATACAGTATTTTGGCAATCCAGAGACAGAGCTGAGGTACTTTCAATGCCGCCATCATCTGTAATTTCCATATCATCTTGGGATAGACACACTTCAGGTGTATCTGAATCTTTCCTGGGCTTAACGAGCCATTGTTCAAGAGTATTGATGAACTTCTGTTGCTGTCTGTGGCCCATTCTCTGATGAGAAGTGTTTCTCTTCACACTTCGCAAACTACCGGCTCCCGTCTTTGGCTCTAGATCCATCTTCATCTCCGTGTTCTTTATACCTCCTTTTTCATCAACTATGGACTTGTTATCTTGCATCTTCCTACACAAAGATTGATCTGAATATAAGGGAAGGAAAACAAGCGACATGTGTTACAAAGGGGACATATTGAATCTAAAGATCAATTTAAGCTGAACCAGGTTGACACGATGATATAAATCCACCACATAATTATGTGTTGCAAGTTCAATTTTCTGTATTGTAGTATGCATAGGACTCAAGGTTGACTAAGGAAGCCAGATAGATAAATATTGGATGAAGGTACAAAATATCTCTGCAAGAGGACACCCTGACATTTCTGGAGGTTTTTGGCGCGATGAGCCAAGGTCTAGGGATTTTATCATAGCTTTTATAATACTCCGCTTGCAATGCCTCTGCTAAATTGTTAACTTCCTGTACGGCTCGTGAACTTGTACACTCAGTGAGAGAATGAGTCATCGTGCGTCTCCAGAAAATAAGTCAAATCGCTCATCCTGCAATATTTCCTTCACAGCGAGTAGCATAGAAACGTGTTACTCACCTCGGAGAACGGAGGATGGAGACGCTGGTGCATTGGTTCCGACCTTGAGCCTCTTTGCCAAAGGTTCAAAGTTAGTCATTCTGGAGGAAAAACAAAGACACACATAGGACGTCCATGATATTCTGGTTTCACGCTGCGTTTTTAGCAAAATGCAAATGCTCTCCATGATCTCTTACTCACAATAGAACTTGAGCGGACACCACCAGTGAGGCGTTTGTCCAGACTCGTCTTTTGGGAAATCCTTTATTTAATAACTGGGAAAGTCTCGAGGCGTAAAAAGCGGCCATGCATGACGGTACTGACTTATTTAAAGAAAGCAAATACCGGTGCAGGGTTTGTCCATGTTGCTGAACGGTAATGGACCAAATAGCCGCCGGAAATCGCAGGAATGCATTTTTAAGATAAGTGATAATAACCACTGAAAGGTTCCACAGCTTACTAGCTTACATGCTAACTAGCTTTTTGACAACACCTCGTTATCGAAACAACTGAAAACAACCTAGCTCGTACTGGCGCTGTAGTAAACACTGTATAGTGACAGCCTCCTGCTAGCATTAGCTTCAGAGTACACTGTGACACTGTTTGTTGTCTTTGGTCTTCTTCTTCTGGTGTTTATCGGCGGTTGGCAAACCAGCTTTTAGGCGCATTACCGCCACCTTCTGGAGTGTTGAGTAGTAGATTAGCGACGAACAAAACTAAATTAAACTTAATTTGTATGATTCTTTTTAGTCCTGTTTCTCTTAAGTAGTTAATTAGAAGATTAACTATTTTCATTTATGTCTTTTCTAATGTTATATTTAGCTTTTAGGTATTTTCATCCTGATATTAATTTCCCTTTTTTGTTAGTTATATTTGTTACCATATCAATACACGAGTGACAGTTTTTTGGTTGTTTGCAGTGTTCGGAGACTCCAGTTGGGGGTTTTCCTATTTTTATGAAGTATATCATTTAATACTCTGACCAATTCTGACGACATCGGAGGCAACAGGATGGACAAGGGCCGAGCAAGAGAAACTGCATCTGTTGTTATTTACTGTGCCAATGTAGGAATACATACTTTAGATTGGCAAGTTAGCCTCATGCAACCTCATTTTGTCTGACATTACTATATTTATTCCTTCTCAGATAAAATGTCTATTGATTGCTTTGGTTTTATTATTAATAATGTGTAAAGCCTGGGAGATATGAGACGGTGCAGGAAAGAGTCAGGGAAGATGATTTTAAGGGAGCATGAACAGAGAGAAAGATAGTTTCTGTCATTTTAAGTAGTTTTCACACTTATGTGTGATTAAGTGTTAAAGTCCCCTATGAGATGGTTTTAATTTGTTATTTGATGCTGTAAAAACAAGGTGAAACGTCATGAATGACAGTTGATACTGACTCCTGATAGGTCGGGATTGCAGCTCCATCCCCCAGTTGCAGAATCTGGCTCCAAAATGGCAGCATTTGTATCCAGGACATTTAAGCTTACTTTCTGGATAGTGGGAGGAAGTTAGGACGTGTCGTCCATCTTTATATACAGTCTACAGCAGCGGCTCAGTGGAGTAGAGTTTCTTCTAACCTTGAGGCAGTTGAAGGCTTAATTGAGCAGGTATTTGCTTGTAGAGCAGGTCCTTAGATGACCATGACAAAAAAGTTCTGATGATTTATTTTTTGTCTCAACAAGTCAATATGGTCTCATCCTCTTCTGTGATGAGGAGTCATTTCTGACGTTGGATGAAGATCATCCATCTTTCTCTTCCTCTGGGACTCTGTCAGGGAAACTGTCAGTTGTTACGTCTGTCTCCTCTTTGGCCTCGACTCATCTGGGCTTTGATGACAAACAAAAAAATTGTTGAAATCTCCTGGATCTTAAAGCAGTGGTTAGACATTTTGAAAAATGCACTTGGCTCCGGCTCGTTAGTTAGTTGATGAGACTTTTATGATTCTTCTCATAGAACTCTCAGCAAAAACAATGTGTTAAACTGATCTTCTACAATATGAAATAATCAATGCAGGGAGATTTTTTAAACACCAACCTGTCGCCACACTCGTTCCTTTTCCTTTTCTTTGCCTTACTGGTGGTGGAGGCCTGTGACGGGAACGGCTCCTCAGCACTCACACCAGCAAGGCGGTCCTCCTTGGCTGGGCCGACAGAGCTGGTAGAGGTCCCCTCATTTAGGTATGTTTGGAGGATGGTCTGTGCTGCATCTTCTCCACTGGGAGAGCTCTGATCCCAGCAGACGCTCATCATGTTCATGCAGGACTTCAGACTGGAAACCAACCAGTTGCTCAGCCAAACAATTTCATCTACAAATATGTCCTTTTTTTGTATCATAACCTGTGAGCACAGAAGAACACAGAGCATCTGAGCACACACTTACTAGGGGCTGTTGTTGAACGTGCCCTGAAGGTGGCTCATTGTGAGGAACGGATGCTCAAGGATTCCTCGGGGGGTGATTCTTTCAGAGGAATTCACCTTGAGCATCTGTGTCAACAGGTTGATGAAGTTGGCCAGGTCACACTCACCATCACCACTTATCCCTAAGGCTGCATGACACAGCTGGGAAAGGGTTAGAAAAAAACAAATCAGTAAGTAAATCTAAACTTGTCCTCATGTTTGTCTTTCAAAATTAAATGATGAAAGACGAAGATATATGGTACCTTCATGAGCTCCTCAAGGTAACTCATCCCTTTGGAGGGTGTATAAGATTCTTCCAGCTCATCCAATGACTGAAATGAAAGAAGGACACAAAAACTTGAGGTATAGACGATATATCACCCAAGTTAACATTCTTTGATATCACAGCTGAGTGACAGAAAAATTATGTCTTACAATATATATCCAATTTGTGGATCCCCTCCAGTATAAGGGCCAGAAAAAGTTGTGCGTGAACTTTCCAGCCGCCAGTAGCTCTTGGTTAGGCTTCCCGATTGTCTCTACAATCTTTTTCATCTGTGGGCAGAACACAAGGTGAGAATATCTGTCCCTGTTCTAAACAGATGTGAATTTCATGTGAAAATCATGAGAGAAATTTACCTATTTGTTGTGTTTTAAGTAGAAATCATGTACCAACCATATCGTACTTGTCCCAGGCGTTAAACAGCCGTGTGCCCAGAAACATTTCTCCAGCAGTGCAGCCAAGAGACCACACATCTATGGCCTCGTTGAATGGAGCTCCCAGCAAGACCTCAGGAGATCTTCGAATAAGATGAGAAACACAAACATATTACTGAGGTTATTATTATTCTTGTCACAACAACCTTTACACATCTCTAGCATGCTAACGTTAGCATGCTTATGCAGGCGTTAAACCAGTAAACACCTGACCTGCCAGTGTACAGGGCTTGTTTGATTTAATACAGCAGACAACAGCTGTCAGAGATATACAGGTGTGTTGATGGTTGCTTACCTGTACGATAGGGTCTGGATGGTAGCACCAACAGATTTTGCTGGATTGTTCAGGGCTAAGCCAAAGTCGATGACCTTCACCCTCAGCGGCTCATTGACCTGATCCACCATCATGATATTTTGTGGTTTTAAATCTGCGTGAGTGATGCCTATGGTCTTGAGAAAGTCCAAGGCTGTGGCAAGCTGAAATCATGAAAAACAGGTCAATTCAGCTCTACTGTCAATTTCATGTTGTCAAGAAAAACTAAATAATTGTTGGCAGCTCAAAAAACTAAAGAGAAAACAACACAAACCTGCTGCAGAATCGGGCGGATCTGCTTCAAATTCAGAAATCGAGTTGGGCTCGTCCTGATGAAATCAAAAAGCTCAACATCCAGCTTCTCGAACTCGAGACAGTAGCGTCCCTCATAGGCGAAGGAGTCATTCAATCTCACGATGTTGAACTGGTCTGCGTTGAGCTCTTTAAGTTGTCGCAGATAGTCTTCCTGAAGGAGATTGTAGAAGAATAAAATGTGCTGTTGAGTTGTTAAACAAAGTCAAACAATGGATGAACAGAAGTTGTACTATACCTCGATCCTCGCTACCCGAATTTGCTCCTTGGTTCTGAAGATTTTCAGAGCAACCGTTTCGTTGGTGGTCTCCTTCTTGCATTCGGCGACCGTGCCAAAGGCGCCCTGCCCCAGATACTTTGTGACCTTGTAAGATGCCGTCCGGGTGGAGATGCGTTTTCCGACGGCAAATTCCATCACTCTCACAACTGAGAAGAGAGTAGAAAAGACAAAGTTTAGACACAAAACCAGGTGTTGTTTTGCAAAGCCTGACAGCCAGTTCCCATGCACGGAGTTAATGGACAGTTTCAAGCTCAGCGAATCATCTGTCAATTTATTCTTGAAATTTCCTTAGGCTTCTAGATAACTTGAATGTTGAGCTTTGTTGTAGCCTTAGCCGTGAAAGCTAACCTGTTAATGGCTGTTAAGAGTGAGCATTACCTGTAAACAACGTTTTATCAAAAGAGTCAAGGTTTTGTCAACTTGATAATCAGTGAGTAGGTTAACTAAACCAACTGAGGTACAAAAGGGTAAGTCTGTATTTATGCCTTGGAAGGATCTCACAAGCATTGATCGCCACTAAGGCTAAGGCTGTCTTTAATCTTTTCTAACATCAAACATTCCTGCTTAAATTGGTTCCTCTTTAAGTTGCATAAGTACTTTGATGTTAATTTATTTCATTTGATGTTAATTTTTTTCAAATCTTTATTGACAATCATTGTTTCAGTGCAATGAGGCTTCAGATAAATTGAGCCTGTGCTAAGAGTCTGATAAAACCGATTTTCAGATTGCTGATCAAAGTGTTTTTATTTCTTCATACCATGAGAAATGCAGCTCTGATATACACAGTGCACAACCTTTGTTGCCAGTTTATTAGGTACACCTAACTCAAACTAATGCAGGCTAATACACGGTTCCTGCAGTAATCCCATCCTTCATGAAGGTTATAGCATTCAGTTGTTGATTAAACTGTCTCAGTGAGCTGTTGAGTCACATTTAAGATAGTTTTCATAAGTTTTGCTGCAGCCGAGTGGTATTTCATTTTATTATTGTTCGCCCCATTTATATCAGAGGAGGCGATAAGCTGGAAAACTGAAACTGCTCAGTGTAATAAAATACAGTTCAACAGTCATTCACGGCCATTTATTGTGGGCAGCCTAACCAATGACCAACTAATGACTAACCTGTACCTAGCCACAAGCTCTTATCAACAAATATCTTTTTTGCTGGAGTTAAAAAAAGATTGTCTATATTCCCTATTGCACCAAAAGTGAAATAAGTTCACTGCTCATCCTGCAATGATCAGATTGAAACAACTGATTATTTATTCTATATTAATGTAAATTATCCAATGCCTTTTGGGAAACTCCACATTACTGATTATATCCTAAACTTGACCGAATCGACCAAAGAAAATGTCTATGAAAAGTGACAGACGGGATTTAGCAATTAACACATTTGACAGGACTCACAGAGGAAAGTCACTTGGAACTGTTTCACACACAGCTAATATGTCCTTATACATCTGCTGTATATATATATATGTACTCATAAGCTTCAGATTTATGAATCTTCTGCTACCTGGTCCTGTACATATATTATTCATCATCAGTATTTACCCTAACTGTTCATAATCTGTATGTATATTTATCTGGTGCATATATATTTATTCAGTTGCTACAGTATTTATTCATCTACTGCTATCCATCCTGTAAATATATTCTTCATTCACCTTAACTGTACATAATGTAAGCCTGTATTAATGACCTAAATATACTCTGATCACTTTAATCATTTAGATTGAATGACTCCTTTTAGAAGTGAGTACAACTAGTTCTCACAGCCGTATGCAAATATTCTTTACTTCTATAATAATTGTAGTATACCGCACTGATTTTAAACTGTTGCACTGATGTCATGGTTGTTTTCTTTCTTGTTATAACATAACTTTGAATTTGAATTAGTTTCTCTCTTTCTCTCTCTTTCACTCTCTCTCTCTCTGTCTCTCTCTCTCTCTCTCTCTCTCTCGCTCCCTCTCTCACCCTCATTACTTTCTTTGCATTTCTTTCTCTGTTATTGCCTGTATTGTCTGGACAAGAAGAGTCTGTCAATGTACCATTTCATTTATAAAACTGTTCGTTAAAGATGGTTATAAATAGTGTATTCATCCATCACTGCTTGTTGTTACCTCTGTTAGGGCTCCTCCTGCTGGACAGGGTACGCGCGGGTCGGGTACCTGTCTTTAGCCACACCCACCAGGAACAGGACGCACCTGTACGGCAGCACGAAGCGACAGCTCGGACTTTAATGTCTTTGACTTCAGACATAATTGTAGATCTTACTGGTGTTTCAGCTGCTTCACCCTTTAACTGGGATAATGGTCAGAAAACACATCTCGATCCTTTGTGTCCTGCTCTGTCTCGTTTCTGGGATCGACAACAAAGGTGAGAATCAGCTGCTTTGGGTTTCACTTTGAACTGGTGTGTCTTCTTTTGTTCATACGCATGTATTTCCTCATCTTGCCCTGAGAGCTCAACACACTGCAACCTAAAAAAAAACACAATTACATTTGTTAAACTGTAAACTTTATTTGTTTATTTGAATAAATAATACTGTATTACTGCAGATGTGTCCTGTTAACCCCCGAGAGACACTGGGCTTTATACGATCTCAACTATCGTTTTGTCTTTAGATTCTAAATGCAGCTATTTGAGTATAAAAGGGAATATTTCCTTCTCAAGCATCGCCACCTGCTGGTCGTTTGGGTTAATCATTAAACTTGTTTTTTTGTGTGTGTGTTGGCATATTGTGATATTCTGTACTAGCTCAGGTTCAAACTGCACCATCCTTTCATTCAATACATTTGAGAAGTTGAACATTTTCCCCGATTTGGGTCGCGGCTTGCCATTAAGGGCTGATGGTGGGTCCTGAAGCCAGACCAGTTGAGAACCACTGCTTTAGAGCATCCTGTTAGACTGAATAAACAGCGCTAACAAGCAAGCCCCTGTTTGTGAGGCAATGTATTGACCATATTGTGCAGGGGTAGGCAACCTTTACTATCAAAAGAGCAATTTTGCCCCCTCGTCCATGCTAAGATCTCACAGTGTGTCTATCTGAGATATATATATATATATATATATATATTAACCAGAGAATAACTTCTCAGCGTTTTACAGTTTCTCTGTGTTTTCACTTCTCTTCCAGACCTCTCCAGTGAGCTGACCTCCAAACTTGCCAAGTACTCCATTGTAAATCCTCAGGTGATTCACAGAAGGTCCAGGAGCCTCAACAGACCGCCACAGCCTGAAGGGGTGGGTACCAGAAACTCTTATTTCTTTATCTTTTTATGTTGCAATTTGTACGCCTACACTAAGAATCCTTCCTTTTCACCATTTCAGAACGATGGAGATGAGAGGATATCGTATGCACTCTCCATAAACAACACAAGGCACCTGCTTCATCTGAAAGCCAACAGGTAGCCTAAACGCACAGCTTTGCCATTACCTTGTTAGAGCTTCAGATCAAATATACCCTCATATTCTGTTTCTCTTCTTCTTCTCAGAGACTTTTTACACCCAAACCTTCTTCAGCATTGGCGTGAGGCAGTTGGTGACCACAACTCCTCATTAAAACGACATGTAAGTCGACCCTCGGCCATTCTGGTTTATGGGGCTGGTTTGAACATCAACCATTAACCTGTGTTCATGTCCCTTCTCCCCAGGTGCATTGCTATTACCACGGTGAGGTGGAGGGATATGAGGATTCGATGGTGGCGCTCAGCACGTGCTCCGGCCTCAGGTTTGATTCCCCACTCTCGCTAGTTGTAGTTACTCTGATTCGGTGGTAACATTTCAATAGAATGGTGTCATGTTTTTATGATTTCACAGAGTTTTTAAAGTAGGGCTGGACGGTATGGCCCAGACTGATATCTAGACAAAACTTTTCCTGTCATTCAATATTCATAATTGTCCCGAGAAATGTTATATCATTCGTTTTTAAAGGCTTGAAGGAAGGTTGCAGGTTTAAACTTCTTTTTGAGCAGGATGCAAAACATCTCACAAATCTGAAGCGGATACATTTTGTATGATACGGCTCAGCCATTTTCCATGAACTAACTTCTCAGTCAAACCTAACCGAAGCGATCCGGATCCTCCTGTGACTCACTGCGTACATTTCACTCGTAGTCAAGGGATCACAGCAACACACCCTAGGCTTCACACATTTTAAAGGTGTTTCCGCTCTTCATGCCGCTTCTGCAGGGGCGTTATCACCTTTGGAAACGAGACCTACGGGCTGGAGCCTTTGTCCCGGTCTGCGACCAATGAGCACGTCCTCTACCTGCTGAGGGACGTGAAGTCGGAGCCCGTAATCTGCGGGGTCGTCCACGAGGCGGCGTCCAGGCAGAGCCACGAGGCCTTTGACCCCGGTCAATCGCTGACTTCTCTGCTGCGGGTTGGGATGCTCACATAGTCAAATTATATTAACAGTTTAAACAGGTTTTAAAGTGGATGGAGGCTGAAGCTCTTTTGTTTATTGTCTATTGTTTTCACAGAGGAAGCGCGCTTTACCACAAACCAGTTATGTGGAGTTGGTGCTGGTTGTCGATAATCTCAGGGTGGGTGTGTGTTAACCTGTTTGTGAATGTGAAGCATGTGTCTTTACCCAACATATGTTGCAGTTGTTTTCCTATGAGGTGGATTTCATTCCCATAGAGATCATCTCGGCTATTATGGCTGTATGGCTGTTTTGAAATTATCATTAATCTGTGTGTTCACTGTGTTTACAGTATAATTTAAAGCAAAAGAATGAGACGGCTGTTCGAGAAGAGACGGTGGAAATTGCCAATCTACTGGACGGGGTGAGATTCGAAGTAGGAAGAACAACTAAGCCAAATTTTGAGTGAATCTCTCTGAAATCGCCTGTTTTTATTTTCTGTTCCGCTCCAGTATTACAAACCCCTGAACATCCGTGTCGTGCTCGTGGGCCTGGAGATCTTTAAGGACAGTAATCCTTTTAGTTTGGATGGCTCTGCAGGGGACGTGCTGGGCCGCTTTGTAAACTGGAGGAAGAATACCCTTATACCAAAGATCAAGCATGACATTGGTCAACTCATCGTGTGAGTACTGCCTGTTAGTTGTCATCTTCTGTTTTTAAACAACATGACGCCATCCGATGACAACTTTTGACACAAGCTACTTTACTCATCTCTCTGTCTCATTTCTCAGTGGTAAGCCCAGCTCAGCCTATGGGAACGTGTTAGGCATGGCCTTCGTGGGCACCGTCTGCTCCGTAGCGACCTCTGGAGGAATGAACCTGGTTAGTTTGACTTCCTTTTTTAAACGTCTATCACCATGAGACACCGAGGTGCTTTGACATCGTGAGCTTTTGTGTTGAAACTGATACAGTCTGCATTATTCATGGTGAGCTCTATAAGCGTGGCTCATTTTCAGAGGCTGTGAATAACAGAAGTATCAAACCGGTAAGACCTGTCTGACTCAGCTCCATGACGAGGCATCTTATTTTGTCCCATTAGATTCTTTAAATTCTCTTGTCTTGGAATAACAGTGTTAATTGTTCCCGATTGAGGTCACGCTGGGAGGAGCAATTACTTCCTGGTAAACTAAAACAAGAGCACCTATGTACAAAACTCATTTTAATAATCGAAAGGAAACTCCCCATCTTTTTGTTTGTTACCATCAAATAAATCTTGTTTTATTGGTATAACTTAAATTAAATAATTCAACAAGACTCATGCAAAGCCAAAGCTTTGCATGACTTACATAGCTTTTCAATCAACATTTTAATAATATTGACAAGTAATTTAAATTTCCATGTCTGGATTATATATTTAGATGTATAAACTAACGAGGATATTGACACTGAATACACGTGGGTATGTTTTCACAGTTCAGCAAAGACACTTCTTTGCCTTTCTTCTCCACTATTGTGGCGCACGAGATGGGACACAACCTGGGCATGAATCACGACGACAGCTGCAAAAAATGCAATGGAAGCAGCTGCATTATGAGTGCTGGTGCCAGGTAAAATATCTTCCCAAAATATATAGTTGACAGAAAATTAAAAAAGTTAAAACAGTATGTACATACAGTACAATGCATATTCTGTGCCTTTCCAAATGGACATTTCCATCCATGTCTGTTCCCGTTACCCTGTAGCGGTGCCACCAGCTTCAGCAGCTGCAGCGAACAAGACTTTGAGAGGCTGGTCATCGGCGGAGGAGGCGTGTGTCTGAGAAACCAGCCCTCGTCATCAGATGTGATCGGAATCGCTGAATGTGGCAACGGCCGGATTGAAGAAGGAGAACAGTGTGACTGTGGAAAACCGGAGGTAGGCTACCGTCCTCCAGATAAACTCACACACTCAACTTGACACTTTGTACTCTCATGCGTTACGAATGTTATTCTAATACATCACATCGTCATATAATGTAAGGGACAGCAGTTTTTTTTCATGCCAACTTTTCTGATCCAACGACCTACAAACACGATTGTATACAAGAATCACTGACAACAATGCTGTTATTGTAGTTGCAATGAGCTGTAGAGTAGGTATTTAGACTTTACTCTTGTATTAAACATGTGCAGGACATTTGCAAATGAATGATGTCAGTATTTAGGAAACCTTTTGGTGTAATGCAGACATGGTCATGTTACAACCTCAAGGAGTTTAAACAAAAAACTCCTTTTGGTCCTTTTTAAAGTCATGTGCTTTTTCTGTCTTTTTAGTGTAGTGGTAAACATAGTTTTGCTCTGTTTCTATTTCGTGCAGGAATGCAAGAATAAATGCTGTGATGCTGCCACTTGCAAATTGACAGGCGGGGCCGCCTGCGCTTCGGGATACTGCTGTGACAACTGTCAGGTCAGCATTGTGCTGGACTACAGGGAATGAGAAGCTGTAAATTGCTTTTGGGAAAACATTGTTTGCACGACTTTTTGTTGTAGATCCAAGTTGCTGGAACCCCGTGCAGGAAGTCTGTCAACTCCTGTGACCTTCCTGAATACTGTAGAGGCGACAGTGGGTCCTGTCCTGGTGACTTCTACATCATGGACAGCCTGCCTTGCCAAAACAATGCTGCATACTGCTACGACGGCAGATGCCAGACGTATGATTTCCAGTGCAAACATCTCTTTGCACCAGGTACATTAAACAATCCCTTATATGTGTTTTCCAGTCAGGAATACATCACACATAAAAAGGTCACCAATACAAAAAAATCCACTTCTCTTGTCATTAATATTTTATATCTTGGTTTTTATTTGTCTCTGCTGCAGATCCAGCTACAAAGGCGGCAGATGTTTGTTTTAAAACAGCAAATACTCAGGGAAACAAATTTGGAAACTGTGGCCTCAGCAGCAACGGAAATCCCATTCCATGTCTTCCAGAGTAAGTAATCAGCTTTTTATGAATGTAAATAATGGATCTCTAATAATTTATTGTCAAACCAACACGGAACGTAAGAAAGTACATTCGATGGCAATTTTTAACTAAATGATATGATGTAACCTTAATTGTCGGTTAAAGGATACATTTTTTCGTCAGCTTGAGCCCATTAACAGTAGTGGTAAATTTCTTTCTACAGACACTCCATGTGTGGAAAAGTGCAGTGCACTAACGTGAACACCAATTCCCCCCCTCCTGGGGCCCAAGTCAGCAACCAAGTAGTTGAAGGCCAGACTTGTGTAAATGCAGACTTCAACCTCGGCACAGATGTGTTAGATCCTGCCTACGTTAACCCCGGCAGCCCTTGTGCAGAAGGAAAGGTAAGCCGACTCTTACTGGGAAGTTATGTGATTCCAATTAATCTACCTTTGGGAAAGTGGAAAAGATGACTCATAATAATTCATCTTATTTGTGAGTTATACGTCTTCTCTTTCAGACCTGTGTGAACTTCAAGTGTGTGAACGCCTCTGCCCTGTCGCCCAACTTGGACTGTGACGCTCAGACCACCTGCAACGGCCGAGGGGTAAATCTGCATTTACTGTTTTTTGTTTACTCGATCACCAGCCGCTAATAACAAGTCTGACTTCGCTGTCGTGATGCTTCCTTCAGGTTTGTAACGACCAAGGACACTGTCACTGTGAGAACGGATGGGCGCCACCGTACTGTGACAAGTCAGGACGAGGCGGCAGCGTAGACAGTGGTCCCGCTCAGATAGGTGGGTTTGAAAAGATTCTATGAATTCATCTAATCGAGGATTGTGTGGCTTATTGTAATCCTACATCAGGGCTTCATACTGCTCATGTATTAATCAGCAGCAGCAGCAGTGCTACCCTGTATGTCTGTCGTTGAAGCACCCAGACGTCTATGTGTTTTGGTCTTAGATCAGTTTAATAATACTAATGGAACGGAAACTTGCCAGGAGGAGCTATGTCACTTGGTTGTTATTCCATGATGAGTGGTATATACCTCTGAATGCTCGTGCATGATGTGTTTTTCATGTAGTTGAAAATGGGGGGGAGGGGGGGAATCCTTCAAAGCCCAAAGTCACCGCCAAAAATTATTGCTGTAATTTTCTGCACTTTGCTATGAAAACATGTTGACACTTTTGTTGACACTCTTCTCCCTTCGCATGCGACCGCGTCCACATCAGACTACTCCCTCAGGGACGGCCTGTTGATCTTCTTCCTGCTGGTGGTTCCTCTCGTGGTTCTTGTGGTTCTGGCCCTTCTCTACTTCTTCAAGAGAGATTCCCTGGATGTCTGCTTGAAAAGACGCCGCAAGTAAACATAACAAAATGTTTCGACATTTCAATAGTGCAGATGCAGTGTTTAATAATTTAATGTTGATGGAAAAAACTAATTGGTTCTTTTCTGTGCCTTTTTTTTAATTGTTTTATAGGCCACGTAGTCCTCCAAGTGGAAATGCAAATGGACAGCAAAACACAAATGGTCAAACAACTGCCACAACCAAGCCCCCAGCACCTACTCCTCCTAATGAGGTAAAAAAAAAAAGATTCTCAACCATCACTGCAGGGAAGACAGCCCAAAATAAAAGAGGGAAATCAATGATAACAACACACTTTTAATTTCCTTCTTCTAATTCTAGCCTGGAAATCCATCGGTTACATCAGTTCCGATTCCTGGGTATGAACTGATTTTAAATGTCTTTTTCACTCAATCCGTATTCATGCATAATCTTTTGTGGGAAAAAAGCAAACCTGTAACAGTTTTACCAGAATTTCTGTGTTCAGTTTCAGGTATGGAGAAGTTGATTACTGGAATTCAGAAACGAGCGCTGCCCCTGCAAAACCAGCAGCTCCGAGGCAGGGCCCCGGAGTGCCCAGACCAATCCCAGCCAGGCAGCCGCCGAATTGATACCCATTTTATGTACCAAATAATAATATTCTATTGTATTGAGTGTACAACCACTTAATACTATATGAAGGGACCATTTTAAATTGCTGTGACAATAGCACCTTTATTGTTCGACTGTAGTCACGCAATGGTAGGGGCTTGTAAGATGTGTAAATTTGGATCTGTATAAGTGTGTTTTATTCGATTCCTGTCCATCAAATATTGCAAATAAGTGCGTTTAAAATGTAACGAGTGAATATTTTGTGACTCGATTATCTATTAAGTATTTGAAAGATTTTGATTTCATGGATGTTAATTGTAATAAAAAAAATGTATAAGGGAGTTTGTTTAGAGTTTCTTGGAGATGTAATACATTTTCTGTACTTTTACTGTCAACATTACCTCTAGTTTGCATCACGTTATAGTAGTGATAATAAATAAATAAAAAAGGCACAAAGTTGAAGGTCAGTGTATCATCAAGTAAGGACATATTTTGGCAGTAATTGATATTGACATAATGTGACTAATTTATTCAAGGAATCATAATAATAAAGAATAAATTACTTTTAGCACCGCCCATACAGATCATCTGTAGCCGGTAGACAAAGTAAAAGTGCATTTCTCATCAGATATTGATTCTATAATTGGCCAAACAGATTCAAAATATATAACAGATTGAGTATAAGCCACAGATATGAGTTTGCCTGAATTTCTTCACATTTTTAAAAATGTAAGGAATGCCAAATTAACCATCAAGAGTTCGTTTTTGCAATGCCTGACTGGATTTACTGACAACTCTTAAAGAATTTGTTTCAATACTGAAGAAATCTCAAAAACCTGATGTTTCTCAGGGAGGCTCTGACATGTTCCTGTACCTGCCCCATTATTCTAGAGTGTTCAGTATTCAGTCTAATTTCATTCTATGTGCATGCTCCCCTTTGTGTACTTTATTCTGAAAGGATCAAACCCGGAAACCATATGTGTTCCTCGTGTGACGTCAGCGGAAGTCACCTGTCAGCTGTGACCAGCCATGGCTGCAGTAGGACACAACACGATGGAGAGAAGTTGAGATTCAAAGTGTTTATCTGTTATAACACATGGCAGCAGGGGAGGCTGGAGGTCGGGCTCCGGTCTGCCTGTGTGTCCTGTGCGGGCTGCCCGCCGCTGGGAAGTCCTCCCTGGGCCTCACGGTCCTCAGCACCGCTGCTCAGCTCGGATGGAGAGCCACCGTGGTGCCGTATGATGACCTGATCCCCGGGCAGGCCTTTCACCCCAGACTGGAAGAGGAGGAGGACGGAGCGATGGTGAATATTGAGTTTGATAAAAGTATTTGAATAAGGTCAATTTTGGCTCTGGTAACTGTTTTTATTATTATTCATATTATTATGCAATTCATAAACCAGATAGTTGATAAGGTTACATCGAACTCTCTTTCTCTCTCTCTGTTATTGTAAGTCCTTAGGGTTTGTGTTTCCTGTAAATATTCATACTACTTTTATTCAGTTTCATACTTTTGACATGCATTCAAACTAGAGCTGGGCCATCACAAACATCAATATTTATCGCCACATAATTTTCATGTGTTTTCACGTGTTTGTTATAAATAAGAGTTTAAAAGGACAACCTTTACTCTTATAAGAAAAAATGACAATTTTCCTCATGATATTATTGTAGCCCTAGTAAAGAGTTCTATTGATTGGCCAATATTTATTTTTTAATCTTTTCTAGCACACTGATTGGAAGTCACACAGACAGGCAGTGCTGCAGTGCATTGAGCTGTTCTTGAAGACGCCTGACATGTCGGCAGAGCTGCTGAGCGGCCGACAGATCAACACTGCTGCCTGGGAGCAATGCGTCCGTGTGCTGCGGCAGCCTGAAGGACCTGTGGACCCCTCTCAGGCCGACCGGGCACCACTTCTCTTTCTGCTGGATGATAACTTCTACTATCAGAGCATGAGATACGAAGTGTTTCAACTTGCAAGAAAGTGTAAGCACTTTGTTTCTTGCATTCAACACAAGCCCCTAACATAATGCATGTTTCTGTCCATTTATAAACTTTGTATATTCATAAAGCATCCTCTTGCATCAACTGTCTTTGCAGACTCACTGGGGTTCTGCCAGGTGTATCTTCACTGTGATGTGGAGTCCTGCATCAGCAGAAACCAGTGCCGGCCTGAACCCGTTCCCACCGAGGTGATTCTGGAGATGGGAAAGCGTCTGGAGCCCCCGAATCCACAGAAGAACTCGTGGGAGACGCAAAGCATTTCGATCGACACCACAGATAATTTGTCTAACCTTGACATGTAAGACAGCAGAGTAAGCAGTTGTTTTACCAAAGTGCCTTTTTCAGGTATTAATTGTTTGCCTCTGTCTGTTTCTCCTCTCCCGTGTGGCCTGTCCTCAGCCAGAGGGTGACAGACTTGATCTCCTCTGCGCTAAGAAACCCGCTGAGCCCGGTAGAGGACAACACTGAACAAAAGGTGTGTTGACCCCCCCCTCACCCACCACAGCTCTCCTGAACCTGTCAACACAGGGTTTTAAATGTGCGACTGCAGAAGCGGAGAGTTGAGCTGCTTTGTTCTCGTGCTGTGCAGGAAGCCGACCGTCTGAGATGTGCCACAAGTGTGGTTCACCAAGCTGACCAGGCCTGTCGACGCCTCATCTCCGAAGCCATGAGGACTGCCAGAGGTCAGACAGGAGGTTCGTTGACATTGTACTCGGCTTGTGATTTGCAGCACTTCATAATGGTAGTTTGGTCACCTTCATTTCAGAAAATCAAGTGTCTTCTGAACACATGAGATCTTTGGCCTCGCAGCTGAATGAATCCAAGGCGACATTTCTTCGCAGCCTGCGAGAGCAGCTGCTGCAGGACCCGTCTTTCTCTCAGGAGGAGAACATGGATGTGGAGCGTGTGGTGAAAAGTGCAGTGGATGTTTTCGACCATGAGAAAAAGGAAATCTTGTTAAAGATAATATATGACCATAACTAGATTTTATTGGTGCAAGTCACAAGTGGATGTGTGGATATGTAATAGAATATATATTTAAATAAAATGTACTTTTACTTATCCCTTCTTCTTCGGTTTGTGGAACATTCGGGAACTAAGTGAAAAAGAATCTGAATAAATGTATGCATCCCTTCAATAATTTATTATGACATAAAAAAAACTTTCTTCAAAATCCACATCAATCGTCTGCAAACAGGATATGAAATCTTGATGAGATAAAAATTTTATCTTGTTTGTCAGGACACACACTTAAGATCAAAAGGGATAAACATCCCATTGATGATTCCAATTTTTTTTTCATAATAAGATTATATAAAACGAACAAGTTAAAGTCTTGAGACATTAAACAAAGATTTCCATGAAATCCGAAACTTGTTTAAATGTAAAAAAAAAAAAGAGAACCTAACTTCACATTACATCTTAAAGTCACAGTGTTACCCTGAATCTTAACAGTGTCTCAATAAGGGCTACCATTTTGTGCAAAAAGAAATTGCTAAATACAGAACCACAAAAATACTCAAAAGACAATTTATAAAAACTCATAGAAAAGAGTTTCAGGGGTATAAATAATATTTAAAAAAAACACTGTCAATCTATCTAAAATATTGACCTATTTGATAGGTCTACAATTTATGAAGTGAGGCATTATTAAATATCAGAGAATGAGCAGGATTTTAAAGATTAGCTGGACATAAAGTTAAGTTTTGAATAGAAAAACAAGTTGATCAGTTCATGAGTCTCTAAACATCCCACTTCAGCTCATCACAGTAAAATGTGCCCAGCTCATTAAACTGAGACAGAAACTTTAGATTAACAGATGGTCCTGCAGTGAATACCTGTGTTCATTTTTAAATACTGTTGATTGTTTTGTTTGTTAAAATGGAGTTGCCTGTGTATTTGAGATTTACTGTGAAGCCCTGGTGACTCTTTGCCAAATCACAATGAAACAGGACAGAGGTCAGTTTCCTGACCTCTGTCGTCTGTCGTTGGCTCTGAACTGGACTGCCTCACAACAGTGGCTGAGAGCAGGTCCCTGAGTAGGTTGCGGTCCATCTTGGACAATGAGCACCACCCACTTCACAAAACTCTCATTGGTCAGAGGAGCGTTTTCAGTGGCAGACTCCTGTCATTGTCATGCACATCGGAAAGGCTGAGGAGGTCCTTTGTCCCCAGTGCCATTCGGCTTCATAACGCCACACAGAGGGAGAGTGGGGGGGAGAGATCTTCCCGGCATGAAATTACAATATCCGTGGCACCTATTGCAATTCTGTCCGTCCTGGGAGAGGGATCCCTCACATGTGGCTCTCTCTGAGGTTTCTACGTATTTTTACCTGTTAAAGGGTTTTTTCGTAGTTTTTCCTTACTCTTGTTACCCTGTTATAGCCCATGAGAAGAATTGTAACTTGTGAATATGGGCTATTCAGGTAAAATTTGATTGATTGATATTCCTATATATTTATATATATATATATATATATATTTATATATATATATATTTATATATATATATATATATATTTCTGCTGTTTTTATAATATATATACACAGTTTATATTTTGTTGTATTAACCACTCCAGCACAAAATCACTTTAAATACTGGACACTGACACAATCACATCATTGCCTTCCATACCTGTATCTGTATATATGCTCTCCGTATGTGATATATGTGATTTATGTGTATATGTCAGTGATGTGGTAAGTGTACAAGCTACTGGATGATCTGAATTTCCCTCGGGATTAATAAAGTATCCATCTATCATCTATCTATCTGACACTGCAAACTACCCTGTTGTATAATGTGTCTGTCGTCGAATTCAGTCAAAATAATGTAAAAAAGCTCCTAGTTGAAAGCTGTGTAGAGCTGTCATAAGCAACGTATATAGTGCAGTTAGTGAGTGTAAAATTGATAGTAAACTGTACAAAAAAAAAACATTAAGCCAGTGTCACTGTGTGTAATACAATTTACCGAAAACACAAGGATATCTGACTCCATATGCTTCTCTATCACAAGGAATCAGTTTTTATGTTGGCCACGGGCAAAGTGGCATGCAAAGTCATATTTGTCTGTGCACATGTGTCCACAGATGTTGCACTGGAATGGATGTTCGTAGCCATGACAGCCCATGTGAATGGTGTAGAGGATATTGTCCGAGAAGTCTATATCACAGTGCGGGCATTTTTGAAAGAGCTGTTGGTCCAGTGTGTTCATGGCAGGAGTGGGTGTGCTCGGCTGGCTGTTGCTCACACTCGCAGGAAGCATGTGCATGTTGTTCTCAAAACCGAGGCCAGGAACAGGACTACAACTGCCGCGGCCCGAGGTGGGAGATTCTTCTTCTTTAGGAGGTGATGTCTGCACTCTGTTTGAAGACATTGCAACCTGGTCAATAGAGACCTGATGTATGAGGATGGGCTTCTCATCTTCTAAAAACTCCCTGTCTGGAGATGTTGCAGTCTGAGCCTCAGGGTGAAGGTCGGCCAACTGGCCAGCAAGTGTGGAAAGCTGGTCCAGCGGATTATTAAACGTCAAACCATTAGCATCTCTGTTGTGACAATCACTCTCATCTACCTTGGGAAGATCCTTATACTCACTGCCATTCATATGGTAGTGGAGCTTGTGAGACAAGTCGTTTAGATAATCCGACTTTGGCATCACCATGGAGGCAGGGTTGAAATTGATAAGCAGTCGCCTGCTGAAGCCAAGCGCGCCCGTCCTCTTCTGCAGGGCGCTCAGCATTCTCTTGTTGGAGAAGGAAGAACGAACGACCCTCGTGGGAAGAAGTTTGTGGCGGCGGCGACGGTGGTGCGACAGGTTGCTGCGGTCGCTGCAGCGGAAGGCACAGAGGTCACACTTGTATGGCTTCTCTCCTGTGTGCGAACGCATGTGGGCTTCCAGATGGCGCTCATATGCTGAGGCGAATGGGCACAGCTGGCAGCGGTGTGGCTTTTCTCCTGGGGTACAGTCAGGAGAGGAAATAATTGCAGAAATGTTATATTAAATATCTTACTGTAAAAGAGGAAACAGCAATGAGACAATAAGTAGATTATACTAAGAGCAGCTAGATGATACAAACACATGTAAATCTACATGTAAATCAATTCTGGAGAATTGTGATGAAATTCTCCAGAATTTCATCAGTCACACTGACAGGCTGTAAATAGGACAAACAAATAACTTTTATAGTTAATGTACACAAAATTGAAACAGGATAGCTGGTGAACAACTAACCAAATATCTGTGGTCAGTATTTAAAAGACTCGATTGTTATTCAAGCTAGGTTGACCTAACAACAGGTTGTGTGCTTTTGTCACAGACAAGGTTTTACATATTACGAGACTCTGCCTCAGGCATGAAGGAGAACTAAGTGCTATCACTGTAGTTTTACCGAACTGGTCTGTCATTCTAAATGGCTTCTTACAGTAAACGTGTCAAACATATTATGTTTACTATTATAGATTACAAAGTAAGCATCAGACCCTCTTTTGAGAGAGGCAGCGACCAGGATCCAGTTGCGTATTTTACATGGAACAATTAGATTAAAAGGATTAATTGATTGACACATTTTTGCAGCTCCAGTCTATGCATACATCTATAGCTGATATACACAGTGCTTTAAACTCTGACTAAGGACACTTCCTGTGAGTAAAACTGCATTTTATAATTGTTCGTTTTCTCATTTTTACCCTCCATCACCTGTATATGACTGCCTGGATCCCCTGCGGTGTTTCAGATAAACAGCACATTCTTGGGCATGGTGTTGCCACTGACCTGTGTGGATGCGGATGTGCTCTATTAAGCGAGCCATGCCCTTGTTCGCATAGCTACAGTAGCTGCACTTGTATTTGCCATCACAGGTCCTCTCCAGGCCGTCCATCTGCACATCGGACCCATCCTCCATCGCCAGGCTCACCTCCACAGACGGAGGGTCCAAGCCATTCTGCTCACTTCTGGGTGCAGCTGAAAACGAAACACCCACCGTGACCATTAACGTTTTAAATAATACATCACTTTATGTTTCTTCATATATTTGCAACCTGTGTGCCCCTCCCACCGGCTTGAAACGGCTCCGGGGACTCCTTCTCTCCACACACGGAGCCTGAGATCATGTTGACGTGCTGGGTTTGCTGTGTCAGGTATTCTTGAAATTCCTTCACAAAATCCACAGGCTCGGTCTTTATCTCGTCCATTTCTTCCTCTGTGTTGGAGCCTGCAGAGATCCAGAGGAGAGGGGTCGATGGTCAAACGCGTGACAACTCTTGGTTTTCACTTGTGACACCTGATAACCAAAAGTAGCTAACGTAATTAGCAGCCGCCTTAGATACGTTAGCTAACAGGCGTTAATAACAATGCTAACGATACCTAGCACTGACTGTTTGACGCCATATTCATATCTGACCTTTCAGTGAAGGAGCAATATTATTCCGGAACAGAGAAGGAGGAGAGAACTGAGCTCTGGGAATAAATGACCAGGGTTTCTGTTTATTAGATGCAGTCGTTACCAGGTCAACTTCCTCCTTTTCTTCCTCGAGATTGAATTGCAGTTCATCAACCTGCTTATACGCACTTTACCGCCACCTGCTGGGCTGGAGTGTGAAATGGTACAAGAAAAGAATATGTAAATCCTCCTCAATCTTTCATTTTGTTCTTAAATAATCAAATAGGAAAATTCTAGATGTATTTCACATCAGATACCCTAATGTGTGACTGTATTTTCCCACCAACATTTCACCGATATTAATTCCCTTGTATGGAGAATAAATATGGAGCATTGGAAATTGTAGATGATTTTAGTAATTTAATTCCAAATATGGCCTCATATTGCTATTTGACATACACTGAGACAACCTTTTGGTTGGTAGTGACGTTTTTTATCAGGTTCTAGCTCAGGGAAAGTGGTGGGAACAATAAGATTGACCTAAATCTACTGTATCTATAAACAGTGAACGGCCACTTTAACCTATACATGATCTTCTTCTGAGAACTGATGTAAAAACTTTAATATTTTACCTTGCCTTCACCTGAAACTGTCTGGGGCCACTTTAAAAATCTTTGGCCTATAATCATGGATATATTATATATAAGTTGAATTAAGATCCCCCCTGGACTGATCCCCCTTTCTAACTTTAAATCTGTAATTTAATCAGAAACAAAAACAGTCTCAAGTGGCGAATATTTGCAACACTGTTTTCTTTGAAACCACAAACTAACCTCTTTTTTTCCATATCGTCCCCTTCAACTGAACACCTCAATTGGTTGAAATGCTTTTGATACACACTTCAGAGAAAATATTTTCTACATTACAACATAAAGTTGACGGCCTTACTCATGTTGCCTTCATGTACCGTCGGTAGAAATCTTATCGTCAACAAACTACCCATAATAACAGCTCTGACATCAGTAGCTTTCTATGTGTCCGATTTTTTTTATTCACATCCACGATGATCACGATGAATATAGCCTTACAGTGCAGTTGGAATTTAATTTGCTCTCTTTGACAGTTGTCACCATCATAGTGCATCAATATGGCAAAATTACAAATGTCCTGCGGTCCGCGGAGGCAGCATGTAAACATTTCGTAACCCAGCATGGCCGCTCCGTTGGTCAGGATCTTTTCTAAGGTGAGACTCAGTATTTCTGTTTACGTGCTTTAAGATGCTGCTCTGAATTCAGCATTTCCCCACCGGGTTAGCTCTTTATCATTGATGTTATTAGCCAACAGGCTGCTAACGCTAGCACTAGCATCCCATGAAACCGTGCTAGTTTTGGGTTCCTAGCTAACAACAAAGCAGCGTATCACTGTCAGTAATGTTTCGAATGGCTGAAGACACTAATCCAAGTCTTATTAACATCTTAAAGTGAAGTTAAAAGTATGAATGCATTAGCTGTGTTTGCGTTTTGTTTGTGGAACCTTACACGCTACAAACCCCGTTGTTTAAACAGTGTAGTCGGTGTGTTTGCATATGTGTCATCTGGGTATGTCCTATGTTTTCAGTCTTGCATCAGACTGACCCCCCGACCATGGGGGTCATGCCAGGCTGGATGGAGGGCCAGGTCCACCAGATCTGCCCCGGACGTGGCTTCACACGAAGCGGCCGCGGGGGTCTCCTTCCCTCCCCTGCAGACTTACTCGGAGGAGGAGAACATGATGAGGGAGGCAGGTGAGCTGGAGGAGTGGAGGGGGAAACACGAGCCCTGCTGCTGCTGCTGCTGCTGCTGGAGACCGAAAGTCCTCAGAACCCTAAAAATCTGTCTCTTTTTGTGTCTTGACAGTGAAAAAATATGCCCAAGAGCGCATCGCTCCATTTGTGTCAAAGATGGATGAAAACTCTGTCATGGATGAGGAAGTGATCAAATCTCTCTTTGAACAAGGCGTATGTCATTTACTTATTTGCGTTTTTATCCGAGTTGTCATTACATTTGAGTCGCTGCCTTTCTTTAAATCTATTGAATGACTCGTATGTTGACCTTTTCGCAGCTCATGGGCATCGAGATCGACCCAGAGTACGGTGGCACCGGCTCGACCTTCTTTTCCTCCATTCTGGTCATCGAGGAGTTGGCGAAGGTGGATCCATCGGTGGCAGTTCTGTGTGACATCCAGAACACGCTGATCAACACCCTCTTCACCCAACTGGGCACCCCAGCTCAGAAAGAGCAGTACCTCAGCCGACTGTCAACTGACACGGTGAGCGGTTAGATCTTTCTTGTTACATAAATCAACTTTCTTTCTTTTGTTTTGGAAATAAGGTGGACCATCAACAATTGTAACAGATCACGTCACAGATTCGGCACATTCTGCATTTCCTGGAAGCTCTCCTGCGCTTCCTCATGTACCTGTGTCGACATGTCCCACAGATCGGAAGCTTCTGCCTTTCCGAAGCAGAGTCGGGGAGTGACGCCTTTTCTCTGAGGACAAGTGCTCAGAAACACAAGGACTATTACATCATCAACGGATCCAAGATGTGGATCAGTAATGCAGAGCACGCAGGTGTTTTCCTGGTGATGGCCAATGTGGACTTCTCTGCTGTGAGTAACTGCCCATCGTTGTTTTTGCTGTCGTTGTTTACTGCAGCTCATAAATTACAACACTTTGTGCAATAGAGAGTAATTACTTATAAGGATGCAATTTATGGTAAATTATTTATTGAATTATCTAAAGATTTGACTATAAATTGTCAGAAAAGAGTGGAATATGCGAAATGTAATTGCTTAAAATCTTCTCATATCTTAATTGGTGGAATCAGTGATCCAAACCCCAAATATTTTTCGTTTATAATGATTATGAAACAAAAGAGTAGATCCTCCTATTGGATAACCTGGGGTCAAATATTGTGTGGTATTTTTTCTTTAAAAAAGAATTCTTTCCGAACTCGACCAAGTCCGAGAGGAAATTAGACAAACCTTAACCACACTCAACAACAGTCTGTATTTTGTGTCCGAACCTGATGTTTACCCTGATAACAGGCACGCGCAGTACAAACAAGTCAGTGCCTACACACAAGCTTATTGGTCAAACTGATTTAATAAGCCAATTGAACATCTGAAGAATGTCATCACAAACAACAGAATCACACAGATCTATAACTCAAGTTAAACATAATGCTTCAATAGTTAGTATTTATCCAAGGCACATGTCATATTGAAATATTGAAAAATTACATATTTTAGATTTTTATTTTATTGACTAGGAAGCTGTCTAAAACTTCCCAGAGATGTGCGCTCCTGTGATTACAAATATATCATCATTGTTATTTTCTCGTGATGGACAGGGATACAAAGGCATCACCTGCTTCATCGTGGATCGGGACACCGAGGGGCTCGAGATCTGCAAAAAGGAGAACAAGCTCGGCCTGCGTGCGTCCTCCACCTGCCCGCTCAACTTTGACAATCTCAAGGTACAAGCAAACACGTTGTGCATAAACCAGAGTCATGTGAAAGGAATACACATTTGGACTCTTCCCAACTTCCCTGCTCTTCATTGTAGGTGCCAGAGAAGAACATTTTGGGTCAGATCGGTCACGGGTACAAGTATGCCATCGGCATGTTGAATGAGGGCCGGATTGGGATTGCAAGTCAGGTAGACCATGAGATTGTGTTTATTTGATTTAGTTCAAAACAATCCCAATGTGCTCTACTCAAGATAAGACCTGTTGCATGTTAACTTTGTCTCATTGTGTCTCAGATGCTTGGTCTGGCACAGGGCTGCTTCGACAACACCATTCCTTACACAAGACAGAGGAAGCAGTTCGGAAAACGCATCTTTGACTTCCAGGTGATCGTCTCCTCTCTTTTACCTAACATGTTTATGATCGATCACACTACTCTGCCAGCCGGCGCATTGTTCAGCGAGTGCTCATGGTGTTGTGGAACTCTTTGTGTTCCAGGGCATGCAGCACCAAATTGCGCATGTAGCGACGCAGATCGAGGCCGCGCGGCTGCTGACGTACAACGCTGCTCGTCTGAAGGAAGCTGGGAGACCTTTCATTAAGGAGGCCTGCATGGCTAAATACTTCACTGCAGAGGTGAGCTTTCTGGGTCAAGGACTTTTCACGATCTTGATGTTCTTTTCGACCAGCATTGGATCTTTGAAGCTCATATTACCATGCTCAGTCAGTCCAGCTTCTTTCAACTGAGATGTATTGCCAGAATCAAACCTGTACTATCTGCCAAAAACAAGGAATTATTTTAGAAATTATTATAATTACATACAGGGCCCTCCATGAACTTGGTCCTGACTATCTAGAGGAACTAAACTAGATTTGCTCAATCTATGGCTTGTTTTATAACTGTTACTGTGTTACATGTTTTATGCATTCTACAGTATGAGGTGTCGTTATCCTGTCCAGGAAAGTCTCTTATATTTTAAATTTTCGGTCTGAAGCATCCATTTTATTTTCCACAGCTTGCAACACAAACCACGTCGAAGTGCATTGAATGGATGGGAGGGGTCGGCTTCACAAAAGACTATCCCATAGAGAAATACTACAGAGACTGTAAAATTGGTGAGTATAACTGGACCAATAACCTCTGGATCACTGTTGACATGTGTTTCCAGACTGTTTGTGAAGCAGAGTTGAGTTGTGTAACTGCCACTAAAGCCACAAGGTGGAAAGAACACAAATCACGAGGGCTGCGGGAGGGTCAAGTGTAACTGCCTCTGATTGGACCAGGGTGAGGTGGAGAAGGAGGCAGTGGCTGTAACGGGACTCTGTAGGAATTCCCCCTCTCAGAGTGTCGTTATACAAACACGGTGCCAAAGAAACTGCCAGGGCAACATGTCGTTTTTCCTCTCATCACTTCCACGTTGGTTTCCTCGTTCTTCAGCTGGAGCTCCGGCAGAGTGATCTGCGTAAAAACCCCACTCACCCCAACCCCGAATCCTAACCCTAACCCTTAGTCATGATAGTGAAGCTATAGGGTAGTTCTTTGTGCAGGGGGGATGTAACTTAACTTTTTCTGCAGGGATTTTATTCTAATACTTTGTTCTGTGCTCATTTCCTAGGCACCATTTATGAGGGCACGACGAATGTTCAGCTTTCCAGTATAGCCAAGTTCATCGATAAGGAGTACGACTACTAGACACTTCCAACGGGAACCTGATCGATTGCACTCTGCTGTGTTACACTCCATATCATAAAGTATTCTTACAATTTCAACTTGTACACTTGTAAAGTAGTTCCCACTACCGCTGTTGCTGATTAATAAATAGTTATATTTCCCATGCTTTGGGGTTGAAGTTTTATTGTTCCGTTTGCCTTCTATTGTCACTTCTTCATTTTGAAACATGACAGCATTCTTCAATTGTACATCTCTTTGTCCTCATTTGTTCTTCTGTTTACTGAGATGTCATTAACAAATAATTTCAAATAACTGTATTTGTGTTCCAATATGAGAATTATTTAAGATATTATTTTAGATCTTAGTTTTAGACGTTTCAGTGCTATCAGGAGGATAGCTATGACTGAAATCAGACGTCAGTATTGTCTTTGCAGGATACTGAATTGTAATGTAACAGTTTCATGCCTTGTAAATCCTGTTAAGTTCTTTGCTGCAAAAATGAGACACGATATCAAATGTTAACAGTGATCTATCAAATCCAATAAATCTTATAATATGCTGTAAATCATCTGTTTCTGGTGTCACTGATGCCCGTTTGAAGAGTATTATTTAGTTCTGCCACTAGATGGAAGCATTCTCCAGAGTGACCACAGAACCCTGAACTGGAGAGGCTCCTCGGTGCAGGAGCAGTAAATTATCATGTCTCATAACAGCCTGTCACCTCTAATGATATTTTATACCAATTTAATTACACCGGTGCTTCAGATGAAAAGAGCCCGCCTGCCTGCCGTAATTGCCTCACTGATAATTTTTCAGGTGAGATTGATCACATTTGGCCTCCGAGTAAGATGAGGACTATTGTTTTACCCCTGGCAGGCAAGTTTTGTTCACATGTATAGGACCATTAACAGCTATTATACATGACCCATTATGTACATGCTACTTACTGTGTATCTGTTAAACAAGAAACAATTACCAACATGAGTTATTCATTAACAAGGATGATAAAAGTCAGATTCATAATGTTGCAATAACAGAGATCAGCAGGAGCCACATTTGGATTACAGAAAGGCAATGAATAAGAACTTCACAAACATCCATTCTTTGTGTGTCTGTTTTATCATCTTTCTTTAATAAAAGAATCCGATTGATCGCAGAGGATTGCATCTGTTAGAATATGAATTTTCCTGATTAAACTGATAAAGCAAATACTGTGAGAAGAAAAGGAAACAATAAACAAAAGACCCATTTCCTACAGTGTATTATTTTGACAGAGAATTCTTCATCCTTCTCATGTTTTATTGATCATCTCACTTCCTGATTCTGCTACTAAATAATGATGAAATGTTTATCTTGATTTTTTGTATGTTGTGGCAGAGAATAACCTAAGATGTGGTGTCTTGATCACAAATAACAAAATATGAAATGTCATCTGATTACAACTGTATTCAAATAGATTAGGCTTTGTTATTTGATAGAATTGTGTGGAAATATATATTTAGATGTAAACCTCTACTTCTAAATGATTCCAGTGTTTTCCCATCACTCTGAGGGGAATGTCAGCTCGGACAGACAGATATTCTAGAATATATTTAATAGCATCAGGTCCGTGTTTGCTGACAAAGCAGTGAAGTGGAAACAGGGGCCTGTGTTAGCATCACTGATTGAGTGTGTCCTCCGTTTTCCCCTCTGACCCACTCCGACTTGTTCTGTGTGTGGAACGAGCCCCGGTTTAATGAACATAATCTGTTGAAAACACAGCTATCCTCCCTTTCACTTGGAGCTGGCAAACGCAGCTCAAGCAGCCTCTTTCTCCGCCCCCATCTTTAACACAGCCATGAGACCTCTAATTATGCAGGGATTCAAGTAGCTTTCCACAAAACCCAGTGTTGTCCTTTAGAGCTGGAGAGCTGCTCCACGAGCTGAAAGGACAGGCTGCATGTTTGCAGGTTGAGCAAATTCAATTTGTGTGATTAGCTCCACTGCATCTGCTTCAGGTTCGGTCTAAATCAAAAGTGCTGAATTCACTCTGGGTTCGTTTTCTATATTTCCGAGGCAACTTTCACCTCAAATTATCCTAAATAGGTGCATTTATATCACTGCATTGGCAGATATAACTTCTGTGTTAGATGCTGTTTTTTTTTTTATCAGTGACAGATTTAGATTAAAGAGAATCTTATACACTCTGCATGTTGCATTCTCAATATATTATTGCACGTTATCTCAATCTGAAAGCAGAAACAATACAGAGGAGGCCCACTGCTAATTTTCTACTAAATTATCATCTAATCTGATCACATACAATCTGCTGCAGCCAAACACCAGCCAGTGTTGTTATAATCTGTGGCAGAGACAAGACTTGCTGTTTCATTGCATTACACCACCTGCTGCCTCTGTGCGTCTGCAGCCTTTTGTGCCAAAGCTGATTTGAAAAGCCTTTATCACAATGGTATAAACATTCAATTTGATGTCCGCCCGTAGCACTTCCTGCCTAATAAAATTACACCGAAGTCAATGAGCTCCGGTGCAGGTGAAGTGCACGGTGCATATTGGTTTCCCGTTGCACAGAGGTGGAACAGAGGGATGCTGGAACTCTGAAGCAGATGGATCAGGTTGAGATATGTATCGACAAATTGTGTCAGCAAATTGTGTCTTTGAATAGAAACATAAGACTTGTTAAGTTGGATGTTGCTTATTTTTTATTTGTCTTTTGTATATTTTGGTGGCTTTCGTGATGCTTAAAATCTATGCGTAATTTGCGTAATAATTGTGCCAAGGCCAAGTTAAAGTGTGAAGATCCCCGTGCCATTGATTGAATTTACTGGCCGGCGATTGTGCTGCACCTCCCTTAAAATATTGAGACATTTTCCTCTTCCCTCTAATTGGATGATAAGTGTGCGCCTTCACTGTTGAGCCCGGAGCCAAAACGCTTGCGCGCGGCCTTTCTCTTCTGAGTCTATTCTCGTCACAGCCCCCTGAGGTGTCATCTCAAATCCCATTTGCTATTTTACCTGTCCAATAGCAGAGACCGAGCGCGTTTTAACTTGGTAGGCATTTTTTTGATTCCATCATTCCATCCATCCAGCGCATGTTTGACGCACTGATCCCTGCCCTCTCGCTCAGATCATCCTCGGGAGGTGGACGCATGCAGCTCGGTCCGACTTCTACTCTCTCTCTTTCTCTCTTCCTCTCATAAATCATTTTATCCGAGGATATCTTTTTGTCAGGTTTTTCTCCCCCCTGGTAAGTTCTGTTTGATGGTGATCCACATCGGACAGTAAAACGGTGATGGCAGACTCTGATGCGCAGGAGACTCGCCAGCCAGCAAAAGACTCACCCTTCTCCATAAAGAACCTTCTGAACATCGAGGACAAACCCGCGAAGCAGAAGAGCTTCCTGGGCTCGTCCAGAGGAGTGTTTGAGGGCAGCTTCTTCTCCCGGCTCGGCGAATTATCTTTCCCTCGGTTTGAGCTGCCCTCGCCTCAGAGGATTGGACTCTCGGGGCAGTATCTGGACAGAGCGTCTACCTGGTGGTATCCATACACGCTTGGGGCTCATCTGAGGACCGGAGGTGAATATTTTTTACATCTGCATATGAGGATATTGCAGTTTTGTGCTCTGAAAAAACTTGAGTGGTTTTAATGCAAAAGGCCTTTTTTGCACATTTCATTTCATGGAGACTGAATTGTTCTTAGAATAATTATTAATTCTAAGGAGCCATGTCCATAAATCCTTCATTAAAAATCGATATTACAAAACGCATGTTTCTGAATATGCAATTAATTAAATACATGCGGTTGCCACTGTGGGATCATGTTTAAAAACTGATAAAATGTTTGTTTTTTCCTTCAGTGTCTGAGAAGGCAAACCCGAGGGAGGCATCCCAAGCACCGGACAGGCGCTCCCCGGACATCCAGAAAAGTGACCTGCAGGATGTCAAAGAGGAAAGCGCCGACGAGGAGGTCACGCTGGACGAGAGCGACGCGGAGGAGCCCAAGAGAGAGCTAGACCCGGAGGACGACTGGAGGAAAAAGACGGACGAGCTGGACGCTGACCAGAAGCCGTGTCGGAAGAAGAAGACTCGCACAGTGTTCTCCCGGAGCCAGGTGTTCCAGCTGGAGTCCACCTTCGACATCAAGCGTTACCTGAGCAGCTCGGAGCGCGCGGGCCTGGCCGCGTCCCTACACCTGACGGAGACGCAGGTGAAGATCTGGTTCCAGAACCGGAGGAATAAATGGAAGAGGCAGCTGGCCGCGGAGCTGGAGGCGGCCAACCTGAGCCATGCGGCGGCGCAAAGGATTGTGCGGGTTCCCATACTGTACCACGAGCACGGGGGCCCGGACTCGACCGGGGGCCCTTCTGCAAACTCACCGGGAAACCAGTCGCTTCTGGCTTTTCCCCACCACATGTACTATTCCCACCCAGTGCCACTGTTGAGGCCTGTTTAACACTGACTGCGTCCATTCAGCTGTAAATATGTTTTTAAACGAGAGTGAGTTTCAGCAACAAAATTAAAAACATTTTGTATATTTTGTAGATTAATCAGACACCATGTTAGTCCATATTATTATTATTATTACTATTATTATCATTATTATTATTATTATTATTATTATTATTATTATTATTATTATTACTATTATTATTTGTCCTTTATCCTGCTGAAGTGTAAGCAAGACACAAAATACCTATTACAGCCCCCACTCAAAAGTTATAATTATTATTCTTGATATTATTGTAGGTGAAATCATTACGGTTCTTAAAGTGGTTGCTGTTCCCTTAGGGAAAAAAAGAACTTGCTTTAAACAGGGTTTACTGTCCATATGTATTTTACAGAGATTTGTGTCAGTGTTTGTACAAAACATGTGGAATTTAATATTTTGGCATTTTCCAACATTGTGCAATATTTCTGGCTTCATATTAGACTACCTATAGTTACACTTCTGCAGGAAAAACAAATTAAATTTTCTCTTTGTCATGTAATAGTGAGGACAATCATGTGATCCTTGACAAAATAACCAGAAAAGCTGCAGGAGATGTCATTGTTTTTAAGGATGCAATGTTTTGCTGGTGATTTTAAAGCCATGAAAGAGACAAAAATACCAATGTTTTTTTTGTGTGTGTTTTTCCTTTGATATTGTTATTGAAATCCTGTATATTTTATGGTCTTACACTCAGTCAAGATTTCCTTCCAAAAAGAAATATGTTCAAGAGTGATGTACATGAGGGAAAAGAAAAGATTGTTGGTTTAATCATGTTGTTAAAATCTTGGTTTTCAAACCTTTGTGAGTACGGAGGGATGTGTTATTCATCAAATGTCTATTTTTCAAATATCTAAGGCACCGAGCAGGTATTGGAGAGATAAAAAAAAAAAAAACATCAAAACTTAAATAGTGTTGAAGTTAAATAATGATGGTCAGTTTTTTTTCATTTGATGACTTGAGAATTGTGTCATTCAATTACATTCAATGTCAAAGACCATTTGAGAATTGTGTTTCTTCATCGGAGAATATTTTATTCAGACACAAACATGAGCTCATGCAGTATTGATCTGCTGCATATACAGACATATATCCTTTCTTTAATAATCAATAAAAACGCTAAACAATAGGCAGTGATTATTAAAACATATAGGCTGTAGATGAAAGTTGTTACATGGGAATAAAAAAGCAAAGAATACATTTCAAAGCAAATTTTTCATGAATCCAATCATATTGGGCATTTATTCTTCTTTTGCATCTGAGAAGAGGACTCACTTTTCACTCGCGGGTTTTAAAAAGTAAATACATTTTCATTTTTATTATTATTACATGACCTGCTGGCCTATATAGGAAATTATTTTTATTAAACTAGACCTTTTGGGTCAAACTCAATTCACACAGAAACAGAAAAAGAAAGAAGTTTATCTTACATCAACTTACATACGTGTTAACATGGAAAGACAAAAGCTGTGTGTAGATTATTGTGTCTCATTTAAAAATTAAAAATCTCCTACTTTACTATGGCCTTTAAATTATAGTTTTTTATTATATTATATTGTATTAATGAAATATAGAATAACATAAAACAAATGTGTTACTGAGAGGTGGAGAGACAAATAGAGACAGCGAGCAGTCCTATGTCACGTGATATGTGCTGAGACAACGGAAGTAAACGTCGGTGTTCGACCGGCCAATCACATCGCAGGCGGGAATTCAACCGTTCATTCCAACCAATCAGCCTCCTCTGTCTGCAGAACTCAGCACTGCTAGGAGGGGAGTTAGCTTAGCGCAGACACATTTAGCCGTTCGGCCTTTTCCCACCTTATTTATATGATTATATTACCGTAAACCAGCGCGGAATAAACAGGCGCAGTTAACACAGCATCGTTTTCGTCTGGAAGACTCCGAACTGACACGGTAAGTGAAATAAAACGCCTCATTTCAGCGTATGTAGCCCGCGTTGTCGTCACTGTTAGCAAACACGGCTAACAACAGGCGTGGGCTTGGTGTAATTGCTGGATGATGTGGAGCGGTTCGCGGTGATTAGGAATAAAAGCAAACGCGAGACACGCTGCGAATCAAACTTCACCTTCCATCGATCTTCAGTAACAGATCGTGTTTTTTTAGGGAGCTCACATGGCGCATGCATAGCTCTCGGTTGCGCTTGTTAGCTAAACTCGTAGCCAATGTAAGCGGGCGCGGCTAATAACAAGCAGGACACACATTGATCCTCACGTCAGACGGTGGAAGAGGCTCCCTCCAGGGAGTTCAGCGAGAAGACGAGCTTAGATCACTGAGGCATATCCAGTCATATCGACAAGGACCTGTTTGTTTGATATTGGTCAACAATGTGAGGAGCTCTGGCGTCAAATGTCACTAAACAACAAGATGCCTGTTAATACTAAAGCATGCTATTTTAAAATATCACGTTTCAGAGTTATTACGTTTGATATTTAGAACCAAACAACACATCAGTGGATCATAATGAAATTATCTATAAAGTCCATCAAATAAATAAAAAAATTGTAAAGCTTTAAACATATAATGCTATAATAACAATGATAAAGTCTATATACTTGTTTGAATCAACATAAATATACGGAGAGCGACAGATGCATAGCGGTTTGACTCCATGGTAGTTTTTAAAGCATCAGTTTGTGGCGTTAAACTGTGTTTTAAAGTTAAGTTTATACCTTCTATATTGTCCATTAGTCTTGATTGTTATCTTTCCCTTCTTGAAGATGACGGGCTCCAATGAGTACAAACTGAACCAGGGACCAGAGGACACCATCTCTGCCGTCAAGTTCAGTCCCAGCACAACTCAGTTCCTGCTTGTGTCCTCGTGGGACTGCACGGTCCGTCTCTTCGATGTCGGCGCCAACACCATGCGGATGAAGTACCAGCACACAGCTCCAGTTCTTGACTGTGCTTTTTATGTAGGTCACAGATGTTTGTACATATGGTCTTTGTTGTCTCGTCAAAGCTTTTGTCTGATATATCCAGATAACAATCACCTTTTAACTTGCAGGACCCAACACATTCCTGGAGTGGAGGATTAGATGCACAGTTAAAAACTCATGATTTGAACACAGACCAAGGTACGTTACAAACCGGTTAAGTAGCAATAAAAGCTTTCAGGCAGTATCACAACTCCTCACATCCAAGAGTGTAATGTGCTGAATTTTTTCATTCTATTGACTGCCACAATATTCTCTTTAAACAGATACAATAGTTGGAGCACACGATGCTCCAATCCGTTGTGTGGAGTACTGCCCAGAGGTTAATGTCATGGTAACGGGTAGCTGGGACAGATCGGTTCGGCTGTGGGACCCGAGGACGCCCTGCAACGCTGGCACCTTTGTTCAGCCTGAGAAGGTAGAGCACAAGGGGCATGCAATTGTCCTTTTAAAGATATTAATAAGATGAGCATGTTGGGTCAGAAACACTTAGATTTAGTTGTTATAGTACAGTCACTCAAGGATGGCAAGATTTAACAATTTAGTTTACGTATAATTGTTAGTTCCTTGCCGAGTTGATTGTTATTTATAAAATAAAAATATTTTGTTCAAAAAGTACTTGCATTTGACCTGATGTTGATGATACATCATGATAATATTGATGATAAATATGAGTTTATTGTGAACACTTTACACTACAGTATGAATGAGAGAAAATGGAAACCTGGTGAAAAAAGTGACATCTCACTGTTACCTTTTTGTGTGTGTATTGCCTGTGTCTTCTCCCTCTTGTCTCATACATGTGATCTTTCTGAAAGGTGTATACGCTTTCTGTGGCCGGAGATAGACTAATTGTCGGCACAGCTGGAAGAAGAGTCCTGGTCTGGGATTTGAGGAACATGGGCTACGTACAGCAAAGAAGAGAGTCCAGTCTTAAGTATCAGACACGCAGCATCAGAGCTTTCCCCAACAAGCAGGTACCTTTCAAATCCCAATCGATTATAGTTTACACAGTACTAATAAATCTTGCAGTGAACTGTTGATGGGTAATTTACACATTACAGAGTATAATGTTACCAAACAGATTCCTGTGTTAATGGGAAGAAGTGGAATGGTAACTTGGTATTTTGTGTCTTGGCTGCAGGGCTATGTCTTGAGTTCAATCGAGGGACGTGTAGCTGTGGAGTATCTGGACCCGAGTCAGGAGGTTCAGAAGAAGAAATACGCCTTCAAATGCCACAGGCTGAAGGAGGATGGAATTGAGCACGTTTATCCCGTCAATGCAATCTCATTTCATAGTGTTCACAACACCTTTGCCACAGGTACGACTCGCTCATTAGTAGCTACTTCATAAAAACAATGTTTTTGTTTCTGTAATGGGATAATTTGTTTTTGCAACGCTGAGAGATGTACCTGTAACCTTCAGCATTAAGCTGCCAAGGTCACACGTGGAGCAAGCTGTCATTATAGATCCATATCTCAACACATTCTAAATCCTTTGAGCTTGACCTTGGGTCTCCCCTTCGACCAGGTGGCTCGGACGGATTTGTGAACATCTGGGACCCATTCAACAAGAAGCGCCTGTGCCAGTTCCACCGGTACCCGACCAGTATCGCCTCCCTTGCCTTCAGTAACGACGGCACCATGCTCGCCATCGCCTCCTCCTACATGCAAGAAAAGGGTGACATCAGTCACCCGGAGGATGCCATCTTCATCCGCCAGGTCACAGATGCTGAGACGAAGCCCAAGTGAGTCTTCCTCATCCCGCGGGTGTGTACTCCTGCATAATGTGGCACCTTGCCTCTCACTGAATCTATGAGCAGCTGTATTTACAGGGAGCACGTCCACCTGTAGCATATGCCGATCTTTATCTCAGCTCGTCTACTTTTCAATATCCGACAGTTGAAAGATGCACAGATCAGAGCTTGAAAAATCCTCCTGTGAGTCTTTGTATCTGTGCTGTCATAACAGACACATGGAAACCTTCTGCTGTACAAAGTGATGCAGTACATTATAATGGTGAATAAAGTGGCAGGATTACAGTGTTAAATTGAAGGTCACATTGATTAAATTGTTAAGTCTATAAAATGACAAGATAGCAGGAGATGTTTTCAGAAAGCTTTGCTTTGTCCAACCAGCAGCTTAAAGCCGAATGATCATATGTTTATTATCACACGGAACAGAGAAACCAACAGGTTGTTATATTTGAGAAACCGTGATAGGGAATTTTTTCTGAACTGCATTAAAGAGTCCATCCAGTAAATCACAGGACATTTAACTTAAACATTCACAACATTTAGGTGCAACTGTCTATTTGTTGTTTAATGATTTCCCTTCAGAAAGATTCTCCGACCGGTTGCTAAGAATATTTTTGTGAAAAAGAGGACATTGACCTTCCATGTGCCAATAATGTCTGTATTTCCAGATCTTTGTGCCACTATGTTTGCCATTTGTGGCAGTTGAGGGCGTTCACACACTCTCTGGCTTCAGTTCAGCTTTTTATACAGGCTGGTTTTCCCTTTATTTTCGTTTATCTGCCCTCCATCATCATTAAAGGGTTAGGGTTAGTATAGCTCTCTCCACATTAGTCAATTAGACTGAATGGATGTCAAACCTCAGACCTACATATAGTTTTGAATGTAGCACAAACTGCTGCAGATATGACTCAAGTTGATTGAATCTCTTCTTTTCTACTTTACAGGTCAACCTAAGTCCACCTTGCAACAGTTCCCACTGCGTGTGTTTGGGTTATCTGCTGGTATCCAGTGTACCATTATCAAAATGTCTCCTGTCATTTCTTTCTGTTCCATACAGTTGATATTTCTTGTAACTGTTGTCTGTTAAAATCTTTTCTGTTCTGGCTCTTGTTATATAGTTCTCTTTTTTTCATGTATGTTCCAATGACCATGCATTGTTGTCTGATTCAAATACACCTTTTTCTGCTTTTGCATGGTCATCAACACAAACAAATTTTGTGGTCTTTTTTGTTGACTCTTACATTTTTAACACTGAAACTTTTTGAGCTCTGTTTGTATAATAAAACATTGATCAACAGCACAAACGCACTCTGTCACATTTACTTACAGCCAAAAAGAACACCTGAGAGAAATCCCAGGAATGTGTCTGGGCAGAAAAGCTTCTCTTCACAATGTGTTGAGGGAAAGCGATGATCCACTCGTATTGCCGAAGGCTCCACTTGCCCCCAGACAGTGACCCGTGTTGATAGACATCTGAGGTCTGTGGCCTAAACCAGATCCTGCTTTATCACCAGGGGGGAAATATGGAGAAAACCACTAAACTGGATGAACCGGCTGCGTCTGGCAAACTAAAATAAAAATGATTAAGAGGCTCTTTTTTTGGATTTCTCATATTTCTTTGAATGGTGAATTATCCGCTGAGAACCCTTAGTGGTGAATCCACGTTTAAATGGGGCTGAAGCAGAGTGCTGCCAATCCTTTTAGTTTCACTGTACTGTGTTTGGTTTGAACCTGTTGATTGAGAAATCCATTTAGAAATTAAATATATTTTTTAATTTGATCAATATTTAGGGGTAGGGTCATACTTTTCCATCAACAATTGTGAATTTATAAAGTCAAGTTTTCCAAGTTGTTACACTGGCGAGTGTCGAGTGCAGGACAGGCATTTTTTTTTTATACCTCTCAGCAGCCATTGGCCAAAGGGGTTAAGTCTTTCTGGTTGTCGGTCTGTTCTCATGTCCACGTCAGATTCTTGTGAACACGATATCTCATGAACACTGATGACATTTCCACAAATTTGGTCCGAACATTTTTTGTGGTCAAAGGCCAAATTCGCCGAAAGTCAAGGTCACGGTCACATGTTCTTGTGAACTTGATGTATTAGGACAAATTTCCTAATACAAAACATCCAGCACAAACATTAATTTAGACTGATGGTTGACCTGATTAGAATTTGGTCATCAAATCTCCCAAGGTCAAGATCACTGCCACCTCACCAACCCTTTTTGCCTTGTGAAAGTTTTTTTTGAATAATATGCTTTCGAATTTGACACAATGTTCACATCGACTATCGGATTAACTGATTAGAGTTGGGTGGTCAAAGGAGAAGGTCACGTGTTATTTTTGCCAGAGGCGTACAGTTTAAGAGCCAGTAATTCAAAAGTATAGTTTTTTCATGCACTGTTCAGTGATGTGTGTGAATGGCCACGGCGAACACAGCAGTTCCCTGCAAAAGTCTCAAGTGGCGTCTTTTTCCCCTCAGTTCAGATTTTTCAATTGCAACTAATGCAATTTCTGAAGCCCTTCAGCCAAAGCAGCAGAGAAGATATAGATGTCAATTATTCTGTTTAAGAGCTCCAATTTTTTCTAATGGCTCTATCTGCCTCTGCGGTATCCTGGAAACGATTAGTTTGGTTTTGGTTTAAATGATTTAACTAATTCCCATGATTGTCGATAATGAGTCTTGTCTTTGACGTTGGATCGAGGCTGCAGCTTAATATGAAATGGCGTTCATTTCGGGACGCAATTACTGCTCGTGAAACAGACGTCGAATCGGCCAGAGGGGGGTTGTTGTTGGGCCGATGGAGAATTACCTTGTTTCCTGTCATCTTTGGCTTCCGCTAAATTGGAAAATTGAGTTCTTTGAATGTGCATTAAAAGCGCCAAGGTTTTCTCATCTCTGGTGGATAGCTGTTTTATAGAAAAAGGTAATTTAGGAGCAGAGGAGCAATTAGTCTATTTCAGACCTGGAGCTTACAAAGAGGTACACGTGTAGTTGTTTTGTTCAGTACCATAAAGGATTTATTAGTAATTTAGAAGATTGCAGCAGATGCATCTGTTGCCCTGTCTATCAGCATCTTCCTCCAAGCCTGTCTCCACAGAGATCTCTCCTGGTTCTTTTCTTTTTTTCCCGGTCCTGCTGCAAAGGCCCAGTTAACCACATGTGGTCGTGTGACCGGGCTCTGGTTTCCAACCGCTGAAGTGGAGGCTCGTGTGTTCACCGGAGAGGGTCGCGGGTGACCTTCAGCCCGACACCTTATCTCTCAAGACCGGTTTCTTTCTAATATTATATCAAGCCGATGATACCGTCCTTCACGCGCTGCGGAGAAATGAGGAAATCACATGATGATGCATCAGGAAAATATTGACACCACTCCTTGATCTGGCTTTGTCTCCTGTTTCCCCACCACATCACAGACAGGAGAAGCCATCCAATAATTCCATGCAATTCAGTGACTTAATGACCGATCAGCATCTTTGACTTCTTATTTCACACCCAAACATTTTTGAAGCTGTGTTATATCTAACCTCAAGAACACGCATGAAATGATTCAATATTCAATAGAACACTTATAAATAATAAATAATTTCAATGGGCTACATTGCTCAGTAATCAGCTACATTTCCTTTTAAATCAAACCGGACACTGGACGGCTCAGCTGTTTGATTTACTAAAAAACTTGGCAGGTGCATGTTTACATTGAAAAGATTCAGTAGGTTTGGGTTAATGAATATGTAAAATGTTGATGTTGAGTAAAAATATTTCTAAAAGGATTTCTATTTTAGAGATGAGCCCATGCAGCCATCAGACTTGGCCCAAAATACAGATCCTGGACCCGTTGACGTCCCGGCTGGGCCGGTGAAACCGGAGCCTTTCTCCTGGATGTGGCTGTGGCCTGCCACAGCACCTCACTCCACGCTGCCCCTGCCCCGGGGGGTGAGGCTTTTAAAGAGCTGTGTAGGGCAAAACAGCATCTCCTTGAGAGCATTGTAGTTACATTAGAGCCTAATTAGACGCTAAAGCTCAAGGCCATGTGAGCGACTGCTAGGTTCAACGCTCACCGCCATCCATCTCTCTGCGGGCCGGCCAGGCAGCACTGGGGCTGACTGGTGGAGGAGGCTCTCACCTGGGAGCCGGGATATAGTAAATCAAAAGTGTCTGGGTGTGACAGGAGGGTCGGAGATTTGGGGCGTGAGGTTTTTATTTTGGCTCGTGGGCTTTTTTGTCTGAGATTTTTCATCTGATAATAAACCGTGTGGCATTGATGGTTTAGAATTAGGCCTGCCTGCAGAACGTTGAGACCAGATTACATTTGTCATGTTAGATTTAAATAGTGTACGAGATGCTGAAGTTGGATTACAGGCTTTGGACAGAATATAAATAAATAAATGAATAATCGAAAATAATAACCATCCCCCACTTTGGTGCAGACTGAAATATGTCATCAACTATTGGATGGATTGCCATGAAATGTTGCACAGACATTCATTGATGAATCACCATGACTTTGGTGATCAAATGATTTTTCCTCTTGTTCTAGGCTTCCTTATACGGATTTGTCCGGGTTTTTCCTACTGTTCGACCATGAGGTTATCTTTCATGGTTATATCTTAGTGACTATCTGATGGATTTCCATAACATTTTCTCCACATTCATGTCCCTCTGAGGATGAATTGTAATCATCATGGTGAGTTGAGTACTTCAGTTTATGATATTAGCACACAATAAACAACAAACATTGACAACATGGCTGTACTGTATGTTCAAACTTGACTTAAAGTATTTATCTGTACGGCGATTGGGTAATTAAGGTGCCACAGTAAACATTCACCTCAAAAAGTAAACTGTGGAAATTGGTGCTTCAGAGGGGAAAGAGTGCAGCTTTCATGTCTCCTGTCAAACTGATGAATGTATGAATGTGTAAAGAAGATGGGGGCAGCCAGTGCATCGGGGGGGGGGGGGGGGGGGCTGCAGAGATTAAAGGTGAAAGCACACAGAAAAGTGAACTCTCTTGTTTATCCAGACAACAGATCAGATCAGTGACATGTTTGTGGACTCAGGGTTTTGTTCGGAGTCTCTAAGTGTTTGAGGCTGTAAAAACCGAGGGGACATCACTCGAGGGTTCCCACTGATGAAGGACACTCTTTGATGCACAGGTTGTCAATTCATATCGTGCCGGGGTTGTCGATTTCCCTTTTCCCTCCAGGGCTGAAACCACAAGCACTTAAACACAACTGATCCATGTCCGACAGCCACCTGTGGGTAAGTCCTGCGGATCAGGCAACATATCCCACTTGAAAACAGAGAACCTGTTGCATTGTGTCAGTGAATTGCGGTCAGCTTTGGAGCGACGGGCATTTTTCTTTCACGCAGTAAAAAAAAAAGACAACAAGGGACAAATCCCAAAGGGGACTTTGAAAAACAATAACTTGTTATCCCCATTTAAACCGTAATCAGATTGGTGGCCTTGTCAGGGCAGCCTCTTTGTACGCGGCCTGTGTCTATGAAACCCTCTGTGCAGTGTAATGGGTTCATGGCCACGGGGCAGGGGTTACAGTTTGTCCTTCCTGCAATTAGCATTCACGGTTAGCTTAGCAGAACTAATGCACCACATCTTTGAGGCTCAGGTTCCCTGTGTGCCTCCGAGTGACTGCGGGCGGAATTCAACTGACTCCTTGTATCCATTTCAACCTGCTTTATGAAAAGTTATTGGCATAATCCCCCTGAAGAATACAATTTCCAGCCAACTATTAACTGCCAATTAAGTTTAGGGGAAACAGAGGAGTTGGGCGATGAACTTACTGAACATGTTATAGAGTCACATGGATATTCGCACAATGGTATGAAATGTAACTCACAGATCAACTTGGGCCATTTCTTGTATTATAATCACTTTTCATGCATCATAAAAAATGCCATTATTCTGTCTTTTCTGTTTGTTTTGCTCTGTGACATTTAGGTCATGACACTTTGATCTCACGGCAGCTCTCAGCACACAGGAACATCTACACAACAGCTATTGTGGAGGCGCTTATGGGCCTTGGGGATCTCATGGGTCTTAAGTGACACCTTCTCCAAGCAGCTCGGAGCCGCTCTCTGCTGTTGGCTTTGTTCGCGTTGTGTTATAGATCACCGTTTATGTATGAATCCGAGGACGTTTATGTCAGTTGTCTGCAGCATTGTTTGGGAACTATAATAACAATATGTTGGTTATAATGAGGATGGTGGGAGTGGGATTTTTTCATTGGGTGAATGAAATGACAATAGATGTAACGTAACGTAAGGTAACATTATAGCATTTCATAACGTAACCCATTACAGCATAGCGAAACATAACAGAGCATAACATAGCATAGACTCTAAAGGTAAATTCAAATGGAAACAATTGTATTTAACATTGAAGATCTTTATTATGATTTTACTCCCTTAATTAAAAAAAGCAAGCACTCACTCCAGCCGTCACTCATCTTACATCCTACATATTTTTTTAGATTATAGAAAATAACATAAGAATGAGGAAAACCTACAAATAGTGCAAATATTGCAAGAATATTTTATTTGACTCACGAACCTAAAGCTATATGCATAGTGAGTCAGTAAAGACTTGATGTCCATAAAAACAAGTGAGACGTTGTTTTAAAAAGGACTTAAACCCAACAAAATGCAAAAGATCTGAGAAAAATAAAACATTACTTAGTTAAAATGAAAGTTCACATGCAGGGGAAAATCTATGTTATTGAATAGAAAACACATTGTTTCCTAAGTGCATCCTGTCTGAGTGATCAGTGCATTACGGAGCCGAATCAATGACACAAAAAGGAGGTGCTTTCATAAACAGTTTTTGATTATTGGACATTATTAACATTTGTGAATCCAGTGAAGTGAAACACTGTGTTGTCCGATCGACTCAAATGCAGATTAGGCAAACTAATGTGAACGCAGGGGATCAATGCATTCGTCCAGTTGTGTCTCTGTGCGTGGAAACGGCGATGCATTTAGAAGCCTGGCCCTAATTCATCATCATCCACACATTATATTATTACTGATGGCTCTTGCCTCTGGCTAGTCCATTTGTTTTTTTTTCAGATTTGTGACAGGCAGCAGAGCGCCGGGCGGAGGTTTATTCCGCAGCCACGCCAGCAGCCCTCTATTATTTATCTATTGATCATCATACCTCCCAATAATCTGCCGCCTGACACGTTTGACAACATTATGTGGAGCAGGTCAAAGGACAACGCTAATGAAAGTGAAGTGATGGATGTTAGTATCCACAGCATTAACCTTGCTAATAGTTGTCACAGGCAGCACATGTACACACACACATTACGACAGCCCCGCTGAGCCTGCTTGGATTTCCATGAAAATAAAGAATTCAATGAGGTGGTCCAGAGGCACGTGCAGAGTGAATATAATAAATCATCCCATGGTGTTGAAGATCAGCATTATCATAAAATATTGAGATAAAGACTGAACAAACCAGGTTCTTTGGGTGACAACAATTGTTTATAACAAAATGTTATTTTAATATGTCAATGTGAACAGTTGAATGTCTACGAAAAACCTTTTTCTTTTGGAAGATTTTACTCAAGGCCTCAAGAGGTCCTGTGATCCCAAAGAAGAGGATTCGGGAAAATTATTAAGTGTGAAATTTGGCCTGGAAAAGAAAAAGGAAACAGATTGTGTGAAGGATGAAAAGAAAAGTTATTTTCTCCTCACACATTTTCCCATTTGAGTGACTTCAACAGGCCTGAACGGGTTAAGCTGTAGAGTATTTCTAAATTTAAAGGTTGATATCTCAAACAACCCAAATTTACATTTTTAAAATTTGAGTCTTAAAAATGAAACTATTCTATTCAGTGGTTTTTGTAAATCTGATGTATTTTAGATAAATACATCAGTGGCCGGTAAATAACAGATGCAAAGTTAAGTGACGTTCAGGATTGTTGGCTGCTGAATATTAGAGCACTGACAGATTCCCCACTCACAGTAAACACAATCTCATCTCTAGGGCCCTTTACTGACAAAACAAGCCGGCATCTCAGAAAATATTAGTTAAAAAGAGCGTGTTGACCTCAGAACCTTTGAGCTCGTCGAGCTGAAGCAGCAGAACCTCAGATGAAGAGTTTCTGTGTTTGTCAAGCCGGTGAAAGGAAGTGTTGCAAACAGTTTCCCAGAGGGAAAACAAACCGATGTCCCCGGGTACTGACCCACATGAACACAGCGCCGCGGTGGTGCAGGATTTCCAGCTGAACGGCCAAGGCGGAGGCTCATTCCTTCGTGTATGTCATTGGAGAGCGGCGCGTCCCTCGTGTCCAGGCTGCTCTACGGTTTACAAAGGGACATGTCGGACTGGTCACCTGACCTGTCAGCCCCTAGGACCGTGCTGAATGGCGGGAGGTCAGAGCTGGACACCTGGCTTTACTTGTTATTCTTCACTAACTGTATTGGCCAGCAAGTACCAAGTCTTCTCTATATGCCAAAACATGCAGCTTTCAGATGGGTAGAACATGCGTCTATAGGACACATGACATGTTTACCACAAAAGAAACCCACCCGCATATTTACAGCTGATTGTGTTTTACAATAGATTCACTTCAAACTCGATATCCGGGAGGATTTGAACAGAACCCTCATTGATTCACTTTCCAGAGGAATCGCTGCCTGGATCAGTTTACCTTGTTACCTTGTCACACTATGTTCTGGTCTGATCTCCATGTCCATTTCCGCTCAGCGCAGCCCCCCCCACCCCTCAGTCGCCACCACGCCGCCCAACAGAGCGGGCTTTGTCCCTGCGGCCGGTCATCCATTCCTAATCTCCAGTCTTTTTTACTGTGCTGGAGACGTACCGCATGCTTTCAAAGAGCAGAGTGAGCTGTTCATGCCCTCCCATCTCCCAAATGAAGCTTGGAAGAAACCTTGTGACCCCAGTGGCGAGAAGTGACTCAATATTACAGATTGTTTGCACCATTGAGATCTGGAAATGGAAGAAACCTGGAGAGAGGCCACCTTAATTAAAAGATTCTGTAAACTATATGGCACCAAGTAGAGCGTATATACCTCCACCAAGGCACAACAGTCACTTTAAATTCACAGATATACATTCCTTTAATATGTCGGATTTCTTTCAATAAGAACTATGATATATTCCCTGGGAATCAGTGCAAATTAAAACAAATCTCACAATGTACTAGAAAGTGATAAAAAAGGGATCAGAGCCACATGTAAAAGGAATGGCTTCCTCCCTGACCCGTAACGCATCCTTACACTAATTGTCTTGCTAATTGGTTAGGTAGTTTTGGCGTGATCTTGTTATAAAACTAAATAAAACAAGGGATGGAGTAATTACTATGAGAAGCAATGACTTGTTAAATCTGTTTATTATAACACCAGATAGTACAAATACACGTAAACATAAAAACACACTGCTAAAAAAAATACACACAAATGTATAAAACCACTATGCGCAAAACAACCAACTGAAGAGTGAGTTAAGCAGTCGTGCTTCTTGAGTTGATGCTGAAAGTGCTTGAAGTTTATTCTTTAAATGATTATTTAAATGATTTAAATGATTCTTTTTAATATATTGCAAAAAGGAAAATAGAGTAAATCCTGCTAAACAGTAACTTCCTGCTCGTCCCAGATCACCTGATATCGTCAAAACTGTTTAAGTACTGTTTGAAAACTGTTCCTTAGGATTCATGTCTCGGAAGTAGAGCGTGTCGTCCACTAACCAGAATGTTGGTGGTTCGATTCTCACCAGAGTGTCCTTGGGCAAGATACTGAACGGCAAATTGCCCGAGTGTAGGGAGTGACGTGTGACAATGTAACCTTTTGACTGTATTAATGTGTGTAAATGGTAATAATGAACTGTTTAAAAGCTTTTAGAAAAGTGCGATATAAATACAGACAGTATTTAAGTTTAAATTCGCAGACGTTGAATTCCTTGAAACAATCCAAGCACTGCCGAGCGACGTATCAAAACAACCGCAGTCTGAAACGTTTTGGTTTCTGCTTGCTCAAAACAACTCACGGCTCACTGATCCGTCCCTCAGGTAAAGCGGTAAACAGACGTTTGAAATAGTGAGGAGTTTGAGTACAGTGTAATGATGTTTCAGGTAGAGAGATGCCATGCAAAGAGATACCATCAACGCAGAGAGCCTCCCTCTATTGCATTAGCTAAAGGCACTGATATCTTGATGGAAATAACTTCATTTTGGCCACTGCCAGGCCCAGTAAATACAATTGCTAGCTGTTAGCGCAGCCGTGTAAGCCCGGTAACTGATGGAGAGTGACCCAGACACGGTTGTGAATGGTGCTGGTGGCCGCGCCCGTGCGCTCTCGAAATGCGTTATCGTCTCCTCAGCGCTGCCGAGCATATTAATAAAGCACCTCACAGTCACACGGTCCAAACCTCCGCAGTAAATCACCCCCCCTTTAACCCAAAGAGGCAGACCCACGCTCGGGCCCCCTCGTTGTACCAGACGCCGCCTGTTTTTTTTTTGTTTTTTTTAAACTCCCACAATTAACACATTAAAACACTTCAGTCCTGAACTGATGTGACACAATCAGTTAAAATAATGACGAACTAATGGGCGGTGTAAAGTGTGGGCTAGCCCTAGAAAATCCACAACAAGAGAAAGTTAATCAGGCTAATTCTCTGAAAGCATCTTCATTAACATAATGTTGCCAGAGAGGATCCGATAATCAGGGAAATTGGCAAATGGGGCTTTTTCACCTCCCCCCACCCTTTTCTTTCCTTTATCTCGATAAATTAAGAAACTGCTCGTACAACAGTACAAATACAAACACTGCATAGTAAAAGGCACTCTGTAAAAATAGCATACTGTGAGAACTACATTAAGAGTTTGGTTTGTCTTGTTGCATCTGAATATTTGCACACACACATATTCGTCATATGCTGAGGTTGATGCTGCGAATGGTGCTTGCCGGGATTTTGGCGTCTGCCTCCTCGCCGCCGATCCTGAAGATCACAAAGGTGTTGGATGGGATGGTGGAAGTGGCGCCCAGGGATTTACCCAGCCAGCCATGAGATCCGCGCTTGTACATTTTAACTGTTACCTGCGGAGAAGGAAAGAAATGGAAACAAATATAAACGTTAAATTTGTTTTATCGGTCTGATCTTCATGTGTCTGACACAAGGGGCTTTTCAGGGCTTTTCCTGGGTTCATGATTCGGACTCAGACCTCCTGACCTCTGGTTGAAGTGAAGCAGACGCTCATGACTTTCACCTTTGCTGCTGCTTTGTCTGTGGGTCTGTAGACTGACAGGTATAAACCTACGATCGCGGTCTGTTGTCAATTTAAAAGTTTCATTCAAACTTCGACCCATAAAGTACAGATTTGATGACCTAGAGGAACACAGAGCTAATTTCTATTGTCAACGTCTTTTTTCAAAAACTAGATAACATATGAAGTTGTGGACGGTTTGATGTTTGTAATTCAGTTTACAGTAAACTCACAACGAAATGAAGTCCTTGAAATAAAGTAGAAACACTTACATATGTAACCTAGATGTCAATAAAACCTTGAGATTTAGAATGTGTTTAAGCTTAATGATCAAACATCTTTTTGAAAGGCAAATTACCTTAACTAAACTTTAACTAATGATTTTACCAGTTCATCAGCTGATGTTTTTCATTTTATATAAGAAATAATAGTGACAAATTACCATTGCAATTTCTCAGAGTTCACAATAACGTCTTTAATCCGGTTCATCTGGCAAACAAAGATGAACCTATACTTGCTTGTTGGGCCGATTAGTTTTGTTTTGAACATCTCTGTAGTTTTCTATTTGGCTTAATATTTAACATGAAGAAGCGAATCAATTCCTCTTACAGTGGCTGTATCTTAGATTATTTTATCTTAGATCTTAGAAATTTACTATCAAATGTTCCCTGAGCTGCAGAAACGTTGTGCGACTGTGTTGGAGAAGTGATGCGACAGCAGCCGGGAAACAGGATAAATATTAAATTAACCTTTTTCTCGCTGTGAGCTTTTTTAATTCCCCTCCACGTATTGAATGGAGTCATAGCTTGATTTTATGTAGGTTGTAGGGCATAATACGCTTTAACACTACATCAAAACTGCCTGTTATGTTTGAGCCGGACAATGGAAGCCTTAACTAGATTTAGACATGCAGGTAACTGAACTACATCCATTTCAAAAAGAATGCCTCGCCACATCTCTTGTTTGGCTGCATTTACAGGGGATAACAGAATATTACAGTGCCTTTTCACAGCTCCATTTTCTTTCACTTAAGCATTAGGCAATTTTTCAATTATGATTTTTTTTGCCCGTGTTCTTTCATCCCCGGCTCTCCATAATGTCTGGGCCTTTTAGTTAATGGTAGTGACAGTCAGAGCCCAGTATATCGGCCCTTGTCCATTTCGCAGGTCATTGTGGAAGCCCAATAGGCCTTTTATTACGCCGACATCAAAAGGCAGATAAGCATTAGAGGTGGGGAAAATACCCTGCACTAGATATGTTCCCTCTTTCCTTTGTCTGCTATTGAAAGTGATCATTTTAATAGTGAAGAGGTTGCCGAGCTTTGGGGCTGATGGGGAGTGCGACACCCCTGACAGCCTGCGGAATACGAGCAAGTCGGCAACACAACACAAGCGCACAGCACACCCCTCAACACCTGCACACTCTTGCTGCTAACCTAATTATCTGCAACAAAGGCCACTGCGATTTCAGACACACATCTTTTTTCGCCATTTACTTACTTATTAGTGTGCATTAAAACAGGGAGAAAGAGGAAGGGGGGGGGGGGGGGGGAAACGGAACAATTGTGTCTTGTAGTGAAGCCTTGGCCGAACGCCACATGGCTTTTATTACAAAAGCATGAGACACTTCTGAGAGACTGAGTGTCTATTAATTTTGGGATGCATGAAAAAAATGGCTTCGTGACAGCTGGTGGCAAAGAGGCGCGTGAACCAACACAAAAACATCCGAGAGGAATTATTCTAACAAATCATAGCTGGACTTAATAGTTGGTAATCAGCAATTAAATCATTTAATGGAAGTGAAGTCGAGTAATTCCATCTTTGTGGCGCGGACACAATAGCGGCTGTGCATCATATTCAAGCCTGGACAGAAGCAGTAAGAAACACACACTGACAGAGCAGGAAAGTGTCCACGGAGAATTTACCTCCATTAATATGGTTGACGGAAGAAATCATACACATTTGATGCTGATCCAGGAATTAATCAAACAATATATAGTATATTTATAATCGTACAATAACTGAGACACGAAAAATGTTTATTTGACTCAGATTATCCATAGGTATTAGAAGTCTACATTGTCCCATTTCTTTCATAAATATCTTTGCACTATTTCTTGGGAAATTCACAAAAACGTGTAAAAACATCCTATATCATGATGTTAAAGAAAATGTAACAGTTTCCTTGATCAGCACCAAAATTAAATAGATAACTCTGGTAATCACTCCAGTAGTTAAATTCATAATCATGCCAACGAACAAACAAACAGATGAAACCATAACCTTAACCATAACATCGACACATTCTACAGAAATTACACAAAAAAATACTCATTATTTGAAATCAAAAGCACCGACATAAGTATAGTGTGAATTACATCAAGGTTTTGAGGTCGAACACGGAAGACACTGGCGTCTTTGGCATAAAAATCAAAGAGGGTTAGTTGGTGTCTGGTCTAGACGACCTGCCTGCCAGGTGATACAGAGATGATGTGTCAGGTACAGGAACTGTTACTACATGTTGCCCCTTCCAGCCACTTGAGGCAAGTGTCTGAGGGTAAAGACGATACGGTGTCGTACTCACAGAGGACCAGAGCCTAAAGGAGCCGCGCATGGGAAAATGTGATTTAAAGCGCAAACAGCTCCAAACATTTAAGATGAGAAGCAGCATGTCACAGCCTTCAACAAGCCGAGATAAGCGCGGATGAAAATGTCTCACTTTTGTCTGTACGTTATCCACAAGCGTATGAGAATCACAGCAGAGACGGGCATGAATGTGTGTGTAAGACTTCATGGCGAGGAGAAGACCCTTGGGGCTAAGGTTGGGTGTCACACAAAGGGCTGAGAGCTCACCTAACCGTGTCTACCCTGATCAGGCTCTCACTTTCGGTGTCGTGTGAATGACATCACTCCTCACATTTCAACTCAGACAAACTCGTTGCTCTTATTTACCGTCTGCTAACAATCGCTAAATCCTGCCCTGGGTTCACCATCAACTTTTACCCTCTTAAACACAAGACAACAGCTTGTTCTGAGCAGGTTTCCTCCTCTTCTACCTGCAGGGTCGTTCTCGGCTCAGATCCTGAAGGGACGGCTCAGAAGTCCAACGTTCTTTAAATATGAAAACAAAATGAACGAACCCACACGGCGAACCCCTTGCCCTGCACACTGCGGATCTAATTGTTTCAATTTAATTGTGACAATTTCCCACTGACGGTCTCGACAGATCTGACGAATGGGAATAATGCGAGGGGCTGTGTAATTGGGTAGGGACGTGTCACCACCTGCGTGTATTGCCATTCACAAAGTTCAGATTCTTCCCCCTGATAGAGTCAAAGAATCCCAAGCAGGGTATCCGTCAGCAGGGGCCTGTTACCTGGAGCCATGGGTGCAGTGTTTCAGGTGAACTCTGAGTGAGCGTAACGCCACACCAGCTTCAGACGACGGGCTCTTTGTCTCGCGCCGTGTCTCACCAGACACACATGGGGGGGGAACACTGAGTAACACACCTCCGGCGCACCGGGCGTCTTTGTCGCGGAGCCAAACGCGATGGACTCGGGCCCAAAGTGTTTTGCTATCATTTCAAGCAGGACGTAACGAGGCGATTAGATAAACAATGTGTGGTTTGGCTCACTGGGCGGCTACATCAACAACCTGCTGAGTCGGGTGTGAGTCTCTGGATTATCAGGGATTTCGAGGTTTAAATCAAGACAGATTATTGCTTTTGAATTACAACATTACATAAATATTGTGAATAGGTCTTGGAGATCTATTCTAACAGATGTCTAACATTTCTTTAACATCGTTCTGCAATACGATTCAAATAAGTATCGTAAAAATTATAATACAATGCCAGACGCTGAAAGCATTTTCTATTAAACAGAGGGTTCAACATCTGATCCTAAGATTCAACATCTTTATTGGAAATTGTAAAAATCGAATTATCCTTTTATTATGCTCTGTTAAACCAGAGGGACCCAGGCTCTAGACAGAACTTCCACCGGCCTCTGTTTCCAGCAGATAAACTAAGTTATCAAAGGGTGCATGACCTCACATTCACGTTTATTTTTTTATCTTTAGATTAGACTTGCATCATTTCAGTCATTGTGGTCATTTTCAGAAAGAATGGCTTATGTGTAACACAAGGAAAAGTGTTCACAGTATCTGAAACTTTGCAAATGCGGTGACAACTACTCTCATAACAGCAATTCAACAATGTATAAATCCTTGAAAACGTTATGTGCAAGATAAATTCATCGACAGGCTCTAAAGATCAGAAACAGTGCGTCTGTTTTAAGTTGGACGACCCACTCTCACAGGGTTCAACAAGTTAAACAATTTGCAATCATTTTGGAACATTTGCTCACTGTTCCCTGAACATTTCCCTCTCAGCAGCTGATGTAATATTATTGTACTCTTGGCGGGAGCAGTAACTGCAAGTGTAAGTAAAGTAAACACAGCAGCGAAGGGGGCGCTGTCAATTAGTTGTTTCAAAGTGTTTCATATTAATTTCCTTTACCAGAGTAATGAATTAAATTTGCAAAACTATAAACAATATTTGTCTTTACACTCCTACCTGCTGGAGTGAGGCATTTAGGTGTGAAACTAAATGTTATTTTTGATAATGCCAATATTAATAGCTTAACTGTTCATGCACACAATGTCAGAAAATAGTGAAATCACAAGATTATATTTTTATAGTGCCTGGTTTGAAATTTATGATGGAACTGGGAGAAAATTAAGAAATCCTCACATTTGAGACGCTTATCCTTGGAGGGTCATTGAAGAAGCTGGAACAACATAAAACCTGTCACACCTACGGAGTCTTCAAATAAAGTCTGCATGTCTTTGGACTGTGGAAGAAGGAACTCTGAGTACCAAGAGAAAAACCACAGACACAGGGAGAACATGCAAATTCCAGACAGACCTCAACCAGGCCGGGATTAAAACTGGGAACCTTCTGCTGTACAACGACTGTGAACCACTGTACCGCCAATATTCCACTCATAAACTACTGAAACAATTACCTTAATATGTTAATTGACATATTTGAATACGTGTTGAATGACTGATCAACTATTCGCTTCTGCTAAGTTGCTCGTGCTGCGCCATCTCCTGCATGAAATACTCAAACATCACCACTGAACTGCTGAGCTCCAGCTGCCGACCGTCCATTAAGATGCCTAAACTTTGCAGTAGCGTCCATATCCATAACTACATCTGTCTTAAGCCATGAATGCAAAACATGACTGGTTAAGGGCTGAATAGCTGCGTCCCTGCTTCCACGCAACCTGCCCCGGCTAACAGGAAGCCATTAGACTCTCGGCAATAACCATTTACATCCATTCACCCAGCTCTGACTTTATTTTCATCCGCATGAGTGCATTTTCTGCGAGAGGTTAAAATATGAACCCCCCTCCTTCCCCCCCCCCCCCCTCTCCTCAATGGGTCTGGTCGTCTGGCTGACTTGAGAGGGCACAATCTATGACTGATTTAATTTGCTCTTTACGAACATCTCTAACAGCATTACCCCCAGAGCATACACTGACTGTCCCCATCTGACTCCATTAACTCCCAAATCAGGTTTAAAGACCATATTGATGCCGTCCGTTATTAAGGGTGATTATCAAAACAACAGACAATGGGCCAAAGTGTCTGTTAACTAGTTTATCCCTAATTTCACGTAACTGTAACAGATGGCAGGGCTGTCAATTACATACTGTATCTGCTGCACACAGCGGCCACCCACTGTCTGGATGTGCAGCGCATTAGCCTTTACATTAAAAGAACGATAGTCTGCTCACAGGTGGTCGGAGGAAATGGACTGAGCGCGCCAAATAAACTACCATATTAAATGTCAAACACAGAAATGCATCAATTTGAGGAAGCAGTGAAAATTCACCACTTACCCAGCTGTTGTTATTTTCTAGCTGTTACTTTTGTTGTATAAAAATAATAAGAAATACAGAAATTCCAAGGTGAAAAATTCCAAACGTTGCCATCCAATCCACTTCACCACCTTTATTCTCCTCAATTAACGAGAATGGCTTTTGGAACTGTAATTAAGTGTCTCTGCTCCAATCGGCCTCTTCATTATTCATGAATCTCTATTGATCATATCGTACAAGCTGAACCTCGGGGATCACTGTAATATCCTGGAGCCCCTAAACAAATAGCTGAGCTCACCGAGATTAAAATTAACATCTTGGCCACTGACTGAGCCCCCCCCCCCCCCAGAAAAAGGAAACTTTTTCTTTAGATGCTAAATCCAGCGTGTGATGCCAAACTGGACGATGAGACTCTGAGTCTCATTAACAGGAAAACCCTTTATGAAGCCTTTCTTTGTGATCATATGATAAGCGCTGCGGCTAAAGATTATTTTCATTAGTCGTTATTTTTTTTGTAATAAGTTGTAGTCAAATTGCTTGTTTTATCCAAGTATTAGTCCCAAGCATTTTGAGTAAAGCATCAAATCTCTACATATTGATGACTGAAATGCTTACAGAATAATCAATATGATAGCAACAGTTTAGCTCAACATGCAATGATATTGATTCTGTTGTAAAAACTAATAATTCACAGCAAAATACAACAACAAACTAACAATAAATAAATTACCTTTCAATTTACACAGCCAAAGAAAAGCATTGAACATGTGTTATCTTATCTGTATTTTTTATACAACTATTATACTAATAGATTGGTTAAATATTCCTGTTAAAAATCATTATGTTGATTTTAAATTTTAATTGAAATAAAGTATATCCAGAAACTACTTCTGTGTGATATTGTTACCTTCAGAATCCAACACAGTATATGCAAACATAATTCATACGTATCACAGATATTATCGACTGTGTCTTGCACAACCGCAGCTCATTCCACATTCAAAGACATTATTTTGTAATGAATATTAATGGTTTGGAGCTTTATTTTAAACATGTATTCAAATTTACTCAAACTCAATCTCCACCTGTGTTAAGTAGGAATGTGTAATACATGAACCCTAGCGGTTGATGTTTAACTAAATTAACAAAAGAGCGCGTGAAGAGCCCTCTAGCCTGACTGCTGTTGCATGCTGGGTGATGAATTTGGAGGAAACACATTGAGTCATCTTCAGACTGACAGGTGCGGAATCTCTCCACGGGACTCTTCACCGTGGTTTAGTGCTCGAGTGAAAAAATAGATTTTTTTACCAAGTTTAATCACACGCTATTACAAGGCAGCTTTTATCATTGCCTTCCACTGTGTAAGTGCTGGTGTCTTCACTAGTTCATTACAGACACTTGTGATTCTGCAGCACTCTTCTCGCGTGTAATTGCACGGCCGGCTTTCCTCTGCGGCTTCCTACACACACTCCGGCGCAAATTATTTCCAATTCCAGTTTCCTTTCGAGAGGAACGCTGCAATTACAGGAATCTGAACATCCCGGTAATTTCCCTGCAGTTGTCACTTCAGTTGTAAAACACCAGTAGAACTTTTTTTCTGCATGAAATTCTTCAAAGAACTTTTCCTTCTAAAATTTTTATATAGTACATGCATTTTCCTCTCACAGAGTTTAGTCGAGTACTCGATGAACCCTGAACTCTACAGGACTGACAATCTGATAAATCGCACTTTTGATGAAACAACTTTTAATCATGCTTTTTAGTAAAAGTTTTAGAAAAAGTTAAAATATCCACCTGTGTTGTTCCTGTGGTCAGAATGAAATAAAACATTTGTGTAACCAGTATACATATGGTTCCGCCATATTCGCTAAAAAATATTTTTAATAAATAATAATGGGTGCTGCATATGTTTTCTTCAAATGGCTAAAATATTATTATTTTTTCTCTACATAAAAACACCAGAAAGCCAGAGTGGCTGCCAATATTATCTATTTAGGCAGCAGAATTTGCAGGCTTTGTAAATGGCCAGCTCCAGGCCTTTTGTGTGCCTCCATTCATTATCACCACAAAGCGGTTGATGTCTCCCCTCTCTGCCTTTTCAGTGCTAAGCACGGAGTGCACCCGCCTGCCCATTACGGGTCTGTGACGCGTGCAGCCTGGGAGATGGCCAAACGGAGAGGAATGCCAGTGCGGAGTTAAATTAACAAGCTACATCTGTGGACAGTCAGAGAGATGAGATCTCCGGCAAACGAGGCTCTGATCATTTGTCAGCCAAGATGTTGTCGTTGAATCGGCGGCTTTTCGCTCGTTGGCTTCGCCTCTATTAATCAGCTAATAGGGCGGTGTAGTCAAGTTACGGTCGAAGGAACTCAATTGTTGTTTCTCAGCTATGCAATTAGTCGACGCTCTATATGCCGAGTACGGGTACAAGGGCTGTGTGAAACAGTCCGATTTCAGAAAAGGAGACGACATAAAGATGAACAACACAAGTAACCTGCACTGTAAATGATGACATGTATAGATCTTGAGGTCTTTCTCTCTCTCTGTAACCCACACAGACAGAAACACACACACACACACACACACACACACACACACACACACACACACACACACACACACACACACACACACACACACACACACACACACACACACACACACACACACACACACACACACACACACACAGTAATTACCCCTCAATCCATACAAATTGAATGAAGCCAGAACCGGGGTCTAAGAATATAGACCATAATTAATAAATTACAGCCACTCTACTCAATCATTCTCTACTTTGGGGAGATGTAGACATCCCATTCTCCGCAGAATAATTGACTGGGCCTACAGCAAACACACCTAGTGCCTCCAAGGTGGCTTTTGTGGATACATCTGGTGCCACTTCCGCACAAACCAAACAGCTGGCCAGAGTGAGAGTGCAGGTCATATCACAGATCTTCCAGCCCGTGTGTTTACAAGTAACAAATCAAAAGCATGCATTATTTCTGGGCTCTGAAAATATGCCTGAGGGAGATATCAGGTTTCGTTGCCACCCCCCCTCAAGGGTCCCCTCGCAGCTGCTGCACACGAGCCAGTTTTTTTTTTTTTAAGAAGAATTAGAGGATAAAAGGATGAGACTGTCACCATATCCAGAGGAGAAATATCTTTAAAATTTGCTCTGCTTGCTCGGACATATCCATGGTCAAAATGAATATATCCTGGTGGTTATTGCAGCTGAACACTTAGGAATCTGAAATTGGGAGCGTAAAAACATATACACAGGCATGCATTTGAGCCTACTAAATGGGGTATGCGGACAGAAAAAAAAGGATATTTATCATATCTCTGGGTAATATGGAGGGAGACATGCGCCTCACACTGCCTCCATCTACAAATATTTCTTTGAAAATAATATATTTTCCTGTTGTCGTCGTGTGTGTCCCCCCGGGCTAGAAAAGGGCCTGCTGAAGACTGTCTAATGATTGTTGGGTCATGTATCAAATGTACAGCAGCTGGAGGCGAGAAGGGGGGGGGGATACATACAGTCTGGGGGTTGGAGGGGGTTGGGGGTAAAACTAAAGCCTGAGTGGAGTCTGTAAGGAAAGCCCAGGCTGAGTGTTTGGGTGCTGAGGGTTGGGAGTGTGAATCTGTAATGGAGGGGAGGGGGGGGGGTCACACTCACTACGCCTGAAGAGCTCTGACATTTATTCCATTCAACAAATGTATATAACAAAAGGGACTGAAAAATAAAAATAACTCTATATTTGTGAATATTTTAGGGGATAAACAATACCACTATTATATTTCGCCAATATGCATACGTGCAGTTCAACTCATTGCAAAGGTGACAGTTGAGATGTATTTTCCCGAAATCAGTAGAGATAGCATTTAAGCAACTAGCTATTCATTACTTTGCAATAGAATAAAAAGTAATCCCCCCAAAAAATCAGCTGGTCAGACGATTCTTTTAAGACGCTAAATACCAACTGCATTGATTTTTCATTCAATCACAAGCTGATGAGCCTCTGTTGACAGAAGAATGAATAAAAGACTGAAGAGTTAAAGCACTAATTAACATGTGAAGTGTTAATGGAAATCATCTTGAGTGCACACTAGAGTGACAGCAGCCAAAGAGAAGCCCCATTCAGCTTTTTCCAGACGGTGAAAGAAAGATTTCTTTGGGAAACGACACCTATGAAACTGCCATTGCTTAACTTTGAAATAAACCTATAACAGAATTAAAATGTTGGTTGACAGTTGTAAATCATGTTTGTGTATCATGGTGAAAAAAGATGTCAAATCAAAACTTTACGACTCTTGGGAATAACAGCATTGGAATTACTTAATCTGGTGTTTATAAAGTCACAACCCTAATTGTGTTTTAAATAACTGTAAAATTGCTCCATTCTTCAGACTGAATGAAACCTGTGTTTTTCCAGTTGCCTGAATATAGGAGGAGTGACTTGACATTTGAGTGCTGCAGTCATAAAGCACTACTGCCACCTGCTGGTCTTCCAGTTCAGGTTACATTATTATTTGGAGCCACTGACACAACCGTTCCCCCCTCATTTCACACACACAATTCGTGCTGTAGTGGACTGACCTGAGGAGCGTGTCCCAGCAGCGCCCACAGCGAATCAGGCGACAGGGTCTTGACTCGGGAAAACTCGAGCGTGTCCGTCTCCTGTCGGTTGAGAGCGATGTACTGGCAGCCCTGGTAGTCGCCTTTCAGCTGCTCGCCACAGTGCAGCCGCACCAGATCCCACGTTCCCACTCCCCCCAGGACCTCACGCGCCGACTCCATCTGCCTGTACGACAGATGACCTGCAGGACAGAAAACGCAAATCGAGCTTGTAGCCTTTCCTGTCAAATGCCTGCTTGATTTAACTTTACTAGTGGAATTTTTTTGCACTGTTTAAACAGTTTTTGAGTTCCTAAAGTCTTATTAGGATATTTTATGCCTGTTTTTGAGTCATCGTGAGAGATAAGACTGCAGATGAGATGAAAGACGGATGTGATGACAAGCAACAAAGGTTTCCAGCTAAATCGAAGAATGATTAACAAAAGAAAACTCATAGTAAAACATTCTTTAAAAAGTGGATTCCTTATTTTTTGAATATTTGTATTATTATAAAGTGCCATTTTACTTTATGCTTACACAGTTGTTAATCTTATTCTGTCATTTTCTGCAACTGTTAATGTGGACTCACTCACCAGAGAGCCAGGAGGGAGTCAGAGCGTCTGATATCCAGGCCATGTAGCCCTCCCTGAAGGATCTGAGGAAGTCGTCTATCTGGCTGTGGGAGACCAGCTCCCTCCTCCTCCTCAGCTCGTCCTCCAGCTCGCAGTCCGGGGAGAGGAAGATGACCCTGGGGAAGAAAAGGCTTTGGCGCACAGACACTCCACTCCTCTTCAAGTGGCCGCATAAGTTAGTCGTCTTGGTCTAGAGGAGAGGACAGAGAATTCGTGGGACAGATTGTCTGTTCAGATTTGTAGTTTTACTTTTATCTGATCAGTCTCTGATTTAATAAACAGCTGCCTGTGTTGAGAAAATGCTTAAAGTTTGAGAAGTTTTAACTTTTGTCAAATTAAAATGTTTGTATTCTTTAAATCAAATAACTTTGCTTCCATTTGAGTAAGTTTTATATCTTCATATGACTTGTCTTTGAATTTTGAATTATGTCTGAATGTTTGTGGCATCTGTGGGTGTTTTGTTATGGATTTTGAAGTTTTACATTGATATTAGGAAAGAAAATTACAGCAAACCGTGAGAATTGTTCTCTAATTATTTTCTGTTGCCAGACTAATTGATTTAATTGAGTTAATTGATCCAGGAATGAGACTGCTGAATGCAAACATTCACAGAGCATATCTCAGTAATTAACCATTCTGTTACACAAGGACCTTAAAAACCCATAAATGCACATGTCCGCATTTAAATCTCTTACGGGACCCATTTAAAGAAATCATATGTCCACAAATTAGCCCAGCCGGTCGAGCTTTTATCTGCTTTGTGTAGAATTAATGAAGTTAATAGATCCAATTCAAGCAGAACTATTTCAATAATGCAGTGTGTGTTTGCCATCAGACTCTTCTGTCAAGCTCCCCGTCCAAATTGAGCGTCTATAGAGATGGTAATGAATGACTCTGAACAGACCCAGGCCCATAAGGTGACAGCTGTGTTTAGGCACCTGCCTGCTTTCACCCCCCCTATGAGCATAATTGCGGCCTTTCAAATGAAGAGTGCCCACTTTGGAAGTTTAGGAAGCTCCACTTTAGTGTTTGAAATTTCCATATAAATTGTTATGGTGACTCATAAGCTCTTAACACGACTGAGGTTTGGATGAAAACAATGTTCCAGACAATTGTTTGGACCTTGGACTAAAACGTGCCAGACAGTTTGACATTTTGTTTTTTCCTCGATGCTGTTTGGACATTTCAGCTAAATGTGTGTTTTACCGTGATGGCTTTGAGGGGATCTTCAATTTGCTCGATGCAGGTGTTGGTAAAATGTTGGTCCTCCTCTTTCACTCGCACATGCCAGTTTTGGTTGTGAGCGGACACGGTGCCTCTCCAGGGTTTTACATCGATGCAGAAGATCCCGTGGCCTGAGAAAACACAAGAAGAAGAATACATTTTAAACTAAGTAAATGTTTTCAAACATTAGCGTGTTTATTTATTCCCAAAGATCTCAACCCAAATATGAATTTACTACCTCGACCTATAGCTCATACAACAAAATACAAGATACAGTATGAAATGGCTTTGGGTGGTAGGAATAAAATATAAGATGTTTTATAATGGCATCTAATCACATATTATGATAACTATCATTCTCTGGTGCAACCGTATATTAATAATATATGATATCATTTATTAAATACCCACACATCAAAACAAAGGTAAATATATAATGTGGAGATTATTACTAGGGTTTCAGGAAACACTAAATGTCGATGAAATGAACAAACAATGATTCATTCCTCATTTAAATGGACAGCCACCTAACCACAAAGACCTGGAAAAGGCAATTTTTTAGATACTATATGTTGTTACTATGATAATGGACAAATAACGATTCATCACAGATACCAACCAGTGAGGACAACAATGTTGATGTCAACTTTTGTCTTCTGATGCTGGTCGGGGACACGCAGATTGCAGAAAACATCTTCCTTTCTAAGTCCGGGGAGTTTCCTACAGAGACAGTAGATGGAAAAAGAGGTTTTAAAAAAGGAGAACAAACTGTAAACCAAACTTTGACATATTAGTGTCAAAATGCCTCAAACGAGTGATGAAAAACAAATTGTCTTTATCTTTTAACAGGGTAAGAAAGCAGAAACCTAAAACCCTCTTCCTGGACAGACAAATATGTTGCTAGTGACAAAAATGTCTTGGCAAATATTTGTCATGCCATACAACAACAAACTGCAGTTGTGTCTCCGGCCACCAGTTGTCTCTTTTACCTCTGTTTTGGTCTCCACCAACTCAAGAGGAAAATATCTGCTCCTAGTTGCTCACCAACCAACTGCCTGCTTTGCCTGTCGGCTGTTCTGATGCTACGCAGGTAGCACACAGGGGGTTCATCCAAGGTTTTTCGGTAAAAACTGTTTGTGTTGGGCCGTAAAATCCAAAACAACAAGCTTAAAGACACAATAATGCTACGCTGTATTCTGGGGGTTCACTTTACCCACAGCGCCTCTTCACTGTTGTCAGTGAGGTATTGTTGAAGTGAACTCACCTGACATGCTGTACAAATTCAGGTAGTGTCTGTGCGCTGGGTGGACTCAGGCCTTGGGCACTTTCTGAAGCTTTGGAGCTGAGAGGGAAGTGGGTGAACAGGCTTCCGAGCTGGAGCATTATAGTCTGAAAAAGACAAAAAAAATCTACTTTGAATTGTTTTACTTATATGTCATCAGTTTTTTAAACTGGCAGCCTAAACTTAAAATATAACGACATGTTATAGTCAACACATACCAGCAATATATAGACAGACTATTATTCAGACAGGTACAATGCAAAGTGACAGTTAAAAAAGCTCCCTGACATGAGAGCTAGGCTAATGCTAACAGCTGCTTTATTTACAACACTTGAACCTGAACTTTAGCGGCTCGTGAGGAGAACAAAGACGCACGCACGCGCTCGCACAATCACCCACACACGCACACAACACGCACCAGTGGAGGTCTCGCGCTGCTTGAGGATCCTTAAGAAGAGAAACCCAGAGGATTCAGATCGACATTTCGTCTCCCTGTGTTGTTGACGTCGTCTTGTGTTTTCTCTCTCACACGTGAAGCCTGTTACTCAACATCCCCCCCCCCCTGCTCCTCCTCCTCCTCCTCCTCCTGCTGCTACTCCAGCTTTTCCTAGAGGGAGTAAACAACAGCCCACGTGCAACCAACTGCAGCGTCATATTTCAACATCAACCCCCCCTCCCGGGACATGACGTCAGAAGGCAGCTCACTCAGCCACCCCACCCCCTCCCGCACTGTGTTGATGCTATTTCCACGTGACGTTCCCCGGATACTTTGCGCAATTAATCAGCTGAGGGAAATACAGAAGGGGGGGGCATGTGACACATGGGCCCCTGAGACATGTGTAAGACCCCCCCCAACCACCAAAGTTACATCATCCCTGTAGATGGTGGTTTTCTAGAAAACTATTGGAAACTATTTTTGGTTCTCACTATCTGAAGTCCCCAAACATGATATTTTTGATAACAACAACAACATTGAACTAAATGTCTTTTATTTCATTCATTCATTTTTGTACTATGGATTTTGTGAAGCACTTTGTAATCTTGCTTAGATAAGTGCTACACAGATAAATAAGTTCTTATTATTAATACAAGTTACTATCTTGTTGCCATAGGCCCTGAAGTATACTTAAGTAAAAAAGGTTACTTAACTTTTTTACATAAGGATTCTTCAGGGCCATCTGTGCATTCGTTTTGATTTGTTTTTCAGTGTTGTCTCTCTATCTCCATTGTTGTATTGCTTCCCTTTGTGCTTATTAACTGTGATTGGGACAGAAAAGGTGAAAATATATGCAGTTGGGGCTTATAGGAGTATTATTGAATAATTCTGAGATCTTAGCTGGTTCAGATTTCATTTTTAACTCCAATAATCCAGTTCATTCAAAGGCTTATAATCAGTTTTGTGTGAGTTAAGTATTTATAATATTATTCTTTATTACAAGTGACCCATGAGACAAAAAACTAAGTTATCACAGCAAAGTTTAATCTTGACTTTTCTCAAAATTTGAAAAACACATTTTTACATTTCATAGATATATAACTGATGAAATACTGTCTGTCTTTTTCCTGAACTCATCGACAGTCCACGGAGGATCTTCATGCACATTTCAACAGGATCCGCACATACTGCATGAGCCCACCGAGAGGATATTAAAAAAGTGATGAAGAATATTTAATTCCGCAGTAAATACACGTTGAAAATCTCAATGTGGTGATAAACAATATCCTGAATGGCACAAAATACTGTGAAAGAGCTTAATATCACGAGCAGATAGCCAAATCCGCTCATATGGGCTCAATGGAAGGCAATAAACAGAGGCACTCTGCTCCTCCTGACCTTCACTTCTGGTGCAGATCGGGGTGATAAGGCAGGCGCAACCTCAATAAAACCCATACAATGGCCTAAAATAAATAGATATTAAATTAAAGCAGAGGCAATACTGGCTGAACTGCCGCAGGAATTCGAGGACAAAAGCGTCTTTGTGCACTTTAATATTGTCTACAATCACCACCTCATGATACATTCCCAATCACCTCCATCTCCTGCCTCGACGTATCAACACGTATAATCATCTTGTATTGGAACTTGCAAATGACTCATACGCGTGTATGTGTGTGTGTGTGTGTTTGTGCGTGTGAACCAAGTTTATGTTGTATATTAAATGTGCCTCATGCTTCTTGTTTGGCCTTTGCGGTCTGAGTTAATATCATATTCATAATCTCCCTCATCTCTGAATGTCCACCGAGGAGGAGTTGACGGTGTCACGCGTCGCCAAGCACGTTTGTCTTTGCACAAAGTTCACCCTGCTGCATCTTGTGTTCTTCTTGCCCCCAGAGACCCCAGAAGAAGCTGAGGAACTGACAGCTGCTTATTTTGGTGTCATTACATATACTGCTGCTGCCGCTGCTAGGCCCATGTTCAGCCCTTTGTCATGGGCTGAAATTCAGGCCCCTCTTCAGGACCGCTGCATGCTTCAAGTGCTTCCTGCCTTGCGTCTACTATTGTCGGCGTTAATGTCATTTTCACCTAATGCACCTGAAGAGCCCGGCTGTGTGCGTGCGATGAGCTGCTGAGGGGTTTCAGGTCCCCTCTAAAATATAATTAGGCTTCAGAGTTCATACTTGGGGGCTTAGCTGCTATTGTATAGAGAGCTCAGTGGCCTCACTAGGAAGAAAGAAGCATGATCTGGAGAATGATAATGGAGTGAATTTTATGTATTTGTCAGAATCTACAAGGGGATGATATCGAGCATCTTGCACACGCACAAAAAAAGGAGAGATAGTTTTTCATGCGGGCGATATTTCCATTTTCCATCCTTCAAATCAAAGATCTAATTTGCAGAAGTAATGGCCACAGGACATCGCTGACGCTCCGCTCACTAATTTTTGCTCATTTCCCTTGAATTATTAACACGAGAGATTCTCCATATGCTCTCCGAGGATTCTAGTCAACTCGTTCTGGAGAGAATTTGCAATTTAGAGTGAAGAGTATAAAGAGCTTAACTGCCCCAATCAAACGGTGTGATTTAAAGGCCGTCTAGTCGAGATGTTTAATAGGGGCCGCAGCTGAGTGACCTGAAGTAAACGGTCTGGAAATGATCATGGGTCTCAATCACCTGTATAATTAGGAGCATTTCACCTCGTTACTAAAAAAAGAGGTTCTCTAATTATAGACAGTAGAAATAATGTGAAATAACCCTTTATTTTTCTTATGTGCCAAAGTACTAACAAAACAGACAGTTGACAATGCCCATGTTATAATAAACCCTGGTAAACCTTGGCTCAAACACAAACCGTGAAAGTGTAAAAAAACAATGTTAGTATCGACCTCGGAGAACCTTCCCGGTGACTGGCCTGCCTCAGTAATTAGTTACGCCATATGAAGAGGTAATTTGTATGCTAAAGTTTAATTGTTCAATTATCGTGGATGGGAGAGGAGGACTTGATGCCATTTCATCGTGATAAAAAAAAAATTAAAGTTGAGAACTCCACACTGGTGCGGATTGTTATAGTTGGCAATTATACAGCGAGAGAGAGAGAGAGAGAGAGAGAGAGAGAGAGAGAGAGAGAGAGAGAGAGAGAAATATGCTGGCTCGCCCCTCTGAAAAGCCTTGGCTGCTCGCCCGGCGATTGAGCCTCAAGCTCTCACAGTGGAAAAGGAGCAGAACTTTGGACAGACCCTTTTTTAAAGGCCAGAAAGTATGGATAGATAGATAGATAGATGGATAGATAGATGGATAGATGGATAGATAGATAGATAGATAGATAGATAGATAGATAGATAGATAGATAGATAGATAGATAGATAGATAGATAGATAGATAGATAGATAGATAGATAGATAGATAGATAGATAGATAGATAGATAGATAGATAGATAGATAGATATATAGATAGATAGATAGATAGATGATTCGCTATGTTACAGTACATGTCACATAGGTTCTGCAAGGAATAGCCTCAGTGAGTAAATACAAATTGTTTAAGTGCATTTATTTCCAAGTTGTAATACACCCATTCATTTGTAATCACAGTTGCACAATCAGGTACCGATGACCTGAGATGACGAGCAGATTATGGGGCATGTCTTGCTTTTCAGGGTTCAACACGCAGGAAGATTCATTAGGACTGCGAATGGAACCACATGTCCATTTCATAATTAGCTCCTTTAGGAAAAGAGCTGAAAAACAAATGTACTAAACAGCACCAGATGTTGTTGGTGTCAGCTTTAAATATAATAATTTAATATTTTGACAATAAACAACACAGACCTTTTAAATATAAGACTAAAACCAGAAGCATAAGCCCACAAATATGACATTCTTCTGGAAGGCCTCAGCCCAGTAAGCTTTGTCAAAATACTGTATCTAATCATATGTCAAATAAATTAATTTTTACATAGATTTGGCGCCTTCTGCATTGGAAGTGTGATGAAAACACTATTTCCACATCTTTTCTTCTAATACAAATCAGAGTATTATGAAGTTAAATGCATTTTTCAAGTTTTAAAAGAAATCAGCTTTGGTGGTTCGAACACAGTTTCATTTCCTTTAGGTAATGAAATACCATTAACATTCCTTTTTATCTGAACAACATGTGGCAGTGACAGACACAGACGCTTTGATGAGTGATTTGTAAAACCAGACGTAAAACAGGTATTTTCAGCTCCCCCCCTCATACACACACGCAGAAAAGGCCTCTTTCATGTTCCTCCAACTTGGTGCTCACAATCTAAAACAAGGCTGCAATTGTGGTTGTCACCAAACAATGACATTTTTTCTTTCTTTCACTCTCTAAATTCCCCATATCATCTCTACACAGATGAGCAATTTGTCTGTCATGAGGTCCGGGGCATCAGCCCACTCTGGGCCTATTTCACTGACAACACTGTTATTAGCTGTAAGCCGAGCCAGTGGCAAATGAATCTACCCCACTGTTCGGGAGCCCGGGGGTCTTTTCAGCGATTAATTTGATAAATATATTAATTATGAATCTGGATGACAGTACAATCAGATTGTCGGGCTTCCAGACTTGGCCTTTGTGATAAGTCAGCTTTGAGATTGGGGGCTCCTCGGGTTTCAGGAGCTGTCATGCCCGGGGCTCTGCCGCTTATCAGCGCCTGACCCATTCACTCGGTAATTTCCTGTGTGTTGTAATTAAATGGAGGCTTTCTGATTGCAAGTGACTCTGTTTAAGAGGTGCTTCTTAGGTTTCAGGTGAAAGGGATGTTCAGTGGACTGTCTGTCTCTATTGCCCTCTGCAGGACTCAATAGGCACTGAATGTCCTTTTGTACAGCAAGTGTATTTAACGATCCTTCATAGTTTATGATATAAATAATATATATATATATATATATATTGTATATATTGTTGTACGGTTCACAGAATGAAACATATGACACAAAGATCACAGATCATTTCCAAAAAGCATGGGCGCACTAAAATGATGAATAAATAAGAAAGGGTGAATATATTATAAATGGTCATAATAGAAATCAAAGGAGTAGTTATAATTTCGTTGGAGTTGTACTTCAGGTAAACTCAAACAGCTGCTTTGATATTTACCAAAGTAAATGGAACAGTTCCCTTTTCATTTTGAGACCCAACCTATATTTTATTTGTAAGCTAGGATCTTTTGGCTCCAGCTCAAAATTTTTAGGAAATCCTCCACTGGCTGCAGACAGTGGATTATGGACCTCTACTGGAGGTGCTGACTCAACCCATCCGTTTCCACCTGGATACTGTTACAGAGCTGGCCGACATCCTGAGACCAGAGCTGGGCCTCCAGCAGCAGTGCACTGCCAGCACAGTCTAAGAAAGGGTTACTGCAAGGCATCAGAGGAGTGACAGTGAAAAAAATGGACTAAAAAAATAAAGCTAGATGTGTTTCAGAAACAAATACATAAAACTCACATTATCCTAAGAGATGCCAAAAAACGAATTCTTTGTTTTGCTTCATCAAGATCCATGACTTATTCTCTGAGAAATCAATGAGAAGGTCATACATATCGTACAGTGTTAAAGAAAGTTGGAAAAATCAAATTGAAATCAGGTTAGTTGTTTTTGTGTAATTCTGCTTACAGAAAGTATTGGAGGTAATAGGCCCCATCATTAGTCCCTAAGGAAAATGCCTATAAATCCTTGTCTGAGAAAAAGTTAAACTTTGAAGCGACAGGTCTAATTGACACATTAACTTTTTGTAAATTTCCCATTTTCATTCACCCGTCGTAAAACCCTTATGTTCCACAGTGGGATCTAATGAAAGCTTGAATTATGTCAATTAGGCTGCCGGTTTCCCCGCTGCCCTCTTTCACTCCTCCTCTCTGGTATCATCACGTCCTATAATTAAAACCATGTTTTTTCATACGACTAGCGAGGGCTATTAATCCAGTGAGTGGATCCATTCTGGAGGTTGTGGCTCCCAGGGCAGCGGTGGTGAAGAGGTGGAGCGGTGACTATTCAACATTAATGGCCCCTGTGTGTTGCTGCTATTAATCTCAACAAGTGAAATGACTTGATCTCGGCTGCAGGGGCAGGAAGATACCCCCCCCCCCCCAAAATTCTGTAGTCCAATCTTTGACCTTTCACACCGTCCCCACCTTTACTTGTTAGGACTCTTTGTCTGTTTATACCATATTTTAGTGGAGACTTTATGCACACGTTTAGTGGAAATAAATATAAAAATATATTATAATATTTCAGCTTGTCAGGGAGCCCAAACTGTTCAGAAATGCCACTGGTCAGTAATATGGATTTATTCTACAAATGTCAAAGCAGCACTGACCTGGATTTGCCACATAGAGGAACCACTGAGTCAATATTTCTGCAGTTGGAGTTTATTGCTCGTTCGTGCCACAGTTCCACAGACGTCTGATTGTAATATTACAGTGCTTCACTAGAGGGCAGAAGTGCATACTTCAATAACTTGAGTCCACATCATCGTGACAGTCAACTCCACAGATAATCTCTTTTATAGAGCACCACCTGAACAAACACATTTTGCCTTTCAATTTGCAAAGCTGGAAAGCAGGTTTCTAAATATATATATATATAATTTGACTTATATACATGGTGCGTATATTGTTTGATGGTAAATCCCAAGTATGTTTGTGTAATGATAAAAGGCCCCGTCACATTCCTGCAGAAATGTATTAATGCTTAATAAATAAGGTTTAAATTTCCGTCTGCAGAGGACAGTTGGTGACATCACAGAGAGGGGACACCAGAGGTGAAGTGCAAGATAGATATGTTGGCTCCATGCCAACGGAAAAAAACGAAACAAATTACACTGTTATAAAATGTATAATCTGGGTCCGAAATCTGCTGTCATCCCCTTGTTGCATTCTGCTCATGCTTGCTACTTTAAGCCCGAAATAAAAGAATAATTACGCATTAGAGTTTTTAATTAAGGCTCCTCTCAAAGGTGAATGGAACACTGATGACGTCTTTTTGGGGGGGATTTATTAAATTACTGTGAAATCAAATTAGGGGAGCCAATTAATCCTCGCAGTGAATTAAACCTGTGGATGAGACTTTTCAACACAGAGCAGGGAATGAGCGGGCCGTGAAACACACTGGAGGCGGCTGAGCTCAGGTGATTATCCAAGATGGACGACAGCAGCATTTGTTCAACTGAAACATTTGTTGTCAGCGAGCGAGCATGGGTGCTCCTCAGTGTACACGGCAGTTTCCGAGGCGCTCCTGCACTTTAATTTATGTTCTGGGTGACACACCGTACACTGACGCTAGCTCTCGGCTCTCCTCACCAGATCTTTCCAGGATTTTCCCACAATGTACTGAAGACAGCGTCTGTGTATGGATGCCAGATAAATCACATTTTCCAGTTACATTTGTTACTTTTAGACAGAGCCTGGCTAGTTGTTTCCCCCTGTTTCCAGTATTTATGCTAAGCTAAGCTAACTAGGTCCTGGATTTGCTTCAGACTAAACCATAGGCTGCATAAGATAGACCACCCGTTTCCATTTTTATAGCATCCATAACTGATTAACACCATCTCAATAAAAAGCTGAGCAATGGTGCAATCAGACACCAGGGGGCAATCAAGACTATTTGGCTTGAGCGGTCAAGTCTTCCATCTTTATTTACAGTCTATGGATTTAAAGCAAGACGTGCAGGGTATCAATCTTCTCGTCCAACTCTCAACAAGTAAAATAATCACTTTCCCGAAATGTCACCCCTGTAGTTGCTGGAATTAAACTTCAAATAATGTGATTTCCCATTTCATGATCCATTTATCAACATTGAAAAGGGCACTAGGAGGATTTTAGTACCTGGAGTGATACAAGCCACCAAACATTTTGAAGGGCTTTTTCCTCATTCCCGCCTTTTACTGGCTATGAATCAGGTTTCAGTTAAAGTTCAATGGTTTGTGGCTTTAGGGTGAAAACAAAAATGACTAATTCAGTGAAGTGGATCAAAGATGTAGTTCCCCCTATGAGGCTGATCCAACTATCCCACAACCTTCAACCTCCACAGCGTGATCTATACTGTGATATAACAACAGGAGATACATGCTGGAAGTCGCCGATATTCTCTGGAGATATGAGGATTAATTTTCACCAGGGTCAAATAAAGGTCAAAGGGAAATATCTCCTGATAAGAATGAGCAGAAAGGGGTCAGGAAACCGGATTGATTTCCCCTTTGAGTTACAGCAGCAGTATGAAACTGATATAACTGGATTCACAAAGAAAGATTGTATTTCATAAAAGAGTGCAGCCGGAATCTTATCAAATGTATTTCAACTGCATTAGAAATAATAAAAAACGTAATGAAATGTTATTATTATCATTATCATTCTCTGTTGTATGTTTTATGTGGAGGTTGCTGAGTTCAACAACTCTGCGGCTTCACATGTTTGACACTTGGTACGTTGCAGAAGAATTTCTAATAAGGAGATCAATACATTGCAAATTGTTGTTTGCTTTTTGCCGTTTGATGTAGCAGCGGCTTCACAGAACAGCTGATAATGACTTTGTGAACTCATCTGTGAAATAACGAGATGACAGACTGATAGCCTCATAGCTGAGCTGCTCCACGAACTGCATTGACATCATCAAGGGTGAAATGAGCAAGAACATCTGTCCTTTTTATCTTGCAACGTGATAAAAGAAAAAGTCCAACCATTGGTGTCAAACTCAAGCTTTTTTTCCGACTGTCAGCATTAGTTGAAAATACAGTTTATCCCTGCTCTGCTCGGTGAGGTTCAACAGTCATGCACAACTATGCCATAACTCTGACACCCTCCTGCAGCTGGACGGCAAATATTTGCAGAAAACAGTCCAGCCTGTCCATAAGAATTGCAGTCAGATGTTTTATGATCCACATATTAACAAAGATGATGTTTGTCAGAACATAACCCACCACCTCAAGATTCTTTCTACCTGTAACAGTTGCCTATTTGCAGCCATGAGCATAATATAACACTGACAAATCCCTAATAAAAAATAAATAAGACTGTGCTCCACAGTCCAGCCGCAGTACTAACAGTGAGCTGATTGCAAATTGCTGATGGCGAGATCAGGCTCGGTGCTGGGTTTCCTCCACGTCGCAACAGCTAATGTGAAAAGACAGCAGCCCCAGATTGTTCAGACGGGAGCGCTGCCCAGCCGGGCGTACAGACGGAAGAAAAGGCCTCTTATCAGTGGAGCTTTTCTAATATTAATATACAGCACTCAGTGTTACATTATTACATTATAAGATTATTTTGAAAAAGCATTAACATAAATGTTATTCCCACCCCTGATAACTGGAGCCATGGTTGAACAATGCCCTGGCTACAACACATAATCACAGGTGTGCATGCAGTCAGTGTTAATAGAATCATGCACAGTACTTAAGTATCGAAAGTAAAAGTATAATTTTTTCTATGAAGTGTAATAAAATTTATAATTTCCTTAAAAAATGTGGTAGAATATAAACCCAGCACTTAAGTCAGTGTTGTAAATATACAATTTAAATACATTTTTAAAAGTCTGTTTTGTAAATAACAGTACATTATTCAAGATGTTACTTAATACAAAATAAAATAAAAATGTATAATAAAAATAATAATAATGATAATAATTAATAAAGCTAATTTAGCAAGAAGAAGATTTATAGGAATAATAATAATAGCAAAGCATCAATAATGTGTTCCAATTAATCTTGACATATAATATGTTGCTGAGTAAACAAGGAAATGTAGCAGAACAGGAGGATACAGTAGCTTAAAGGGGAAACGCTCGAGTACAAGTTCAATGACGGTGAATCAGAGGAAGCCAAATTAAGTTTGTGCTAACAGGCTTGATCTTCAAACAATACAACACAAAGGACTCTGGCACTGTTCAAACAAGCAAGAGGCTGATAACATGATGAAATCACAGACTGAGAGAGATCTGAGTAAGGTTTGCTTTTTAGCCCTCCATCTTCAATCGGTTTCCAAGTAACGCTGCGAGCTGTCAGGATCTCTCATTTACGGAACCATTTACTAATTATGGATCTGATGAGAACAGGTCGCTGGGGATAAATATTTAATTGAGCTAAATGTGAGTTGAACAATTAGACTGCGGAACGAAGGAGTTCCAAGGAGTATGATGTTCAGTCGCCTCATCATCATCCTGGTCATATCGAATTCTGCATCTGGCAAAAATGTATTTGTCGCTTTGTTTCTCAGTGTTTACTGCAGTTTGACCTAGGAGACAGATGAAGCCTGAATATCCCGTATGTAAAATTGTCCCCATCTTGCGTAATTGGAGTCTGCACAGTAGTGATTTGGGGAAGGAGCTGAGGTAGCAAGGCACCGGTGATAGAAGCGCTTGACCAATCACAAGTCAGTCTCAGCTGTCAATCAAGACATTTCACCCTAGAACAAATAGCACGTGGACAAACACCAGTTAGACAGGAACTACCCAAGATGACAGAAATTGCTATGTGCTTTGATATTTGTTTTTTGCTTATCGGTTGAGGGATTCATGACCTATACTGTAACCAGCCAATAGAGGGCGAATGAGACGTTTTGGCTTGACTCATGAGGAGCCGTCATATCGTCCATCTTTATATACGATCTCTGTTTGACCTCTATAACATTAGACCTGGACTGGACTTCCAGTTTGAATTGAATCCAAAAGATGCAAATATGAGTTTTTAATCTATTAGTCTCATCTATTAAATGTGTATAAAATATGTTTTATTATTTCCTACACTTAATTAATTTGTCTCATCTGTTAATAACAACCACTTGTCTGAGTTAGTGTCCCTTCTGTCTTCACCTCTGCGACCTCGGGGGTAGGGGACAGCTAGGCTACCAGGCAGCTCATACAGTATGCCTGCACGCTGCAACATGTCGTACTAACTTTTCAAACTCCCCCCCCCCCCCCCCTCCAACACAACATAGCAATCCAATGAAACTACGGTTGAGAGGTAAGAAAACATGAGCGATGAGTCTATATTCACGAGGAAGACGTGGAAGCTAAAGCAAACATTTAGGTTGGGGAATTCATGCCGGCCTGCCACTCCAGGGGAAGTCAAGTGTGGAATTGCAACGCTGTCAAAAAAAAGGAGGAGTGCTGCGGGCCCTCCGTCCTCCCACCGTCTCTCCCAGTCAAGTCCTGCACTTGTTAAATCTTCTGACAAGAGGTATTATCCTCAACGTGGCAAAATCTGAAGACTCCAGATCTTGTCTGAAACGCAGTAAACTCAAAGACCCCCCCTTCGCCACCCACACACACACTGAATTCAGATTTTGGGTGATGCACAAACCACCTCGACACGGTTAAGAGGATAATCAGCAATGACAATGTTAGGAGTTTTCCAGAGGCTGCACATCCTGTCAGGACAGTGGTAAGAGAATAGTCTTTCTTTGATACTTGAATAAACTGCAAACTTTAGAAGTAACATGTATTACAAAAAATAAGATGGTTCCTGTTTCTCAAATGGAAGGATTTAGTCCTTTGGATTCTCTGGATCAAACAAAACAAGCAATTTAATTAAATATTTTAGAGAATGGGTCATTATTTTTCCATCTTGGATATTTTATAGACTAAACAATGAATAAATCTGAAATAATATAACTGCAAACAAAATTTGTTTATGCTCCAGTTGAAAAGTGTTTGCCTGTACCAGCTTTTTTGTGATCTTTTTACAACTGCTTCTTCTAAAGTTTGCAGTTTGTTATAAGCATTATAGTTTAATGTATATCTCATCTTATCTCGTCTTATCTTATCTTTAGGACTACATCTATTTACATTTTTTAATTCGTATTTTGTTTAGTTGTACAGGGATGTGTAATAATGGATGATAATACAAATAGATGCAGTCTTAAAGTCAACACCAATGCTGACATAATAATAAAATCTATTTCATTTACATCAACAATATGCACAAACTTGTAACTTACTTACAGGATGTACATCTACAAGGTCTAACACTTCATAAATCCTTTTCATGTTTTGTGATGGCTGTGTGATAACATCAGTAAGATGCGTTGACTTTTATCTGGATGGACCTCACTAATGGATGGACCTCACTAATGTTTACTTATAAAAATATACAAATGCACTTAATGTTTTGTGCTTTTAAGACGAAATCCACCAACGCCAGACTGGAGAGCGGCGGCACTCTATTCATTCAAGGTCATATTGAGGCCTGGAGGCGTCAAAACCAAAGAGTTCACCTCAAATAAGGGCTTCCATTACAGGGATGTGCATCAAATGAATGATCTCCTCAAATAAAGCCTCTCTCAGGTGGAAAGAAAGAGGACAATGCATCTGTACTTATCAATCCGTCTAATGTGGCACGATGATTAATGTGATTGTTTGTGTGGCTTTGCGCTGATTGAAACATCTCAATCAAAGTGACGGTTTAAAGACCAAAATTCCAGCTATAAGAACAAGAAAATCCATCACCAATCTGCATTATCCACATCCGTCCAAATCACACAATCCCCTCTAGGTTGTATTTTTAGAATGACTTCTTTTCAAGGGCGTTATTCCCTGTGTAGCCGTCATTTAATTATGAAAAGAATAATTAAAGCCATGCCTGCAAAAAGCTGCACCTGTGCTTGGGATCAACCGGTGGCTCTGTGCAGATAAGGCCCCCGAGCGGACACTGGAGAGCCGCTGAGGCGCTTACATGACAGGGCTCGATTGTGCCTCTCTCCAAGGGCTGATGGGCCCCTGACATGTGAGGGTGCATCGCGCTGGATGTGCATCCATCACGGCCAAAGCCTCACTCCGGACAGGGAGACAGGCGCCTCTGCAGCCGCCCTCTCTTTGCACCAAGGGCCCACGTCATCCCATGTTCTCCTCAGACACCATTAACAGGATGGACTTTTAATGAGCCTGCACATCCAAGGCAAATCCCCCCCCCCCCCCCCCCCCCTGTTCTCCCCTCTGTTTCATCTCACCTCTGTGCCACCCCAGAGAGAGTGAAGGGAACACGGTGGCCTGCGCTGTATCACATCTGCACAGTTGAACACCATGTGTGTTGCAGTTACAATAACGCTCTCCGCCCACACACTCTCAGTCTTACTCAGCCCCCCCGAGCCCCCCCCCCAGCCCCCCACCCCACCCCACCCGCTCCAGCACTTTTCAGCACACACTCACGTGCCGCAGCACACTCCGATGAGTCCTACGCTTCAGAGAAAAAAGAAGAAAAAAAAAAATCTTTCTTCACACTCCAAGTCCAGAGGGGCAGCAGAGTGAGGGGGCGTCGATTGGCTTCCAGGGGACCGGAAGATGTTGCTCACCATCAATGTGATGGAGCTGACTTAATTAGAGGAGATATTTGAGTACAAGCATGAGGAGGATGAGATGCTACTGGACGCAATGGTGGTTCAAAGCAGAATGGACCATGTTATTTATTATAGATTAGAAGTTGCCCTTTCAGCTCAATTCAAGTGGGCAGATCTTTTCACGTTTGCCAGTGCATATCGCTATCTTGTTTTATTTGATGTTTTGGCCTTCTATTAATCACCCTTAACCAAATAAATAGCATTGCATTTTATTGTATCACAAAGAAATACATTTGTTTCCTACCACACATTTTATAAAACAAGATTTGGTGAAAAGAGACAGAGTGAAAGAATGAATCTTTTGACAGTAACTCATCTTTTTTTTAATGGTTTTGTTATGTGCTTCTTAAGAAGACATCCTGCTCTGTTTTGCAGTGTGATGCAGATTTCTTAAGCTGCAGGATGTATTGCCATCTCCCCTGAAAAGCAAAATGTACCAAATATAAAATATGCATATGCAGTTCAGAATGAATGATATATTAAAGCAGTGGTCAAAGTCCAAGATATATATTCTGAATCCGTTGTTTTCATATTTCCCTGCCCTGATGTGAGAAATCACTTTCAGCACAGACAAGTGTGGATTAGGGCAAAAGGAAGGAAACTCTCTGGGAATCAGTGCAGTTGTCCACCAGTAATTAATGTTGTCTGACTGTTCCTCGGAGGAGAGGAGGGTCGGGGTGAGTGGAGCCCACACACTGGGCTGTGTGTGTGCGGAGAGGGGTGATGCCTCCAGAGCGCATCACAGGACGACAAAACCCCACTGCAGCGCCAGAGGAGAGCAGCTTTGGCACCAGCGCTTGTTTCATGCAGTTTGCTGGGAGGGAAAGTGCACAGACCGAGCCCACGAATCTCCAAACATCCCTCTTCCTCTCATCATGCCGGACTCCTTCTCATCATCCTGTCCTGGCTCTGGCACTGAGACGATGTAGTGGAGGCAAGAAGCAGAGGGAATCTCCACGGGCGGAGAGAGATGTGGGGATGCACGGACACGGTTATGGGTGACTGATGCCCTGTTTTTTTGCAGAAGGAGCAAAATGAGGACGGATTTACGGACAGAAAAGTGGGAATAAGTGAGTTTCTGGGCCACCCAGGATGGACACTGCGGAGGTAATCCTCTCTGTGTTGGTGGTTGTGATCATTATAGTGTCGTTGCTGTCCAACGTCCTGGTGCTGGTCTGCTTTCTGTACAACCCGGAGATCCGCAAGCAGGTGCCGGGTCTCTTCAACCTGAACCTCACCTTCTGCAACTTGTTGCTGACGGTGTCCAACATGCCGCTCACTCTGGTGGGACTCGTCAGCAACGCGCAGCCGGGGGGAGACGGCTTCTGCCGCACCGTGGGATTCCTGGAGACCTTCCTGTCCACCAACTCGATGCTGAGCATGGCAGCGCTGAGCATCGACCGGTGGATCGCGGTGGTGTTCCCGCTGAGGTACCACTCCAAGATGCGCCACAAGGACGCGGCTTTCGTGCTCGGCTACACGTGGGCGCACTCCATGTCCTTCTCCACGGTGGCCGCGTGCCTCTCCTGGGTGGGATACCACCGGCTCTACGCGTCCTGCACCCTGTCCAACCCCAGGGCGAGCAGCCGGACCCAGTTTGTCATCTTCACCGTCTTTTTCCACTCCTTCACCTTCCTGCTGTCTTTAATAGTTCTGTGTGTCACATACCTCAAAGTGCTGAAAGTGGCGAGGTTTCACTGCAAGAGGATCGACGTTATCACAATGCAAACTTTAGTGCTGCTGGTGGACATACATCCCAGGTGAGCGGCTCTATTCACTTATTCTCCCTGTTTGTGGGACATTTACTATTGATCTCATGGCTGTATGTCATATGTATTGGAAAAGCTTATAAGGCAATTACAAAATGGAAAACTCTTGTTGGTGCCATCACTCTTCTTCATGGTTTATGTCCAAACCTGACCTATGTTCTGCATGTGCTCTCAGGACTAACTGGTTAATGATGCCTTGCACTGACATTTGAGTTGAGCCCTCAGTATTCAGAGGGGGATGCAAAATCGGATTAATCTCAAATGTCAATCAAAGTGATTGCTTTATGCTGCCTCCATACAGTATGGCTCAATAACCATATGGAGTGTTGGTGTGTTTATGTGTGTGTGTGTGTGTGTGTGTGTGTGTGTGTGTGTGTGTGTTTGTGTGTGTGCTATAGACTTAGATTGCATAAATTGCCACTTAAAGCATTTTGCATCACAACATCACAGCCATGGTGCATTCTGGTTCACATCTAAAATCACCATGTTCTAACAGTGACTGTTGTCCTAGTAATTCCAAGTATAAAAGGATCCTAATTTTTATTTTTGAGCTAAGAATGTCTTTGGGATGAAATCAGTTGCCTTACACCAGCTCATCTTCTGATGGTTCGTTCTCAAGCTGTATGCGCAGCAGGAAAAAGGACAGAATCGCAGCAGCTTCTTTTATGAAATCTTAGAGATGCTTTCCTGTGATGTGTCCCACTGACATAAAACCCCCCCGTGTCACCAGCGTTCGCCAGCGTTGCCTGGAGGAGCAGAGGAGGCGACGGCAGAGAGCTACGAGGAAGATCAGCACCTTCATTGGCACCTTCATGCTCTGCTTCGCTCCCTATGTGATCACAAGGTGAGTGTGAGCCGCTGCGGCCTATATACGCTGGCCTTCTTGTTTTTGCTGGTACCTCGCTTTCCTCTTCTGTCAACTGGCCCCACTTCCTCCTCTTTGCCTCGCCTCCTCTTCCTCTCCACGCCGGCCAGATTTGGAAGATGAGATTGGCTGACCTTGTGATAAGTAATATGTCTCTGCTCTGCTGTAAAGCTGCATTAGCACTTTCCCCCCTCCTCAAGTTCGTTGGGTGCATCTCAGTAAAGCCAGGTACAACGAACATGTATCATTCACTGGGCAGAGAGAGGATGTCAAAACGAGAGCTGCCCAGATGTGCGAGAAGTGGAAGTAAATATGTGAGTTTCAATTATGCGGGTTAAAACTATGCCAGGGGGTGACAATATTAAAATGTAAAAATTGCAGGGAGAGGAAAAAACCAGAGCAAAGCTTTTTCATTCCTCTCAGTGAAACAGTATTTCAAAGTCTATGGCATGTGAAGAATACATCGAAAAAACAAAAGCCGATCCCAGCTGACAGTGGGCGAGAGGCTGGGTATACATCCTGGACAGGTTGCCAGCAAATCGCTGGGCAAACATACAGAGAATTAAGTGGCTGAAAAATTTACTTTGTGTGAATATTCGTTGTTTGGTTGAAGATTGGTCAGAGAAAGGCTGTTTTTGAAGGATCATGTTGTTGCTGAAATGTGTTGTTTCTGCAAATGGTTGGAGGCAGAGATCCCAGAGAGTCAGGCCTGCATGCAAGTCTGGGTACCAATCAAAGACTGTAAATAAAGATGGAGGACATGACAGCTCCCCCAAAGTGAAGCCAAAAGGTCTAAATCGCCACCAGGTGGCCCTCTGCAGTATGAGTCATAAATCGAGCCACCTCCATGTTAGTGGACGGGACATGGACCAAAGTCAAATACATTTTTAATGATGGTTTCTCTCATTTTAATGTAATTCTAATCACACTGATATTTGTTCAAGTGTGGTTTTTCTGGTCATTTTTGTTTGTTTTGTAATTTAATGCTATCAAAATTATGAGGCCTTGTTAAGTCACAGTTTGATTGACACCTTATGTCACACGTGTCATTGTCTGTGTGGGCGGATCATACAATATGCTATTCTGTCAGTAGTTAATGAACCCCAGCAGCACTCGACATGCTCTGCAAACGGCAGATCGCTAATTACAATCTGAATGTATTATGCGTCTCTCATTTGTTGTCAGAGTTGTCGTGTGTATAGTTAAGACCCTGCTGCGGCGTGTGTCAGCTGACTTAACCTCCTGTTCACGCTGCTGCTGTGGAGTGTGTGGGCAAACGCCAGCGATGGCCACTGGCCCGCGTGAGCCTCACGTTGATGTGCTGACAGGGCTCGACGGTGGACAGAGTTAATCACACAGAGTGCAGGGTTAGAGCATCAGCAAGTTTTTTTTTTATGGCGAAACATACAGTAAAATATTTGAACACATGACAGAAATTAGAGTGAGAGCAGCAACTTGATGTCTTTACGAGCCCAAAGGAGACGATGCAGACACTAGTAAAGCTCATTATGTGTTTAAATCATATAAACAGTGGTGCACAAGAGTTTCTTAACCAATCATTTGGAAGTCACCGTCCCGCGTCCTTTAAGGTTTTTCTGCTCAGCCGTCCGTCTAATAAATCACAACTGAAGTTAATTGGCTCGTTCCCAGACACTCGTTACTGCTCAGACAGTTCTGTTTTATTCTTGCAGTGCCTTCCCTTTTGCCTCTTCTGACATGAAATGCTGCGGCTGCAAATGAGACACGCAGCCTCACACCATAAATCCACTCACTTGAGACGAAGACAGTGAAACTCCTCGAACGGTTTCACTTGAGAGCTGCCTTCATTTCATCCTGTGTGTGTGTTTGCAGTAGTGAGCTACTACGGAATACTTCTAGGGTGACTCTACTCGAAAATAAAAAGCTGTTCTTTGCATAATTATACAGAAGAACAGCTATGGATAACAATGTCTTGCAAATGTATTTCTACTTCTGCATAACACGCTTATGGCCATGCATGTCTTTTCCAGCATGCCGCTTCCCCTCTCTCACCAACTTCTCTTTGTGTTCGCTGGCAGGATCGTGGAGTTATTTCCAGCAGTGCCTATCAACCCTCACTGGGGAATTGTCTCCAAGTGCTTAGCTTATAGCAAGGCGGCCTGCGACCCCTTCGTGTACTCCCTGCTCCGACACCAGTACAAGAAGACGTGCAGCGACATCGTCAACAGGCTGCTGAAGCGTAGTTCCCTGAACACGTCCGGCCGCGGCCACCAGACCCATGGCAACAGCATACCGACCGCGGAGTGACGGACAGCGGGGGGGACTGACAGGGCTGTGTCCCGGGGGTTGACTTGGCCACTGTCGGGGAAAGCTGATTTATCGCCGATGAAGAAGAGGACAAATTAGTTCTCCCTGTCTGCTTGAATTTGGAATGACATGCCAGAAAAAGAGTGACTAAAGACAAGGGCACATCCCGGCACAGGAATACCACTGTGCTTGCATACTGAGCGGTCAGAACAGCAGACCAGTGCGGTGGACTCGCTGCGAGGAGATTACACAATGGTAGACTTCACATCCACCTGGAGAGACAGATGTGCCCACCCAAGAAGAACGGCCGTTTCATAGTCTCATTTCTTTATCTGGATTGGCTTCGGGATTTAGCAGTGTATGTTTGTTTTGAGATTACCGTAGTATACACTGATATTGTGTTTTGAAAAAAAAAGAGTCAGGAAAGGCTGTATGTCTGTTTTAGTCTGTGCAAAGTGTTTGACACGTTCCTGCTGTATGTAGCACTGAAAACTAGCCTAACCAAAATGATGCGTGTATTGTCTTATGAATTAAATAATTGTATAAGAGACGTTAAACGTACAGTACAGCGGACAGTGACACTGCACAGCCCCGCCTCAGGTTTTTTTTTTCAGAATGAATGGGGTGAAACACACTCCCATTAATTTGTACACTACTTTTAATTTATTTTAGTTTATTTCACTTATTCGTGTAAGACCAGTGGAAGGACTACGTGATTCGTCATGGTTTGTGCCCTGAGAACCCATTTTTTGAAGGACTTGATGACCTGGCAGAGGAGAGTTTTAATGGAAAAAATGGGCCTTCAAAACCATCTGCCTTCGCTGTCATGACTGACGTGTGCCCCTCAGGCTGCCTAGACAAGTGGAGCGTGGCCGACTGTACTTGTTGTTCACTAAGAGGAATAATCCACAGAGACTGCCTCATGCTTTTCTCACATATTTGCGCAGTATGAACAGGGAAGAGGAAAAGTCTGCAACATCTTTATTTGTCCTTTTAGAAAAGTGATAACATGTATTTAAATGACATCCTGTGGTATTACATAGGAACGACAGCCGCTCCTTGCGAGGACACAAACGACAAAGCAGCTCGGGAGGCAGAAATGGACATTCTGCCAAAGTCAGTGGTCGAGCTAAAGAAATACTCCTGGCTTTCATCTAACACACACTGAATGTGATATTTGGGTCAGTCCGTTGAAGGCAGCATCTAATATTTATTTTTGGCAACCGTAGCTGTGTCTCAATGCAGGGGCACAATTCATTTTCACAATAAAATCAGTTTACAATGATTGAACACGCTAATGCTAGCTAGATTCAATGACCAAGAGATCACGATCAAGATCCTTTTCTTGTTTTTGGGGCCTTCGGGCAAACCCGATGTTTTAAAGTTGTTGTATAGTGGCTCACTTAAAAATATTATTGGCAACAACCTCATTTGTCAGTCAGTTTACACTTGTATTCATGAAGTCAAAGTTAGCGGGTTAACAAACTAGCTTGTTTGCCATGAAAGTTGAGGTTCGGCTAAGCTAACTAGCTAGATTACTGCTGTGTGGCTACAGTGCAATATGTATTTAGGTTATTGTTGTAAAGATGAGATGTCTACCTCAAGAGGTGTGATTTTTTCAGAAAAACAGAAGAACAAAAACAATAGATTATGTTTGAAAATCATCCTCTGATATATTATCCCAATCAAGTACAAAATCTAGGCTTCACATTTAATGTTTTTGGTCTGAAGAACAGAACAGTGTAAGAGGTGAAATGATGGTTGTGTAGTATAACCCTCATTCTATTAACTTTAGGCAGGGATCTGTCACCCACGCCTTCAGCCTACTGGGAAGACGTTATCCAGGAAATAGCTTTTCATACTATACAAAATAAATCATTAGGATTAAACGAGTTAATCATATCAAGATTAAACCAAAACAAGTTCTTGCATTGAAACTAGCAGTTATTCTCGGTTATTAATCAGTTTTTGGTTTGGTCCATAGTATGTCAGAAAAAAAACAAAAGATACTTTATTTATTAGCACGGAAACAGAGAATTTGGGGAATTATTTTGCTTATTTCTTTTCCTCTAGCGATAACGAGACCATCAAAATTGTTGCAGACCGACAATACAAATTTCCCACGGAAAAAGGCATTTCAGGTTTTATACTAGCAACCGTAAATTATCATGGAACCTTTAGAATGAGACTGAAACATACTGTTGATTGATCAATAAAGCTAATTCAATGAAATGAAAGGGACATCATTTTTGCATCAAGAGCAGCTTCGTTTGCATCTGTGCAATTAAATCTCCAGATTTGTAGTTTGATGTACAAGATACATGGCAACTAATATTCAACATACATTATTAGTAGTATGTTTGTAATATGTTTCTTAAGGAGATGAATAGCTATAGAGGGTTGGTGTAAACTCAGTTTTACGTGAACACGGAATATATTGATATTCTGTATATTTATTTAGTCCTGTTGCTTCTGACTTCCAGGCAGTTCTTAAGGACAGGTCGCCCACTACATGTTGTACCTACTGTTTTATGTGCACTTCTTTCTGTATCAGAAGACGAGCAGCTCTGTATCAGAGGGCGTTAGAGTTGACATACTGTAAACAAAGGTGCTTAGCTCTGAAAGAGAGAGACTATAGAATAAGATGTAATGTAATATGTATTGTAAAAGTTTATATTGCAGATTTTTCAATGGATTTGGACACATTATGTTTAGGTTGTACACGCAGGAGGCCATTAGTGTATTTACACACAGTGACACAATGATCAGTGATGGCACCAATTGTTATTCTCTGCAGTTTCCTTCTCTGAAAACATATTTATTTTTCTGCCCAGGAGTTAGAGGATTTGGATAAATGGCTGTATTGTGTTATCTGATTGTGTTGTGTTTGTTGTTTATGGCACGCCAAGATATTTAATGCCTTAAATTCTGTAATATAAAGTGTTTTAAAGTTTTTCCATTCACAAAGGCATTGGGATATGTTGACCAATACAGAGAGACTAAATCATTGCCTTATTCACTTCCATTCATTAGCTTGATGTTCTGTCTTTATCCCAACTCAGCCGGTAGATTCCTCTCTGCTGATGTTTTGCACTGATGTAGTGTAGTTATTTTTCTCATAAGCTATAACTACGGTATAAAAAATAAGCTAGTCTCGAAACGATTCGTGTCGACAGGTTTAGAGGGACGACAAAGTGAAAAGTATTTTTGTGTCTTTTGATATACGTCTGTGTAATTAATTGAAAATACTGTATCTGTTTGAGTGTTACAGAATGTGCTGCTTCAAATGCAAACTTAGTTTTAACCAATGTTGTTAATAGTTGACGGTGCAGTGAGTGTTATATACCTCATTTTGTAATGGTGACTGACTTGACAGCCTGAAGTGTTTTGTTATGTTACCTCCTAATTTATTCAACCTTGGCTCAATGCTGCTGCTGCTGCTGCTAATGGTTACTAAAATGATGATGATGAGGATGATGAAGACTGCGGTTTCATTTCTAGTGACGGTAAAATGAGAATATTTTGAATTGGTGGACATTTTAATTGTAATATTGGAGAAAGTTTTAGATTTTGATCCTTATGATTTAATTAAACTGTAGACCTTACCAAAGTGGTCTTGTTCTATTGTGACAACACACTAATTTAGTATATTGTCTAATAAATTTAGTGAAATAATCCACCCTTGGTTTTTCTTCAATGCTTCTCTACTGGGTAGTTATATCTGAACAATTCATCTCCGCCAAAGCTAACTCCCTAATTTGCCATGTTAAAGAATTCCTGGAGCCGTCCATTTATACAGATAAACACATCAGCCATAATGGCCTCTTCAAAGCTGCAGCCAATAGGGTTTTTTTTTAGGAGCAAGAAAAACGTAAAGAATAGTTATCGTGCTTGAGTAGTGACTGATGCTCGATCAGAGCCTCCTGCTGGCTCTGATTGGTGATTTGAAACAGGAGGGGGGGATTCTTTCAACTGCATTATGAGCCGTAGGTGGAGCCAACAGTCCCTAAGAATCTTTCTCAGACGATTAGTGACAGTTTTAGCAGACATGATAAAAAGTCATTATATTATTCAGTCACCAACAATAACACCTTCAGACATAATGTGGGTCAGCAATAGAGAAAATGAGGGTTTGACAAGACTGAGATGACTTTCAGAGGGAATTGATTTTTCACTTCACACCACAGTGCAGGTGGTAAAGCAACAACATCCGAGGGAGACGCCTGAGATTCTGGACACTGATTCACACCCGTGGAGCTTGTGATTATCTCCATGTGGGTGGCGCTGACCGTACCGCTCGGCGTAATCACGGTCGACCTCAACCCACTCAGCCGACTGACCTCCCAGAGTGAGGAGGGAACCACAACTCACAGTGCAAAGTGGACTCTCTCGTTTTTCTTTTTTATTACACTTTGACAGGGAATTTAAAGAAGCATTGAAACAGCTTACAGTATATGAAATCAGTGCGTAATGTATTTGCAGCTATTTAAGTGTTTGTCTTTTTAAACGGGGAAAAAAATAGCTTTTTACAGGTTCCTGGAAAACTTCAAAATACAAAATAAAGGGTGTAAAAAAATAGGCCGGTGACAGTAAAGAACAAAGCTGCTTGTTGACTTTTTTGGGCTGCAAAACAAAACAAAATATCAAAAAGCACACAAGCGGCCATTTTCCAATAAACCAGCCAGTCCTCTCTTTCATGAGTGCCGCACTTGTTTTTGTGTTTCATCCGAAACCCGAAGCTTTTACCTTCACATCTGAATGAGATGGAGGCGAATTTGTGAAAATGGCCATAGAGAATCCAAAATGACTTCATACATCAATAAACATAAAGAGCATGTGGTGTTTATTAGTCCATGTGTTTCTCTCACATATGTTTGTGTATGTGCTAGAAAATGGGATTCAAATCGTCACTTTGCTGTTATGTCATATTATGTCATTACGAATTGATGTGTTTGGCTTTGTTTTTCATCTACATTCTGCGCTTTTAATGAAACCTTTTGATGTTTACTGCAGTATGGCGTCACCATGTGTCCATTAAGACCGCCATACACCCACAGCCCACTTACACTGGTGTTTTCACATATTCTGGTTGATTGGACCTCTTCTCAGGAATTCCTCCTCTGACTTGGAGTGTACAGGATGTTCATTCTTTTGTTCTGTTGCTGCATTTGTGTCAAATCAGAGTTTCCGTAATTAAGGATTCCAGGATGTGGCAGGCAAAGCAAACAGTGTTGGACCAGTAAATAGACGTTGATTAGACAGAAGTTGACGCAGCATCAAATCTTAGCTTACATCTGTTCTCGGTCAAGTGCCCTGTTTCTGATTCTCTTAAACCTGCCGCCCAATGTTTTTGGAAAGTACCTCGAATATCAGCCGATGCTACTCATCATTTATTTTTTGGGGGTGTGACCAGAGAACATCAATGGAATGTCTGTTCACTTCCTATTAATGTCCACGTAAGTACCACAATCAGCTGCAATCCAAAGTGTCCAATCGCTGCAATGGCTCGCTGCAATACAGGAAATACACTCTGCACCATGTTAGCATATGGGAGGGGACCAGGCTAAAAAGTAAAAGCAAACGTTAAATAGATTTGTGGGGTTTTTCATTTAACTCTTCTTTAATTCATTATTTGATGCTATAAATACGTGATGAGACATCAGCTGAGACTGGCTCATGATTGGTCGAATATATTTACAAAAAAATACTTTTCTAAACACCCATGTTGAGGGATCCAAAGCAATTTGATACAAGTCACTGCAATTATTTTTCTCCAACTAAATATTATCTTCAAAACCTACCATTATCACACTAATCTCAGAACTCCTCTGTGTCTCTGTGACGACAGTAAAATCAAGTGAGCACTATAATAATCCCGTATTGCAGAGGAAAACTCAGCCAGTGCACAAGCAGGATAAATACAGGAGGTCAAACTTGGAGTTGTGGTTGCAGCTCACATTCACTTCTCCTGGGGCTGACCTGCAGGTTTGTTTAAAACCCGCCCAGTCTTCTGACGGCTCAGGTTTCTTGCTCCTCCACACTTTGTTTTAGTAACTCTCTCGAGCACAATACACAGTGAGTAACTGTGTTTTTCTTAGCAGTGGGGAGGATGGTCAGAAGGAGGAAAACAAGCCCCATGCTGCATGAAACTGGAATTTCCCAGAGGTTTAATCCAAACAAGTAAATCCAACCCCACTGACATACGTCTTCCATATGCTCACAAGGAGGAAGATAGTTTAATGCTGCTAAATTTAGCAAATTAATCCATCAATCATAAAACTTTTGGACCACCCTCCATCTCCTTGGCCGTCCGGTTTGTCTTCTTTGATGTCCAATGAGCCCACTGAGTGTTTAATCTGTCTCCGAGGCTCTGGAGCGGCGGAGGGGAGAGAGGTTATGAGCCGGGTTTGCCAGCGCTGCATGGCGACTCGATCCTGTGATATCCAGGCCCGGCGCACTAAACACTTCAAAGGCTGGATGGACTTCTGAGGGAAGCTGTGGCCTTTCAACTGCCGGCGAGGGCAGCTGGTGCCTGTGTCTTCCCACACATCTGCACGGTATCATAGCTGCAGGCAAGCGGCTACACTGCACACCCTGCGCACTGTACAACCCCCCCCCCCCTTCAGACCCCACCCTGATCCAGATCCACCTGATGGGATGGTCTGGAGTCCATATTTGACAGTTTGGGATCTTAATTTGCCTCAGGAGTTCTTATTATAGATGAAAATCCTCACTTGGGGATGGTGAAGTCTGTCTTGTTGGATTAATACGTGGTCTGTTTTGGTCAAATTCTGCCCCGGTGAACTGGTGCCTGCCACTTTTAGCAACACAATAATTGCAACACAACACAATTGATAAAAGTTCAAAGTATGAAACCGACCAAAGCCGAGAGAAAAGAGGGACCACACCGGATATTTTCGGAGATTACCGGCACATCCGGCATGAAAAATCAATAAGATATCCCAGCCAATGTGATGGAACCCGGCCAGACCCTGAATATAATTTAAAATGTGTGTCTAACCCGGTCCCACTCGTTAAGACCCTTGGGGAAAGTTGTTTTCTCTCCTTCACCTCTACGATTTTCCAAACATCTCTTTTTCATTTGACCTTGGACCTTAACATTGGTGCAGCATTTCAATGTTGGAGACTCTGACAAACTTTCCACTAAGTTGGTGTTGTAAACTGTTCACAGAATATAGAAGTGAAAAGAAACCTATGTAGATTTACTGTATGTTGGCTACATAATCTAATGTTCATTCATTTTTGGATCTAATAGTGTCATGGCTCTAGGGATGATGATCAGTCTGTTCATTTGTACATTTTAATTCAGACTAATTTACATTTATCTAAATAACTATTGGACGAATTGCCATGAAATTCTTTTCATGGTGCCAAGATACTAAATCCTATTGACTTTGGCAATCTTTCGAGTTTTCTTCTCGCTCCACTGGCAGGTTGGAAATTAGCATGAAATTTGGTGCACAGCGTTCAGCACAGGATGAATTGCAGTAATCATTGCAATTAGTCTGTTATTACAGGACTGAGATGGATGCAAGTTTTTTTGTAAGTCAGGCGGGCAAACTTTTTACTCCTCCAGCTGAAGCAAGTAGGCACCAAATAACAAAAGAAACACACTGCAATACAGCAATCAAAACATTATTATTATTTAAAGATGCTGTTATTAGTACCTCCCTTTAATAGGCAAAAAAGTATACCACTTAAATACTGTACTCATTTATTTCTGTTTCAATTTAATTCACTGACTGTGGTATCGCTCTAAGGTGCTGTGAGTTGATGACAGGTGTGTGAGCCTCCATCCGATAATCTCAGGAGGGGGAGATAAGAGGTTGAGGTCTTCCTCTAATTGCACGATGGCGAGAGAGGAGGAGGGAGCGGGTGTGTTTTCGTCAGAATAAGTCAGTGATCTGTAAAAGCCCCAGCAGAGTTCTGATAATTAGAGCCTTTCCACTCCGACACTCCCGGGCTGCGACCACGCCGCAGCCAAAATCAAATGAGATGATGCTCCAAATTAACCACAGTCATTACAACCGGGTTACAGGACTGTGATGGAGCTTATTACCCATCAGGGATGTCCAATCATGCAGGTAGCGCATGTAGAATCCCAGATACTTTTGATATGAATTAACAGGAAACATCCCAGTAAATCATTCAAGCACTGACTCCTTGTCCTCTGAATACTTTTTTCTTATGTTGTAGCCTTATTCCTAACTGAAATAGTTTCATCCTTATCAATTTACCCTCAACAATCTATAATAACAGCGGAGAACAGAATTTTAGATTTTATTTTGCAGATTTTATTTAAGAGGTAAAAATTGGAATATGACATTGACATAAACATTCCGAACTTTTGCAATGGTACTTGAAATGGGCTCCTCCCATTTCCCCTTTTCCCGCACATTGATGGACAATAAGCTGATATTTGTCTGTATAAAGCGCTAGTTACGTATTTAGAAAAGTCTGCATTATTCACCTAATATAATAACCAGTTGATGTATAGTTGAATATTCACTATTAAATAGCTTCGTAGTAGCTACAGCTTGCTTAGTAGATGAGGACAGCTGTTTTGCTCCTTGTGTATTTCTAACTTGACTTCATGTCTTAGTGCTGTTTCCCAGCCCTGTGATTGTCTGCACTTGTTCCTCATGCGTTTCACCGGTGTCCAACTATCCTGCCTCCCTGAGTATATAAGTGTCTGTGCCTCCCTTTGTCCTGGTCTCTTCGTCGTCATCATCGTCTTTGGCTGTCCCTTCTCTTGTGACTCCTTCATGTTCGCAGTGTCTTCTTGTACCCCAATGTTTTCCATGTTTTTTCAGTTTTGCCTTTTTCAAGCCCTTTTTTAGTTTACAGTGCTTCTCTGTTTGTGAATTTTGGAACTTTGTTTTTGTAAATACCCTTTATCTTTATTAAAGGACATATTTAGTTATTTATTTTTGCTCCTGCCTTTTCGGGTCCCCTCGCACATCACATCCCTAAATCCGACAATTCATAGTGTTACATGCAATAATTAATAACTTAATATTGAAGTAATCAACTGTATGGAAGCATCCTGCTCCCTTTGACAAATCTAATGGAATATGTTACAGATAACATTAAAGTCCATGTGTAATTTGTAGTGAAATACATTTTTAGAAGTAACCCCCCTCACAACTGACAATGCAGAGCAAAAACCAAGTCATGCAAACTGCCTGCAGAGCTCGGAGAGGTGATTGTGTCGAGGCCCAACATTTTCCAGGGTTCATGAGTCAAATCCAAACTCTGCACATGAGCATCTACAGACGTTCAATCTGTGCAAACAAGCTCTTTATTTAATAACTTGCCAAAATAAAATCAGCGACACACAAAAGGTCACTGAGTCCACATGCTTCATTCAAGTGCAGCTAATAAAGCTTAAAAGTAATGGTTTACATAGCTGTGTTACATAAGTTAATATATGTACAGAAGTCACAATCAAATTGTAGTTCAATTTATGTAGAAAAATAAATTGATTAAATCCATATATATAATCAATATTTATTCATTTATGGTTGACGCCACACGTAATTATTAATATTTATCACAGATTGAGAAGAGGGGATTGAATAATTTGAAAGAATAAAATACTTTTACCTTTTACAGTGGACATCAAGAAAAGTTGACGTGACAACAGTGACCACATGAGCTTAGGACTGGGTACAAAACCAAAAAGGATCCTGTTTAAATGAATCCACATTTTTTTAATATCCAAGATAATCGTGCAGACAGCTCTATGGAGGGATCTAACAGAGGTCCAAGCCCCGGTCTGATCAGAACTGGTGTTTCTTATTTGTTTCTTATTCCTCTGGTTTCTACATTCAGTCTTTATGTTCCCAAATGTCTAGCCCTGGACCTGTGAGCTTGAGGCGGCCTCATGGGCACTCTGATGGGCTGCTTGTTGAACTTCTCCATTATTTCTTTGATGCGTGAAAGGTTGGTGCGGCCGAGGGTGAAGTCGCACCTGGTGGCGCCAATCTCGTAGCCCACCTCGCACTTCTTGCTGACGAGGCTGTAGCCCACCGCCCTGGCTGATACTCTGTACTCGCCGGGGTTCAGCAAGCGCCAGTAGTCACCGTCGGCAGCTGAAGACACACAAATGACATGGCAAACAGATATTTTGTGTTTTGGGTTGATTGTTTACAGTGTAAGCCCTAAAATAATGGCTATTCCCACCAGAGGCTGATTTGTGGTTAAACCATAGCCACTGGTTCCAATATTGTGTTAAACTTAGACGTTTTCTAAAATCAACCCCATAAGGTAGTAAATGGCTATTTTAATTTAAAATATGCCACTTTTTATGGCAGTTGCCTAATATACATCATCGGCACAGCTTTTGATAACTGGCGTAATACTGATTTAACACTAATAAGCTATTAATAACATTTCAAAGTTTTAGCCAACTAAACCGTAACAGCTAATAAATAGCATTATTTAAATTTAAAGCTTCACTTCACTTGTGATATCCATAGAGATAACACAAGTGAGTAATATAAGCATCAGTATAATTAGAAAAATTGGAAAATGCAGCTACACACATTGGTTGATTTACAGTTTCAATTTGTTAAAGGGAAAATATCATAAATACATGATAAAAGTAATATGCTCCTTTGTTCATAGACCTAATACAGAACAAAATAATAAGAAGTGAAATGGATCTAATTACTAATGGATCATGAAACTCTTCATCTTAAGCCTAAAATAAAAGTTCCTTGTGTTACACCTCTGGAAAAAATGTGATGAGATGTTCTGAATTCCCATTTAGATTTTCAAAAATAGCTCTGCTTTGTCATGTTGGATTTTCTTGGTCTCACGGAGCTGAACACGAGCGCGCTTGTGGTGTATTTTCAGCCAGTGACTCACTCATAAAAACAACAGTGTTGCTTCCTTGCAGTCATCCGAACACCCACCTGACACGTCTGAGCGAACACTGAGACAAATTTAATATGACAGCAGGTCTGTCTCTGCAGCTGATCTACAGTGGATCCAGCCCGTCACACAAGGACATCACGTTACTCACATTCAGACGGCAGAAGGGGATCTAATTGTTCCCTGAAATGCAATATACTAAATGCTAATGAGCTCATGGATTCTTCTGTTCATCAGTGGCTCCCAGGCTGTGTCCTGCCGTCGCAGTGGCAGCAGTGGATTAATCTAGAGGGAAGGAAAACTGCTCTCTGTTTATAAGAAAGCAGTTGTCCAAAAATGTCCGCTTTATCAAAATAAATAGCCTAAAATCGTTTTTGACTGCATTCTGAGAAAAGCAAGGTTTCCAAGAGGAAGCCATGACTTGTACTTAGTTCCAGGAATAATAATAATAAAATGTAATTGGACATTCGATTGCGAGGCACAAAACTACTTTGGCTTTGAAGGCTGCTGCATTTGTCAGGCATCAGCAGAGATTTCCTGAAGGATGCACAATCAATAGTCAGATTCCGATAAGTCTCCGTCTTTGAATAGATACATCAACTGGTTTGGTTGATTCATTTTGATCGCATCGTACGCTGGAGGACTAACTTGCTGTGATACTGAGGAACAAGATGAAGCGTAAAAGCAGATCAATGTTCTCTGAGGCTAGACACATTTATTGAAGGGAACATGTCTAGTACCTCAGACAGAGGTTATGTTTTCATTGCTGTTTTTCTTTGTTTGCCAAACCGATTTTCTCGAAACTTGCAGGAAGAGTGAAGCTTGAGCCAAAAAGAAACCATTACAGTTTAGTGTGATTCAGAACATTTTCACAGATTCCTCAGGGAATTACTTATGGATCTTGATGAAAAACAAATCTTGCATATCTAGGGAACTGATAATTAGGGAATTAAAGGTAAATCTTTGGGCAGGTTTGTGCTTTATCGAGTACCATTCTAGTTTTGCATTGGTTTGTGGCTCAATGGAACCATAAGTAGCGGAAACTGTATATGAGAATCATGTGAAATGCAATATTTTACCTGTGCGGATGTCGTGGCTGATGCCCTCCACAGAGATGGTAGCATTAGCTATTGGACGACCCTGCAGGTCCCTCACAACACCTTTGATCCCACGATGCACCTGGAGAGGAAGAGCATGACCCGAGTCTGAACCATCGACTGCATAATTTAACACAATGTTTGTTGCACCATGTGATGTGTAATAATGTATGATGCATAGTGTATCATCTGCAGTTCGACACAATGCTTTAACATAAAAGCTTTCCTCCTCATCCAGCAGCAATATTTAAATACAAGCTGCCAGCATGGGCTCACATCCTCTGGAGTCCCCATCACAAGACACAATACAACGCAACAGGCCGACGAGTCAAAGTCGTGTGAAATTGAAACTGAGGATGCAGCTGCATTTTGCCTGAATGTGACGGACAAAGACCTTTGCAGCCCCCGGGATCCTATAATCCACTGGTCACTTATTTGATTAAACATCCAGGTAATCCTCATGGTATAATAATGGCTGGGATTATATATTTGCTTTCAGATCAGTCTTCAGGTTTGGTGACAGGCCGGCTTTTGTGTCCATCAGAGGATTCAGTGATTAAATGTGGTTTCCTAATGACCTTTACTGCACATTTCAGAAAGGCTATCCATTTCACCCTGATATTAATTTGGATGTTTGACAGTTCAAATAGTCCTGAGCATGTGTTACAGTATGAGTTCAGCTCTCATGGTATTGCTACAGATCTTCTAAGATCAGAGGAATGCAAGAACACAGGAAGCAGTTAATAGTCAAACATCTCCCTAACACAAAAATAGCTTGTGTTAATGTGGCTTGTTTGCACTGGTTCCCATGAGTTTGTGCGTTTGTGTGTGTGTGGGCTGCGGGGGCCGCTGGGTACCTGCTCCATGAAGACGAGAAGAGACTCGCGGTTGTTCTCCCACTCCTCAGGCAGTTCGTTCTCATGGGGGAATTTGTCACAACCCACGTACATGGACAACTCGAAGCAGTTGGTGTGCAAGTAGCTGAAGTCGTTCATACCTGCCGAGGAAGACAAACACACCTGAGGCCGACTGCATCAGCTCGGCTCAGCATTGTGTGCGTTTACTGGCCAGCATTCAGATGCTCTGAGACAGCCAGAGGGCTCCTGTGCTCAATATGCAGATGTGGCTGCTACACAAAGCTACAATTCAAAGCCTCAGCGGAGAAATCCTGCACAACACAGAGTTAGGCTCAGTGAGAGAGTGTGTGTGTGTGTGTGTGTGTGGACACTAACTGCCAGCCGCAGTGTGCCAGGACGCTCCGTTGATGGTGCCGTCCTCCTTGGCAAAGTCTTCCATGTGGCAGACCCGTCGGTTGGCATCAGTCATCAGGCGGTGGGTGGAGGCGTAGGAGAAGGCCAGCCAGCGGAACACGTGGTCGTCCGGGGTGGGGGTCTGCTCCCTGCTCACCCCCGGGGAGCGGGTCTTGTCGTAGGGGAAGGTCACCACCAGCTCCCCTCCCTGAAGGTTACTGCCCAGCACAAAGGGCATCTTCTCCATCCACGCTATCAGGGCCCGCGTCTCCATGGCAACCTACAGTAGGGGGGGGGGGGGGGGGGGGGGCACAAGGGAGAGGGGATCATGTTGTAATTCATCCAATCTTCTCAGGGGCGTGACTGCTGAACAAACCACCTCACGCTTTAAGCAGCATCAGTGCAGTGTGCTCTCAAGAGGCATCAGAAGGTTGTTCCCACTGTCCTGTGCTGTAAACCAATCCCACTAACAGTTACGACTCTGAATTGAAACACATTTTTCAAGAAGATGCCACCTAATGGTTGCAGTGGTTCAAATTTGAATGTGGCAATCATGAAAGTGATGAAACGCTCTCTGCCGTTGTGCTTTAAACCTGCCGTACTATCACTGAGCGCCGGCCCTGGCCGCTCAGCGAGGCGAGCGAGGACAGTTTTCACAGCTTCCTGGGCACAGATGGGGATCCCGGCTCTGCAGGAGCTGATCTCTGTGTGACTCACTCACGGCTGAGTCTCTCGGCAACGTCAAAACACTCGTGAGGATGAGCTTTAAATAGATCGCCCGGTGTATTTTAGCTCACAGCCCTCCGCGTCACAAATAGGAAACGCATCTGCGTCTCCCGAAATAGATGGCGCTGAAACACCCACGTGGCTGCTCTTCAACAGGCGGATTGTCACCACTGTGGGATTTGTTTCCCAAACCAGAGGAGGTGACGGAAAAAAGGACGGAGAGATCTAATTTGTCACTGATTGATATAGTCACATGAAACTGGCAGCTACATTACTAAAGATGCAGCACAAGGGAAGACAAAATTTGACTTTGAAATGTCCAAAAGGACAAAATCCTACAATTCTAATCAAATGCTGGTGTTTTGAAATTCCCAGAATTACTTGTCGAGGTGCTAACATAATTCACATTGCATTAATGTAAAAAACAATACATCAGTCTGTCAGTCACACCCACCGATGCATTTGAGGACTGGTACCACTCAGGGATGGGCACGTGGTGGTTGAACATTTTGCGAGGGATCCATTTCTTGGCCTCGGCCTCCCACAGTATGGAGTTGAGATCGGGGAAGTTATGGTGAATGTCTATTCCGTCAGTGCTCCATCGACCCAGAGACCAGCCACTGAGCTCAGAACCCTGAGGAACAGATAAAAGCAATAGAATCAGAGTTAGACTCGGACAAACTTTCTTCATCTCGGCAGGATCGTTACAATTGTTTAACACAGTCTTGAAAAAACTACACAAAAAGTGAAAACTACTCATTCAGTCACCCATTAGTGACATGTGCAGAGGGGTGTATTGGATAAGTGGCCACAGGAAGGAAGGTGCTCAGTGGACCACTACAGGATGGGTGAAATTGTCTGTGACCGAGAGTTCCTCTTTTCCGCAACTACACGCAGAGGGTCCAGCTCCAACTCCAGTACTGAGCTCGCCTTGTGAATCATTTTGTTGAATCTGTTATTGGCGACCACCCTCAAGGCAGCTCCCCCACCCCCATAGACTCATCCACAACACTGGTCCAAAGACGTCAAAAGGACCAGAACTTGTGCAGGAAACAGACCCGACTCTGGCAGTGGAGTCTCCAAGTGGAAACCAATTCTCCTCCACCATCACTCCCCTGAGGTGAAGAGGAATAACAGGAGTCCTGGATCTCTGTATGTCCATCACCAGCTGATCTGTTTTGTGGATATTAAGCCCAATGCTTCCAAACACGACAGGACCGTCCCCAGTGAACTTTGGGCAAAAACATTGCTTACTCTGCAGACAGATGGATTTCATTGTCTCAGTGGAGTTTTTGGTCCCATGCAAAGCCAGGTCTGGGAAACCAAAATAAGAACCACAAGAGGCTAAAAGTTGCTTTACTGCGCAATGCTAAGTTAGGCTTTTATTCTGAGTGGACGGAATTACACACAGTCATTGGAGTCATTATAAATATTTAATAAATAATAATTCTTTCTAATGACTACAACAGCAATGATCAAATGTTTGTCATATGGCTCTTTCTCCTCCCTTCCTTGTCTTGTGTCTTATTAAGTTCACAGTCCTGCAGCTGATGTAAAAACCATACACAATAACAGTGGTTCTCAAAAAGCAGAGTCCACTTACACTCACTGACACAACACATACAGGGCTCATCAGTTAATTTCAAATATTCCACCAGATCATTCAAACCAATTTTCTGGCATGCACCTGCGTTTCATGGCGCTCTTATCAGGAGAAGACCTGCCAAGCACATACGGCACAATTTTCAGCAGGGGCCGTCTCGTGATACGAGGTCGCTAATGGCAGACCTACCGCTTCAAAGGCTTTCTCGTACCCATCGGGGTTGACAGATGGCAATAGATGGATTCTGGTCTCCTCCACCAGGTGACGGATCCGCTGGTTGCCAGACAAATACTCCAGGCACATGAACTGCATCAGCAGGAGGAGCAGCTCCCGGCCCAGCACCTCGTTACCATGGGAACCGGCCGTGTACCGAAACTCCGGTTCACCTGGTAAACAGGTTCATGAGAGGGGGGGGGGGGTGGAGGGAAGGTAGAGAATAAATATGCAATCACTTTGACGACTGAGAAAACCTATGTATAAGCAGTAAGTTGAGCGAGTTGCTATGTTGCCTTTAACACACTCACCGACTTCATGCTCTCCAGGGTTGTCAGAGATCTCTATGGCGTACAGCTTGAGGCCATTTTGGCTTTTTCCTATGTTGTAGATCCGGGTGACGTTGGGGCACATCTCGTTTACCACCTTCATCATCTGTGGAAGGTAAATAATGTAGGTAAGTATCAGATTCCTTTTTTTTTCTCTTACTGTTTCTTATTTCTTGAATATTAGATTTTGTGTCCAGAAAAAGCAAATGTGATGCAAGATTCTTTGAGGTTACAAGTGTTCCTTCAATGGAGTGATGCTTTATTAAATACTGTGATATTTGAAGCCTCAGATAGGACAACGTAATCTCCATGTTATTGGAAATGTAAAAACAATATCCCCGGAGCTGTGACACAGACCTTTATTAATGTCACGCTAGCAAGTGAGGTGGGGGAAAGGCATTCCAGGTAATTATCAGGACAGGCTTGTAGAGCAGATGACTAAAATAGCAACAACTATCAGCTGCTCATATGAGCGGAGACACCGAGAGGAAGCGCCGCCGGAAAAAGATTAACAAGCTGTTCAGGGGAGCGACGGCACGGACGGCAGGAGTGAGTGTTGACTCGTTCCACCGACTGCTGCGGAAGACGTTAACCAGTCAGGAGTGATGGAGTTTTAATTGAGTGTGGGTGGAATCTCCACAATTCTAACCAAGTACACAAACTGCTCATTAGATAGAGGATAGATACCTGGGTTGCATTTAGCAGAATTTATGTAGAACATTCTGTCTATTACCTATAGAGACAGATATTGTGTTTTGGAGTTCTCCCGAATCGCTTCGATTTTGGTACAAATGTTCAGTTGGACTCGAGGAAGACCTGGCTCGATGTGGGTCATCAAAGGCCAAAGGTCAAGGTCACAATGACTTCACGAATCAAATTTTCACAGGGCAGTAACTAAAACTGCTGGCTGTGTTTTAACCTGCTTATACTAACTATTTACTTCAGCTGGCACTGTCATTAAAGAGAAGCCTCATGTCTGGGGATGTTCCAGGGTAATGGCGTGGTAATATCCCAACTTCCTGTTTGAAGAATTTGTAAAATGGTAATTTTTACGGTATCAGTATTCCCAGGGCCACTACACGGCAATCAGCTGTGATCTAAGGATCCCACTCCCCCTCATGGGGCATGTACTTTATTTGAAAAGGCACAATGGGCTATTTCCACTTTAAAGGTCCTGGCACATCTAAACTGCAGTGGACAAGAGGAAGCTGTGGTACCAGGTACCTGCGTGGAGAAAAGAAATGTCAGGGGTGAGAAGGCTTTGGAAGCTGAGTTTCAAAAATAGACCTTCCTTTCATTGTGAAGAACCACTGTGGCTGGACACCCTGTGTGACACACATTAGCCTCAGAGGTAACGAAAAGAGAAAGAGGAACAGTCAGTTGAATCCACTCTGATGTTCCTGGAGGAGCGTCTCCGGATGAGAGGAGCGCTGCTGTGCCACAATGAGGAATACGGAGCGAGCATTAATTGGTGTATGTCTCATGATGGGTCAGAACAGCAGGTGAGGACACCAGCGGTCGGCTGCTCGGCACAGACGGGCCGCCGCTCTACAGAGGATTCAGATCCCCGGCACTTGTCCCTTCAGGTTCGCTCAGTCTCAGCGGGCAGTGACAAAAACAGCTGTCCTCCTGGTCCTGGCTACATACAGGCTACTGTTCATGACAAGCATATGAATAAGTGATGACACAACCCAGGAGATGCTGTATGCATTTTCATGTGGCTGGCAGCACTCGGTTCAATTTGCTGCTGTCGCACACTTTGTTCTTGTAAAGGACACAAACCGCCGGGTGTTTGCTCAAAGTTGCACAAGATGTTTTATTCCTCCATGCTCCGGTCCCTGTGCTGAAGGAGAAAAAAGAGCCGGGGCCCCTCGTAAGTAGGCTGATATCTGTCGGCTCCTGCTCACTGGGACTCACCTGCCTCATCTCCTTGTAGCTGTGGTGTCTGAAGTCCAAGTCGTCCGATGTTATGACTTCATTGCGTCTGTGGTAATAATTGTTCGGATCTGCAGGGACTCAAAAACAAACGGATGATTAGAAACCAAACGCCTTTTGAGCAGTTGATGACAACTGAAGGCTTAACACAGGTTCTCTTTCATGTTTGGAAGAGGAGGGTGAAGTGAGGGGTATTCAGCTGCAATATGCAACTTTACCACTAGATGTCACTAAATTCTACACATTGAACCTTTAAGACCCTTTTCCACTGGTCAAAAAACTCACTAACATCCACCAACATCTAACTTTTGTCTATAAAGAGGAATTGATTCAATCTGAAGTAGACACAGGGTTTTATCAGCTCCGATTGGCAGCGATGCAAATGAGACAGCCGGGTGAATGCACTAATTTGGCATTACAGCAAGGTGACGGAGTGCCAGCGTTTCTTATGTCGAACATGATACACTGGGGTGGGAGGGAAACACAGAAACGCAAGGTCCTCGATTGAAATTGCATGGGAAATTATTCAATCGCCCTTTTCAGCGAGTTTAAAAAAACCTGTGAAAATTGGCAAATTAAACCTCTCATACAGATGTGTAGCCATGCAGGTAGTTTAGTTTTTTTGTGCCAAGATATCTGCCTTCTGAGGTAAGGTTATCTGAACTCAACAAAACCTGTCTTGGTAGAATCTCCACCGCCCATCCATTGGGACTGCTCCAGTACGAACAAGTAAAATCTAAAGTGAGTGACTTGTTACCAGCAGAAGGCTGAGGGGAAACCCGAGGAGCAGGTTTGTGCTTAGGGTGCTTGCAATTAAAAAGACACACTTATTAAAATGAGCACATGGCTAAGTGGACTTTATGAGCGAAAACAGTTGGCAGGATCCTTCAGGCAAGAAGTGTGGTCTTTACACACAGCAGCAGATTGTCTTTAAAAAACAGTAATTTCAGTGAGTACCCAGTAAGACGTGTTTACTGTAAGACAAAGTAACAAAGCCCTCTAGTGGCGTCTGGGATCACGACTCCTGTCCATCTGGAGCAAAGGAAAATATTATAAACATTTGATGTAACAGATTCCTCGTAAGGAAGAAGTCAGGGTGGATGGACGAACATTTTTTTAAACATGGCTTCATTCTTTCCCCAACTGTTAATTATTGTTACCATAATGACAACGATACCCGAAACAAAAAACTGCTTCTCAGACTCTAAAACATGTCCTTAATCATCGTCACATCATCTGTGAATCAATCTGTTATCTGTGCAGCTTATCCTTTGAGGGTCCCAGACGACCTTGGGCGAGAGGCGGGGGGACATCCTGGACAGTCAACATACAGAGACTCACTCTCACACCCATTTCTGCATTTCTGCATGCTGCCTCATTCAACTACAACCCCAGCCTAATTTTTCATTCATTCTATTGGAAGGATTCATGTGTCGGCTCTGTCCATACAAACCCTTCACCTGGCATAGGACAGCCAAGGATCTCCACTCTCATGCAGAGGTTGCCGCTGTTGAACCAGGAGAGAGGGTTGACTCGGATGTATCGGGCGACCACCGGCACCTGGAAGATGTTCCGCACGGGGATCTCCTTTTCCCGGTTGGCGCTGAAAATCTACTGATGCAAACAGTCGGCCAGATGGTGAATAAACACAAAAGAACAGGATCTTTTTCTTTTAAAATAAAGTGAGTCAGTCAGCTTTTGGGGATATAAATATTCAGTTAGATCAGGCACAGGACAATGAAAAGTGATTTAATATGGTCCGCATTACCCTTAAACAAATACATTGGATCCATTGAGGGTCATTTAAAATAAAAGGCACCTATAGGTGGAGTTGTTCTCTGCTCTGCCCTTTGGCATTTTGCAGAAAGCGTGGGCGAGCAACAAGTTTGTATCCGAGACTAAATCACTGTCGGGGCATTATCTCCCACATCGATGACATCAGCAGCCAGGGGAGTCTACATTTACACCGAAATTTCATTTGCGGGGGCGTGAATATCAACTTAACTCAGATCTGCATGTCCGTTGGTAATAGGATTTTTATTAGTATCGTTGTTATTTTACATCCGAATGCATCGCTGTGTTTGGTTTGCTCAGTTATTTCAACTAGAAAAAAGAGACACACGTCTGATGAGCAGCCAGGATGAGGTTCCCATCTGCTCGAGGATCACCGGTATTTACTATTCCCACTCAGCTCATTAGGCTTGGATCCTGAGCTTCCTCTGAAATTGCTCAGAAGTTTTTTCTAGTGTTCTTTGCTCAGTCAGAGAAACACAAAAAAACAAGACTCCTCATGAGGAAGAGCGATAAGGCCCCGGCTCTGTGTAAAACAGGCTTCACCCAGTGTGATGAGAATTGCCAACTTCAGGAGAAATTAGTTTTTAAATGTCATGGCTGTTACTCACCATGTCGTCGGAGCCGTTCTGCAGCGTTACCCAGCTGTGACTGTCGTTGCTCACCATGACTTTGTACGAGGTCACCCAGTCACTCCTGTCAACATTCGAGGAAAAGCAGGGGGATCAAGGAGAGAGAGACAGGGACATTTCCTGTCATGCTCAATTCAATGCAAATGGAGCTTGGAGGTGCACATCCTGTCATGCTGAAATCTCGACGGGTGAAAGTCCATTTAAAAATAGGAAAATTGGAGACGAGGTCAAAGAATATGTATGAGAAAGTCTTTTATTACCCAAGGTATTGGAATCTGAGCAAAAATGACAGATGCTTTAAATTTTTTAACAGGGACGGGTTTGGGATCTGGAATCCAGGAAACTTTCGTCTGATAATCAAAACTGAAAAGCAATTTTTAAATAAAATGGATTTCAGTTGGTGAATACAAACATTAATGGGTCAGCTATTGTAATTAAGCAGCCTCAACTTAAAAAACAAACTGTTTTTTTCCATTGGAAGAAGAATATACAGAGCGCACTGAGGTGAAACATGAAAGAAAAAGCACATTGTTTGTTCATCTCTTTCTGCCGAAGGAGTCCACTGATGACTTAATGTCCCATCATGCCCAGAGTGTGCAGTGTGTGGGCTGCCAATGAGCCCCATCCTTCTGGATAAAGACATCAGTGCTGAGCTGGTGCAGCCTGGTGAGAATTCCCAGTTCTGCTAATTAAAGCACTGTTCGAGACAGAAGCCCCTGAGCCGGCAACACCGACAGCTACATTGCCCTACAGAGCTAATTGTGGAGAAATTCTGTCTCAGGAATCAGAGTCTCCTGCCCCCTTAGATCGTGCTGCATGGCCTTGCTGGAAAATTACAAACGCGGCCTGCTATCTCCTGGCATCTCCATGCACTCTCTAACTAAGCAGCGGTTTCCCTTAGACTGTGCCACCCCTCCCAATTAAGGAGCACAAAGGCTAAAAGTTGTCACATATTATTTCAGAGCAGAGGCAGAGAAGGTAGACAGCGGAAAAATGGGAACAGAAGAGGTTGTGGGGTTTTCCTTGGTGAACAGAGAAGCAGTATAAATGCAAGTACATCTTTTCCCTTTGGTTCATTACTTACTTGCTGTAATTGTGAAATAGAGGAAGGCGTCTTCTTTCTTTTACAAGTAGTATCCAGTGGATATTATGTTTGAGCTACTATCTTTGTTATGGTTAATCAAATATTTGACCTTTATAAGAATTTTTTTAGATTTTGGTGTGTTTTTAACACAGTGTTTGTCATGAGGTGAACTGAAGTGTGAAATGTGCTACACAAATTAAGTTTATATATAATTGAATGGTCAGGACAGAAACTACAAAGATGTGTAAGTGGTCTCCAGAGGGTTAAAAGAACACAGATGCATGAGTCATTTTAAGCTGTGGACATAATTAAAGTATTAAAGTCCACAGTTTAAGAAGTAATCCCCACTTGCTATATCCCCATTTTTCCCCCATCGTCTGAGTGTGATGACCAAGCTTAGAGTGAAATCTATTTTCTCAAGTGTTATTTTTATATTGTAGTGACCTTTAAAGAGAGATGAAAGAACGAGGCTGCACTCCAATCAATACATCCTCAACCCCGCCGTGAAGGCATCAGAAAAGACTTGTGAAAAGGGCAAACACGCACAAAGGTTCCGATACTGAAAAGCTTGTTTTCTTTATGAAATTGAAAGTGAAATATTTCCAACTGGGTTCAGAGGGAAATCCACAATTCATTAGGAGCTTTGGAACGATTACTCTTGTCTGACTATTCACCATCCTCATATCCGATAGTCTTTTTCCAACTGCAGGCTATGTGTGTGGGTCTAGACTGGCTTCATCCCATTGGATGGATGGCTATGACACTTTGTGCAGACACACGTGGCCCCGGGACAATAAATTCTACAAACTTGACAAGATTTACCGCTGATCTAAGTGTGACTAATAAAAAGACAGTCAGCCAGCCAGTCTGTTTCCATGAGGACACTTATATTTTTTTACCACTCACAAGTTCCAGCTGATCGGTCAGAAACAAAGTGTAAAGTAAAATCAAATATTATTTTAATCTCATATTTTATCTTTATTGTCTTTTATCCTTGTTTATATTGAATGAATTTGGGTGAGTGGTGAAAATAGTCCACAATTTTTCCAAAAATGATTTATAACAATTTACAGACTGGACTCACCAGGATTTAAAACTGGCGCGACCCCCCCACCCCCCATCCAATTATCCTTTCAAGTTAGCTCGGACGAGGAAATCCTCCTCCTCACTGTGCGACCATCTGCAGCTCTCCATGCATTTCGGCGGGGGGGGGGGGGGGGTCCTACTCACGACCAGAGGGAGCTCCTGCCTTGTGTGATGACCCCTGTGAACTTGGTCAGCCTCCTGGCGTCCACCTCGAACCACTGCAGCGGGTCATCTCTGCCCGCGCACCAGGCCCCAGCATAGAGGTCATCATCATAAATGCCTGCCTGCGGGTCGTGAGGAGCATAGTTTTATTCCAGATGTACTTGTTGACTCACACACACACAAACACATACACATCCTATGCATTGTACAAAATGCTGAGTGGTAGTGATGTCAGCCTCGACTTAATAAGGTATAGACTGCATAAAAAGATGGACGACGCTTCTCCGCTTCCTGCCACAATCTAGAAATGAAGTTGTACTGATCTACTCAATCCATAAATGACACTGTTAGCCGAGAGCGAGATGTGTGAATAGTCATCATACAATCTGTGGTGTTATTGTTGGTGGAGTTGGTGCAAGTGTTGGTTTTAGTTAAGGTGTGGTTGGTGTTGGTTGCGTTTGTTTTAGTAGTGGTAGCACTTATTTTAGTGTTGTTGGTGTTATAGTGTTGATTTTGATGGTGTTAGTTGTGGTGTTTGTAGCATATCACAATATCAAAAGAAAGTAACAAACTGTAGCAGCTAATAAAATGGAAATAAAGTTCAGAAAAACGTCCTCACAGGCCTAAATCAACAGGCACTTTCTGCTTTTGATGCGTTTCTCCCGATTTCCATATAATTGTGCTCTAGAATCAACTATTTCTCCGTCAGTCACATACGTGCACTGGGAACAGCGAATCCTTGGTTTTGGTTGTTTTCCTGAAAAATAACACCTTGCAGCCTTGAGCGAATCAAGAGCATGTGTGTGTTCGGTTAATTGCGCAGATGGATTCAGAGCAGCCTGCAGAAGGTGAGACTCGCAGCAGACTGAACGGAGACTAATTCCCTCAAAGCATAGCCTGCACTCACAGGAAATACCCTTCCTCCCAGATGCCAGTTCTTTTTATTAGGGTTTTGGGGATGTCCTCCTGATTTGATGGCAACTCCATTACTTTCTTTGTGGAGTTAGCTTCGGACTATTAAGAATTTGCCATGAGAGGAAGCAGGCTGATAATGTCAGTCACATTAAACTCATGAAACCACAGCCAAAATATTTCCATGTAACATAAATACAAATTTAAATAGATCTCAAAATGACAGTCTCTCTATAACTTTCCTTAGTGTTGCTGCTTCATGGAAAATGATACACCAAACATGAGCTTCCTCTGGAAATGTGAGATCACCCAGGGTTAACGTTAAAGCTACACCACATACCTGAATGTTAAGGCGACCTCTGTGTGCACCAAGGCCGTAGCGTTTCGTGCTCGAAGCGTGAAGCTGGAAATCATCAATCTTCAGCGTCTCCAGTCCCATAGGAGGGCATTCTAGGTAATGAGAATGACAAATTGGCATGTGATGGAAATGTTATGTATCACACTTTGCATTGCTCCGGGATAATTTCGCTCTGCCAAGTAGATCTCCTGAGAAGGGCTCCGTGCATTCGTTAATAGCTTCACAAAATTACTTAACAGCAAAGAGCAATTTGGTGCAATTTTGTTGAGAAGATCTAAGAGTATGTGCTCTGTTCAGTAAACCTGCTGTGATTGTGAACACACACACACACACAGACACAAACACACACACCAGAACTCAAGATGGAAACTTTCATTACCCACGTCACATTCTGAGCTTTTCTAGGAGATGGAGACAGGTTAATGTACATTTCAAACTTCTGTGCGTGAGCAGCTAATTTTTACAAAGCGCTGGAAACTCACAGTACAAAAGGTGAGCGTGTGTGAAGGGAATGGAATCGAACAGCCTGACGGAGGCTTTGATGTCTCAACTCCGATGAATTTCAAAATGTGTGGAGCTTCACGGGTGATTAATGGCTGTACACTATAAACGCTTCCTTTTTGTCAATTTCACAGCCATCTCACCGCAGCCTGAATACATGATTAAAATGTTGGAATGAACTGTATTGTTATCCTGAGATAGAGGAAATGCCACAAACCTGTCGAGTACAAGTTCAAAGGTTTATTATAAAATAATAGCACAAACTCTCTATACTAGAAATTTAATGTCATTATTATATTTTCGCTGTTATTGCAAAATCGACTGCATGGTCAAATTTCACAAGTTTATCTTACTTAAAAAAAAACTATTGCCAAAATTAAGTGAATATAACTAACATTATTAATTTAAGTGTATTTGTTTCTTTTGATTAAAGCTTTGTTGTTGCTTGGTCAGGTTGTTACAACTTATAAATGCCCAGTAAACTTTACTTTATCTAAGTTTTAGCACAAGTTAGTCTGACTTGAATTAATAGTTGTGTTTACTCAGTAGAATTTAGTAATTTGAGTTAGCATAGGTATGACATTTTACAGTCAAGAATAGATAAATACAAAGTTTGGGTCTACGTTTGGGTCCTGAAATAACCCAAATTACTGAAAATTTAGAGCAGACACAAGCTATTTTAAACTGCACCTATTTCAAGGACTGTAAGATTAAAAACAAATCCAAAAAGCAGAAGCAGCAGAATTATCCTGACCTCTTTTTATTTTGTAAGGGTCAAGCTCCAAAGGCGCTGGATTCTTATATTCCCACAATAAAATCTAATAAAGCCTTTCTCCCTGAAATAAACTCTTTCTAAATCCACGTCTCAAGGTTTTTGTGTTTTAAGTTTTCAGGCCCGAACTCAAATTACCACAATTACATTACAATTCCTCGGGGTTATCAGGTTATTTAGTCAGACTTGACTTTGATGCTCTGTATAAATCACTCACTCCCATGTAACAGAAACTCTACAGTGAGCAGTAAATTTCATCATTCTTTATCATCCTTTTGCATCATCAAAGTCTATCAATGAACTTCTATAAAATGCAGAGTATTGCATTGTGGGATAAGCAGAAAGTGGTCTACACACCATGGGTGTTATTCATCGCCTTTGTAGCTGCCATCAGATTCAGTTACACAGATTAAAAGATAAAACATTCTGTGGATGTAAAATCATCATTTTTGTTGAGCTTTTTAATTATTTATGTATTTACAAATGATAATATTTAAAAAAATGTTGGGTTTTCATGGCAGAACAAATGTTTAAGTAACGGTTGCAGCGGGGGGGGGGGGTAATTAGGGTCTCACTGCACTCTGAGAGGCAGAACACCTGCCAGCCTAAAGAAAGGAAGCCATTTAAGGCGAGTTACAATGTCTGTAAGGATTTTGTGAAGACTTGCACAGCTGGATGTTTGACTTATTACCCCCCTTGAGTTAACGCAGCCAATGAGATGCTAATGGGCTAATATGCTAGCGGTTGACAGCTTGTACCATACAATTGGTGCAGGTTGCAGGCGCAGGTGGTGCCTGGGAGCTGTGGCTGCAGTGTGTGTCTTTCTGTGGGCGTATTGTGTGCCATGCTTAGTCGTGCAGAAATGCTTCGATGTAAACAACATCTTTGTGTGTCATTTTATTTCTATAAAGTTTTTTTCAATAAAGTTTTCATCAATATAGGTTTGTTTCAATAAAATCAAATATCAAACAGTTTCAAGAATACAGTCGTCTTCTTCTGGGTTATTTGGTTTATGTTGCCAGATTCTTATTCTCTTTCAAATCCTTAAAAAAGTGTAAATGATATATTTTAGAACTGTTTTTTTTTTTTTTACTTAAGATGCTGCCCAACGCACGCTCAGCTCTAAAGGAACATGATGCATCTACACTGCAATGAGTGGCACAGTTCACATCTCTACCGGCGGTACTCCTGATGGCAAGTAGCAGTCATCAATATGAATAATTATCTCGTAATTAACTCCTTGAGCGTACCAATTATCCAGTAACACCCACTCGAGCCACAGCAATGGTTCGACAGGCATGCAGCTGTATTCAAGGCTTTTTAAAAAAAGAGAGAGCTGCGAAGCCCTTAAGAATGTTTTTGATTCGCCGCTGGAGGGAGGTTGAGCTTCATCTGAACAAATGCCTGTCTTTAAGTGATTGCAGTAACTGAGACGGGGAGCACTAAAGAGAGCTCTTTGTGTGAGATTGGCTCATCTTTTACTCTGCGATGGATCTCACCCAGCCAGGGCCCAGCAGGCAAATCAAAGTTGACGTGTGAATTGGCCGCCCATCGTCTCTCTGGGTGCGGATCAATCTGTTTGCACGACTTCCCTGGACCGCAGCGATGGAATTTACAGAGCAAGGATTGTTTCGACTGGGCACCGGTCTGGTTGTACGTCCAGCATATAACCTCACAAGTAGTTAAATTAACTCCCAGAAGTGTAGCAGGCACAAAGAAGATGGAGGCATGTTTGTTAAGAATATTGTGGCTCTGGAGGTTTGCATATAAACGCACGCGAAGCTGGCAGTGAAGTACACAGAGGAAGTTGGCTTTGTGTTTTGAAACTGTTCCATCAGCCTGATGTGTCTGAGACGCTGAAAGATCGAGAAAGCACCAGACAAAGAAGACCTGCTTCCAAAATCCCCAAGTGCATGAGGCAATTTATGTTTGGTGCATTAAGTAAGCACGGGCCAAATGAAGTCCCGCTGTAAAACTTAAGTGTAGAGGTTGATGAACAATCCAGAAGCAAAGCCACAGGTAGGAGCCGTTACTGGAGGATTCCGGTAACTCTATACGGCAATAAAGCACATGTTGCTCCTCTTGTGACCCTGTATGTCTATTTTTAAATACCGTGAGTCCACAGGCTTTCGGAATGGAGGGATCGCAACATTACGGGTGTATCCCAACCCTAGAACCGGCCTGAAGGATCAACGTAAGCCGGACAAAAAATAAAAAAATAAATGCATGTCTGCTATTTTGCAAAAAACCCTAAATCATTATCCCCATCTGCATGCAACCCTTTTCAGGAGGACCCCCAGTGGAACGCAGCATCTGGATTCAACAATAAAGTTTAATAGAAATGACAAAGCAAACAGTCGAGGCCTCATATTTTGCTATCTAATCTAGGATCAGAGTTTTATCTGGCCGTGTATCACTAGTCATTGCACATCTGGCAGTATACTGTTGTGAAGTACTCCAGGGGAAGAATGTATTAATATTATAATGTTTATGTACTTTAAGCTTTAAACTGCTTCCAAACACAGAGGGTCCGAACCGTTTTTAATTGTTACACGATGACAATCTGAACAATCTAAACAGGAGAGGTGTTTTGTAAACTTTAAATATTAAAGCAAGACTGTTTGACTTTCGCTGAATTTACTCTTCAATGATATTTTACTGATTTCAAAAACATCAGCTAACTTTAGCCACAATAAGTTATCGGGCCACACCATACCAGTAAAGATGCAACAGCAAATATCCCTTGTGTGTTTGAATTAATATTTTCTTACTTTGGCAAAGAACAGCAGTACATGGGGAGAAAGAAGCGCAGATCCAGGTATTTTTGTAACAATTTTTTTTCTTTTATTGGAGAGATAGATATTTCTTTTTGGACATTTTTACTGATTTCCCAGAGAATAATTCATAGATCTGATGAAATTAATCATGCATATTTGGTGCGATTGGCTGCAGCTTGATTGAATTTAAAACAACTGCTGGGCCTCGGCGGAGGTACGCGCTCATATGAGGGACATTTGTTAGTTCTTCTTTTCATTTTTCAGAAGATTGCGTTACTTCAAGTCAATTTAATCAAATTCTACTTTGTATAGCGCCAGATCACGACACACTTTCAACGCACTTTACGTAAGAAAATGTTGAAACCTTACAACACTTCAGAAAACCCCAACAGATCCACAGCAGTTCAACAAGCTGAAGCACTTTCTCCAAACTAAACTTAGTCTCGCTTCAAAAGAAAACATCAGACGATCAGAGAGATCTACGTCAACTGACCAGTATGTTTGAAAACCTGCATTTTACCAAACCCCGGCCTTTAGGGCTTGACTTTGCACATGTGGCAAACTGTGAGATCGCGCTGGAAACATTTGGTTTCGCTAAATTTCTGTTGCGTCTGATGGGACTGGTGAACAGGCTGTTGAAACATCCGCTGCTATTCTTAGAGCCCCGTTTAATGAATTCCCCATTGTTTTGTTATGCAGCCTGTGTGTGACAGAAAACTGAGTCTCTGCACTACATTCAACAGCACCCTTGTAATACAAATTCTGAAGGCTAAACAATCTCTAAAGACAGGCAATTGAGCTCTCGATGTGCAGAACGTGTGATTTTTACACAATTCTGTGCCCGTTTAAGTCTGACCGTGACAAATCAGCTGTTACCAGGACATGCTGAAACAAACTCAGAAAACAGATCAGAGCTGAGTCACAGCTTCAGCCATGAAAACATGCGTCTGCGAGTTGAGAGCGATGTGCCAGGCACGTCGGCATGAAGTTCTCGTTTTCCTACATGCAAGGGTATCCAACTTTCTGCTCCCATTCCCCTGGTGGCAAATTATAAATGGCAGCCTCTCTGTCTCACCCAGTAGGTTCCTCACGATAGTTTCAAAATAAACACATAAATTCACCGTTGGCCACCGCATCCAAACTTAACCTCGCAGCGGTATTAAACTCAGCTTCCTGTTATGACGCCGCGCGAACGAGTGTCATATGGGCAATATCACCGTTTTCAGAGCGGCGGTGGAAAGTCTGAGGTCTGTAGCTGCACGCGCCTCGCCCCCGAATCACACTTTCAGCCAGGCGGGTTTAATCTGTCATCCGACGTGACGGGAAGGCTACCAGGGCATCGTGAACCCAGTTCAGCAAATATACTGGGATCCATGGAAACCAAACAGGATGCTTTGGGGCAGAGCGCCTCTGTGGCTCCACTCCGCTCCTGAGAGCATCGTCATATATTGCCAGACTTTCCCTCGCAGGGAAAATATGCTTATTTTCGAAAAACTCTCTTCCCCTTTCCAAAATATTTATCATCCTCGAGAGGGTTTGTTTCTCTCTCTCTCTCTCTCTCTCCCCGGCAATCATAAAAGCTTCTGTGAAAGCGGAGGAACGATCACTGCACATTGGAGGAAGGTTGCATTTTTATGAGATCATGAATTTTGAATCGGTTCTTCACTTACCCTCTTTTATTGAGTTGTATTGTCCTCCCTCTGAGATGCTGTTTGCGGCGTTCAGGTTGCTCTTCTTGTTCTTCTCCGCTTTCCTGTTGCTCGCTGAGGAAGGACATTGCATTTTTAGAGGAATAGGAACATGGCGTCTATATTTCGTCTTTTGAACGGAGGGCTGTGAGAGGTTAAATCACATTTGATACTGCTGATTCATTGTTGTCGTTGCGCAGCGGGAATAGCAATAGCGTTGACGCTGAGGAGAAAGTAGCTTTGGCTTGATTCAGGCCTCCACATATGGATGGATTCAAGATTGGGACTGAACCAAGAGACAATTTCTGGGCACAGAACTTGCAAAGTTCGAATCAGCTCGGCCGCTGATGCTTTTTAATTTGCACTCTCTTTTAAGATCTTTAACACTGATAATATTTAGGAGGTAAAGGGCCCGGGGTTCAAATCCATCATGGAAATGCCCCGTGCCGAGCGGGGAGTCGCATTCCAGGGATTGTGGATGGAAGTGAACCGTGTGCTTTATATTTGACAGAGTGTCAGGTCGGGATCGGCCCCATGTGATAACAATCCTTCTCACATCTGAAAGTCTTTATCCTTGTCTCTGCAATATGCTCCGAGCTGCTTTTACCAAGTTTTGGATTCCTCCCATAATAATAGATAAGTTAAAGGTCGAGTTGCTAGTTCACAAGTCTTCTAACAGTTTTCTCTCTATAAAGCATAATTTTAGATAATTTCAGAAAAATTTTGTTTCATTAAATTATATCATTCTTTCCCTTTAGCAGCATATTGAGTGATCAAAAATAATAATAAAAGAATCACCTCTTTCAAGCTGTTAACTTGTTACTTAGTAATTACCTATTTGATTCCAGCAGACACAGGGCAACATTAATTAAACAGTGAAGAAAAACAGTAACGTTTTGTAAAACTGATACGATACAGGACATTTTATTGAAAGGAGCTCACATGCTCTGTATCTGAGGGGAACTGTAGAAAAGGGGAATCGCTCTCTGAGGTTTGGCCTCTTTAAAAAAAAATCAATTTCATATTACACACAGATTCAGAACTAATACGAATATTGATTAGTGCAGCATATAAAGAGTCGCCATGTCTTTTTTCCTATACCATCCAATAAAATACTGTAAATAGTTTTGCTTGTGTGTGTCTGCAATCCGTATTTTCTTGATTTGATGCAGACTGCTCTCCCACCTGCAGCAGGCATCTCTGTCTGGACACGTGAAGCCCAGCTGCCTGAACCATGAGGTCACTGTCGGCACAGCTGCTCTGAGTTATCCGCCACCAACCAACAGAGAGCCCTCACGCCTGCTCCCATCCTCCAATCACCTGGCAGGATTAGAAACATACCTACAAACCTGCTACTGCATGTGCTGGGAGACCCCCAGAGAGAGCCTTGAGCTGAACGTTTCTGTGCAGGCTGTGTAACTGGGACTGAGCGCCGCCATTTCTCGCTGCTTTTGGGGGGGGAAATGTGGACTTCACGTGTGTTCTGGCTCTGACCTCTGGCATGCATGAGCTGGTTAATCCTGCAGGAGCCACACAGAAACATGGCTCTGATCTATGTGCACAGAAGCGAGGAGGAGGAGGAGGAGGAGGAGGAAGAGGAGGACTACCTGAGGTGGTCGTTGTTGTTGTAGTTTTTTCTCTGCACATCCATCACCCTGTGAAGTGAACACAGCTGCTCCTCTGAAGTCCCACAGGATACTGAGGCTCAATGTGATGCGTCATATTTTCCATTTGAATTCATCAAAATGTGTCTGGAGCAATTAAACAGTAGCTTTCTGAGCAATAAGAACTTGTTTTAGTTTTATCATGAAAAGCATGAACTGGTGTCAAATAAAATGTCATATTCATCTTGTTATAAACTAAACTTAAAAACCTCCCTCAAAAAGCTGAACCGATCAGCCACACTGGCATCTAGTGGCAACACTGACACGTGAATTCCATAATTAGTTCTGATGAAACTTTTGAAATAAGTTTCTCAAATGTGGCAGCTATAAAAATTCCACTGACGGTGTAGGTGTTAAGTTTATTTTCTTTTTTAAGATAATCAATGTTGCACCGGTGCAGAAGTTTTATAACCGAGCGCTTGAAAATCAACCTTTACAGACACAACTCTTTTCCATGTTGTCCTGTGAAGCGACGGCAAGCCTTTTACCTGGTTTTGCATCAGCTGAGGTTTGATCTGTCTGCCTGCTGCTGACTTCCTTTCCCTTGGGCACCTTCTTGCCAGGGTTGCGGCCTGGGTGCTCCTGCCTGTCAGGTACCGAGGCCACAGGCTTCTCCTGCATTTGGACCTGGTTGTACTGCTCCCTTGTCAGCAGCTCCTGCATGTAATAATCCTCATCCTCGCCAGCAGCGTCCTGGCTGAGGTCTGCGAGCCCCAGGAGGAGTCCCAGCAGAGCCAGGGGGGTTAGGAGGCTGAGGCACCGTCTTGTCATGACCCGAGGGGGATTATCTCCAGCTGAGAGTCCTGATGCCGTCTCCAGAGGAGCCTGCCGCTGCTGCCGGGCTGCGTCCCATCAACTGCTCCCCTTCCTCTCCCTTCCCACTCCCGACACGGAGAGTTCACAAAGTTCTCAGAGCGCTCCAAGTCACTGTTGAGAGCGGCGGAGCCAGAGGGTCCATGGAAGCCTCAGCCTGGGAAAAACCCTGTGAGGGAGGGAGAGAGAAGATGAGGGAGAGGAGAGGGAAGAGAAAGAGAGACAGTCGGAACAGTTCTCTCCCTTCAGATGCAGGCAGGTGACTCAAACAGTAACCCTTTTTTGGTCTGCTTCTCTTTTAGATCCAAACAAGTCCACTGTGCTGACACATAGCATATATTGTATTGTGAAATGGGGATGGAAATCGCTCTGGGAAACATCCATTGACATGTTGAGGATCTGCTTTCATCTCCATCTCCTCCCACTCTGTCTGGGGCAGGCTTTGCTTCAGGCAGAGGAAAGTTTCCTCTTTCCTGCGGGGGAATCCACTCAGGGACTCAAACTGTTTGCAATTCACCAGTTCACGATTGTTTTTATTCAAGCGGAGAAGAACAAACGATATGTACATTCCCTGCAAACAGGAGCAGTGTTCCACTCTTTTCATCACACTGGGTGTCAGCTAAAGCCAAAGGAAGTCAAATTTACAAACTTGTCCGCTGCCTCACTTTACTGAGGCTGCTCTTGTTTCAGCCAAGACCTGTTTGGACTCTGCGGTAATTTACATGTTAACTAGCAGGCAGAAATCTGACTGAACAAACTGTCCGTGGAGGATCCAGGCGTGTTCCAACACAGGGATGGACCACTGCCCTGTGTGTCACAGCACATCACATCAGCACTGCCGGTTCCTCATGTAGCTCATACTCCCCCCCCCCCCCCCCCCCCCCCCACACACACACACACACACACAAACAGACACACAAACATGACCACAGCAGCTGATGGAGGCTCATTTTATCAGGAGACAATACCGAAGCCCAAAGCCAGGAGTCAAACTCTTGATTAAAACCATATTTTTTCAGCAAAGGATGTTTTACCTTGGGTTAAATAGTGAAAAGAAACAGAATATATTGTGTTACAAGCATCCCTAGCATATGGAGTTATAGTTTAGCAAAAGCAGAAAATGTCTTGCCATGGGCTTATTTAAGATTTAGACATAAGGAGTGGGGGATACCAAGGAGATTTCTCAGAACTAATTAGTTAAGCTTTTGACATTCCATCAACCTGAGGCAAGACAAACTAAGGCAAAGATAATAATCCCTCAACAAGTCTGGTGCCCTGCATGGACGCTGCCCCATTTAAATGCATTGCTTCATTTCACATAACTGATGTGCATGGACATCGCATAGAGAGAAGTCTAGGCAGAGGGGTTTGAATTGGAAATGAGACGTTACACCTGAGAGGGAGAGAGAACGGAGGGTGAAGGAGTCTGAGGCTGCGGCTATCACAGGAACAGGATCTGCAGTGGGTGGACAGCTCGGGGCTGGAATACTCGGTACCTCGCCTGGCACAGGCTCTCGCCAGCAAAGGCAGGCATTAGCTTTCTTCGCCCACACCCCATCTCGACTGCACCCCATCCAAAAGCTGTCTGGAGAGAGAGGGAGGGGGGAAGGGAGAAACAAACGGAAGGAGGGATGAGAGAGAGAGAGAGAGAGAAGGCAGCCAAGAGGGCTGTAAGGTTTTGCCACATGAAACGGCAACTCTCAGAAACTCAGGTTCCTCCAAAATGCACGACCACGCCAGTGCTGCGACGCTTCGGCACACTGGTTCGGTATATGTTCAATGAAACCATGGCAACGTGAAGTGCAAGGAAGTAGTGGGGCTCGGCCATATAGACTGTGTATAAGGATTGAGAACCAATAAGTGAAGCCATAATGTCGCGGCTGCCCCCTGGTGGCCGGCCGCAGTATAGGTCATAAATCCCACCTCCTCCATGTTAGCAGAACTGAAATTTCTAAGTAAAGGATTTTATCACACTAATGTTTGTTAGAATGCAAATATTCTGCTGAGTTTGTTTTTAATTTGTTAGATGATGCTTGAAAAATGGGGTGATATGTCGCTCCTGCACAGACTCTGGCTCCAAAGTCCTTGTATACTACAGTTATATAGTTTCAATAGACCTGGTGTTTGCTGTATATAATAATGTCACTACACTAGATATTATTTGTGCTATTGAATCGTCAAGCTGTCTTGAAATAAATGATAAATGCTTAAAAGAACTTGATATTATTCATTGAAACTATGAAAGTGCACATAGCAAAGAGGAAGGAGCCTCTCCGTCTTTAGCCAACTGTGAGAATGACATCAGCAGCTACAGGAACAGCTACACACATGGTTTCACTAAATGTACGTACAGTAGTTTATAAGTCATATCAGACATGGTCAGCATGTATTAAAGCGTGACGCGATTTCTTCAACTCGCAGTGTGAAGCCACCTGAGCGTCTTGCCTTACAGTGACTACTTGTACGGTCTGATGCCGGGGGATTTAACAACTGCTCATCAGGCTTTGGAGCAGAGCGGCTTGAGGCAGGCTTGTTGTGACAATAGCTGTCTTCCACAGTGAGGAACATCCAAGGTGAGAGAGTGGCGGCTCCTGCCTCTCTCTGCCATAATCTCTTACAGGGAGGAAATCCCCGTCTGAATCCTCATTAATTGGCCATCAGTGCTAGAGAGACAGGTTAGCTGCTTGGAGGCAAAACATCCCCGCTGCTGGTTTGAACCCTGGTAATTGATGAAAGAGGAATGCTCGGCTTGAGAAACACAATCTGAGGGTGGAAAGAATAATGAACAGTGGTATCGAATTGTTCAGCAAGACAAGGCAAGGCAAGGATAATACTGTCACACACTCACTTTTTAAACACAACTTAATTAATTAAATGTGTTAATGAAGCCTGGCGGACTTAACAATGTGGGGGTCTACTCTTCTGCCTTTTGCACAACAGGAGATTAATGATCTAATTAATGTGTATAATCTCACCCTCTTTTGTCACATACACATTTTTTGATCATGCATCAACCTTCTGTGTGATGAACAGGATCGTGGCCAATTTTTGGTAATAAATTCTTACATTGAGAGGTCAAACAAACAGCTTCGCTTATGATTGTGGGCCCCCGTTATATTTACCTATTTAACCGTCCGTCCAAAACACACTGTAATACGACACATTTATGGATCCAGAGCGTGGCCCATCACAACCTTGGATTTATTGCTTTTTGAGGCATGTGCATTTCATTACAGATGAATCTCAACTCCTGGCATTATTCACATTGAGCAAAAACCCTGCTCGCCTCACGATGGAAGACAAACGTGGTGAGTTTCCACCACAAGGTTGACATTGGTGCTGTCAGCGTTTGCTATGTAAATGTGAATGACATAAACATACCATGGCCTTCAGAGGCACGTCAAAATCAGAATATTTAATAATTCAACCCAAAAATGACTATGATCAACATTTTCACTGTGCTTGTAGATTTATAAATGGGTCAGATCATGCACACTTTCAAACTTGTAAAAGTAAAGCTGGTTTATTTCTCCTGTATTCACGCAATGTGTAATGTTTTTGTCGTATTTTCCTTTGAACTCAGAAATCCCAACCTGTGCTCCAGACAGATGAAAGATGCCGGCCATTTTTATTGGTTTGATTATAGTCAATAGATGCGGTGGATTGCAGGATAGCATCAAATAACATGTGTCGCACTTTTGTAGTGGAATGCCCAAGTGGATCAAAGCAGATGTTTTGAGAAGAAATGCTAAGATCTGTTATTCCACTTTTTATTTGATTTGAAACAGGTTCGGTTGGACCAGTTTTGTTTGCTTTTGCTTTTGTACACATTTCATTGATGAGAAGAACAGCATGGTGAGATGTTAACTGAAATGTTGTTATGTTAGATTTTCTGCTAGAGAGAATAAAAACTCAAAGTCCAGCCAGTGATGAATTATGACAACGAGAGAGAAGATGTTTGAGTTAAATGAAGTGAGACATATGAACGCATTGTTTTTCAAAGAGGCTACCAGCGAAAAAGCAGAAAGAGTCGTTGAATATGAATCTCACTGGACTGAATATCAATTGTCATGCGCACATATTCTTTACGTTACAGATGCTATAATGAATATGTTCATGTTAACAATGGATCAAAAGACCATGCTTTTAAGGTGATAAGGGGAATTATCACCTAAAATTGCAGCTCCTTTAATCTCTATGGAGAATGTTTCAACTCATTTAATGCGACATAATGTGAACACAGTGGAACACTTAGTGGGCAAGGGACTGGAAATTTTCCTCAGGGGTTTACTGAAAAGAGAACAAGAGATGAAATCAGGCCAGAAACATGACTCTAAACGACAGCTAATGGAGGTTTGATTAGGCTACACTTTCCTTTGAACCGCTGAATGTAAAGATGGACAACATGGCTGCTCTGCAAAAGTTAAGCCAAAGTGTTGCGATCTACACCTAGTGGCTGGCTGCAGTACAGGTCATATAACCTCAGACGGTTTCTGTCATTGTAGTTAGCTCTTACCTTGAGTCACTTTGGTTTACAACAGTAATATTATGATATAAAAAAAAATGAAACACCATGTTTTGCGGCTCAGACTCACGATTATTCAAGCGTCTCTATCGACAAGAACTCTCTACCGCAGCTCCATCCCCTGATCGCTACTGCCCAGACTATCACTCCACATGCTAAGATTGCAGCACTCATGATAGTTTGGCTTCTTTCCGGGATAGTGGGAGGAAGTGGAGAAGCGTCGTCCATTTTTAAATACAGTCTGTGGCTTGGCGTGTCGGTATATGGTATTATAACACATCCGTCTCTCAGTTACAGCTTGTTTCAGCTGACCACAAAAACAAGTTTTTAAGTCTAAAGATTATCGGCCTACATTTAAATATCAATAAAGGTTGCTTTTCCAAATATTTTCAAAGCAAATGTTTTCATTGGTATGTGAATACTTACCTGTCACAGTACACAGCGAGCCAATTGAGACATCTGCGTTTTACACTTGCCACAGCTTATTTCGTGGTTTTCTACTCATGCATTGGCCCTGTGAGAGAATCCCAGTGTTTTATGATTCCTGCAGAAACGATCACTTTGGTCATATTCCCACAATTTTTTGACAATTTATTGTGTGTGGTTTGGAGAGTGCTTGTTGATTGTCACTCCACTGCGGAGGTTATGTTGATGAAAAGGCACTTTATCTATTTATCACACATTTGGACCTCAGGCTCTTCAGTTCACTTCTACCACATGATGGCTGGATCCGTTTCAGCACGGCCGACCTCAGTTTCCTCGCTGAAAACGCTCCCTTCCTGAACACCTGTGTTTCTAATTCTTTGTCCACATTCACCACGGCTCCAGATGGATGTGACCGAAACGGGCCAGATGTTCCCATCCAAATAACGCGGACAGTTTTTAATTTGAATGGAGGTTGGACCATGATGGAGCCATTAGTTTAGATATGGGCACGATCAAATGTAATAAAAGTTAATGTTACATTTAGGTTTTCTGTGTTCTATATTGCCAAGTTGTTGTTTTTTAAGGTTTTCTCAGTGGAAGAAGAATTCATAATCCAGGACAGACTGATGACAAAATAAAAAGTATTCTCATCATGGATTCGATAATACAGCTGTATCCACAATTTAGCGTTTGTCCCAGGTTTTAAGGTCACCTCTGGGGAACATCTGGAAGATTTGCTGCTTTCAGGCGATGCTCCACCCAGGAACAGATGCAACTGTACGACTATTCTGCACTGTGCAGGATGTGCAAAGCTTGGCTGGAGTCTTGGGTGAGAGCTAACACAAAGCAAAGACCCAGGATCCAATGAACCTTGCTGAATAATGACACAACTCCAAGGGGCACAAGAGGCCCGGGAGGAGAGAAGACACAAAAACAAAAAACAGAGGAGAAACATCTGGTTTTGTTCCCATCCTTCATTGTGAAGGATGGAAAAAAAACATTAGGACAAATAATAAGGGTGCAAACACGCATGAAAAGGAAGATTTCGGCCTCGCTCTGCATTAGAGTAAAAGACAAAGAAGTTCTAAAAGAATTAGGAAACTGGCACTGCCTGAAAACATTAAAGTAACTGCAAGCAATTTGACAAAGCCATTAAAACAACAGCGTCTTAGCTTAGTCGACAGTGTGAAGAAGTTAGCAGGGCAGACAGTAAGCACCAACTTCCAAAGCTCTATTTCTGCAGTTTTTCCAATGGAGATAAAACTGCAAGGCACAGTGTATCACAAACAGATGTTTGGGGCTGGACTCTTAATATCCAACAACTGTTGAGAAAAAGAACTGAATTGGACTTTTTAAAAATATCTCTGCATAGATTTGGATTTATAATGTAAAAGAGAATATAACAATCTTTTTAACTCTACTTGACTATATTTTTATGAAGATCTCTGTTTACCCTGCATTCCCCGCCGGCTCCATCATCGGCGAATATGACTGGGCCTCACACAGACTCTTCAAATATAACTGGCAAACCATCAGAGCACTCAATCAGCATGATGGACTGCAAATGTTTGTTGCATAAACTTGTTTATTCAGATTTTTCTTTTCTTGTTATCTCCAGAAAGTCTGAATCAATCATTGACAGCAGGGAGACACAGAGCAGAGAGGGGGTTTTTCATTTCGAGCCGGTTCGTTTGAAAAGGATCACGAGAGACTGGTGGAGCCGGAGGTGCGGTTATCGTCACTCCGTTGGTGGTCTGGACATCGTACTCTACCCTGAGTGTGATGGTCATAGGTCTCACACATGGGGACATAACAACAAACATCCCTCTCATCGAGTACCACAGCTTTTCATTCAAGTCTAAGGGGGAAAAGAAAAGCGTTGGGAAAGTCATTAGAAAGAGAGCGCCCTCTGCTAAAGCCCTCGTTTCAAAGCTCATCCAAACTGACAGAGGAGGAGAGGACCCGAGGAGAAGCTCAGTCTCGAATGCTTATGAATCTTTACAGAAGTCATAGAGGAAAATTGTGAATAGTTAACAAACCACACCACCAAGGTCCAGCAGTCTGTTTGTGAAACCACATTTATTTGAACTAGATTATTATTTGGTGCGGCACTAAATAACACACAACTTCATCACTGCCTCAGCAGAATGATAAAGGTCAAAGGTCAGATGAGTCTGAAGTGAAATTCTGCACAACTGATTTTAACAAACCCTGAAAATACCCGACAGGAAGTAAAGCTGTTGTTTAAAACAGCCCAGGGATACACAAATTATCCAATTACTGTGAATTGAAATGTGTATTTTAAGGCAGATCCACGAGCAGGAAAACAATGTAAATATGCCTGAGTTCAGTAAATATATGATCCGTCAGATGATAGAATTAAATCTGGGAAAAGTGCAGTTGTGGAGAAAGAGTGTCTCTCAGTTCAAATAATAAACATGTATAAATAATATACAGCTATTGAGTATTTTTTACATATAAATGTTGGGTTTTCATCATTTGGACCAACCTTCTTCTGTAATAAAAGAGCAAACCTTCATCTCAATGAAAAATCTTTATTATTTTTTTCAACAATTTATTTTGTAGGAAAAGTCAGTTTGGAGTAGAGGGTAAGGGAGGAAGGGAGGGAGGGAGGGAAGGGCGATGTGGGTGGGGGGAGGGGGGAGGGAGGAGGGAGGGAAGGGCGTTGTGGGGGGGGTAAGAGATGGGGGGGTAAGGGATGTGTCAATTGACATGTCAGAGGTAGCAGCAACAGCAATACCATTTCCCCGTTGTTCCTTCTTCCTCATTATTTTCCTTCTCTATCTTCTTCCTTTCTTTCCTCTCCATCTCCTCCATCTTCTCTGTTTCCTGTTTCTCCTTCTTTTCGATGTCTTTCTTTTCCTTCTCTATCTTCTTCATTTCTTTCCTCTCCATCTCCTCCATCTTCTTTGTTTCCTGTTTCTCCTTCTTTTCGATCTCTTTCTTTTCCTTCGCTATCTTCTTCATTTCTTTCCTATCCATCTCCTCCATCTTCTTTGTTTCCTGTTTCTCCTTCTTTTCGATCTCTTTCTTTTCCTTCTCTATCTTCTTCATTTCCTTTTTCTCCATCTTCTCCATCTTCTTGCTTTCCTGTTTCTCCTTCTTTTCGATCTCTTTCTTTTCCTTCTCTATCTTCTTCATTTCCTTTTTCTCCATCTTCTCCATCTTCTTGCTTTCCTGTTTCTCCTTCTTCTCCTGCTTCTTCTTCTCCTCCTTTTCCCTTTTCTCCATCTCCTCCTGCTTCTTCTTCTCCTTCTTCACGCTCTGCTTGTATTTCTCCTTCTGGGCAGGGTATTCATTCACCCACTCCCTCTGACGGGGGTTTCCATCCATGAGCTCCTTCGGGATGAAGTTTTCATCCTTCAGGTCATTCAGGGTTAAGGATAAATCATCCAGCTCCACCAGGACCTCCAGCGTCCGTGGTGAGGCAGGAGACTCCGTCTGCTCCACCACCTTTCCCTTTGTTTCCGCTGTGACGTTGTTGGTGGCGGTCTGCTCCTTCAGGGTGGAGTATTCCCAGTCCAGCTCCATCAGGGCGAAGTTTTCATCAACTTGTGTCCCCAGATGGGGGTTCTCAACCAGCAGCTCCGTCGGGGTGAAGCTTTCATCTATCAGGTCATTCAGGGTTAAGGATATATCATCCAGCCCCACCAGGGCCTCCAGCGTCCGTGGTGAGGCAGGAGACTCCGTCTGCTCCACCATCTTTTTCCCCTCTGTTTGCACGGTGACGTTGTTGGTGGCGGTCTGCTCCTTCAGGGTGGAGTCTTCCCAATCCAGCTCATCCATCTGCTCCTGCAGCTGAGGGATTGCAGCTTTCAGCTCCCTCAGGGCGGAGCTATCAAGATGAGGGTTTTCATCCACCAGCTCCTTCATGGCAGTGAATTGGACGATCAGCTCCCTCAGGAGGAAGATATCTTGAGCCTCTGGGTCCTTCAGGGCAGAGTACTCATTCAGAAGCTCCCTCTGACGGGGGTTCTTACCAAGCAGCTCCGTTGGGGTGGAGCTTTCATCCAACAGCTCGTTCAGGGTGAGGTTTATTTCATCCAGCTGCTGTAGGGCCTCCAGCGTCTGCATCTCCCTCTTCCAAACCAGGCGGGTTTGGCTGGGGTCCTGCAGAGCACTGCTGCTGGTGCACTCTTGTTCCTGGGTCATGTCTGTTGAGATGATGATCCTCTGCATGTTGGTTAACAGGTGCTGCAGTTGGATCACGTTGTATTAAGGGTTTGAAGAGCGATTTCTTGCGTATCTGCTTTCTTCTGTTGGTGTCGTCAGTGGCGGTGATTGGAAGTCACAGGTGAGATGTATCTTGTGTGGCTCTTGTTGAATCGCGCTTGTCCTGACGGTGGCTCCACTCAGAGACGTGGCTCCTTATATAGGAGATATTTGGCTTTGATCTGTTCCTCAACTCCACTCAGCTTCACAGCTTCACAGCCTCAAATCTTTAAAGCGACAAGCTTCAAAGTTTGCCTTTGAAGCTTTGAAGAGTAAATTGGCTTTGAATTATTTCATTACTGTGACATAATGTTACATGGTAGTTGTCATGTGACCTTGACTGACACACGTCTGATTTTTACAGGAAATATTATAAAAGCAGATCTACACTTTTAGTCAAACATATTGTTTCATATATAATCACTTCATATCATACTGTTATATTCAAACTTAATCAGCATAACATTATTCTTGTTACACAGACTTAAAGTTTCTGTTGGTGCATGAAAAAGTAACACATATAACAACAATTAAATAGAACATATATAATATAATTATAATAAAAAGTATGTTGGAATCCATCAGATGGTCTGAATCCAGATACAGGACACCAGGGATGCAGCTAATGAATCTGTCCATTCCCTGAATCATCTTGTCCACGAAATGCAAGAAAGTAGTAATACATTTACAGTGAAGTTGTGAATAAAAAGATGCAAAGGTCAGGATAACATCTTCAAATGTCTTGTTTTGTCTGAACAACAGTTTATTTCCATACACAAACACAAAAGAACCTGAAACCTGCAGATATTTGGTATTTTGCTCAACACGGGACCGAAAAAATTATTTGATTATAAAAGATATTTGCAGATTTCCTGTTGTTCTGTGAATCATAGCAGCTCTACAATCACAGATCCTTAAAATGAAAGTAATTAATAAAACATATAATTTCAGCTGCACAATTTCCTTATTTTGTGTTTATGATGACAGATTAAGAATTTCTGTCTTTTCTGTAAATACAACTGAGACAGGAAGGTGTAGCTTCCGATCTGAATCATGATACCGTAAATATGAAATAAAAGATGCAATTTTCCCAAGTCTCCGAGTCACCTGCACACGTTTCCTCTAAAGTGTCTGGTACTTTTTATAATAAGAATTTTATTTATTTTATTATGTCGATTGCCTGGACACACCCTCATTGTCTTGTTTGTGTGTTCAATAATGTATTTGTTGAGCGATGTAAGGTCCATCAGTGAAAAGCCTGCAGACAGCTGGCTCTCTCTCCCTCCTCCTACCGGTTTCTGTCCTTTCCTCACCTTCTCTGTGGAGTTCGGCTCACGGGTTATCTTGGCTCGCTGTCTGGCCGGTGACCAGCCGTCCGGACCGCTCCGTGAAGAAGGAGGAGGAGATGTTTCTTTACTTGGAATGCGGCCACTTTATTTCTCGAATATACAGCAGGAGCAACACTCGCATCACCTCTAGGTGGTCCGCCACTTCTCGTTATAAACACACTTTTAGCGTCATTCCCACAATGCCCAGGTGCACTACGTCACACACTACAAACTTTCCTTAAAGGGGCAGGACATACCTACAACACAACAGCTCTGGCCTCTTACAAAAATGGCAAGTGAAAGGAGAGATGCAACCTCAGCCACTCCATCCGATGCACCTTATCATCATCTGCGGGATTTTTACACAATATCGGATAAAGATTCTGATCGTAATAATCTCACCTTTTTGTGCAAATTATGTCCTCCTGTGCTGAAAAAGCAAGTCTGGACGTCAGCCTCATCAACATCTAATTTAAAACGGCATGTGGAGCTGAAGCATCCAGCTAGCCTAAAAAGCTATCTCCAAGAAATTGAAAGTCAAAAAAAGACCAAGACCCCCTGCCAACAGCCCCAAATGACCCAAACCACATTGTCTGCAGCCTTCAAGGGTATGATTTCCGAGCAACAGGTAGACAAACTCATAATTGACTACATTGTTGAAGATTATCAGCCTCTGAGTAAAGTGGAAAAGCCCTCCTTCATCAGACTAGTGAATGGTTTGCAACCAGGCAGACGTGTGCCTTCAAGAAGGCAGGTTCAGGGACTGTTAAATCAAGAATTCAGTGAGGTCATCAGTAAACTTAAAGCTGAACTTGCTGATATTGACCATGTTTGCACAACAGCAGATTGTTGGTCAGCTGTCAACAAAGGATTTATGGGCATTACCATTCATTGGCTGGACAAAAATGATATATCACAGAGAAGGTCAGCAGTCCTTGGATGCCGCTGAGTCAGAGGAGCACACACATATGATGTGCTGGCAAAAGTGTTGGCAGATGTGTATAAGGAGTTTAAAATCCAAAATAAAATTGTGTGCACTGTGACGGACAACGCTTCAAATTTTGTTAAGGCATTCAACTGTTTTGGAGCGAGTGTTGCCATTCCTGATGCAGCTGATGAAGCCACTGAAGATGATGCATCAGAAGAATCTATCCCTGCCAGTGAGAGCTCAGATGAGGATGATGAGATTGAGCCTGCACCTCTCTCAGATTTAGAGGATCCTTGCCTTCCACCTCACAGAAGATGCATGGCTCACACCTTAAATCTGGTTGCCAAAGACACAGAAAAGGTATCTGATGGACGATACAAAACGCGAGCGAGGCCCGTCTTTTCAAAGGCATCTGCTCTATGGAACAGAGTGAAAAGAAGTCCAAAAGCCTCAGATTTTGTTGAGGAAAAGCTTGGGATTGGCTTTGTAACACCAAATGATACACGTTGAAACTCTATGTTTCTCTCCATGCAGCGACTGTCTAAAATAGCAACTATGATTCCCCAGGACAGTCTGTCTACAGATCCTGAATATGACAGACTCCTCCTGCACACTGTCTGTGATGAGTTTGGCCTACGTCGATTTACTCCAGAAGAAATCGACTTCATTCACAAGTTTGTGAATGTGATGAGCCCACTAGCCTCTGCCCTGAACATCCTTCAGGGGGAGAAAAACACATTCCTTGGGATCCTGGCTCCCACTATTGTCCAGCTGAAGAACGATTTGAATGGCCTATTGGATGAGAGTTTCGAGCCTACAGCTACGCAAGGTGTAATTGCATGTCGTCCCCTCATCCAGAACATGATACAGTCACTCTCTACAAGAGTGGAAGGAATGCTCGAAAAGAAAGAAAACATACTGGCAGCTATACTACTGCCAGCATTCAAGATGGACTGGGTGGAGGATGAGATTAAGTGCTTGCAATATCGCATGATGCTGAAGCAAGAATTTCAAACTGTTGACATAGCTAATGACTCTAATCAAGCCAAGTCATCTGGTGGCTCTGAGAGCAAAAGGCCATCCTTTTTCAAATTGAAACGCCCATCAAATGTCAAAAAGTCTGAGGTGGACATCTACCTGGATGCACAGACCAATGATGACTTCACGGAGTACATAGTCTTACCAAAACTGACAAAGCTGTTTGTCAAATACAACACAGCACTCCCTTCGAGCGCTGCAGTAGAGAGGCTATTCAGCATTGGTGGCCAGATCTTTAGGCCCAGGAGAAACAGGTTGGGAGATGCCAACTTTGAAAAGCAATTGCTTTTAAATGCTAACAAAAAGCAGTAGTCTAGACTGTTGACTAAGCAAGCTTGTGTGATTCTTTGATAAGAACATTGTCTACATGTTTGTTTTCTCAAAGTTTTGCCTTTAAGTCCCAGAACAGAGTTCTACAGGGGTGCAGTTTACAGTATAAAGAGTTAAAAAGGAGTTTTGATGTCCAAATGTATGTCATCAGTACTTAAGTTTTTGTCTGAAAAGTTAAAAACCCTGGTCTCGATCACGTCCAACAATCTGTTACAAGTCCCGTAGATATGACCAGAATCACTGGGACAGGATAAATTTTACTGTTATACTTTGTTGTTAAAATAGTTTAATAGTTACTTTGTTTTTTAAATGTCTAATAAGGACAAAGTAGTAGTGGTTACAGTGTCAAAAAAAGCAGGCTTGGGTCGAGCTAGCACCATTAGCTAGCTATTAGCTGGCCGTCTGAACCAAACTCCATTTTTAGCTTTGGAAGGGTTTCCTGCTGCTTCACTTCAACAAGGTAACTTCACGCCAGTTATGCTAACTAATAAGATGCTAGTTGCTGCTGTTCATCATCTCCAAGCTGACACTTCTTGCTTTTATATTGCTGCCACACTGATGTTTGTGTTGTGTTGTTGTGTTCATTTGGTTCAGTTATTTCCCACCTGTGGCCTCACTCTTTGCCAGTTTTTTTATTGGCTCACACAGGAACAGAAACATGACTATTGTCTTGCATAGTCCTTGTATATGTTCATTTCTCTTTGGAAAATGGTCTTAATGGAGACTGCGTATCCTTTAATGAAACACAAGTGATATCCACATATTCCACACACACAATGCATCACTGAAGTAAACTCAACACATGCAAATACATACAAGTGGATGTGTGATCAAATTGATGATGTTTTCTTAATTTGCTTGTGTTGGTACTTTTTGCACATGTTTTTTCTATTTCCATGTGTTTTCTTAATTTCCGGGGATGTTTTTCTAAATAACACAAAGGCTGGTGCCCAGTCTGCACACGGAATCTGCTCACCAGATAGCAGGCTATATATGTTCTTATATTTTATACACTTGCTGCCACTCCTGCATCCTTAAGTAATGCTTAATACCTTTATCAATATCACTCCACAGATCCTGCTGTGCCGAGATTGTGGCATAGAGCCTCAGGGTCAGAATCTAAGAGGCCAAATATCAACTCTTTTAAATCTACTCCATAAGAGCTGGTTAACTTCCATATGTCCAATTAAGAGCAGGAATGGTTCCCCCCACTAATTTCCAACGATGACCACTTGAATTTGTTGCACAGGCTTCTGGGACCAAAATGAAACACAGGGCCAGTGGTAGGAAATGATAAATAGTGGGACCTTTGGCTAAATGTGCGTCTCAAAAAGCCTGTGGAGTTTCCCCAGCAGCAGTATTTATCCACTTTCCTGTCAGTCACTGTATTCCGATGCATGCGCAGACTGGGATAAAGGAAGCTTTGATAATATTTATGAATTCTAAGGAAATTGAAGTTGGTTGGAGGCTCTCGGTGAAGCGGAACCAGCCAGATGGACCGGCCAACTCCAACCAAAGTATGCAAATGATTTGCAGTTCCCCCCCCCCTATCGGATTGTCTTGAATTCAGTGAGGAGGACGTAGTCAACGCTGCTGGCATTTTGACTCTTTCGGTGTAATTAATTAAGCCTTTTTCCAGTGGTATTTAGGTCAGTTTGTCTGGATCTGTAGGTTTTGGGGAGGAAGGTTTAGGGACTGCCAGAAAACTGTGGCACGACTGAAGACAGGTGTTTTCTCTCCTCTCTGTTCTCTTGTTTAAAATTTGGGCAACTTCTCCGTTTTTGAGACAAACCAGATTTAGTTAATACCATCACTATAGAAATGTCCTTTACTATTGCTCTCATTTAATGTTCTAACCCCACATTACAACTTTGTATTTATAGGTGTTGTCTGCCCTCTGGTGGAGAGAATGGGTATAACAAAATATCAGCACATACTATATGTCCAGCTGTCTCTGATTTGAATTGCAGAGTTGTGTCTGACGAACGGTTTTAATAGTTCTTTAATAGACATCGCAATTTCATCATCTTTGCTCAATTTGATTTATAAACTCAGTAAGGGTGATTGTCATTGGTGGCTGGCTGAGGATGCAGAGCTTGCACGACACTCACTAGTAACTCACCCTGTGCAAGAACCCTTTAATTTGAGTAGATTACTATTAATCTGGCAGACTAGTCGCAGAAATTGAGAACTGTGTGAGTTTTCCGTTTTGAGTTGCAGTTTGACCCAAGCCTGTAACAGCAGGTTTTTAAACCTATGAAATCAATATGGATTTTTTCCCCAGGTTATATTTTCATATTTCAGTTTCTCCATTTCATTTGTTCGACGGACTTCCAATTAATTCACCAGATTAAATCATCTCCAACCCAAACCTTTGCATTCAGCTTGTGTCTGATTGGTTAATATCCAATGTTTCTGACAGACCTTCAACAGCAGGATATGAAGTGATAATTGCATGGCCTCACTCCACTTCAGTCCCAAAAACAAACATCAAGAAATAAAACTGATCACTTTTAATGTCTTTATACATCTGTCAAATTTACACTTGAAGTCTGCATTCATCCTATCTGACATGTTTCTGTTTTCAGCGACTGAGGCCATATTAATATTGCAACTACGTGTTTTTCCCAGTAGAGGGTGCTGCTGTTTCGTATACCTTTTAGCTCGCGCTCAGTGTTGGACACATCTGAATTATGGTGCAGACAGAGTGAGTGTCAATTAAGATATGCATTTTATAAACCATAATATTGTTACACAATCTTTTATTTAATTTACTTTACTCTTGTATTCAGATTTAGCCTCAAATTCGACCTGTATCGTTGATTAAAAGTCCAAAACACTTGATGACCCCTAAGGTCCACGACTGAAGTTATGTCCCTAACATCCACTGGTGTCTGCTTACACTTGCTAACATCTACTGGTAGTTGGCAACTTAAATTGTGCTGAAGACCTTCAAAACGTACAAGGGACATTCTCCATCTTGATCTAGATATTCTAAAATCCAAATAGAACACAGGACTTCGTTTTTCATACCTTTGAATTCACTATTTAATTTTGTACATCTGGTCACAGAAAAGAAACAATCAAGACCTCACTCACTCACCCGCACGCTCACTCACTCACTTGTGCTATTTTTCTATCTTTGATTCATCTCTGCTTTTATAACTTAGAAAATAATTTAAATATAAAAACATTGATGATTTTTTTTTTCCTTTCATGGGCACTTGAAACTCCAACGAAGGGGCTGGCAGACACATCGGTGTGTGTTTTTCTCTGTTCGTGTGTGTGTGTGTTTTTTTGCAGAAGTAGAATGGAGGTCGGTTGTTCAGAGGGTTGAGTTATTGTCCCAGAGGAAGGAGTCATTGCGCAGCACTTTGGCCAGTTCCTCGTTGAAAGGCGTGTAAAAGTCCCGCAGGATCTCTTTCGTGATGGGCAGCATGGGTCCCAGGTTTTTGTCGGCCGGCTTCCTGGTGTTGGACGCTGGATTTCGCGTGATCTCCGACTCTATTTCTTTTGTCAGTGGCCCTGTAGAACACACAAAAACACTTCACACCCCCGTCCTCCTTGGCCACTTCAGATTTTTTCCACACCACTAAACAAATGGAGGAAAATACAGCAAAGGACACTTGAAATGTCAACATGTATCAGTGGTGCTCTTAGCAGAGGAGGCGGTGCTCTGGGAGGTGATCACACCTCTGCTGCTCTTTGAGGAGTCGAGTCAGAGCTGTGGGGCAATTGAACTGTGGGATGAACCAGTATGACCAAACTAAAGGGGGGGGGGGGGGGGGTGTCAGAGACTGTGGGGCAAAACTGTTTTTCCCACTGACCTGTCAGTAAACAGCAATTTACACTGTACTCCAAGGACACATTGGCACCACTGATACTGACTGTCCAGAATGTGTACAATGCAGTACCTGTTATACTCCACACTGATGGAGAAATAAAACTATGGCTCAGTTTCCCATTTGAAAGTAGAAACGACACAAAGCAACTGAGATTTCAACCTTTAACATCTGTCACTGCTAAACTGTTTGGAGATTGATTTTAGTCATTTTTCCGTTTGTGTCCAACAGTGACATGGACTCAATATGAAAAAATCCCATAATCCCAGAGTCCCCTGAAGGAACAGCTAGATGTCTGGTCATGTTGTCTGTTACTCACCCAGGTTCAGGAAGTCAAAGACTTTGTGCATTGTGTATTTCCGATTGGAGGCGTGGTCCTCCAGCCTCAGGACCAGAATCTGTTCCCTGCTGAAGACGGTCAGCCAGTCCAGTAGATACAAAATGTACAGGCCAATTCGCAATCGGACCTGTGCACACACAACACAATTAATCAAGCACAGGGCGCGGGAGCCTGGAGTAAGGGCAGCTGTGATACCTTTCACTTGGTCTAATAACTCTGAGAAGATATTAGTGGAGGGACATAAGGCCGGCGGCAGAGGGTAGGGCATGCGCCCACAGGGCCGTAAAGCTTGTCAGTGGTAGTTGGAGAGGAGGACCTCGTCTTAATACAAGGCAGCCTGGAGGGGGGGGGGGCAAAAGAGGATGGGCCGGACTCTTCCTCCCCTTCCCTACACTGTGGGAAAAGCTGGCCAGGGGCCCTACACTGGGGCCCTACGTCCACTGAGACTTGTTCTGTTTTGTGAGTAGAGAGTAAGCTGGTAAACTAGCTTTTCTCATACAAAGAGGCTGTACACTCTCAAAAGCCAATCCCTTTTCGTAGAGTCGCTCCCTGCAAGCTTCATCATGTGTTAATGAAGTGTGGATTTCACTCCATCTGTCTTTCTCCCCCCCCCCCCCCCCCCCCCCCCCCCCCACTCCTTTTCAACTTCTTTCTTCCCACCAGTTAAAGGTGCTGGTTGCCAAAAGGCCAATTTTTGTGTTCAGGGACTGTGAGACAAGAGTAGAAAAGGGGGGCACACTCACTGGCATGGCATTGTTGAGAGTAATGTTGTACACACAGGAGCGCATTGTGTACTCTGTAAGGCACCCCTCGAACAACTGCAGCGATTCCGACACCTTCTCGTGGAAATCCTCCGCAGACTTATTGGTAATACCAAAGTAAAGGTAGTCGGAGTATAACCTGCAAGACAAGATAGATGATCCATGAACAAACTTGGAACATTGTTTAAATGATATCCTCTCTGACATTTTTCCGAACATCAAACTTGGGGGCTGCTGCAATGACACTGCAAGTAGAAAACCGATATATATATAATAAAAAACAGTGATATTTTTAACCTGACTATAAAGAGGCCTGTGTTTAGACGGAAAAGTCAGATTTTACTGAACTTTTCTTCACTTTACTGCTGATCTCAGCTCTGGAGACTCAGTAGATTCAGTGTCTGGTTGCCTAATATAATAAAAGAAAACGCCAAACTATTTGCACGTATTATCTTATTTATATCAGCCTGTATTGAAAATGAATGTGTGTGACACACAAAACACGTAAATGCTGTCACAGTTCAGTTCGAGATGTCAGACGGCGGCCGTGCCGGGGAGATGCCAAGGTTGTAAACAAGTGGCGCATAATAAAAATTCATTTCCCCGAGAATTGCTTCAGGGAAAGGTTGAACAGGCTGTGATTTGACAGACAAAGGCAATTACAGAGAGCACGTTCACACACTCTTTAAGTAAAAATCTAAATTAACAGAATTAAGTAATCCCAGTTCGGCTCGCAGGTATTCAGCACTAAGCTCTCCACACGTCTGATAACGGCGTCATTATGAAATAAATTAAAAACATGACAATGTGTGTGTCTGATATTTTAAGGTGGGTATGTCGGTGGGAGGCAGTGAAACCGATGACTCGCACCTTTCCACCGGGTCCCTGAGCATAACGATGAAGCGGCCATCGGGCTGCAGGGCGTGAATAAAGTCCTGGACGAGGAAAGGAGGCTCTCCCTCTGTGGTGTTGTCATAGAAATACACCCAGGCGTTGTTGTCCCACATGGTGGATGCACTGGCTTCTCCTGCAAAACACACCCACAGTAGTTTAAATAAACAATCTGCCATTAGCGTGCGATGTAATTTTTCATTTTTCAATATTAAATGTTTAAATGTTTCTCAAAATGTTCAACCTCATCTTACGTCCTTGTGAATCGATGCTTGCATTTTATGGTAAACAAGATTCTCGTGTGATATTGAAAGTACAGAAAAAGTAAATGTAAATTGCCAATTATGCTACAAACTTCTTGAAGAATGCAAGAAAAAGTTTTGGTTGTATTAGTTTGTTTTTATTCATTCTAAAAAAAGAGTCCATACAAGTAGATAATTCTCCAAAACCTTACTGCAATTACCTGTGTGTCAACTCCTTTCTATAATTGCCACTGAATCGAGGATTTGACCATCACACACGCAGCATGTTCCCAGCACACACGCGGCAAGTCAACACAAAAATAAAGATTCTTGAACCAGTGCACAGACATAAAAGAGAGAGTTGCTACACCTCCAGCTGTGAGGAAAAATAAAGGGAATAACTGTGCACACAGTAACTGTACTGGTGCTCCTAACAAGTCACAAAGCGTTTCAGTGCAGGAACGTAATCAGGCTGAGCTGAGAAATGATATCCAGGATTCATTAGGCTGCCTGTGCCTTCACCATCCTCTTATCTATGGAGTGAAGCTGTGATGTATATGGAAGGAACACATCGCAGGCCTTATCTGCCTCTCTTTTTCTTGGAGAAAGGGAAGATAGCCAGGACCTATTTTCTGCAAAAGCCGCTATGCCTAAAACGACACACAGTGCGATCAAATCTATTTAAAGGCCTCCACTTTATGTCCATTAAAGGGGTTTATTTGGCTCCATGGGGAGGGGCCTTAATAGGACAAACAAATGGAGGAGCCAGGCCTGCATGCCTCTGGTGTTTCTCAGTGGCTTGGTCTTGGCCGGTGGCTTGAGGAGAGTCAGAAGCCCACGTTTCTGGCCACAGGCCTGCACCTTGCTGCGCTCTGCCAGGGCATGGTGTGAATACTGAGCAGGACTCGGGCACACTCCTCCCTAACATGGATTATTTATTTAAAGAGGGAAACAAAACAGGGCGGCATGCTAAGCTGCGCTCAATACACCAACTCAGTCCAGTGTGAAAAGGCTATTGTTGAAAAGTTTTCCTTTGCAGCCGAGCAGTCCTTTCAGACGGTGTTTGGACATTGGGGGGGGGGGGGGGGGGGGGGGGGGAGACAGAGACAGATGAGAGCACGAGGGGCTGGAGGCAGGATATGCAGATCGAGGAAGGAGGTTTGTGGAAGAAAAAAAAACCTACACCCCGCCGCGAATATTATTGCTGTCCTGGCACAAAAATACAATGATTATTTTCTACGGCACTTCAGTGAAGTGGCTAAGCAAAGCAGAAGGAAGTCCAGCATTATTAAGCTGTGAGACTCCTCTTTAAGGCTGAGTCACTGGCTTGCCTAAAAATCAGCATCACCCTCTGGAGCCCTCTGCTCAAGCCCCGCTACCTGCTGCTTTAACAGCAGTTTTATAATATTAAAGCCGAGATTACAAGCGAAGTTCCAGGCAAGTGTTGGGTCACCCGGAGCCAAGCACTGTTTGGCTGCAGCCTGATGGGGCCACAGGGTTCCGTCAGTCCACGTTCCACACACCGATCACAGCGCCAATACATGACCTGAGTATCAACTATGATTCAGCAGGGAGGGGAGGGCCAAGCCGCTCTCTGACACGAAGTGACACTTTGACAAAACAGGAAGTCAAAATCTATGCTGCACAGGAAACGTCTGTGCAACTGAAGCTGCCGGGAGATGTCACTGGAAGACGAGAGAGTGTGTTTTACATGCCACTGTTTGTTATCTTGTTCCCTTAGCTTTCCTCAACGTGCACTTGTTTAAGTTTTAAGTGATGCTTTGCTGGCTCAGTGATTGATATCAAATGTTTGAGTTACGGTTAATCTTTAAAACAAGAGTCTTGGAAGGAATGTTTTAAATAGAGTTACAAATGGGGTCATGGGTAGATTGTGTTCAGTGCAAACAGGGGTGTTTACCAATTTGTGTTAACTCCCTCGCTCTTACTGAAAATTCCGCCAGGTACCGACTGGCCCACAGAAACCGATGGCGTCAGATAAATGGGTTAAATCGGTCAACTCTGTCGTGGGGAGGTGACGCACGCTCAGCACTACTGGCTACAACAATCCCTCCATAGCTTTGTGGTTTTTCATGACGCTGTTGGCGGGAGCGTCTCGGGGGATTTTTAACGCCTGAGGCAAAAAGGATCTGGAGGGGCCACAGTAAACCAGAACAAAAACCTCTGCAAAATTATGAACAAAGTGCAAACCACCACCGCCATCACAGACACGTGCCTTTAAATGTTCTTGTCTTCAGCCAAATCTCTAAAATGATGCGGTGTGTAACGTCAGTTTGTGGCGAGGGGTCTGGTGAGGGGGGTTCCAGTAGTGCTTTAGTTGTCTCTTGTACAATCATTTCAGAATTTGATTGTCGTTGCTGTGGACTAATGTAAATCAGCCTTTCTCAAAAGGCCATTCTTAATTTGCCTACCCCTGTTACAAGAGAGAGGACTTTGGAGTTGTTGAATTTCAGAAGCACTCATGATTGTGCAGTGGTGTGAACAGGTGAATGTGAAAGAGTGGAGCTCTGAGATACAAAATACATTTTTATAATCCGGTTCATTTCAGCCGATAACGATCCCTTCAAATATGTCTGGATCGGCCTTCATACAGATCTTAAGAATTGGCTGATGTCATGTCCGTGCAACTGAAAGGAACATTACCAGCAGATAAGGGCTGCACACATGAATACAGAGTCTCAAACCAAATGTGATACGGACACACAGAAAGCCAATCCAATGGCCTGGCTGCCTCTTTGCTTACCTATGATCATGTTAGGGTGGCTGGGGCTTCCACTGCCTTTTGCTGTGAGGTTGCCCTGGATTTGATAAGCAGACTGATCGAACAAGTCCAGGTAGTCTTCCACTGGGTATCCATCCTGGAAGCCCTTGCTGATACGACTGATACCTGGACGGGGGGGGGGGGGGGGGGGGGGGGGGGGGGAGAAGACGGGATGTTAGGTACACTTTGTTGGGCATATGCATCTTTAGGGAATATTTACATTTGTTGGCAAATTATCACATCCTATGGTTTATAGAAAGTAAAGCTGGACTCAAATATTTTAGATGTGAATCTGAGATTTGTGGTGAGATGGATTTGCATCAATCAAGCTTTTTTTTATATAACTAGCTGCCCCCTCCCCTTCATTTATGTCTGTGTGTAAGGAAGGAATATCCTCAAGGATTTTATGTTCTGTATTAACATCCCATTTCACGACGATATAATCACAATTATGCGATTGTGGAGATTCAGTGTAGGATTTGGGAGCATCCACGCAGCGTAATGAGGCAGCTCAGGCGTCTGTGACTTTCAGTGATGCTTTGATGGTGTCGCAGTAAAGCACCTTTCTGTAGTTAGGAGGAAAACACGATTAGAAGACTCTAGTAAACTCTCTAAATAACCAGCCTGCAGCATTATTCATCCAGTACATCCCCATCCCTATGAGGTGCCTTGGTTCCGCTGTATCTTGCTTCAGGGCTTTTTCTCTCTCTGTTCTTTTTGATATGATTGAAGTGTCGTGCACTTTTCAAATAGTCCTTGTTTCTCGATGGGTACTATACCACAGCAGACACATCTGCTTAAGATTCAAACTGTTCCTCTAAGAAAGTTATGCAGCGTGGATAGCATCAAATCGCCTTTTCACAACTGCGGCTAAGTGGAGAGACCAGAGGGGGGGGATGGAATAAACAACCACAAACCAAGACCATTTGAATTTAGAGTGTTCTCGAAAAGGATGTCTTAAGAGAAAACGTGCTGATTACCAGCGCGGAGCCCTGAGTGCAACACCGGAGGGGAACGAAAGAAAGTGACAGCGCAGATGAAAGCACGGGAGGAGGTTGGTGACCAAAGCTGAGAGGGACCGAGGACCTTGGGATACGGCTGCATGAGGCTGCATTCGCTGCTACGCAACATCACAAGGCTGCGGAAACACACCAGCACGAGGCGGCCAAACCAACACAAAAGGAGGTGGAAATAATTATCAACTGAAACCAAACGGCACATATAATGGGTATTGCATCGCAGACTGATCAATCCACCAAAAAGGTAAGCGAGTCTCAGCGGGATTAGGGGCATAGTTAGTCAGCAGCTGGACCAACTTCAAAAAGAAACGCGTCGGCTGGAACAGTTGAGCCGTCTTTGATATTTTGCAGCGAGAATTTTGATTTTGAAATTTTCAAACAAATGCGGCCGATGCTGCATGTAACACCCTCAACAAGTATTACGCCCAACCCCCCCTTCCCCCTCCCCCAGGGTGAAATTATTAAAATGTAGTCATTTTTAGACAGATGGCTCTTGGCGAAAACGACATGTACTGATTCATGAATCAGTCATTGCTGAGCTGAAGAATAGCACTCATCCATAGCGAGAAATCAACATGAAAACCGAGTCCCTGATGCTGCGCTGATGTGATGCTGTGGCTGCTTAAAAAAAAAAAAGGAGAATTATGAGATTGTCTGCACACATGTGAACACATCTTCCAAATCACTTTAAACTCATTATCTAATCTGCTTTTTTGTTTTGAGCAGAGCCATCAGGCAGATCGGTGCTCGGCAGTTTAATTGCCTCTCCCTCTACTTTCTCTACAAATACAGACACACATCAGTGACACACAAACACACTCGTGCCTGCCTCTTTCGCTGCTGAAGGTTCTCCATTATTCATGAGTCTTAATGGTTGTTTCAGTCGAACAAAAATAACAATGTGGGTATATTGTGAGTCTTTGTGGATTTAAATCTGTTAAGGCTGGCTGCTAATCATCAACTATTTTTTACTTAGAAAATATTTCAGATCTAAAGGGGAGGACAGACTCACAATTCTCTCGTGTCTTGTGTGAGTGTCTTTATGGAAAGTCACCAAACACACTAAAGAAGCAAGGCAGCAAAGTGTGTGCAAGTTAAGTGAGGGTCGCATATTTGTAATGAAGAGGCTTTTCAGTTCATTCCTGGCAAATAGAGTCTTCCTCCCAGATCTCGCCTGGTTTTTAAATCCCATCTGTGGTGGCTTGGGCGGGGGGGGGGGGGGGGGGGGGGTTGTTTTAACGTCACAGATGCACATGGTGAAAGATGTTGAAGAAGTGACATTTTGCCACCTGTTCAAAGACTGGAAATGAAAACCAATAGTGTAAGAGAGAGAACTGTGGCAGTAGGATGTGTGTATCTGAAGAAGGCAGTGACGAAGCAGTGATTTACAGAGAGCGTTTAACTCTGGCAAATATTTCCACAAAAATACAGATAAGAATCATGAAAACACGCCTCTGAGAAATTGTAAAATATGCAGCAGCTCCCTCTAAAAACGCTCGGCTGTCAAATTAAATAAGTGATAGCTCCGTTAATCTTTTAAATGAGAGTATCAAACCCCTGGTGTGCCCAGGGTAGAGAACGGAAGCTGTGAATTGAGGCAAGAACCAGGAGCTGACGGAAGCAAGGGTTTGTGTTTTTGAGATGTGACGCAAGTAATGACGTTAATGTTTGCTAAGGAAGCACAGGAAGCGTCGCCCCCGCACATGTAGGTTCAAGGCATGTGAGGAGGAGGAGGCTGCGTCTTTCACGTGTTGCAACCACGCAGTCAAATCTATGTCATACGAGATGCCGAAGTCAGTTCCTCCTTCTCACTTAGTCCTAGTTCAGCCCTTACTTAATGAGCCATCAGCGCATGAGCTCGACCGTCTGTGTATCAGGATGGGATTGGTTATTGTGTCTAAAAGCACACAAGATGGGTAAAGAGAAAAAAAGATATAATGATTGTAAATACACAATTTAGATCTGTAAATTTGAGGCTGACAACTCTCAGGTAGGAAAACAGCTTGAGTTTATTTTCATTCTCAGCACAAGTTGGCTCTTGAATATGCATGACTTGGTTGATTGCTTCGGGAGATTGAACTGCGTGCACTAGAGCCATTTAATCCATGTCACATATCCAGCTATCACACTTTAAAAAAAAAGGGGGAAATTGCTACTTATTTTATTTTCTTAAGTCAATTTGATGTAGAAAAACCTGTTTTCCAATGTGAACTTGTCAGTCAACACCATGAGGACTTTCCACCCAATTTACTTAATAATACTGAGATAAATATAATTATGCTTGTGAAAGAGACAGGTCTGCCTTTGAGGATGCCCCCCCCCCCCTTTTTCTGAAGCTAACTGAGGTATGGCTCTGCCAAAATGATATGCTGCAGAGAGTCACACTTCACACTTCCAATGCCCTGGGGCTCTCATTATTGTTTATCAGCCTGGAGGCCGCTTCTACAGCACATTATGGTTTCTCTTTACTCACCAAACCTCTTGCGGGTCCACCAGTGCGGCTCTTTGAAGGTGGTGAACCGAACGTCCGGCCGCAGCTTCAGTCTGTCGTACAGGTCCGTCGTGCCACATTTTGGTTGGCCTATGATATAGAAATAAGGAAGGCACCGCATGCGGTAGAGTTTCCCGTCATGGTGAATCAAGTGCTCTCGGAAAGTGTTCCTCAAGAACTGGAATTCAGTCCGGAAGCGCCTTGAGTAGCGCGCGTACATATTTTTCCTGTACGGGTCTGAAGTAATATTCCCGGTGTACTCCTCATACCAGCAGGGGTTCTTGACACCGGGCTGGAATTGGCGGGGGATAACAGAAAACATCTGTAACAGCAAACAAAGGCACACAAATAAAACGGATTACACACGATTCCAGTTAGTCGTTGCTAAGATACATTAAATGAGGTGGCTTGTGTGTTGCATACAACATTTGTGTGTTAAGTTCACATTAAGCGCAAGTTGATGTCGGGGGAACGGTCTCTAGAGGCACAGTAAAGTTTTAGAAATTGACTTGTGTTGTCTTGGTTCTGAAAACTAAGGAAAAGATAAACATTTGTATTTGCTGGAAGTGGGGTCATTGCTCTACACAGAAGGTGATGAGACCATTAAGCATCATTTTGATGTTTAAAATGTTATCACAAGACATGAGCATACACCTGTGACTTTTGTATTTAAGCTCTGTCTGGACTGAACCAAAGCCATTTTCCCTTCCTCCTTGTTTTGGAGGCTTCTTGCGTCCATTCTGTATTTCTCTGCCCTAAAAAGAGCTTAACATCCTTCACCGCTCAGCCTGTATGGATATATACACCGTCAACACGTAAAACATTGTAGTGTACTCGTTTAATTTCCAATCCAAAGTGCTTGACCCAAGAGAAACGATAGAGAACAAACCTGTCCTTGTATTTTGCAATTGCAGCGCAGGCAAAATGCCACTTAGTAGAGTTCAGACCTCCGCCAACTCGAAACCACATTTAAATTCACTACATCCACAGATTCATTTGGATCGGCATCAAGTTGCTAACACTCATAAATTTCAGTCTGATATATATATATTTTTTAAATCAAAATAGAGGGATTATTTGCAGAGAAGTCAAAGAAAATATTAAATGACACATCTCGCAATCTTAAAGAAAGGGGGAAATAATCGTGGATATGGCCCCTGATTCAGGTTCGTCCTTGACCCATAAATCCTTCCAGCAGGTATCTGAGTTATCCATCTATCGGTATTTTTCATTCAACCTGGATGAAAACGTGACCTCCTTGGCTGAGGTAAGTGAACACGTATATGCAGCGTGCAGTGTGGGAGTAAAGCTGACTCATCCACAACTGTAGAACACATTTCAAAGCGGGTTTTTGACGATTAAACACAACAAAAGGCCCGTGCCTGTCTGACCTGCTCGCCGCCTGCCAGACACGACCGAGGACAATTAATGTCAGACCCCCGGCTCAGACGTGGTATTGATTGTCCCGCGGTCACACTCTCCTATTCATCAGCTTGCTCAATAAGAAATGAGTTATGTCGAGAGAAGCTCTGGCACAGGCCATTATCATTAGGGTTAACAATTAATTGAACCAGGCTTTGAGGTGAGTCGGACGCTGGCAGAAACCCACAGGGGTCGTGTGTTTGAAGACTGTGGGAGGACTTTGAGCTTTAAATCCCTTCTGAAGGAAAAAAAAAAGACATATATGCAATTATCTGATTTTACACCATTTTTTTTTTTCCAGAGCAGTTTTATCTTTTTATAAATTAAATTAGAATGTGCAGCCAGTGGGGGATTTCACCAGCGCGGCTCTGTTGAACCTTGTGTAGACGGCACGTAGGGATGAATACTGATTGGAATCACCTTTCCTCTGAGCATTTAATTACCCAGAAAGACACGTGCACGATTGTCAATTAAAAGAGCGATCACTATCACGCTGGTATTATGATGTAAAGGATAACGTTTGCACTGAAACAACGGAGGTATTCATTCCACGATTAACCTGATACGACCGATTAAATGAGGGAGATGACGGCGTGTTTCGGCTATACTCACATGTGGCTCACTGTTAACCAGCACTTTGAACTCCGGGATCTTTCGACTGCTGTGAAACTTCACCTTGGATGTGATAGACTTGACCACTAGTTTGATATGTGCATCGTCCTTGACCGAGGAGGCATTGAACGCAAAGGGTCCCGGGCTGACCAGGCTGCTGAAGTGGAAAGGGGACGGGGTGAGGAGGAGGCCCTTCTTGTCCCCCGTCAGGATGTACGAGGCCATGATGAGGAACGTGACGGCCAGGCCGAACACGAAGCTGTAGAGGCGGATGCGGCTGAGGCAGCCCAGCGTGCTCCACCGCCTCGGCAGCTCCCGTTTCACCTCCAAGATCGCAAACAGGTTCACGGGCGTGTCGTCCACCTGCAGGAGCAGCGGCCTCTTGCGGTAGTCGTCCACCGCCGAGCCCAGCAGGCTGTACTTGTAGTCCACGTGCGTCATCGTGTCTGCGAATCCCAAGTGTCACTTGCTCAGACTCTCAGGGGGGGTGTTGTAAATCAGGAGCCAGCCAGACGGGAGGGTTGGAGATGGGGCCAGCAGTTTAAGTCCATGATGGGTTGTGGAGAACATCCCACCTCATCCACTCACAGCTCCCTGTTGAGAAGAAAAGCAGAAATAAGAGAGATGACCGGCTGTCCGCTGGTTGACCTCACACATGTTCTTATGCCACAGCTTCATCACTTCTCAATAAAGTTGCTGCAATAGACTCACAGTCACATCCTGTTTGAGTGCTGACTTGCATGTAGTTATCAGTGTATTTGGGAACTTGAATTGAAGTTATTTCCAATTCATCACTTTCCCGAATCTCTGATGACAAAATAAAGCTGCTTTAAGAAAATGGGTGTTAGCAGAGAAAAGCAGTGACTATCTGCTTTGAATATTGATTTCTCGCGAAATGGGAAGTAGCAAGTCATCACTGGAAATGATAACTCGCTTCAGAACATCCCCATTTCTTGACAGTCTTTTGTGGTATCATCTGTATTGTGACTAAACCTGAGGTTGGGGGAAAAAAATATAAATTCTTTTCAGTGACTTGCTCTCATACTTTCTGTTTTAATCACACAGCACAGCGACACCCTTCCCAACCACACAGTCCATCTTCCCATCCTCCCTGTGCATCGGAGTCACAATATGGAGGACGCGATAAGAGCCAGGGATGCTTTCAGCCTAGCAACTACGAGGCTGCGTGTCAGACTTTCCCGGGGAGAAACATGAAAATGAGAGATACCCGGTCCGGACCCCGAGAAGGGATTATATTATCAGAAGTCAACAGTCTCCTACAGATAAAAGAAGGGCGGATTTCTAAAGGGCGAGAGAATTGGGGATATTTAATGATAATGCTCCTACAGTGGTAATGTCTAGTTTTAATCCTTGAGGATTTCTTTGTATCTGGAGCTGAATCCATATGGTGGCGGTGAATAGAATACAGCATAATGGCAAAAAGCCAGCCGAGCCGCGGGTCTGGGGCAAGATGAGTGGGATGTTTGCCGATTTGACTGAAGCCACCTGGTAATGTTTCACACCACACTTCCAAACTGCATGGATACAGCCAGGAGTTTGACGTATGCAATACCTGCCAGCTGCTCCTGCTCGCATGCATCATAAGATAACGGCACCGTGGAAGTGAGTCATCGCTCCTCCTCACAGCTGCTGATGTTGTCTGTCCCCCCCCCAACTCCCACCCCTCCCGCCCATCGCTCCCACCCGTTCCACGGCTCTGTATGTGTGGAGCTTGCGGCGCAGAGCTGATAAGAGGGAGAGCGACCGGAGAGCGTCGGCCTCCTTGCTCCAGCAATGTCATTTACTCCCAGCTGGGCCCTCAGCATCACGCCACAGCCACAGCCTCTCCAGGACACAGGTTTGTGTGTGTGTGTGGGGGATGAAAAAAGGCCTGTGCTAAAAAGAACAATTTCTAACCTTCAAGATTTTAGAACGACTACAATTTCAGTCAGAGGAAAAAAGAATAAAGGATTTGCTGCAAAAAAGCTGAAACCGCGGTCACACAATAATCTGTTTTCACTTTTAGCCAGAAAATGAGAGATCTTCTGGAGCAGGATTATCACTTTCCAGCATAAAAAAAAAACCTGATGAGAGTCTTAGTAATGGATTTTAAATTACGATAGCTACTTCAATCAAAGTTTGCCCACAAATGGCAGATGGTGTATCCGTGCTTCTCTTGGATAAAATTCACCAGGAACCACATTTTCAAAAAGTCCTAAATGATGAAAGCTATAAAAGATTGAGTGGTTTGCTTTATCGGAAAAGTAATTACCGCAGATCTGATGTCCCGTGCTCCATCAGAGACGGCCACTGCACCGTTTAATCAAAGTTCAAAAACCGGAATGACATTTTCAGGACTCTTCTTCGTAACAAGTCTGCCGTTTGCACTCATCTGTATTCGTCATGTCATTATCAATTATAGACATGTCGCCGTCCTTCATCAAGGCTGAAGTCAATGGGGGGGGCTTGCGCTCAAGGCTATTTAGGACAGAACGAAGGAAGAGGAGGGCATGAGAGTGAAAGATGGCGACAGGGGGCAGGGTGAAAAAAGGGAGCAGAGAGAGATTGAGGGAAGAGGCAAGGTGTGTGTCGTTGACGAGAGAATGTCACTCTCAAGGGAACTCGCATCTGAATCAATCAGCTAACTGCAGCAGTGGGTGACTGGCATCTTGGCAGACCGCCGCCCTATTCAGAAAGCAAATTCGTTGCTCCTGTCCATCAAACATGATGAAATGGCTTAACTCAAAAGGAAATATGGCTGCAGGGGCAGTGGACGAAGGGGACACAAGGTTGCATCAGCCACCTTTTGGTAGAAGAACCTTCAAACCCACGATGGTTAAAAGAAAATATGGATTTTTACATTTTCATTAAAGAGGGTTCTTCACCACATTTATTTTCTCTTCTCTTCTTTTTTTTCAGATCTCTATTAGGTATCAATTTGAGAAATATCTGGGTATTGTACAGCGTCAATGTGCTTTGTCTTTTTACTTTTAATATCGGAAGTAGAGCTTGGGTGATGCTGAATTTTTTTAATCCATATTTATATCTTACATTTTCAGAAAATGACTCCAATAAACCTGCAGTAAGCTAACATTGGCTGATATGTCAGCCAAAATTTGCCTCCTTAAAGACTGAATTATTTGACGACCTGTACTAGGTAGAGTGAGTCCTTTCGTGTCATGGGTTTAATGCTTTCTAATAAGCCATCCAAATGAATTAAAGAGCTCGCTAAAATGTTGTCAGCTGTATTTTTATAATCCTAAATCATAATAGAAGTTATCTCAGGATAAGTCTTCCATGAAAACCACTTGGTGACGGCGTTAAGGAGGAACTTGTCTTTTGACGAGAGGAAACCGTCTTTCTTTTCATTCGGAGATTGATCAGTGAATAAAGACCATCAACGGGATTTGTTTTACATCTGTCATTTCACTCCCACTCTCCGTTTCCATCTCTGCTCTGGAAAAGCCGACCAGCCTCACGCGGTGGCAGCTAATTGATGTTCTCTTGTGAGCCTTTTTTTTAACATTACAGTTTTTTTCTTTGTGTTCACTGCTGCCAGTACAGGATGATTGATTATTTGTGAAAAGCTGCAGTGCAAATGGAAATATTGTGCTCAATAAAAGCACCTGTTGAAAAGCCATTGTTGTTAACTGCTACTAAGCCACTTTCTGTAGAAAAAATAAAATTTTCAAACAGGTCGTATGTGGCAAATGTCAAAATTGAGAATTATTTTGAGATGATTGTGGAGATGAAAATGTGGTAGTGACGAACAGAACAAGACTTTACTTGCAGAGTAGAAATAATGCTCTCATTCCTGTGACCATGAACCAGGTTTATATTTCATATTAAAAGCTATCAAACAATAGGAATGACAAAAGCACTCCACAGCCCTTTAATCATTCTGTCATCAAACTACAGTGGTGAGCGATCATTATACCTGGCTGGACGAGGAGTCTGTGCAGCAGAGAGCACAATGTCCTACCTCCTCCGCTCTCTGGTATTTCAAATGGAGGGAATTAATTGCATGGGCCCCTGAAATGCCCCTTTCTGTTTTGGTTCAAAGCAAACGAGCCAGCTCTTTCTCAGACTACAGAGAACTCACTATTCCATATCGCGGAGGATAGTTAGAATACCTTGGTTATCCTCGCAGACCTCCCTGTGTTCCTGCTGGAGAAGATTAAAAGGGATTTTTTTTGTTATCGGGCATAACACTAACCCATTTGCAGTGGAAGTCGGAGGTTTCATGCTTGTTTTTCTCTCTGAAAAAATGGTGCAGGAAACTCATGAAGGTGCCGTAGAAACAATCTGCTTCAGTGTATGATTTTCTCTGGTTGTCTACGGAGGAAGGTTTTCTTAGAGCATCAGAACATCTTTTATTTACTCAAGGCTGTTAACATTGCACAAATTCAACTTCAAACATCTGCAGGTGCAACAGCGAGATTAGAGGTTGTGTTGGAAATTGGGAGACAGAGGAAACTGGGTATAAGATGAGTTGATAAGCTCAAGACAACTGCATCCATGTTACCATTAAGAATCCTTGAAAAATATTTCAATGATTAGGTTCTATACTAAAAGGCAAATTAGTCATAGTTACCTGAATGACACCCGAAGACACATTTAAAGTGTTATCCGGATTTTGGTTTGGATTCGCACTAAATTATTCATATTTATCGATATCATCTACACATCCATTTATTATTTATACTGCATTTTCTTTGAGGTTGGTGGAGCCAATTCCATTTGGGGCGAGAGGTGGGGTAGACCCTAGACAGGTCATCAGCATATTGCACGGCAACCTAACACCAAGCCAAGTTGGGATTCAAACCACTGGACAACTGTGTCCACCATCCACTTCCTAGATAATGCAATTCCACTAAATTTTACTTAAGATCCATTAACTTTCCAATGCCTTTGGAGATTGGTGAAAATGTATATTTGTTGTGGATCCTTCATCCAGATTTCTTTGTCTCAATGTTCCAGCAGGTTCTGTGGAAATCCATATCGTAGATTTTGCCCGATTGTCATCAAATGATATAGTGTAAATGTAATGGGATCATCATGTCATCAACAACGAGAGTGAGCATCTTCATGCTCTGTGGCTGCTCAGTATGCAGCACAGCACTACTGACAGCATGTGGCACAAAGTGGGTTATGTAATACGGACTGATAAACTGGAGAACACAATGTAAACAGGAGCTTATCCCTGATTCATTGCATAGGTGGGTAAAGTGATACAATATCGTTGCCTCCCTACGCAGCCAGCAACGTGGGAATCGCCTGCAGACTCTGTTATCTGTGACAGAAGTTAAAGAACAGAGTAGCAGTGGTGGGAGGTGCACGGCAAAAACAACAATCTGCTGCTGTGCAAGCCTAGGTGCTCTCTCGAGGGAGAGGGGGAACAGAAAACACGAGCACAAGATGACGGGTTGGACCGAACACCCTGCGACGACGATGCTTGGGAGACCTTGATAAATAAAACAGCTCGTACTTTCCACACAGTCTTTGTGTGCAGCAGCCCAGGAGTGCTCACTAGGCTTTTTATCTCAAACTGATTTCAACCATTCACTGTCATGCTGAAGATACTGTTTGTCATGCAGCAATGAGCCGCTTTCACCGAGCATCATGAAGCCATTTCCCCCCGAAGGAGACCACTTGTGGATGCTCCAAAGCAAATCAGCAAACGGATGAAGCACAGAGCAAACTGCTAATGACTCAGTATAAGAAGGAAAGTGCTGCCTACAGACTCAGGAAGTTTCTCATTGAGGCCTTGTCTACACACACTGATGAGTGTATAATCCAAAGACATAGCTGAAGGGCTGTAAACATATCATTTCGGCGTGTTCACTTCGGAGAAATCATCTTCCCGCCTCACTACGCCTTGACCTCTTAAACATGAGCCGGGAAGTGGACTGTGGTCGAGGTCCGGCAACAACACAGGAAGTTCTGTCGGGACAAGAGCGTGACAGGAGCAGTGAGAGGGAAGAACAAAGCGGGTGTCGCTGCTGTGTCAGCCGCAGCAAAAAATGTTTTTCCACTCACAATAATTAAAGTTCAGCATGGGGCCAGTGCGAGGGCGATCAGGCACTGAGACCCGGCCTGGCATGTGAAACATCAGCAGCCCCGTGATTGGCTGAAGAGGGCTGGAGATATTTTAATTTGGAGGAACTCTATTTTTATTAGAAGTAGAAAATATGTCAATTATTCATTTAATGCTTTTCATTCATGCTTCTCAAAAAAAATCTTCAAGATTTCAGCCCGGATTTATGAGCCTGCACAAGGGACTATTGTGGTAATAGCGAGTCTGGATTGATACTACAGCAAACACTTTACAAGCAGCTGCTGTGTCTGAAACACAAGAGCAGCACAACCCAACAAAGCCGCGCTGCTTTAATGAAGAAGTCAGTCAAAAGTAATTGCGACAGTGCTCTGATGTCACGCTGCACAAGCCTCAAGTTGTTCTCCTCACATCAGCGGAGCGATGTTGAAAGGAGCTGGAGCCGGAGGAGTGCGAGTCACCTGCAGCTCCCGTTCTATCCCCTCGCTGTGGCTGGTCCCTCCTGTTCTGTTTACTCCTTTCAAAAAACATGAAAAATGACTCCGTGTTTTGCCAGTTGAATGCATTTAATGTGAGCAGGTAACATTTGTGGGTTTGTGTGGTGCTCGATAGGCAGGCGCCTCCACCAAGGGTAAAGTATATGTCTCCGAATTAAACAAAGTGTAAAAGGAACATTTTGTGGGTGTTACCCGAAATTGTTTCCAAAGTTATTGAGTAATCGTGCTGACTGATGTGGATGATACGTCTCCCACACACTCAAAAGTTATATTTCTGTCTGCAGATAATATTGACTTGAGGTTCTCTTGTGATGAGGCCATTTGATAAAACGCTCTGACTCGTAGAAAATAAATCGAAACGGGAGAAATTCAGAAACAAGCAGCTGCACCTTCGTGTCTGTCTGCGAACACAGGAAACGGTTTAACTCTGCTGTCTTAAAACCTGATTGTCACCAGGGACATTGTGAGCATTAACCATCCATTCAAACTCAAGTCAATTAGAAGGAGCATCATTTGTGAGAGCAAATGAAGCAAGAACAAGCGCAAGTTACTGAGGCACGGAGTCAATCCTCGCTGTAGCTTGGGAGTACAAGAGAAACATCTGGAAAGAGGATTTCAACGAGCTTCGTTTCCACGATGTGCCACAAAGCCCACTGATGATGTGGGAGCCATATGACTTGTCAAGTATGTCACTTCCTCCTCTAATGCCCCCAGGGGCTGCGGCCCAATCCAATCCTGGAAATCACAACCACGTAACACAGGCGAGAAGGAGAGGATGAGTATTCGCCGCAGCTCACAGTGGATTCGTGGATCGTATTTCCCAGGGAGAAGACGTCCATCACACACTGTTGACCAGAAGATCAGACTCTAATCTCCAGGAAATCAGGCAGCAGCCCCCCCCCCCTCTCCAGGGAGATCAGCGAGACCAGGACCTGACCGTGACCCGGCCGGAGGAGCCAGCGGGGTCAAATTATCCACACAAGACACGAGACACTCTCACTGTAGAGGAGGGCGGCGAGGAGGGTGGCCTCTGCCCTTGATTCATAACTGCTGCTAAGCTGGGTTCTACCGGCTGGAGTCCCACCTCAGCACTTTCTTCTGTCTTATCTTTTATTCATCATTTTAATACACTGGCAGCCCTCCCGCAACCAGGACTGTCAGAGGTCAGAGTTTCACACGGCGGCCATTTGTTTGCATTCTGTGACCGTTTCTCAAGACGGTGCTTCCTCCGAGTCTGTAACTAGGAGCTCCAGTGTGACGTTTTTACCCCAAAATCATCATTGTGTGTCATGTGAAATGGGAAACACAGAAGCTACTAGTGAAAAGTGGGTCTGGAGCTGTGGAAGTGTATAACTCTTCTGAAGGTGTCATTAAAAGGACCAGAAACACAGTAGTCTCCATTTAAATTATTGAGCGTGGAGGTGGTGAGAAGAACTCATATAATGAGGAAGAACTGGGACTGAAAGTTAATATTCAGAGATTCGAGCAAAGGTTGAAGGTCATTTATCTTCTAATGGAAGAGAGCCTATTGTACATGAAAATATTAATTAACTAATAATACATTTTTTGAGTGAAAGTGTGTGAATGACAGGGCTTCAGCTTTGAGGTGCATATGTAAAGCAGTGCTGTGTTTCCACTTCATTTCCCAAAGAATAATTTATCAGGATGAATCTTGTTATCTAACTTACCCTGATGAATTCAATTAAATCTTGAGACATCTCTGAGTGTGCATTTCACTGTTTTGTCTACTGTTAGAGATACGATCTGTCTAACAGTGGTCCTACAGTCGCTTTAATTAAATGTCTTAATTTCATCCTGTCTTGCATTTTGTATCAGTGGCCAGATCCTGCCGTCTCTTGATATTGATTCTTTGCTTGTGAAATATGAATCCGCCTTGCTGACAGAATTTGCGATGTAGTTTCAAATAAAGGACAGTGGAGACAGAATTTCAAAATGCTGACTGACAAGAGGAAACTTATCTGAGCGGCTGGGAAGAAAGAGAAACTGCAACGTGGACAAGAAGTCGTGAACTTTCCTTTCTAAATTCACGGACACACTCGCTGCTGCGTGGGAGGATTGGATGTTTTGGGGATCTGTGAAAGACTTGCCAATCAGTCTCTCATCGCCTTGAGGTGCATCTCTCTTGTTTTTAAATTGCCAATAATGTGGGTGGCAGTCACAGCCTCTAACATTTACGTTGAGCACCATTAGCTACTCAGCAACTTGTCCAATCCAATGTTTCCCCGCCGACACTGAAACTACCAGAATAATGATCAGAGTAAGAGACACACCGAAAACAAGTGCTGAGGCCAGACGTTACCCCCTTCACCTCGTCGACCACCTTTTTCCTGTGCTCAGCACCAACACCTGCTCCTGCTCACCTCCCCGCCCTCTTTACGAGACCTGACAGCCCGTCTCTCCGCCTGAGGACCAAAGTTCAATCCACTGTTAATCTTCTTTTTTGGACAAGAAGCAGGCGGACCTGGGGGAAAAGCAGTTGGTAATTAATCCAATGGGGAATGTTGACTGTTTCCAGTGGAATGCGTCTGAGCCCACGCAGCCGCTGAAATGGCTCCCATCCAAATTGGCAACCACATAATTTTACCGGGGGTGGGGGGGGGGAAACCACAACACTTGTATGAGAAGAACAAGAAAAATGTTGTGGCTAGAACATTGACTGCTAAATTCAAATTTATAACAACAACACAGTCGTTGGGTATTTCTACATCGGCATGTTGTTGACATTTGAAGGACACATTTGAAAACAATCACTGAACTTGGAGTCGGTAAACCACCTCTAAAATCGGACTTTATGGCCCATCTGTGCAACACTTGAATACAGTGCATATTTTGGTAAACACTCAATGGGACTATAATGAGAGCCAATGAAGTCGAGAACTTCAAAGCAGAGTGCTCAGAGTGGATGTTTCCCGACAGAGGGTGTCAAGAGTGAATATAAAAGTTTGAGTGGCCTAAAACATGCAGCAACCTTATATGAGTGATAATAAAACATTAACTGCAAGGCGTTAGTTTTGCACCGTGTGGGTGATAAACTACTGTTGAGATAGACTGAACTCCTGCCCCCATCTGGTAGTGGTAGTAACTGTTGTCCAGACTGAAATGTCTCAAGAATATCTGGATACAATTTCTGTGAAAGTTTGGACGTGACACTGAGCTGTCCTGCTGATTCTGGGGCTGTTTCACTCTCTTTTTAATAATCATTGGCCCTTGAGGTGAATTACTGCCAGTGGCCTGGAGTCACTACGTCCGTATTAATGGTCTCTCTCCGTTTCATTATGTTCCACTTGGAAGCATCTGAGTGACACCTACTTCTGGATTTCAGTAGACTTTTCTAGTTTTCGGCTTAATATGGAAGTTTTTAATATCAAGGTAGTTTGACACCGGCAAAGCCTTAGACCCCTTCGAGGTCCTGCTCATCCGATTATTTCCACTGACTTCAATATAAAACGCAATTAAAGTGGTTCTGCATTCAAAGAGTTAATCTAAGTTCACACACAGAAGAACACATAATGTATCGAATGAAGAAATGAGAGTCCTCATTCAGGTTTTCCCTTCACAGCACTGATGTCATACATAATTGTGAGTGATCATTCAGTGGCTCCAGATTGGGGGATGATTTAATTAAATCATAACTTACTTGTTTTGCATTTATCACACTTAGGCCGTGTTAGCAAACACTTTTCGGCTTGTTAGCAGCCAACTGTGTGATCGTATAAAATCCAGCCCTACCTATCAGTACTACTTAGGTTAACACAAGGTCTGTGTGACAGATTTGTGAAGTGTTAAGGTTTTATAGGCTTCCCTTGGTCGCTGCAGAATGTAAAGGACCCGTGGGATGTGGGGTGTCGCTTATAAGTCACTGTTCTCAGTCCGCACATATTTTTATTTGTCCTCCTGGTTGCCCAACCAGACAGATGGAGATGGTGATGGTACCCAGGACTCGTGTAAGCTGAAGTCCCTGAGGACTGGTCCACCTACTAAGGAAACTGAGACAGGGACAAGGTACAACGACACTGACAGAAGAATTGTGTTTGTGAACATTTACAAAGTAGGACACTGTAATTTACAGAACCAATTTACAGCACGAGACAAAACAACCCGAGCCCAACCCAGACCTGACAGGCATTCGGTTTTCTGTGTCTGACCCAAAGCTTAATGTTCTCCCAGGCCCATGCTGCCTAAAAAATCAATTAAATAGCCCAGCCTATGGGTCCTGATGGGTCCTGATGGGCTAGAGTTGGGTATCCACACTTAAATCTAGAAGCACTTATTTTTTCTCTGTGTACTCTCACCACTGGTATCATTTATTCACAGAATTTTTGTCACATAGTCTTTTCTACATGTGTGCAAACCTCTACTCCAAAATTTTGAATTATTTGTCGACCACACTTTGCAAGTTCAAAATCTCATTGGCCTCAATTTGAGCCCATTAACCTGAGTCGCCAACATCAAACAAGCTCCTTTCCCCAATCCTGCGGTTGAGATGGTTCCCAGGGTATTTTGGCACAGTCTGAGAAATGTTCTTCACACTAGAGACACAACTTGGATAGCTCCACTCAGTGAACCGTATTAAAAGATGTCAGCCAAATTATTAAAGACTGCACTTTTCCATCTGTGACTTCTGTGTGAGTGACGATGAGGAGCGATGTTTTCAGAGCATCTCCCTGTTTTTGCCTTTAATTCCCCACTTTCGGTGAGCCCACTTGCAGACGTGAAGTAATCCTGTGCAGTGGCGTCTCCCACCTAGTAAACAGTGAGAGCTTTATCTCTATCTGCGCTGAGCCTCCTGCCAGATAGGGATATGTGCACGGATTGAGTGTTGGCCTATGACTGCCAAGAAAACGGGTAAATTGACAAAACGTGTGCTATTACCGAGTCGGCTGGCTTATTGCACAGCCGCTCGACAGCACATATACGGTTTTAGGGAGGCACCTCGAGGGCATCCCAGAGGATCCATGATATTAAGATGCTTTCTGGATTTTCTTTATGAGGTGCTGTGCTTCATCTTCTCCCTGGTTCCAGCGTAATCAAGGCTTGGACACACAGACAGGAAGGTTGATTTTCCCAAATTAAATCTGAGAATAAAGAGGTCTCCTTTGAAAACGGGGGATTAAAAGCGTGGTATCTTCATTTTTAAAGTTGCCATGTTCCATCTCTTTCACAGAGGGATTACTTGCGCTGTAATTTGAGTGTCAGATTTAGCATAAATTGCAATAATACTCCTGTCTTGTTTAGTATGCTCTGGAAGTAGATGGTAGCAAAAAAAAAAAAAAGTCTAATCCCAATTCTACCTGCCTGGCCACATCCTAATATATGGAGGGAGGGGTAACGGTCTTTTAATGACAACAACACATCCATCATGCAGTGTGAACAATTTCCCATAGTTTGACAAAAAGGTTCATACTGGCAGCGGCTGCCTCCTCAGATATGAAGCTCCAACTCCAAATTAACTTTTGCAGGGACAAACCCACAAAATGATAGCTGCAGCGACGAAAATAACATTTGCAGAAGATTCCTCGTGGCCCGGGCCAGGTTGTGAGCATCTGCGGTAACTTGAGCTCGATGTCGACCTTTGAACTCCGACAGACGCGCGGATGGGTGGCGAGTGAGTGCAAGTTTTTTTGTTTACCTCCACCTCTCGTTTAAAGGGTTAAATGAGCCCCGGGGGCCGCTGCTGCTTGAACTCTTAATCACAAGCTTAACCGTGCATTTGGTGCCATTACTGGGAGGGCAGTGTTAAGAGGAATTGAACTTCAATCAGTCTCAATGCTCTGTCGGTCGTTTAGAAAACCACAGACGGCACGGTGCAGAGAAATGGAGGCTGTATTGAGAGTTGCTCGTTTAAAAGTAATAATTGGAAAACAAACACTTCTCTCCACAATGCTGTCCCTTTGTGGAGAGACCCCACAGGTCCACGCCGAGGCCCATTACAGTGACATCTGGGAGACGGATGCTGGAGTCAAGCACAACCACTAATAATGGCTCTTTCAGCTACCATAAACTAAAATAATAAGCCTTAACTAAGGGATTCCATGGCAGCCCATGAAAGCATCCATCACCCAGTGGTAGAGTAAATATAGATTGTAAAAGTCATGCGTGTAAAAATAGATTCACGAATGTTTTCCAGGAATACAAAATAACCAAAATACTGATGCCTGTTATTTATGTAGTATCGTGTAAGTCAATGAATAGGGCCTCATTATATATATATTTTTTTAAGATTAGGTATTTAATTGCAAATTAATTCAGAACTGTATGAAAATAAAATCAGAACACACAAATCTTGACGCACAAACTAAGGACTTGTTACTTTTCCCCCCAAAATGTGTTTGTCTTACTTTCTTGAACATTTTGAGCTCTTCTAAAACTATCATGTGTGCGTTTTCTGACGACCTACCATTAAACAGTTAAAGAAATGGTTAAAGAATGATTAAAGGTCCTGGTTAGAGGGAACCAACATTGGTTGTTGGTTGGGCGTACCATGTGGATTGTGGCGATTTTGGAAAAAACACATGATTCTGCAAGTTTTGTGTTTTTCAAAGCAGACTTATTGAAGATATTTATGGACATTGTAGACAATAACCCTCAGAGAGTCAGAGCCACTTAATCTAAGAATATACATGTGTCTGGGAGTTTTACTGACGTGTAATTCCGAGAGGTATGAATGTTGACATCAATTAAAAAAATTAAACTAACGTTTTAAAAGCATCTTAAATGCTTTTCTCATCCCGCTGCATCTCTTTACCACACGTGTCCCCTCTGCCACGGTCCCCCCGTCAACTCCGTCACGGTCCTCTAAGCAGGCATAACTCATAGTTTACAAATTCTATGGTTTAAATCAATCAGCGCCTTTAGAAAGAATAAATCAATAACGTAATAAAATCCAGTGAAAGTAGAAAATGTAAAGTCTAATTATGTATTAGTTTTCAGCAGTATATTATTAATAATCAAGAGTTGATATCAGTAATGTGGTCTCTAATGTGTAGAGATATTTACATAATTGTAAACATGCAATTTACCCTGCCTTAGTAATAATATTCCCACACCACAAAGTGCCATAAATCAAACCAGTAGCTGCATTAGGGCTCTGTTCTCATTCACCAGCCTCACGTCTGTTTGGCACAACTGGGTACAGATGGGGAGGGGAGGAAAAGCCAGTTTGGTTTCCCGCGTGTCATTAATAAAGGCAGTGACCCTGGACTTGGCAGCGGCACGCAGCATCTCGGGGACGCCAGATTTACCTTCCTCCTCTGCACCTGAAAGTCCCAGCGTGACGTCCACATCGTTCATGGGGAGAAGAACTGTCCGAGCGAAACGTAAATCAAAGTGAAACGGAAGAGAAGGCTTGTGTTCTTTGAAGGCATGTTTGTTTTCATGGGTGAGCTATTATGTCCATGCTGTTGACTGATATGATAAGTCACACTCATCCCTTTAAATACAATGTTAGTTTCCCCCATGTGATAGAATTCTACTCAACAATGCTCATAACAGCTCATGACACTTTCAAAATCCAGAATTGTCATTTTCATGACAAGAAAACGTCACCATGGGAAGTGGGGCATTTAATGTTATTCACCATATCTCCAGAAAACAGGTATGGTTTGGTTTTACCAGCAGAATGGGAATATAAATGTCTGGAGTACTGCATGCTGTTAAAACATCTATTCACTTTGTTTACTAGACCCAATAACACCGCAGAAGAAAAACTGTGCAAGTCATTTCCAAGATAAAGCAGATTAATGTCCGTGGGGCATGTTAGCTTGATCGCGAGGAGCTCATCAATCACGATGACAAACAGCCTCAGACCGCCGCCTCGGACGGACGGCATCTTCTAGAGTGGTTGCTCCACCGCAGCCACATAAATCCTGCCCGGTGATCCACTACTCTTATCAGGAATACATAACATAACTTCATTGGAGGACTAATCCATCACCAGGCCCCCGGCGTGCAGCATTATTTTCAAAAGTCCAACTCCCACACTCGAGTGTAATGCCTGGAAAAACAGCCAGATACTGTCTTCCGTATAGATCATTCAGTCTAACGTGGAGTCTGCTGTCATTTCGATGTTACACAAAAAAAAACACAGCAGTCTGTCGATGAAACATTAATGCAATGGTGGGGGGTGGGGGGGGGGTACTGATGACAGGCGTGTAGAAAAAGATTGCATCCTCAAGAGCTGACATCTTTCCATGGGCTGCAGAATAACCCGAGACTTAACTTTTTAAATAGACACGCATCTGACAGGCGGATTTGTCTATGTTGATGCACACGCACCATTATCTGCATCCTGATGAGAGGCGTATGTGTAACTACCGCAGTTTGTTCCGAATGAGCAGTCTTTACTTTAAACCACGCTTTGCTTGTTTCTGTCATTGGCCCTGATGTAAATTAGAGAGAAAAAGAGGTGGGTTGTTTTCTCTTCCAGCTGTTTGCTTCCTTTAGTTTTTCAAATACTTAAAGTTAAGGGACTGTAATCGGAGCAGAGCTTGCGTCTGACAGTCGAGGCACCACAACCAGCAAGTCCTCACATTTTAAAGCTATAGGGACTAATTGTCTCGGGCAATAACCAATAATCTGTCAGCACAGAGTAACCAGGTTGAAGGGGACACTCACTGTACAGCGCTTCTCCACTTCCTCCCACCATCTAGAAATAAAGACAACATATCCAGGATATGAACGCCTGCATCGGTAGCAGTAGGGGGATGGAGCGGCAGTATTTGAGGTCAGTCTCGGCTGTCAATCATGGCGTTTAACCCCCGTTTTTATAGCGTCACAAAACTAATTTAAACCAAGGATAGCAGGAACATGAGCACTGGAAAATAGTTGTTATAAGAACTATCTAAAAGGAAAGAATCCATCTTGCCGGAAAAAATATATTTAACGTGTATCTTGACTTTTTAGTTTGGTCCATGTCTCATCCACTAACATGGAGGAGGCAAGGTTAACGACCTATACTACAGTCAGCCACCAGGGGGCAATTAAGACGCTCTCATTTATAATCATGTCAGTAATCTTTACAAAGAGATATATATATATTGCTCAAAGTATGTTTTCTTGTTTGAACACTGACATGTGGTGGGTTGAGATGTGCTTTTTTTCACAGTTTGACCTTGTTAAGAGTTAATGTTGCCTGCGTCCATCTTGGTCTTGGGTCCATATGGACAGCCTGAGTGCCCTGTGGCCCAGAGGAGCCCCGTCGAGCTGCACACTGTGGCCCCCGATGCACACTTGACACTGGGCTTCCTGTCGCAGTGACTAAAATAAAAGACCCTTAAAAGAGAGGTCAAACGCTTCATTTGAGAAACACAGGCTGCTGCTCTCAGGCTCTCAGGCTGAAAAACTGAGCTGTATCCCTTGGGGGGTGGGGGGGGGGGTGAAAGAAGTGTCGGAGTTATCAGAGCGGGGCAACAATCTGTGAGTCACTGGGAAATCGAAGAAATGGAGTGGATCTGAAGGACTGGTCAGAGGTTTGTTTTGGGGGAGTGAGACACTCTGTCTGGTGCAAAATGTCCCAGTCGAGTCTGTCTGGGAAGCTGGCACAGAGTCAGGTCGAGCCAACTCTATGTTCATCGTGGCTTCTGATTTCTAGTTATTTCTGATGAATAATTATGCAACAGGGGCCTTGACACAAAATGAATCTAGATGCAAATCAGCACATTTCCCTGAGATTTATGGAAGACAATAAACACGGCATTCCACTTATTTTGGAAATTAAAACAGGGTGACTAAACAAGAGCAAACACCAGCCTGTTGAGACCATGTGACATTAAATACAGGATGACAGGAAACAAATCCTTTAAATTCTTTATTTGGACCCAGAGTGTCTTCCTTACCGAGAGCTGCTGTGCCTGTTTTGTAAATGACTCAAAATCTTGTAACAACACGGGAACAAGATGGTCAAATAATACCAGCAAATCCCCAGACGCCTCTCTCTCCAAAATAAAGCTTTTTCCATTTGAAACTAATCCAGTGGGGGGGTTCAACGTTTGGCCAAAGCACTTGGACATGTTTAATCTCTGTCAGTGTCTAATGACCTTAAATCTATGATTTTGAAAAGGGCAACAAGCCTGTGTGTGCTCGCTGCCAAACTCTCCCCAGTTTCCCTGATGAAGTGGCCATAAAAGGGCATTTTTAAAGATGAGCACCCTTCCCCTGAGAAATTATTTCAAACAAAGATTTCAATAACAAAGACATCCCAACTTTGTCTGCATCGCAATAATTAAGTCTGCAGCCGGTCGGTTCCTGAAAGAGACCGTATCACCGGAATCCTAATGGATGGAAAAAGCTATGTCTGAAAATCGAATTCCTGCTAAGATCTCACTGACATGTAATCAAAGTCGGGTTGAAAAACTTTATCATCTTTCTGTATCATAACTTGTAGCAGATATAAATATTATTCATCCCGACTTCTGTGTCTTTTTTCAACACGCTCTCTCTTGAATGTAGCACCAAAAGCTATGTGTTTCGCATGCAGATTTGACAGCGTGTGGCGGGGGGGGATTCATTGTTTATTTACTTTAAGCTCCCTCTAAATGAATACTTAATCAACGCCCCATAAACAGCCACGTTAACGTTCCGTCTAAATCAAGAACAATCAGCCTGGAAACATTATAGCTCAACTTATCACAGACAGAGTAATTCATCAAAGGGGCTTCAGTCACCCAGTAGAAAACGAGGAGGCGGGGGGTGGGGGGGGCTTTTTTTTGCCAGAGACGGGCCACGCACGCTACTACCAGTCTTGGCATTTAAATCATTCTAATCATCCATCCCACTCGCTGCATAATAATACACTGCAGCGATAAAGATTCCCCCTCCACATTTACGACACCTACGTCTCAGCCTCCCACGCAGACACTGTGTCAACTCACAAGCAGGCAGCTACTCTCGGCTCACACGCGGCACTTAATACGTGTAGAAATCACGTAAACATTGCATGTGCATCGTTGTGAAACGGGCGCCTAAAAAACGTGAAGGGCCCTTTAGCGCTGTGAGTAAATCTTGTTTTCATCATCTCTATTGGTTTACAGGTTTATTCTGTGATATTGTAACGAAACGAATCAATTGAAATGCCTGGTTTTGCTTGGTTAAATGTTTTTTGTATTTATATAGTGCTCTTCTAGTCTTGATGACCACTCAATGCGCTTTACAGTACAGTTTTACATTCAACCATTCACACATTCACACACACATTCATTCATACAGTGCATCTATTAGCAGCACTTTGTTGTTCTATCAGGGGCAGTTCGGGGTTCAGCATCTTGCCCAAGGACACTTCGGCATGCAGATGTGGAAGACTGGGGATCGAACTGCCGACCATCAGGTTGGAGGACGACCCTCCAACAGCCTCCTTTCCCTCAGCCACAGCCGCCCATAGGTTAGCAGCACAGACCCCCAAAATATTCCCACAAGTCATAGAAAAGCAGCAAACCCTTACGTTTCAGTTGCCTTAAAACCATAGACCTTGCATATCTGACATTTACATTGTTTAATGAATTTCCACTAATTCACTAACTCCTCCAGCACTTTTGCTCTCCAACTCCAACTGCTTCTGCATTTGCATCACGCCTTTTCTCTGATGAAGTTCACTTTCCCATACGGCCGATGTGCTGGCAAGCAGCTTCCATGCACCTAATTCAAAGCTCAAGTACAGTAATTAAAACCCCTCGTATTACTCTGCACATTAACTTCCTCAACTGGAGCCGTGAAGAGGAGAAGAGGAGGAGAGAGAGGTTAAAGTGATGTGATGCACCCTGAGGGCTTGTCCCCAACCATTAACCAGCTCTCCCATGCATCCATACATTCCTGCAGCACATACTGAGGATGTTTACGTCCTGGGATGTGTTCGAAAGCAGCTGAGTCGGGCGAAAAGGGCCAGATGTGCAAAGTGCTGTACGTTTGGGAGCCGGTGAAGGAAACTGTGGCCAAAAATAGAAAACATACCAGTAGTCAGTAGTTGCTTATATTTATCACGACAAGTGTCTAATTATTATTTCTCCTTAAGTTTAAAGATATCATTTTACTCCAGGTGGTTGTGGTTTTGAACTCCTCTTTGTGGACAGAGACAAAAACTTGTTAAACCGCAAAACATTTAACAAATCTGAGGTAGAACAGTCAAACCAATAATGAGTTCTACCTTTGTTACATTGTTATTGATGAAAATTATATTGTGGTGATTCTTTTTATAGTTTTTTTTCTATTGCCCAGCCCTTATATGTTAATGTTCTTTCAACGTCTTTCAACAAACTGCTAACTGCTGGTCTACAAACACTTTGGTCAGAATTTATCTTGGCTGTGGGAAATACTATGGACACCTACTGTTAACTACCTGTAGTTGAAGCGACAACAATGTTTCAAGGGGTTGTTTGGTTGTGTTCAACAATGGAGAAGTAATTCTGTGACTTGACACAGAACTTACATTGTAGTCATGGCTGTGGCTCATGGGGTAGAGCGGGCAGTCTGCTAACCAGAAGATCGGCGGGTCGATCCCAAGATACTGAATCTCCATATTGGGATTGTGAATGATAGAGAAAAAAAAAGCATTACAGTTAACTTGTTGAAATCTTATGAAACCATGTGTACAGCGGGCTTTGATGGCCCAGTCTAACATTATGTCTAATTATTAACTTGTGTAAATAAAACAAAAATAAATAGGAAATAATGAGGTTCCCAGTCAATGTCATGTGAGCCTGGCAGCAGTGTGTGGTGGGTGTGTGTGTGTGGTGTCTCAGGTGTAGGACAAAGAGATGAGAGGACCGCTCCATCCCTCCTGAGGCTTCCCCTGCTCCTATTGGTCAGCGGGACAGCCTTTTGTTTTGGCTCTCACGGTTGAGGAGCCCCGGCAGCATCTCATGAATGGAAGCCAAATATTCCCTGCATGCCCAGCAACAAAGAAAATGCCAAAGATCTGGACTTTAGAACAAGCGCCATCCCATTCCGGAGCTGCTCGACGGGTGGCGAGGAGACTTTGTATTCTCCAGCTCGATTATTGATTATTAATCCCAGTTTGAAATATCTGCACGACTCGCGAGTGTGCTTCTAACGAAGGGGGCAACTGAGTGAAGTTGGGTGAGAAAACATAGTGAGCCATTCATCCTCTATGTGCGGGCTGCGGGAGCCTCTCCGCTGAAAGGAGCCCGTTATATCGGCGACGTCTCCGCTTTTACACATAGGGCAAACACATGCACACGCACGCACGCAGTCACACACACACAGGCAGTCAAATCACCCAAAAACTTTTCCATTTCTGCAGCTCGGGTCTTGCAGCCTGGAAAAAAAAGCGAGGGCATGAACTTCCAGACACACACTCACACGCGCACACACGCGCACGCAGGAGCATGGAAATAAAAATGAGATCGATACAGTCGCTGGAAATTAAAACGCCAGTTGCTGACACCGGAGTGTTGAAGTATATAAATCCAGTGGCGTTAGAAATAGAAAGGATAAAGAAACCTACCATTAGTTTCCTCTCGGTGCCGGCAGCGCTCACACCACCACCCCGACCAAACTACTTCTCATCGCCGCCTCGCATGTGTCTCCATCTAGGTCGCCGGTCACGCGATGACTGGCATTTGTAAATCCGTGTGATGACTGCAAATCCTAATATTATTATTCTGATTATTTGTGTTCATCCAGTGGAGGTTGCGTGTGAACAAGTTGCAGACTGTGACAGCTCCTGCTTCTCTCTCTCTCTCTCTCTCTCTCTCCAAATGTGAGCGGTGGGAGTCACTCTGTGATTCTCCTCTCTCTCTCTCTCTCTCTCTCTTTCTCTCTGTGTCTCTATGTGTGTGTCTCTCTCTCTCTCTCTCTCTTTGTGTCTGTCTATCTGTCTTGTTTGGGGTGAAGGGGCGCAAAAGGACGAGGGGGAGTTCTCATACAAAGAAGGGTTAGCCAATGAGCCTATATATAGATTTATATATAGATCCATTTATATATATGCAAATAAGACAAGTCCTCTATTATATATAAACATATGTCAAAAGGTATCATCAACACGCTCACTAGGTCACTGAGAACTATCCAAATTATGCATTCTTGCTTTATTCTCAAAACGAATCACTCTGACATTTTTTTTTTCCGGATATTTTCCGGACATTTAACCAACATTGAACGTACAGCCACTCTAGAAAATCTCTGGGAAAATGTCCAGACTTCAGTCCATGTCATAAGCTATAGAAACAGGTATTTATGACACATTATTAAAGATGTGCATCCTCAGTAGAAACCAACGGTCTTGAAGCTGCAGAGCCGCAGTCAGGGAAGGAAAGTAGGTGATTAATAAAAGTAATTAAGTGAGGGATCAACACATAGATGGCTGTCTGTTGTCTTGTGTGGTTTATTCAGTGGATCCGGGCAAACTGGGGGAGCTGGAACAGTATTGAGAGATGAGCGCCAAAAAGATAGTAATTTGGCGTTGCATTGTAATTCTTTGAAGCTGTGAGCATCACGAAAGTTGTATTCATGTTCACTGAGGACACAAATCTATAAAATAGGAAATGTACTCTATACTGTCTTTATTATTGTTGGGGCGAACTGACCCTTCAGGCTCAGCATCGACTGCTCCGGCACTAAAAGCAACATAAATCTCAGTAGGAATCTCCAAGAGCGCTACATGGCCAAGTCTCTGTTGGACCATCATTGGATTATTGTGGTGCTCAGTTAAAGGGGGGGGGGGGGGTGACAGTGGGGGAGGGACAGATGACGGCAAGACAGCTGCTGCTCGCTGGCTGGTTAATCAGAACGTCCACGGAGGCAAAGAAGGATTTATAGGAGGGAGGCCATGTCATGTCTGTAAGTTTGTGAGACTGTCTTTGCTTTACGACTCCAGTGTGCCGGCGGTATCCACAGTCACTGCTAAAGATCAGTATTAGACATTTTAGACAATAACAAGGGTCTCGCCGCGCAGAAAAGGAAATATAACAGAATCCACCGCAATTACTAGAGAAAGAAAGCAAAGGTCAATACCCTCCCCATCGATTTGAGAATGTGTGTGTGTGTGTGTGTGTGTGTGTTCATCTGTTGGTGTTTCGGCCACACGCCCACCATCCCCTGCTCCCGCTTGATGAAGTCCAGCAGAGAGATGGATGGGAGCCAGATGATTCAACCCGGACACATCCAGGCGATTGAGCCGCGACACGAAATCAAAGCTTGACCACGTGAAGTCGCAATTCTGTCAGCGAGAGGTTGATGGGAAATATCGCATGTTATTTCAGTAATGGCCCCACAGGCCTGATACTGTCGCCGAGTCAGTCATCACTATCATTATCATCATCGCCATCCCTGGGATGGCTCTCATTAAGTTTCTGTTATTTTCTCACATGCTGGTTGCAACATCGATTGTCTTTTTCTACATCTCCTTTTCTCTATTGCAATAAACAAACTTCATCTTCTCTTCTCACAATGTGAAGTTGTGCAGCTGCGTCTCGTCTCACACGTGGACGATCCCAATCTGTCTCACTGGCAATTCGCCTCTGACGGCAACAATGATGATGATGATGATGATGGTGCTGAAGTGATTGTGCAATGGCTGGTTGTCTCTTCAGCAAGTCATTCAAAGCATATGAGTCACTCTGCCTGCAGCGTGCCCCATATCTGCAGTCAGACATCCCTCTCAGCAGCAGCCTGTCTCAGCCTCTGTCTCTATTAAAGCCCAGAGGAAATTACGGACAAGGAAACTAATTCGAAAAAAGTCTCCAGTCCTGCTTGTTTTTTTCGTTTTTCTGTGTGTTCTGGGCTCAGAAAATTGGATTTCATCACACATTAGGTGGGCGGCGGCTGGAAACGAGCATGTTCATGCGTGTGCCTGTGTTTTTCACCTTCAAGCCAATACCAGAATCACTGAATTACCAGATATATGGACCAGAGCCTCTGGTAAGTGACCTTGGCTGTGCCGTTCTCCAGGTGGCAACATTTGGCAGCATCATATCAGGTTCATCATTGCTTAGTAATGGTGGCCATCATTTCAAGCTTGGCCTTTCTCCATCACCCCACTTGCTCTTCAAGCCTACGAATTTGATCAAAGAAAACACAAAGTACTCCGTGAAGTTAAGTTGTTCGTGTGTCCTTGAAATGGGAAAAGCTTTTATTTTGTAGATGAGACCAAAATGACTTTTCACTGAAGTGCCAGGCTGATGTAACATATGTATTTGTATCTGCAAGGTTAACATCCATCCCAGGATTTGTAATATTTCGGTCCCTCCTGGATTGTTAAATCCTGAGATATAAATCACCAACGAGTCTGGGAGACCCCCCACAGTTCCTTTGTAAGGGAGTATTTTTTATGATCAGCTAGACAATGTCAGCTTCTTTGAGGGGACTTTTTTTTTCTTTCCTGCATAATGAAAAGAGTTTAAAAAGCTGCCGCAGGACGGTCAAATGAGAAATAATAACTTTTACAGATTCCCGTTGGTGCGAGGGGGGAAGGAAAAGATAAAAATCACGTGGGGTATTTCTGAGGAAAGAGTGAATGCTGACCTCAAGCCTAAATGATTCACTGTTTCCACTGAAATGGGATGAAAATGTCTTTATTTTGTCCTCGGTGCAAATGTGTTTGTTGTTAAGTCTGGTTTGAACTGCCGGGAGCTCGGGCAGCTGCTGCCGTGTGGTTCTTTACAGCCTGGGCATTACTCATCCCTCTCATTCCATATTGTGTGCGTGTGTGTTTGTGTGCGTGTGTGTGTGTGTGACAAGTCTGAAAACTGGTCGGACCCTACTGATATTTGTCGGAGCCACTCACCACCACAATAAGAGTTGAACAAAGACCTTGGAATGCAGTTCCTGAAATAAATAAAAAATTGGTTATCTGATAACATTTACAGAAAACCGGTCCCTGTGCCTGGAAAATCAATAATAACAAGATTTGTGTTGACAAACAAAGATACAGTACAGAAAGCCCTGTATATAAAGATGTATGAAGAATATCAGAATGTTTGCTGTTAGTCTAAAGTGAGATGATGGGAAACAACAACAATAACAGATCATTCGCTTCATTTACCAAATGGAAACAGTATGAGACAGTGCATCTCTTGATGTTGAATCTCATTAGCATTTAAAGGAAGATGCTGCCAGGATCCTATATCTCTCTTACTGTCAATGATCCTCGTGAAAAAAACAACCATCGGTGCATTTGTCCGTCCCTCAGGGCTTTTTTTGTTTTCTCTATCTTGTCTTCGGCCCAAACCCCATTTAGTTCCTCCTGAAGTTGAATCCACATATTGGGTTTCGCGTCCCCACAATTTCCACTTTTGCTGCACCATCTAGCAACGTTTCGTATGGTTATGTTTAGGAACACTTGGGTAAAGAGCGTGAAAGAGCCTGGTCTTGGATCAATATAGAAAAAAGAGAGAAGTGGCTGCCAACAGCGCTCCCGTTCCCGAGGGGCCTGCTGGAGGCAACAAGTTTGAGAATCTGCAGATTACAAAGATGCTCTTAATCTTTTCTCGATGCCTCAGGCTTCATTAGCTGCTGCTTCGCCTAAATCTGCGCCAAACTGTCAGTGGTCAGGTTGTGGGCGCCAAGGCGGCAATAACAGAGACACTAGCTCTGTCCAACATTGTTATAGGAGAGAAATGTTAAATCATTCGCATTATATACCCACCACGCATCCACACCACCTCTGTACGGCTTAAATATATTTATAAATATAAATAATAGATACTTCTAAAATATGGCTCCGTTGAACATCCACCAATTTCATTTCGCGGGCAAAGCTAATTATTGATAAATATATTAACTATTAATGTAGCAGTAATTGTTAGTACAATGTTGTCAGTACTTTGGTGGGGTTGCTTTCTTGTGATTGTTGGTTTATTTGTTTGCAATAAGAAAACTATTTAAAGAAAATTAATTAAATGCTATAAAATTATATAAAAATCCCCCAAAGTCAGTTTGTCAAGAATTAAACCCTCAGATCTGATGTACAACTTAAAGAAACTCATAATTTTTTCAAGTCTGGTCTCATGGACTTATATCATGTGAATAAATAATGAAACTGCCTCTGATGGCCAGGCACAGAGCAGGCTGCCGGATCTATCACCATCCGTTAATGTTTTACTTAGGGTGCAGGGGTTCTTCTGAGTTCACACTGATGTATGCTTAGCCCAGGTCCAGGTTACACAGCAGTATACTGAGTTACATGTTATGTGTTTAGACAAATACCGATTGCCAGCAGGCCCCACAGGCTCTTTTAATAGTCTTTAATAGACAGAAATGATCAATACTACTTTGGATGCTAAATGTATATACTGTGCTGTAGCAGAGCATCACAGGCTACATCAATGCCAATAGTTTTTTTTGGGGTATAAGGGCATTTGGCCCATCGAGCCAACAACACAGTCCAAAACTATGCTTGTAACACCATGCATAACGGCGATATGATTTCAAATTAAAATGGTGTGATGTGGATGTCGCCTCAGAGTTGAAAGGTCATATCACGTGACTGGAAGAGATTTGAGGAGGATTTGGTGTCAAAGTGAAAAAGTAAAGTCAATAGGTTGGATGTAAACCCACTGCCAAGAGGAAACATGATAAGATTAATGAGGCAATCTGCAAACCTCACTTTAAATCTAATCACACACACACACACACACCTTTTGACACATGTCGCTTCTTGTAAAATGTCTGGTGCAAAAGGTCACACCGGTGTCGTCCGAGGTTTATAACCTTGGAAGGTAATTTCAAAACGGTTCCGTCGCTGGAACAAATCAAAAGGGAAAACTTTATTCAATGTGTTAATCTGCTATAATCTGCTTTGAAATACTGGTCTCAACAATCACAGGGAGACACCAGTACCCGGCTCCTCAGAGAACAGTGCTGCCTCAGCACTTCAGCAAACCGGGACTTTGGATCGAAGCTGCCACACTCCATCGTCCCCGTCATAGCTCTGTGCTCCAGGAGGCTGCTTGTTTCACATCAGGCGGCTGAACGAAAAAATGTATTAATTCTGTTGCACAGTTAACCACGGCACACGTTGACTCAGCTGAGCTCCAAGGGACGTTGGAGGGAAAACGGAAACAGTTTTCTCCTTGATATACTCAATAGATTTATGTGGGACTGCTTATGTTTGTAAAGAGTCGGTAGAACCTAATCCTGCAGCGTTGGACAGGATATCATTCATCAGTTTCCCCAGCAGGGTAACAGTACGCATACACAGTCCCAAAGGGGATACAACTTCTTATATTGTAACACAACACTGAATATGAACATATAATGCATGAATGAGAGCTTAAAGAATAGAACGAGATAGTAAGAAAAGTCTAAGTAGCAAACATTATTTGTTTTCAGCTTCTCACATGTGGGGATTTGTCAAATATAATAAATGTCTTCAGGTTTTAGAATGTATATAAAGATGCACAACGCTTCTCTTCTTCCTCCCACTATCCAGAAATAAGAGATTATCCTGGATACAAACGCCACTATCTTGTGGATAAGGAAGCAAGGTCCCACCCAAGGACACACCCTTGATGACTCACGAGTCACTCTCAGCTGTCAATCATTATGATTCACCCCGTTTTTTATAGCAACAAATAAATGATGAAAACCAAACTTACCTGAAAAATGTCTGTCAGAAAATTAGGAACAAAGAAGATTAGAACTATCAAACAAAACTGAATAATTATCGGTTCTAGCTCCTGAAATGAGAAGATGTTGTACTGTGTGTTGTATGAAATATGATCAACTTAATAATACATAAAAACAAACCGAGACTTTTTAGGTAATCAGGAAGGAAAGGATTCATCAGTTGCAGTCCTCAGGCACGGAATGTCTCATAAACACCCACACACACACTTGAGCTTTTCCAAAACAAACACTGAGCCAAAATAACTACACCCCGATTGTGTTTCTTTGCCTAAAAGTGAAGCGATGAAAAGGCTTTGTGAGAGAACTGTTTTCCCGTTTATTCGTGTGTCCACAGACTGATGTTTTCAACAGGCCTCGGTGAATGGAAGCTGTCACTGTCTTAACCTTGAGCTCAGTCCCTTTTTAGATTTTAATTGTTTCTTTGTGATGAGAGATCAAGGAGCTTTCGAAGTCGTACAGATCTCGATGGAGGGAGCCACGTTGAGAACGATGTGGGGATTTGCATATTATTTGAGCAGCTCCGCCTGTTACATATGTATTATTGTTATACACCATAGTAATCAGCAAAAGGGCTCTTCTAATGTTATTGCCTCTATCAATATCAATAGTTGTTGCTGCAAAGAAACTTGCTGGCACAGGAACTAAATATGTCTTCATATAATTGGAAATAAACACTGTTGTATTTAGATGAGAAATTCTTCCTCTAGCGCCGTCCGTCTTCTTCGGGAACACTTTCCACAAGCCAGATGCCAGGAAGCAGAAAAAAAGCAGATTTTATTAAACAGACAATGGAATTCAAATAGCAACCGAGACACAAACATGAACTGGAGGATGGCTGGAGGTTAATAAGAGTACATATCATTTGCTCGGATTTAATACGATTTTTAAATGGCATGATCATGTAAATACACTGTCGCCTCTGAGATGGTGATGGCAAAGCAGAGAAATGAGAACCTTCCTTTACTTGTTTGATAGGCGACGGCGAACCCCTGCTTGTTCACTCACTCGAGGAGAACTTTTTCCCGACATTTATGTTTGATGTGGTGGAGACACATGAAAGCTTTTTGAAGCGATGCTTAGTTGTGAGATCTGTGAGCAAGAGCATGGAGGCACATGTTGTTTTTCATTCAGCTCGACTTTAAATCTCGTGCTCGCTCTTTCAAAGCTCGCACCACAGGGATCACATTTCCTCTGCTTCATGTGAGACAGTTTGATGGTGTATCCGGTTTTTGATATCACCACCTTTGCTTACCCGCATCCTGCCCAGGCGAAACTTGCGCTCGGAGGAGCCGCACACTTTGTTGTCTCACTTAGCTTCCGAATCACATTCTCATCCTGTGATTGTCGACTTCACTCAGGGCACAGAATGAGAAGTAATGAGAGATTCTTTCAGGGGCGTAGCTCTGTGGCTATTAACATCAGTCAATATCAATTTCCATGCAAATCAATGTGATTAAAGCGGATTTCACAGCCGCAAGAACTCTTCAGTGTTTCAGGCACAGACCACAAGGAGATAATTGGATTAATGCAAAGGATTTTCACCTTTGCATTAACAGCACGACGACTGCCCGCCACCATGTCTGACCAAGGAGAAATGATCACAGTTCTGATGGGGATGAAGATACCGCCATATGCCCGAACCAGCTCAGGCAGAGATAGCCCAGCCGAGTGGCTAACCACAGCAATTTCATTACACTTCATGGCCTGCTTCAGACAACTAAATTGGATTTTTTTGCTCTGTCATCACTGGAGGGCATAAGGTCATACAGCAGAGGACTTTCCAAACAAAATGGAGGATCATTTTCATTACTGTGTGTACTTTCAAAGCACAGCAAGCTATTAAATCTCCAGACATAAAGTGAGAGTTGCTGCCGAGTTTATTGTGTGCAGCGGCGCATAAAACTAGACAAGATTAGGTTGTTTAAGGGTCACTAGTGCTATCAGTTCATATTCTAACTAATTTTGACTAAATTTCTTTCCTTAAACAAAACCCAACATTTGCATTACGACATAATTACTCTTAAAAGAGCAGACATTTTAGAGTTGTACTTCAACATGCAATATGAGACTTCACCACTAGGCGTCTACCAATCAAAACAAGAATAAAAGATGATGATGGGAGTTTTGGAGACTCAAATAATGTTTAGGGATGAGGTTATGTTTTATTCCCGTTACGCCACAAATGGCAATATATAATCATGACTCTTTATGAGTACGAATTACAAACACTGGAAGAGAAAAACAGCTAACTGGCTAGCAGTTTAGTTTTCCTTCATCGTACATCATTTGCCGTGAAAGCTCCAGCAGAGAAGAGCAAAGCCACGGGTAAACGGGCTAACATCTTCATATTGTTTGAATTGCTTATTTTATCCAACTAATAACAAAACAAGCCCAAAAGGTTCATGTTTGACCCAATGGGCTTAATTGGGAGGGGGGCCTTAAAGAGACAGGAGATAAAACCAAGCATTTCAGACAGGGGCTGAATAGAGATTTTCAGGATATACATGTATTGATTCATTGTTTCGGCTCCTGTAGAACACTTCAACCGAGTTCAGAGTTTGCATCAACCATGCCAAGACAAATGAAAAGTGATTTAAGATTGACAGACAGTCCTCCCTCCATGGAGACATGCTCTGTAACTTCAGCTCCTGAGCAGAATGGAAGAAAGAGTCCTGAGGTTAAGGTTTCAGGAAAATCCGGCCAATCGTGCTCATACAAAAGAGCCAAAGTCAACCTCTGTGCAACAGATTATTCGATCAGGTTTCAGCAGAAATGCGTACATCCTGCTGGACCTCAGAGGGCTGCCACGTGTTGATCTCTTATATTGAAGCGACAGACATCTCTGTGAATAGTCCTGCATTCCAGCTGCATTGTCAAATAAGTTGGATGCACGTCTGTGGTTGCTGCTCGGTTGTAGAAATGGAAAATGGGTCTATTATCTGACTGGCTTCCACTCCACTGGTGTCGAATGGGAACACAGGTGAGTAAATTTGCTAGGGAGCAGCGGCCCGTAGTCAAAATGGCTTCGAGGCTGATGGTGTTTGAGATTAATTAAATGGCCTGTCTCCAGGAACACTGTCTGCCAGGCTGTGCGGCTGCTGGTCCGTGCTCCAAAGCTGAAATCTGTCAGTCACAGACTGTGAGACAGCTGCTCCGTCCAGGTGCCAACCTGTGTAACTGTGCCAAGGGGGGTGACTTCACATCCTCCACTAACACTGAGTCCCATTCATTCACAACTGAAAGAATATATCAAGCAGGCAAGAGTTAAGAAAAAAAGGAGGGGAAGGAAATGGAAAGTATACAGACACACACAAAAAAAAGGGAATTCGGCGGAAAAACATATTGTGCTCACTTTTCACCTGTGAAATGGAAAAAAATGGTCAGACAGGACATTACCTACGTGGCCGATGATCATTTTCATTATGGATACATCTGTTGAGGACTTTGGTATTAATTCATTAGACATGATCATCTTAAAATGATCAGTAAAGAGGGAAAAATGCCAAAATATCAAGATGTCATCACTCCTGTTTAGTGTCAATTTGCTTGGGTCAAAATGTAGCATCCCAGCTGAATGACAATGACCTCCCAGACAAATGTGACTCCCCCAGGGATGTGATTAAAATCGGCTCAGTTTAGAAGCCGCCACAGCAGGGTGCTCTCTTTTCTCGTCACCGTAAAGGAGCTTGTTCCATTCTGACACGACGGCTAATTTCAGGTTAAGGCCGAGCAGCAATGGAGAGATTGAGATTGAAATTTGGGAATACTCTGAACTGGCTGTGACCTTCAAATCAATTCTCTACTTACACCCACAAGTCTGCACACACACAAACAGACGCACACGAACACACACATCTCCTCTTGAGCATTACAGTGATGGCTTGCTGTTTCACACTCATTCAGGTGTCGTAGCAGCAGCAGTCTGCTGACTCAACCAGACGCAGGCACATGTCCAAAAGTCATTATTTCCTTTCAAGCTGCTGTTTCCAAAACACAGCTTTGTGCACACTTCCTGCACTGATTCATAGTTTTCGTCATTATCTCTCTAATCTTAATTTTGGGGGTATTGAGATTGTGAAAATTGCTCATGGTTTGATGCTGTCGTGGTAATTCTAAAAAATTTAAAATGAAAAGCTGGAATAAAAGCAAATAGAGAAATACTTGTACTTAACCTTTCCAGGTTTCTCCATTTTTGTGTTAGAATTTGGAAACACAATTTCCGTGGAAGGCTACTTCATGTTCTGAGACTATAAATGTCACCCTTTTCCGACAGCAGCTGTAAACGTTCAGGTATGTCCAGACTAAACATCACTTCGCTCCACTTGCACAAATTGGTCTGTAGGACTCATTGTTCAACTTGTGCTAATCTGGGATATGCGAGGTTTGGCTTCAATCTAACTCTGGGAAAGTCTGTGAATAAGCCTATTTCCCCAAACTGAACTACCTCTTTCATATTGTGATCCATTTCTCTGGTCATCTGCTTCCATTAATTTCTCCGCCCTTGTTTCAGCTCTTTGTCGTTTCCCAGACTCTTGTATGTGCGAGGCAAACCCAATCGGATTGCGCTGCTCGTTCTCCTTTCATACCCGCGAGCCGGGAGAGTCCTTTCAACCAATTAGCTCAGACAGCAACGGTCTCAGACATGCGCCGGGTGGAGGGCATGTAAAAAAGATTTACAGCTTTGAGAGCCAAATTCGCCCGCACGTCTTATCTCATCCCCCAGGGCTCTGGCCACCATACAGCGTGGCCAAAGGCTTTATTGGCGGATAATGCCGTGGTCCGAGCTGCTTTCATGGGAGAACAGTGGGAAGATGCCTGCTGCGTCTGTGACTGTGAGAAACTGCGGCATTAAATTCAAAGTTGTGGCTCAGCTGTGTGTGCCACAACACAAGCGGAGTGCCACACTTTTTTTTCTTGCAAGAGTGACTCAGTTTACAGACCCATGCACATTGGAGCAACTTTATGCGACTGCACACACACTTGCAAAAGGGAGAATGGCTCCTCTTTCTTACCCGCTGTCTGCCTCCCAGCACCTGCTCGTACTTAGAAAGACTTGGAAGTCATTACAAACTTGGGGACGTCTCACATAATAAGCAAGGAATCTTTAAGACTATTACAAATTTGTGATGGATGTGTTTGTTACAGCGACGGCCCTTCTGGCTCATGAGGAATATCCATCGTCCTGTGTTTCACTACAGTGAGTAGGAATTCGAAGTCCAAGTTCTAATCAAGCAATTGATAGGCTTTGTTTCCTGAACATGAAAACCACCTCACCACTCTGACGCTTTACTTACCACTTGTGGCTTGAGGGGCCGCAGTGGATCACATAAGGTTAGCACTGCTTTAAAGCCAGTTTATCAGTGTTTGGTGGTTTTTGTGGTGTGATTAACTCTGCGACTGATGAAACTTGGTCTCAGGATTATTACTGTAACCACGTGTGTCATCATCCCTACCCGTTACCCTCTGTTTTCACCACGTGTTACATTGGATTTCATTACCACTGTATGCCCAGTGCTGATCTGTCTGTAAATTATTTTCTTTTTGTTTACAAGTACAGTTTCCACTGCATATTCAGGGATACAATTACAAATGCAATCAACGCAGTGCTTCTAGATTTCTAATGCTGAACATACACATATGTGTATGTATCATTCCAGGGTTGTCATCACAACGGCATTAGTCACAGTTTGGTGCCGGGACACACAACATAGCCGGCTCTTGTGCTAACATGCCATGCTAGCTAGCTATGCAGTACAAACAGGGGAAATAAATCCCCAACCAGATGAACACACAGCTGCCTCTGCCTCCTGTCTTATGAATAAAGCAAGATGTGATTGGCTGGTACCTCCACTGTCACATGAAAAATGGAGGTCTCTTCAACTTGCAGCATGAGCAATGCGACACAACCGAACCACAGTTTGACAATGCATGATACCCCCCCATTCAAAGGGAACAAGCCTTGTTTGGCTGAAGCCTCTAACATATAGATGTGGGTCCAGTCAACGCTCATTGGAGTGTGTCCTTGTGGGCCAGAGAACGGCACGTTTGTTTATGCACTAACTTGAGTAATGCAAAATTAGCATGCAGCACTGTATAAATGATCTACCCCCGCTGAATTTATAGTTGGACAGCTGTTTGTGTAGCGGCTGTACGTAAGTACACTGAGTAAGAATAAGTTGATTCACAGCTCTCTTCTCCATGATGGAGGACACGATGGATTGATCGACCGCCCTGCAGTGGCCCGCTGTGGCATGTTAATGTAAACAGCATTTCAACCACTTACAAACCCATGACGGTCTCTCTCTCTTTCTGCCTGTCAGTGCAATTTGAACATGTATTATGCTCATGCTTTTTAATGTGGAAAGTATGAGGTCCATCATGTTCCTCTGGAAACTGCTCTCTGGTCAGCGCTGATGCCCTCCCAGGTCGCCAAGTTTTTTGAGCAGTCGGTACAGAGTGTCTCAGAACATCTACGCAGAGTTTCCGGCCCTGTCACTCGAGAAAAGGTCAGCGTTGTGCTCTGTAGCTGTAATTGCAGCTGCTCGCTCATGTGTTTCTATAAAGGAATCAGTTTTGAGGAGGGGACAAATGGTAGGATGGACCTGCTTGTTTACGAAGTAAGCTAGCGTGTTTGCCTCCTCATGCTCTCGGCCTTCTGGTGGAAAACATCTGCAGACTGTTTGAAATAGAGACTTTTTGTCTATTCGTCTGTCATGTTCTGGGCAAAGCTGTTTGGAGGCGGCATGCTTGGTTAAACTGTCAGACACAGGATGTTAGCAAAGGATTAGACGGAGGCAGATAGTTTGTAGTTTCTTCCAACCAATACCTGTAATTACCTCCACCGAGGAGGTTATGTTTTCACCCCTGTCCATTTGTATTATGGGTCATTTGTTTGGGACCTAGATGACACAAAAATCGGACGGACGCTTTGTCGAAGGAGGTGGCTGCGAGATACATTTCTTAGAGAGCAATTCATGGAGAATGATGATATCTGGCATGTTTAGGGCACTGATGACATTTGGATTTAGAGTGTGTGTGCAATTTGGTGCAGATTCCAATAAAAATCCAGATTTAGTGAATTTAAATGAGGTTTCAAGGTTGGGCCTTGGTGGAGGTTTCAAGTCTTCTTTCTTATGTGTCCACATGCTTTAAAACGTGTTCTTAAGTGATATATTACCTGAGTTATGCCAGCACTCAAAGTGTGTCCATGTTGGTTTATCGTATTGTAGAGTGCAAACATGATTTATATGAACTAATCTGCCACAGGAATCTCTGTCAGAGTAAAAGTCTGAGGAACGATAAATTAAATAAGGCGATCACAGAGGATCAAAGGAAACCTCTGAAGTCCCTGAAAAGCCTCAGGTGCGTATCTGCATGGAGCTGATAAAGAGACACATTCTGTTACGCTCGTAACCCCCCCGCTCATGAATATTTACCAGGCTGCATCCTTAATTGTGGATAATCCCCTGTGTTTGTATTTTCCATTTATAGCTAAATATCGCACATGGGATTGCTGATGTCAGACCATTTAGATAGCACCATCATCAGTTAGCCTCACTTTCCGAAACCTGAAATGTTTAATCAGACCAATTTCTTTGATTTATGATGTTACCTAAATTAAATTTTCCGTGAACCAGCTGAGATGTTCGGTCAGTGGCAAAAATGTGTGTTGCTTTAGTTTTTTTAGTTTTACTTAGCTAGTGTGTTAAAAACGTATTCAACACACCTCCTGTGAATCCATAAAACATTTTCTAGCTGTATTCTCACGTGGGTGAGTGAGTTTTTTCTTTCGGGGACCGGCAAGAAATAGTGATTCACATTTTGTTTTTTGGTTTTATGGTTTGGTTCATCTTCTGCTAGAATATTATTGTTGTGGGTATTTTTCTTTTCCACAGCTTCACACTATTCTAACTCTGGCTCCGCTCGGACGGTTCCTGATCCGGGATGGCCCTTGTAAAAAAAACAACAACCTCAAACTCCAACAATGGCCGCTCACACGCCTCGAGCAGATGGTGGCAGGTGCTATTATTGGAGGCAGATGCTCAGAGAGACCCCCCTCCAGCTCACACATGATTGTTTTTCAGCCCGGGATGTTGGACTGAGGCATTATGGACTAGATCCCTGTGGGAAGCAGTGCGGAGCATTACGGCTGCTGCCTCCCACAGCAACCCGTGAAAATTAAAATAATATTTCTTCCAAACAAGCCCAGAGGCAAATCGGTGGCTTTGTAACGTTGAGTGAAACTGACACTGTGGACCTGCTTCACCTGCTGAACACCTGCACTGTTTGAATGAGCCTGTGGCCTCTGGAGACAATAAGGAAACTCTCTTTGAGGTGAATCGCCTGCAGTGATGATATCTGACATGAACCGAATGGCATCGCTCGTTTGGAACTTTCTAGAGAAAATCCTTTAAAACATAATAATAATGTAGCTACATTAAAAGACTGCAACACAAATAAACGTGTGACAGACAATTTGTCCTTCATCCTAATGTAAACATCACTCAGTAGATACTTGTAATTTCACGTATTTATTATGTAAAGCTGCACAAAGCAGTTTGCTGTTTATCTGAAATGAATGCCCCATTATTTGATGCACAAAATGAGATATCCTGCAGCTTACTATTCATCTGCATGCAGCATACAACTTTTGAATATAAATGGTGCAGTTTGCTTCCCTTCGCATATTTTTGTCGTCTTTTTCTTCTGTTGATACGAGGAATGTGAGAAGCTGCAGGCGCCAATGAGACTATGAACAGCACAGAGGATCTCAAAGGTCAGGGCGCTGGTACGGAGCTGACCCCAGATCAGATATTTATTGCAGTCGCTCACTTCAAAATGCAGTCAGTTTGTGACCGTGAAAGGGGGGGGGGGGGGGGGGATTCATTCCCAGATTTTGAACACCACAGTCTAAAAATAGAGATTGAACCATTCTGTAAACTAAAAGTCAATCTATCCTTAATTGAAAATGTGTATGGTCTGTTAATACTGCAGCTGGGTAGATATAAAAATACAAGCAGTACCTGAACTTTCACAGGACTCCATTAATGAGCTCACTTGTGATAGTTGCTCTTAACTCCCATAATGTTTGTTTTATTTGGCGCTCGTTTAATTTACGAGTGGCACTATAAATAATGTGCCGTGTATGTGTAGAAGGTATAATAACATTATAACTTTATTGTTGTACAATATTAAATCTATGAAGTGCACCTTTAAACAGTTTTATAGAGCAAAAAATAAGTTTAGTCTTGGTATATTTTTTGCTTTTCTCTGTTGATTTATTCATTTAACTTTTTTATGTTAGACTTGAATGCTATTTAAAGATCTCATCGTGGGCTGCAGTGGGCATTTTTCGCATTTATTCACTAAAAGATTAATCAAATTATAAAAAAACAATGAGGTGTTTAATCTGTGAATAAAATAATCATTACTTGCTACCCTGCAAATGCTTTTATTAATTAATAATGGATTCTTTCAGCGATAGCAATAGCACAAAAGTCCATTATATGTCTCATGTATTGCTTATGCATCGATGGAAATTTATTGCTATACCTCAGATTTTTTAAATGATTTGCTGTTTATCAAGTATTTGTCATTATCTCACATTATCTTGATTATTAACGATACCGAAAATTATATCCCAATATATATTTTCCGGGATTGTTAATTATCATATCGTCCAGCCCTTCGTGTAACAATAGTTGGTTTTTCATTTCATCGTGTTTTACGCTACATACATTCATATTCATGATGTTTCCTGTGACAGTCGTGGTCGTGCCCTCCATTTCCTTCCTTAACAGAGAGTCACCTCTGCTGTCACTATGTCGCTGCCTCTACAGACGTGTGCTGTTGTGCACACCTGAGACGCAAAGCCGCTGTGCTGCTCAACAATTTGCAAACATGAAAAGGCCCATCGGGGTAATAGGTGCTCTCCCAGCACGCGTTGCTCAGCATAATCAGCATCTCACTGCTTCACAGCAGCAGCCATTCAGGTCCAAAGAGGCACAGTGAAGGAGACGGAGGCAGTCAGGGCGCAGGCTTCACTGTCAACGGCACCGCGAACAAGCCAGGAGCTCTGGGAGCCGGTTCCAGCTGGCTAAATATTAGGCGCTGTCTGAAAAATCCCCTGACACCATCACACACAAGGGTCACAGAGCTTGGACCACCATGAGCCTCGGAGCCCGCTGCATTCCCACAGGACTGTTTCACCTTTCTGCTCTCGATATCTGTGCAGGCTGGGATTTCCAGCTCCTTGTGATTCCTGCAAGTGGAAAAAAAACAATTTTCTGAATTTCGGTGTTTACTAGTCGTGCGATTTTCCAGCTGGTTAAAGGTAATTGCCGAGTGTGTGAGGCAGGTGTTTTGCAGCTACCCTGCGGTTGTGGAAGCCATGCTTAGACTGAGAGAGACTTTCTATTTAGGCGGGGGTCAGTGGACTGGAGTGGATTGCCAGGGAAATTGCCGGCACGTGGACGGATTGATTACATTTTTCTGTCCCCTAGTGGAAAATCTGACGGTGATCTGTATCTATAATATCAACAAGGGGATGGCACAATCCAAACAGGCGCTATGGAATTCACTCTAAATACGGTGTTGATACGCTCCTGTATTTACAATAGAGGGAATTTATGTTATTGGCTGATACCACCAGTTTATCTCCTGATGCCACATCATTATCTCGGCTTCCAGCAAATCTCCTGATTCCGTCCACGCTTAAAACAGCAATTGTCCTTTGCAGCCTGATGTGGGATTCATCGCTCGCTCGCTTGCAGGTTCCACCCTCTCTGACGAGCGAGGAGGGGGGGGAGGGGGGGGATTTGTTTGCAAAACAGCGCACGTAACGCTTCATTAGATGGATTTCTTCGCAGCGTATGCTTAGTATCACCCAGGAAAGTGATGGAGACAACGTGGTGTGCAGTGTTTTTTGAGCTTAGTTCAAGTTTGAAAAAGAAGCTCCAGAGGTTGTTTAAACAGAAAACTTGCAGTGCATTGTTAGAGGTGCGGTCCCTGTGTCTCTCAGGGTGTGATAATTCACTTTGAGCCTTTGATTCTGCAGGCTCTTCAAAGTCTCATCTGAAATGTATAGAAGATGGCTGATATCCGTGCCATGTGTGTGTGGGTGCGTGAGTATGCGTGTGTGTGTGTGTGTGTGTGACTTTTGATGTTCCTCTGCTTGCGTCTCTGAACCTATTGTCTCAAACTGGCTGGGGGTTAAATCTTTGATGTTAAGGACTGTCAGTCATTGTTTCCTGTAGGTATGAAGTTGACCTGGTACTGGATTTTTCTAGTTTTTTTAATCTGCAGGCTTCCCTCCGGAGTTGAACCTGTTACGTCCACAGGGTTTTGGCTCAGGCTGAGTCCAGAGCCCCCGGCAAAAAAGCTCCTGCATCCACCAGAAAAGTAGGAAAACCCCAGAAAATTATTCAATTAGCTTTTAGAGGCTTTTCAATTTAGTTTTTTGGACATCCTCAAAACGGCTACAGAAGAAAATGGGTGAACAATTGCCTCTGTGTTGAATTGCCAAGACTTTATTTATGCAGTTTTGATATCCCCAAGCCCACTGGACCCCTGTGGTGCAGCATTATAGACGTGTCACCCTCCAAACTATTTAAAGCGCTTTCCAACAGCCCATAAACACGGCTAAATATAGCCTTGTCTGTTACTATGGACTTGGCAGGGGCTCTGAACAGTTGAAGCACTGTGCAACAAGCCCGCAGGAATTTCTGATGTTGTAATATGAAAACCTGGGGCCCCTCGTGGATGTTAACTCTGGCTAGCCCTGTCACCAAGGTGCAGGGGGATCTGAGTGGAAAAGCAAACTCTTCACAGATTTCACGTGGGCGGATGGGGGAGAAAAAAATCGCAGATGGAATGGTGTTAGCTAATTCTGAGCTATAGGCTGTCTGGAAAGTACCTATGGGCTGCGGCTACACTTTGAAATCATCATGGTTTTATGGTGGGTCTGATGATTAAATCGCACAAATATCAGTTTTTGCTTATTTTGCATGAAGATGGCTGCAGAAATTCCGCCATCTAGCCAATATGCTCTTGCAAACAATACAAAGCCATGCAGATTTAAGAGATGGATAAAGTCATGCAGGCACATGATATATCTTTTATGAAATGAATCTGGCAAGTGCATGGTCTGATTTTAAAGCCCCTGAGAACTAGTTTTTACATGTAATTCTTCTCCAGAACATAAAAGTTTCATGACTGAGGGTTAAAATTTGGGGAAAACCTTCAGTATCGTGGGTGAGGAGTTTAACACTCTCTCATGAAAACCCTAAATATAGAAATCTCTCACGAGAAGTAGCTCCCATCACTCGCGGTGAGAAGCTTACTGAGAAAATTGGATTTTAGGGGTTATAAAAAATAATAATTAATACCATTCACATGAGGCCCAGTCACAAAAATCCTCTTGTAATCTATTTTTAGAGTCTCTCTAGTGTAATTGTTGCCGTGAGTGTGGATGTATAGCAGCGTACCTGCAGAGCGAGAATGAACTGTTCGTGAAGTCTCCCATTGGGCATCATCACCTACTGCAATTTGTGAAACGTCCACAGAGAAACGCCTCCCTGTTCCCCCGCTTATGATTTATTCATGCTCTGGAATTTGCCGGGGCCTGATTGTGTGTGTGTCAGTGTGTGTGTCCTGGACTCTGTTTTTTTGCTTTGTTTGTTGTTGTCTCACTTGAACAGAATAATGCATTACAATGTTCCCCATCAAACCTGCTGACAGCGGTGCAGAGGCTCATTAGGAGAGGCGTTCAACCCTGGTGGGCTTTTTCCAGGCTGGAAGCGGCTGTGGCACCTTCACAACCTAAAGTCAATAAGGAGGTTTGAGCCAGATGCTTTTGTGCTATGCTGTGTGTGCGTGTGTGTTTGTGTGTGTGTGTGTGTGTGTGTGTGTGTGTGTGTGTGCGTGTGTGTGTGTGCTTTCAAGCTGTGGAAATTAACTGGAATTTGTCTTTTCACCTCGGACCACTCTGGAAGGTGATAGCCCCTTTGAATTTTTCTGTTTCGTTTAATTTGTGACTAGGTAATTCCCTCGGCTTGGCGTCGTGATGCCCCCCCGCCCCCCCCCCCCCCCCCCCCCCCCCTACATTATTGACACAGAAAGCTTGTTTGCCTACCACCTCGCCGCCCATGATGAGTCATACGGAGCTGAACTCTCTTCTGTTCATCTCTTCGCACCAGCCGTCCTCCTCCCCCAGCTCCACTTCTCATTTGTTCTGACCCAGTTTACACAAGCATCCGGAACAATTTGGATGGTCACATATTTTCTCATTGATTTGGGCTCTGAACTCCTGCGTAGTAGATGTGAAATTAAACAATAGGATCTAATCCGATATCAATGTCGGACCAAATAACCAGGTTTTAAAAATCGAATTATCACATCATAATGTTTATTAGTTTTTAACTTAGACACATTCCTAATTCAGTTACTCTTGGTTTTAATATCAAATCCTTCTCTGTTCTATAAACAGAGAAGGACAGTTAAATTGAGATCCAATAAGAGAATATTGTCATTTCTATAATGATTAACACTTAAAATATCCTTATATCTACATATGACTACTTATTATTGCATTAGAAACAATAGTTATGTTTGTATTTCGGCAATAAGAATAAAGAAGTAATCATTCCATATAATTAACTAACTTTGTAGAACTCCACGATTGAAAATGAACCTCATCAGTGTTGTGTTTTAATGTTAATACTGATTCTTAATACTGCAATACGTTGACATCAGGTATAAAAGTGCAGTATCTTGTATTATTATTTGGTATCGTAATTACCTCCACCAGTGTTCTGCATTCGTGTGCATTTGTTTGTCTGTTCGTTAGTTGGCAGGATTATACAGAAACTGCTGAACCTGAGATTTTGTGGAGGCGTAAGACGACCCACAGAAGAACAGGATTTGGGCGGCGAGATGGGGTGTGAGCCCTGTTAGTTTGTTTCTTGGCGGGAGAACACAAAAGCAACAAAACCACTTTCCATCGAACAAGGGCTTGACAAACAAATGATATATCAGAATGATTCATACAAATTGCAATAGGTTTCAGCTTTTTCTACAATAATACAGTTACAGTTATTACCCAGTTTGTCCGATATGTATGCGATTAGCTTAAACTCATTTTTATGTGCAGTCAACAAAATAAAAAATGTCCAAATGCTTTCTGACTGCACTTTACGTCTCACTGACAGCAAATGATTCGGCTGAGGGACTGTAATTGTGAGGATTAAGATAAAAGCTAGTGCATGTAGCTTCCACCCACACACACACACACACACACACACTGCAGGTGGGACTGAGTGAAGCGAAGTCTCTTCCCATCACTCGGGCCCGACACTGTCTCGTTGACAGCTTCATCGACCCCGCGATGAAGACGATGAAGAGACAGTCTGGAAGGAGCAGGGGTGAGATCTTCATCGAACTGCTGAGGGAAGAAACAGCACCTGACACTCAACATAAAAACACAACTGGGAACGATGGGGAAAATGTACGTCTCAGCTCATTAGACATCGCGGGAGGCACAGATATACGAACGCACACTTTGTTACGGACGTCTATGTAAATACTGATGCTCTGATTGAATCAGTGCTTTATCAACAGCTCCAGTTCTAGACACAATTACAGTCTGTTGGAGGTCAGCTGCTCGGCGCAGGCAGACAGAGTTCACTTCACAGCAGACGATGATTGCCTCTATAAATAATGTCAGTGTTTTGGGTTTGAAATAAATGCGGTATTCATGTCCTGAGGCGTCGGGAAGGCAACACAGATACTTTCAGTTCAAAAGTTGCACTCTTTGAGAGAGTGTCTCAGCCGTATCAAAAGTGTGAAGATAAATCAGAGGAGCTGTCTCTCTCTGCCTGCTGTTCCCCTTTGTGGTGACAAGGCAGGTTCACCGAGAGAACAGCGCCTCGTTCCAATCTGATCTGTGTCTGTCGCCCGTGTTTTACTTAATCTCGAACCAGTCGAACTGGCTCTCACCCCAAAAAACTGGTTCAACAACGACATCTTGTTCCATGGCCTAGAAGAAAGAAACACTTTCCAACCAAAGGGTTGGATACGGGATTATTGTGACCAATAAGACCAACCGGGCCACTGTGAGCACCTTTAAAAAAAATGAAACAGAGCTTGTTTCATGTGTAGTCTGCAAGGCATAAGGTTCGCGGAGGAGACTAATCCCCTTTTCCACCAAAGTTGGGCAATACACATGGATTTTTAAACCTGGTTATTGTCTTTTCCATTGCTGCTGATTGGAGTCGGAACTGATATAAAACCTGTGTCTACTGCTGAATCATTTGACGCGGAAATGAATGCCAATTGTTTCCATTCCCATTCCAGACGAAAGCCAGATGCTAGTGGAAAAGGGTCTAAACCATCTCACGGTTCTGCGTTCATCAGCTGAAGTGCAGATTAATCAAGAGGGAGCTTCGTAGAGAAAAAACAAATAGAGTAACTTAATAGGCCGTGGAAACTGGTTTTTAAAAGGTTTGCAAAGTGAATCGACTCCAGACCAGCTCCTGCACCAGGTTCACCTCGGTCAGAAATGGTTATGCAAGTTCTGGCAGATTGTCTCTGTTGTTCTCAGAGTTGCTTTCACTTGAAGCAAACTACTCCGGCCGAGTACAGGAGCATAGAATCGATACGCTGCAAATTGCAATGACATTTCATTTCACTAACTCAATTAAACGTAACTTATTTTTAGATTGCAAGAGAAGAGATTGAAGTCATCGATCTCCCTGCCTCCACTATACTAACACACACTCAAAAACAAACACACAGGTCTCATCTTCGTTCCCACTCTTTCTTTCAGGGAGCTCTTCACATTTGATCGTGTCCTGAATAAGTTGTTCCTAAATGTTTCTGGAAGGAAAACGAAGCCGCCGCACCCTTTCCCCAGCGGTCGTCCCGGCTTTGTTCAATAAAAAATAACCCTCTCCACTTTAATGGCTGCCATATTCCACAGCTGGCTGCTTCTACATTTATGTGAAGCATTAGATGCATCCTTTTTTTATTAGCACATCAAGTGCTGCTGAACGCACAATCCTCGCTGCCTCGTCTTATTCACTGAACATGTTTTTCCGGTTGCTTCTCTTGTTAGCAGCTCTCTTCAGAGAATCTGGGACTGTGAAGGGAAGTAAATAAATCCACAGGCACACCACGATGGAGACACACACGGTGTGAATATGCTGTGGCCCAGAAGAGTTTTTTGAATCAGTCCAGACAAGTCGAAGTGAGAAGTAAGAAAAGTCTAAATTAACGCTCTAATTATTTGAGATGAGCCCAAGTTATATTAGTAAATCCATCGCTGATGCACAACCTTTGTATCCTTTGGCCCAGATTTGGGGATAAGGGGTGATTATCAGGATATTTAAGGTGAGTCCAACTTCGAGACTTTTGAGAAAAGTTTACCTTTCTCCGAGTTGTGTAATTACAGACTAGTCCAAGTCTAATCTAAGTCAAGTCCAAGTTGTTTTTGAAGTCAGTTTAGATTTAGATTCTTGAAACTTTGAGCCTAGTGAAGTCAGGTATCTGTCCTTATTTGTTCTGTTTCAGATCTCTGCACAGGAAACACATCATATTAGTGAAATAATTTAATCAGCTTTACATTCTGAATCACACCATTAACTCCCAGAGCTCAGTATCCACCCCTTCAGCATATTAACCATTATTGTGGGATGATTGGATTGTTGGCAGATGTCTCCAGTGGATTACTTCAGTGGAGAGATCCATGATGACTAAGAGTAGCAGATAGAAATCCTCACTGTGAGAGGTTGGATCTGAAAAGTGCAAATCGATTTTGGAGGACAGGGAGGCTGGGGAAGATTGTAGAAAAAGATAGATGTGATCTTTGACAAGTTGTCAGTCTATAGTCAGTGTTACACTTTCCACATTGATGAGCACCAATGGGTTTGTCATCGGGGGGTGTACGTGAGGCTCCAATTTGCTTTTCTTCTTCTTCTTCTTCTTCTTCTTCTTCTTCTTCTTCTTCTTCACCTTCTTCTTCTTCTACTTCTTGCACAGATTGCTCATGTAGGGACCCATCTACTTCGCATTTAAAGAACGTTTCCTCCTGCATCCATTGCAATATTTACTATTATTATATATACTGTTGCTGCCATTATTACTATATAGTGCTATATATTGGTATAATTACTATCATATATAAATATATATTATGTTGTATTATACACTATATATACTGTACTATTTTTATATACAATAACATTACCAGCATATCATCAGTACTATTACCATCATCTTGCCACTGCACCTTATCTACCTATTTATCTTGTGTTTCTGTTTTTATTCTTTCTACCTCAATATTTTTTATTTGATTCTATTGTATTGTATTTTATTGTATTCAAATGTACCGGCTGCTATGACGACTTAATTTCCCTTCGGGGATGAATAAAGTAATCTATCTATCTATCTATCTATCTATCTATCTATCTATCTATCTATCTATCTATCTATCTATTGTGTCCACAATGGAGAATATCAGTGGCCTAATAGAACCAGCTGCAGCATGGCTCTTTGTCTCAGCACACAGTATTGTCCAATCTTTCACATCTTCCATAAGTGCAAGGGTCCTCCATGGTCCACCTCCCTCACCAGGGTTTGATGTCGCACCACTGCCGCCCACACAAGCTCTGCACCTTTCATTTCTCAAGGACTTCCAAGGACCTGGAAAATACATTTCTTCAATCCCTGTCGTTTTGTGAAAGAAGAGTGATAAGCTTCAGTCTGACGTGTTGGTTCACAACGACAAGGACACTCTCATGGGTAGACGTGAAAGATGCCCCTCTGTTTGAGTGAAGGACAAAACTCCAATTCATGGTTCCTTTATATAACTCATGATAACAGACAAATGACCATCACAGCAGGCATTGACCCCATCCTTTCTCTATCATTCAGTTTCTCTCTCAATATTGCAACCACACATACCATGTTGGTGGAAAGCCTCTGTAAATGCAGCCCATTTATTTTCTGTCACCGGAACATTTTTTCTTATTTAGAAAGCCCTGTGTCTGTGATGGTGTTTCCCTCCTCCATCCCCGGCTTCTCCACTCTTGTCTCGGCATTAAATCGATACCGACGAGGAGGAAAAACTGGATTTTCTGGAGAGTCTTTGTGTCTGAAGAAATGTAGCTTGAATTCCAGAGACTACATTTAACTGGGGAAATGTCAGGGTGGGTAACATTAGCTGTTATCTCTCTGGAGGTCGGGCCCAGACTTGGCAACCAATGAATTCACCATTAATAGATGGACAAGGAGAGAGGTGGTGAAAAGAAGGATATCCACTGTAGGGTTTTTCCCCCCACAGCTCTTGGAATGCGCTCCCAGTCAGAGTGCCAGCCTGAAAGTGCAGCTTTGTGAGACACAATCATGGGTTTGTTCCTAAATCCACACGATCGAGTTTCCCTGGACGTTTGCCATAATATTCACAATAATAAATCACAATTAGACTGTTACACCATGTTGTTAAATGGTTTAAATTATAAAAACTGTTGTGCGGTTTTTTAGAAGTAGAAAATAGCTGATGTGGGTGAATCTGCAACTTTGTGTTAGGAAGTGTTCAGAAAAAACAGATTTTGTTTGAATTAGTCCACTGAACCTTTTGATTTGAAATATTAGTAAATGTATTCTATCATCCATGCACCATAATATAACTTGTAGCTTAGTTTTGAATCCAATGAAATTTGGATTGTATTGAAACAAATGTTTCTGAGGTAACTTTGAAAAACATTTTAGAAATGCAAGCACGCTTCTCTTGAAATTTTTATATCCTCGGCTGAATAGTTTCTGGCAGGAGATCTAAATGGAAATTCAACCGCAGTTCATTTGGCTTCAAGACGTTCCTGTAGAAAGTGTTATGTTCATCCGTCGTCCTTTGGTTTTAACTTTCTTTTTTGACTTTTCCTCTACATCACTGGCGTCAAAATGAAAAAGGTATGTAACCGTGTGCTTTTCAATGTCAACAATACAGCTTCAATAAGATTTTAAGTAAAGCATTTGGTCATATGGATGTTTGATATTAGGAAACAGAAAACAAAGATTGTATTTTTACCTATCTGCTACTAAACCATACAAAGAAATTAGAGGACAGAAAAGATAAGTCGTATAAAATGTGAGTCTCATCTCATCTCATTTTCATCCGCTTATCCGGGGTCGGGTCGCGGGGGGAGCAGCTCAAGCAGGGGGCCCCAGACTTCCCTTTCCCGGGCCACATTGACCAACTCTGACGGGGGGATCCCGAGGCGTTCCCAGGCCAGTGTTGAGATATAATCTCTCCACCTAGTCCTGGGTCTTCCCCGAGGTCTCATCCCCACTGGATGTGCCTGAAACACCTCCCAAGGAAGGCGCCCAGTGGGCATCCTTACCAGATGCCCGAACCACCTCAGCTGACTCCTTTCTAAGTAAAGGAGCAGCGGCTCTAATCCGAGTTCCTCACGGATGGCTGAGCTTCTCACCCTATCCCTAAGGGAGACGCCAGCCACCCTTCTGAGAAAACTCATCTCGGCCGCTTGTACCCGTGATCTCGTCCTTTCGGTCATCACCCAGCCCTCATGACCATAGGAGAGGATAGGAACGAAGATCGACTGGTAGATCGAGAGCTTTGCCTTGCGGCTCAGCTCTCTTTTCGTTACAACGGTGCGGTAAAGCGAACACAATACCGCCCCCGCTGCTCCGATTCTCCGGCCAATCTCACGCTCCATAGTACCCTCACTCGCGAACAAGACCCCAAGGTACTTGAACTCCTTCACTTGGGCTAAGGACTCATTTCCTACCCGGAGTAAGCAATCCATCGGTTTCCTGCTAAGAGTCATGGCCTCAGATTTAGCGGTGCTGATCCTCATCCCAGCCGCTTCACACTCAGCCGCCAGCCGATCCAGTGAGTGCTGAAGGTCACAAGCCGATGATCCAATGAGGACCACGTCATCTGCAAAAAGCAGTGACGAGATCCTCAGACCACCGAACTGCAACCCCTCCCCACCACGACTACGCCTCGATATCCTGTCCATGTATATCACAAACAGGATTGGTGACAAGGCGCAGCCCTGGCGGAGACCAGCATCCACTGAGAACGAAACTGACTGGGTGCCGAGGACGCGAACACAGCTCTCGCTTTGGGAGTACAGGGATTGGATGGCCCTGAGGATAGACCCCCTTACCCCATACTCCCGCAGCACCTCCCACAGTTTCTCCCGGGGGACCCGGTCATACGCCTTCTCCAGATCCACAAAACACATGTAGACCGGATGGGCATACTCCCAGGCCCCCTCCAGGATCCTTGCGAGAGTGAAGAGCTGGTCCGTAGTTCCACGTCCGGGGCGAAAACCGCAATAAAAAAAAAAAATAAATAAATAAAATGTGAGTGAATCAGGGAATTTCTCTCTAACACAAACTCACACACACAAATACACACAGACTCTTTCTCTTACATGTATGCTATATATCTATATTTACAAATATTGATATATACTGTTCCTCTTATTCTGTAGTAAAGATAGTATTTCCCATTGCTGTGGTACTGTGTGCATTTGTACCAGCCCTGGATAAAGTGTCTGAGTCCGGCTCTGAAAATCGACAATAGTGACAAGCCGTCAGCCGCTGGGCGATAACACCTGTCTGAGGCCGCGCTGCCTCTGTGATTGGCTTCTCTCTGCTGGGGACATGGTTATCGAGATAAGCTAATGATTCCCTCTAAAAACAGCCACAAGCGGGGTGAAGGTAGGTGGCTGATACCAAGCCGTGTCAGCAGTTGGCAGTCGTCACTATCACTAATTGCAGCATCTGTCATGGTGGAGGGGAGAGACAGCTGTTCCAGGTACAGCGCTCCAAATGCCAAAACCCTGATTTGATCACAATCTGTCAGGTGGCAGCGAGGCTCGCCCGGCAGCGCAAACTCCCTGTCAGGCACTAGATTTAAAATCTTAACTGCACACATTTTTATTGGAAATCTCTCTACGCCCCTCGATGTCGACCTCTGCTACAGTTTGGTGTCGGGGCTTCCCACAAATCAGCTCTCAGAGCCGTCCTGCTTCAGCGTGCCTTGAACATCAGTTATCTCAAAACAGTAAACGTTACAAAAGCCAATCTAGGTTGGCTGGAGAGCGGCCGGCACATTTCATTCCAGCCTCTGTCACATAAAATTCTCCATCTGACACCGATGCAATGGCTGGGAGAGAGAGAGGCAGAGCGAGCGGGCTCCAGCTTCTGTCACCGAGCCACACCAGGGGCATACTAATATCAGCCGCGTCCAGCTGCTCTCCACGCTCCGATGGATACGCTTGATTATGAAACATTACAGATCTTCCCTGTCTGCGGAGTCCAGCCACTGAACTGTGTGTCAGAGAGGTGATGGCCGGTATGCAACAATGTAGGATTCTGTGTCTGAGGTGGCTGAATGCATATTACTCTGCCAAGGACTGAGATTTATTGGAGTAAAATTTGACTGCCAGACTTGTGTGATGGGCGGAGGATTTATGTTATTGGAAGGACATGGGTCAGGAAAGAACCCACTGCATTTTTGCATGGATTCGGATCAAGGACTGCATACAGGATTCCTCCAAGAATTAAGTGTGAATCCTGCTTTACAAATTCAGAAATATTTAGGGTTGGCAATCTATTACGGAGCCAAATAACAATCTGGATTTGATGGATGTAAAAGTGTTTTCATGTTGGGTGTCTGCTTTTTTTAGGAAACTGTTCTTTTTCTTATTTTCCTCCAGATCCCGGAGGTTTGTTCCTTAAGATTTGTTCCTTTCAAAAGAAAACACTTAATATTCACAGAGATCTGATTACTCTACAACTCCTTTGTAATCACAGGATTCCTCCCTATAAAAACCCATTTGATCAAACAATTGGTATCTATTTCATGCCAGTACATATACAAATCTGTATATACATAAACTTACCAAGATAATGTACAATGTTTTCTTATTCCAAATCTTTTCCCTCAGTACAATCGTTTGTTGCCTCATCAGCACCTTAAATTAGTATTTGCACTCTCTGGTTAGATGTATAACTTCATTTCATTGTTCTTGAATCTAGTGGATTTATATATAGGATGTAAGACAGGATGAATTTAAATGTAGGAGTTAGAAACCTGTAGCCATCAATGTGTAGCTGAGAAACAGAAGGTGCCCTCAGCTACAAGGCTTGATTGAATTTAAGGGACCGTTGGGCCTTGGCGGAGGTAAGCGCTCCACTGAGTTCCATTCTAGTTCGTTCTTTTTCTTATTTCCAGATCCATTTTGCTTGTGTGCATTCACAAGGGAGAATAAAAGCCCCTCAGGAAAAGATTCTCTTTGTTTTTCCCGACAGAAATCAAAACACTTCAAATTTCCACAATCCGACACTTCAATGGTTATGGTCTGTTTAGGTCCGTGGAAGTAAATCTACTTGGATAAGGTGAGGAGAAAGATCGATCGCCTGCGGAAAATAAACCAATATTTGGACGTGACAGGATGCAAACTGCGGCCTCCTTATGCGAGAGCGACACGCTTTGTTGACCCAACCGGACTCATCCAGCTAAAAGAGGCTAAAGGCCTCTGCTTAGCGGGACTGCAGAGAAGGCATCCGATCAATTTTTAATATAGAAACTATCGATTGATGGAGCTGTAAGTGTTTCAGCAAACAGCCAGCGCCGTCAATCTTCAGGTGGGGATTGGGGGGGGGGGGGGGGGGGGTTCTCCTCTAACGCCGTCCCCGCCGGCTGTCTCTGCCTCAGGAATGCCTCTGCAAACAAACAGGCACAGATCTGTCCATCTGTGCCGTCAAAGGTTTTATGTCTCCGGTGAGACAGTTTCATTGAGACTTACATAAGACCAACGCACACGGAGAGAACCAAAACCTTGGCGTGACATCACCCGCGGCATAACCAGGGCCTTCCTGTATGTTTTCCTTTTGGTCTGCAGGTCAAAGTGGTTGCTAGGCGGACCTTTTCATAACTCTCATTAGGAGCTCCGGGCGGCCCAATCATAAATACGCAGGAATTTATGGATTTCATAAAATGTGGAGGCTGTGCTTGTTTGGCGTTTCGCTGGTGAGCAAGCGGCCATTAGGAGGAGCCACGTCGAAAGCGCGGGTTATTGCAATGTCAACACTTTTAGGAGGATGGATGTTTACTTTGAAAAGCAGCAAAGTAGACCTAATCACCCCATTAAATCGCAGTTAACAAAAAGGTCAGTGATTTTGAGCGAGCCGTGTTTCCAACCAGTTCCAGCGGAGGAGCATCGAGGGAGTCTGAGGGAGAGAGAGGCTTCATTTTTATAAGGGCTGAGGACTAAATATCTGCAAATAACCATTTTCTAACAACGGCCGTAATCAAGTTGTGGAGAGGAACTGCTCAAATAAATGATTTTGAAATTAGTTTTTCATGTGACCCAGACGTCTAAAAAATGTAATTCCCTCTGTCGTCTTCTGAGAAAATCAGCGCTTGTGGATTCCACCACTGAGGGTAATTTCTAATAAAAACGGAAAAGGGTCGCTACAAAACCCAGAAGAAATCAGCACCTTGCATTGTGGGTATTCCCTTCCCCGGGCTACTAGGAGGATATTGTGCTGTCGTCCTGTTGCACCGGGGCCTGGAGCGCTTAGGAGCTGTGGTGCGGAGGACTGGGGGGGCGAGGGAGGACGCTTTAAATCTTCCCAGTGGACGGCCTGTGGGCTGCGAACACACGATGAGGTCTGCATGTGCAGCATCAGCAGGACTGTGCACACTCCCAGGAAGCAGCTCTGCAGAACGACCCACATGAGCCACAACTGCAAGTTAAAAGTCGGGAGGACATTTTTTAACACAGGAGAAAAGGAGCAGAAAGGGAAAAGAAAGGTGTGAATATCCTGAACAGTGTGAGCGTGGCAACAGCCTTTAAATGGAGTCCCACACATTTACTCGCACGTATAAGGAATGTCACACGTTTTTGTCGGAGGAGGCTCGGTTGTCATTTGCGTGTCGACTGCTCTTGTAGTAATCTTTTCAGCGTGTGTTTCTTCCTACCTTCCATTGCGTCAATGGGGATTGCTTTTTTTTTTTTTTTTTTTTTAAGAAAATGGCGTGTAGCTTTTAATTGAAGCGTCACTCTCTGATTGTGCTTCCGTCTGTTCTGCCGGTGTCGCTGCTCGTTTCCCACACAGACGGAAAACTCTCGAGAAAAATATTGCCTGGTATTGTTCCAGCATGTCAACAGCAGCCGTGCAGCTCTATAGATAATGTCATTAATAATTACCTGTGCTAAGGAGGTGATGTGAACAAATGGGTTTCGGTGAACAAAACAAGGCATAGTTAGGGAAGTGATATCTACTAGTGTGTTTAATTGGCTGCAGTTTGAGAAAGGTAATTAAAAAAGTCAATTTTGGAAACTGCAAGAGCACATCCCACCACCAAGGCCCAACAATCCCCTCAGACTCAATCAAGCTAAATCAAATTCACACACTTACAGGGTGCCAGGGTTTTTGCCGGATGAATTATTGCCTGGAAAATATGTCAAAAAAGCTAAATCTCACGATGAAAAATTAAATAAAACCTGGATTTTGCTCCTGATTCAGATCCGCACCACTTTTAGTTCTTCCTTGACTCGCGCTGCATCCTTCCACCAGGTTTCACTGTGATCTGTCCAGTAGTTTTTGTTTAATGCTTCTAACTAACAAGACAAAAAAAACGTAGCCTCCTTGGCGCTGGGAATAAATCCCCACAATCCACAGTCATTAATCCCACCTCTCTTTAGTGACTGGGTTTTATCCAATGAAATATGACATCCCTCATTAGTAATTAATTAGCTCAGACTTCAAGCAGGAACAACATTGCTGATTCATTTCACCGCAGGCGGATGATGAGAGAGGAGAGCTCTTCCGTGTTGCACCGTGTTGGTGTCAACAGCCGGCTCTGTGCCTTGATGTACCTCTCGACGGCCTTGCTCTGTGAAAGAGGTTTTCACAAAAGCTGCTGAAGTTCAAAAGTCACATTTAGTGTTTGCCAAACTCTGCGGCGATGTTTAGTGCCGTGATTTATCCTTTATGACACTGAGAGCTTCTGTGGCAGCCTGCCCGGCCCGAGTGGGATGCTCCGGGTCGCTCCCTCGGACGACTCCTCCTGTCTCTGCCTCCGTGCACAGAGATGGATTTTTCTTGTGATTAACCTCTTTGGAACCGAGCTGCACACACACTGCCCGGCACATCCCATCCCATTGTTGAAGGGAGCAAGCACCGTATGTACAAGGCCGATTTATCCTTCACCTCCTCACCTCCATTTTCTTCCTCTCCTTCCTCCAGGTATCTTACAGTGTCGCCTTTGTCAGACAAACTGATGTGCAGGATGGCCGCTCCATGTTTTCTAGCCCTGACACTTGAATTCCTGTGGGCACCACTGTGGTCCCATGGTCATTTTTCTTCCTCCGCCACTGGAAGCTGAGAACTGCATCTCTCCCACTTGCCCTCCTCCTGCTTCCTGCTTCCTCCTCCTCTTCCCGAGCCTCAGCCATGAACTTCGTAAACACTGAGGCTTTGTCTGCAGCTGTTGTGGTGCATCTGTAGCGTAAAGCCTCAGTTTGTGTACAACCTAGGCCGAGTTAGACATGCCACCAGCCACTTTCGTTGACCTGAATAGAGAAGAGGGCGGCGAATAAAAGGCCAAGCCCTGCTGACTGCTGCTGACTGCTGCTGTCTGCGGCCTATGTAGCCTCTGAATACCCAAAGGCATATTTTATGGCCGCAAGTGGTGGCGTGGGCTCATTTCACTGTGGTCGCAGTGTTGTGGCTGCCACATGTGGGCCTTGTACCTCCTAGTGGAGGAGAAGCTGCACAGGAAACCTACTGAAATATCAACTTTAGGAATAAGTTGCATGACTCTGACATGATGAAGTTGACCTAATATTAGTTTTAAATGATTAAATCAGATTTAAAGATGAGGTTACTGATTTTGTTTTCCATTTTTTGGCCATTGGAGGGAAGGAAAAATCCTGAAGCTTGTAGGTACCGCCCACAGACTTCTCATAAAGATGGACAACATTACACCTCCACAGAAGCGAAGCCAACGTTTCTTCAGCCAGCCACCAGGGGGCGATGGGGGTGCTTTGGCTTCACTTCGTTATGTGCCACACAATTTTCCTGTATATATTTTGGGAAATGCTGATATCATGGGCTCACATAAAACATTTTGAGCCAATTCAGTGAATCACAACCTGCAAATAGACTCTCACCGCCCAGGGTCTTGGTTTTAAACATTACTTTCCTCCACTGTGAACCTCTCCTCATTCATTACACTGACACAAAACTGGAACCAGTGGAAGTCCATTGAAACTCATCATGTCTTTCGAGTCCAGAACACGCAGGGCTATGCTCCCAGCAGCGCATAATGCAATTAAACACGTTTGTAATTGAGTTGTTGTTTTCTAACACAAAGTGAAGAGAGGATGTCCAGAGACATGAGCAACAGAAACATGAGTCATCCTCCTCCTGCATTAAGTGGAGTCACAGCCAGACATTTTACATTCAGTACCACGGGGGCCAGAGAAGCACACAGACACGTAATGCATCCGATACTCTTCAATGTGAATCAATCTAATTTCCTGCATGATCACTGCAGTGTGAGGACGCTGTTTATTATTGGCCTTTGTGTTAATGAAATGTGTGGGAAGCTGGAAATTACATACAAAATGTCATTCATTTAAAAATGGGGAGAAATGCTTTGCTTGTTTTTGAAGTAACTTCACTTGAATAAAGTTTTAAAGCTAAAACATACTGACATTTTCCAGTAGATATATATATTTATTAATTGATGGATCCAAAAACAAAAATGTCAAAAAGGAGGATGGGAAAGAGGATCCATCCACGCAGAGGGGGCCGAAGAAGATGTCAACTTGGAAAGGCAAAAACATTTGAGAGCTTTTTGGCGACAAGAGCCGACATACATATAATTTTGGGAGAATTTTTTCTTTATCATTTGTAGTGTCCATTTTTTGCACATGACATCCGTGATGTTTTAAGAACAATGAAGATCATGTGTGATCTGCAAATTCTAAAGCCAAGACCGTGTCCTCTTTGCCTTTCTAAAGGTTTGCCTGCAGCCCAGAGATGAACCAAGTGAGGGTGTGATGACTAAAACCAATGGCGTGAGTGTCCCATGTCCCAAGTGGGGCCTCAGATGTGCGGAGAGGAGCTCGTCCTTCTGAGAACCTTGCTGCTCTTGATCAATACATAATAACCCCTCTGCATGGTGGGAACTGGAAGTGGCTCCTGGAGGAGGGGGGAAATGGTCAGTGCACATAACTCTTTAAGGATTATGTGTCATTTGCCCTTTAAGATGCACATTTATCTCATCCGTTCACTCAGCTGTCATAAACTTAATGCAAAAGGCCCGTTAATATGAACACTGGCAGGCGAGCCCAACATTTTCTCAGATTTATAGCTGGCCCAGAAAAAAAAATGAATAGCTTATGCTGCCCAGCGCGGTATCCGTCATAATTCTCAGGCCGACACCTTATTTTCAACCCACACTTAATGGAAACAGAGCTTTATAATTCATCCTCTTCTTAACGGCTACTTTACCTGAATTATATTTCAGCCACGGCCCTTTGATTACATCCTTGCAAAGCACCGCAATCTGATTTCACCATTATGTAAGGGGTGAATACAAATGGGCTGGCGAAGGGAGAGAGAGACAAAGGGGCAGGAAGAGAGAAGAGACGTGAGTGAAAAAAAACATGAGTCTGAAAAGGAGAAAAAAAAGAGGGGAGACAAAAGAGGAGGTGAGGAACAAAGAGCTGAGAGAGAGAGAGAGAGGAACGAGAGCAGCTATCCACTCACTGCATGAGTCCCTGTTGACCTTCTTGGTCCGTGGACTTGTGGTGGAGCACACGTCGGTCTTTGAAGCCGGCCTCACGCCACATGCTCGAATAGGCCAGGCTGAGTGTTGGCACCGAGCGCGTGGTGGGGAAATTCAAGTAGCTTTACAGGAGCGTCTCTGGGTTTTGGCCGAGGCTGTCAAAAGCCCTGCTGGAGCCTGGACCTCGGTGTTCCCAGATCCTCTCAGGGCCTGTGGCCTGTCACTCCCCTGCCAAAACTGGAGCTCATTTGTGGAATACATCTTGCCTTCCCCCCTATCATGGCGGCTCGGGATGCAGGTCTCCACACAGCGCAGGATCAAAGCCGAGGCGGGACACAAGCGTATTGCACGGTGTCACCCGGTGATATTCCTCATTTCTCCTGCCAGGCCGAATTCCACTCATATTTCACAAGCAAACTCCGGGACTCGCTGCTCTCTGCTCCACTTCATATGAAAATAATGACCTGTCCTACATCGTAGGTCGACGTGCCCCTGAACTATAAGTCCTGTAGTTATCTACAGTAATCTGATCATTAGGCAGCGGACTGAAGGTCAGGGAAGATTAGAGTTTATAGCCATTGGTGGAAAGTGTATTAAATTATTAACGTTATTCTACTTTATAGTATAAAGCGGTTCAGAAACATACTTTTTCACTCCAATTTGACTTTAGCAGAGCGTATAACCCAAGCGTCCCCTTATGGAACTAGATTTATGTGTGCTAAGTTCCAAGTTTGGTGGAAATCCGTTCGGTAGATCCTCAATAATCCTGCTGACAAACAAACAAACAAATTGGACAGGAGACAAGAACATAAGCTCCTCTGCACGTTGAAAATATGGAAAACTTGTCAGCACACGGTTGTGTTTCTGGCCACTTGGTGTATTTAAGGACAGCATACACTCTCTTCAGTCTTTTTAAAGCTGACAGATGTGTCTCTTTAGCTGCTGTCTAGTTTTTATTAGTCAATCTCTAAATCAACTAAGCTTAAAAAGCTTAAACGCACATTAAAGTCGACAGGAGCTGCAGATTCAGGTAACGATCCTCTGCAAGGTCACGTTGTCAAAATACATTAAAAAGACATCTGCATCCTAAAAATGTATTATTATTATCCCACTTATAGCCGCTGTATAGATGAAAAAATGCATAAAAATGCTTCACCTGTTAGTGTGAACAGAATTGCGTGAAGGCGACTATGAGATGCAACTGAATAAAGTGGGACAAGCCGACCTTTTGGTGTTTAGCAGCTTTACTCAGCAGCATAAATGTAACTCCTGCTGTTAATTGACCAGGAAATCAGACAGTGGGAGTTTGTGTTCATCCAAGTAATAAATAATAAATGAGATAAAAGTGCCCAAAACACCCTCAAGTACAAAGTGCAGTTTTTTACAGGAGTGCACCTGTAAAAATGCAAAGCACTAAAATAATTGGAGTGGATTTTATTGATACATAACGTCCTGCAATATGTAGCTGGAGTCTTTCCTAAACAACTTCCCTGGTTTTAAATAAGCAGTGAGAGGAGCGGGGGACCCTGTGATCCCACAGACTGAGTGGGAGAGTTTGCCAGAAAGTCCCCAATTTCACATTCATTTCATATTTCTAAAAATGTTGTTTATGCAACGTGTTTTTGTTCTTTAATTAAATCTACATATTATACATGCACATGTATCGGTGGGGATATTTGAACTGATAACATTTTTCAGGCCTGTTTTTCTGTATTAATTCTCAAAGCTACTGTTGCTTATATTGTTAAATAAGAAATTAGATGCGGATACATTCCGTTGTTTCTCTTGGGAATGACTAGTACGAATATATCAAACATCTTTAAGTGGGCCAGTGTCCTGCTGCTCGGGACAATTGTGACTGGTTTCATCGGATCATCCAGTTTGTGCCTCGTCACCAAGATCTGTGACAAAATCTGGAAATTGATCATAAGTGTGACGGTAACAACACCACATTTCCTCCTGTTACCTAAAAAGGCTTTTAACCTGTTTGTTTTCACTACTTCATCCAACTACTCAATTGTAGAGATTACATGAGGGCACAGCACCATCTAGTGTCACATATATATCATTTCATAATTTTGGACTAGGTGCACAGACAGTATTGGATTATGTGAAAATAATCTGCGATCTTTGCCTTGTGGTGACACAGACTTCCATTCTCCATAAGGTGGAGCTAGTCCCAGGTGACGTAGGGTACAGCCTGGACAGGTCATAATCTTTTGGCACAGCTGACATACAGAGAGAAACATTCACACCAACGGTTGACTCTAAGTTTCCAGCTGACCTTATCTGCATGTTTTTAGACTGTGGGTGGAAGACAGAAAAAACCCACGCAGACAGCAGGAGGACATTCAGACTCAAAGAACATTCTGTTCTCGTTGGGCAACAGTTCTACCACAGCCGGACAAGTCAAGACCAGACAGCAGTCGTTTATTTAAGGAACGAGTTTTGTAACAAGGTGAATTGTTATACAGTCTTTGCAAATGATTGTTTCGCAACAGATAAAACATTCATCAGTCTGTTGAACACTCAGCAAGAAGCACAGGTCCTCCCTTACGTCCAGTAGCCTCACACAACACATTTCCTCGCAGACGCCACAAATTACACAAAATTGTGGAGCAAAAGAAGTTCAATAGTAACATCTCCCAGAAAGTTTAAAAGTCATAACTTAGGTTAAATTAAAAATATAAGCCGTTTTTTACGGACATGGAAAGTTTATGAAATCATTCAAGACCTGGAATCTAGAGAGTGAATTCACATTTCAACATTTTCTTTAATCGGTTTGTGTATCTGATAGTGGGATTTTGAATAACCCAGAAGTTTAGGTAACAAGGTAAGTGTTAGCAGGCAGCAGTAGCTGAGTAGACTAGCTAAAACAACTGTGAGCTATTGTCTGTACGACTGTACTGCAGTCAGGGTTTTCATGTGAGTGACAGCTGGACTTCCGTCTGTGTAACACTAAAGTTCTACACAAAAGTCGGGATTCAATTTTGTGTCTTTGATGATAACGTTAAAATAACTTCGCTTAGTTTTTACAGTTTATTTCACTGGTAAAAAAACGCTTGTCCTTTTTAAATAAAATAATTTTTTCATTCAAGATTCACGGCATTATTTACATTACCAGTGAAAATCTAACTTTAGATGAATTAGGTGTTAAAAACAAATTAAGAACATTTCAGAAAAACCACCGATGTGTTGCAGTCTTTCTCGAGGCGCTCTAAAGGAACATTTTTCTAAAGTGCCATTGTATCCTGACAGAAGCCCACTCCACACACAGCCTCTTCTACTGTATATCTACAGTAACGTCCTTCAAAGAGCCTCTGTCTATGAAGAAAACAACGAGAACTAAGAAACAACTAAGCAATCTGTGACTTCTCCTCAAGTCACAGCTGCAGCTAATGTGGATCGTCGATTTGAAGGATGCTTTTTCTTTGTTACCAGACCGAGGTTTAGAAGGACAAGATGGTTTTCTGGATGACCTCCACACATTCTTGCAGCTCGTGCTCCTTGATGACGAGGGGAGGAGCAAAGCGGATGATGTCGCCGTGGGTGGGCTTGGCCAGCAGTCCGTTGTCACGGAGACGTAAGCACACCTTCCAGGCATCGTAGTCTGGGGGGGGGGTAAATACATGTAGATCTCCGTTAAGTGAAAGCAAGATGCAAATAAAGTCTATAAAGAACTTATGAAGCTGCCTTGAAGGAAAAATCCTCACCAAAAAACATTTGTATCAGCCTATGATATTTTGTTCCACTAATTAAACGTAAATGAAAGAATTCTACATCTAAAATGACCGATTAAGGGCTGAGACTGACCTTTAGTCTCCTTGATGACGATGGCGTTGAGGAGACCTTTTCCTCGGACTTCTGTCACTATGTCTCTGGGCAGTTTCCTCAACTCGCTCCGCAGCAGCTCTCCCATTTTCTGAGAGTTCTCTGCCAGCTTCTCCTCCTCCATCACCTGCATATAAGAATTTTTACATAAAAAAAAAAAAAAACATTTTTAATACACTTGACATTAAGTCAGTTTAGAACGAAGGTGGGGGGGAACAAGTTCTGATTTGTTAAAGGGTAGGTAACCAAGAAAACACTGACCTCAAGTGCTGCGATGGCCACCTGACAGGCCACAGGGTTGCCACCGTACGTGGAGCCGTGTTCCCCGGGTTTGATGGTCAGCATTACCTCATCATCGCACAGCACAGCCGATACCTGACACACAGATTGGTTCATGCAAAGGTCAGTGGACATACATGGCCAAGCTGTAACGTGACATGAAGTCGGACTGAGCGACAACCAACTCACAGGGTAAACTCCTCCCGAGAGAGCTTTGCCCAGAATCACCAGGTCTGGACGGACCTCCTCGTGGTCCACGGCCAGCCGCCGGCCGGTACGTGCCAGGCCGGTCTGCACCTCATCAGCGATCCACAACACCTGGACAAGGACACAGATGACACAGAGGTTAGGGAGCTGTTCATACAGGAAATACTTGTTCTCCACGTAAACTAGAAAAGCTGCATTCAGACGTGCACCAAACTCCAAAGATCCTCTGCATTTTCTCCGTGGAGGGTGTAGGTGGGAACACACATGTCTAAGTGGGAGCCGCTGGATTATCTGCAGACTTTCTTGCTGAAACATGATCATGTGATCTCCGTAAGGGAAGTAATATGTCACTTCCTGCCCCCTGCTGCACACGCTGCGTTGTGCATGTGGGAAGAGCCACTCTTCTAGACTTTACGCCCAGGGCATCACTTGGCTTATGGCTTAAGAAAATGTTGCCTCTAGCTTTTTGGTGTAGTGCAGCAATTTCCCAGAAAGCACCTTGATGAATTTAAAGTGGTTGTTGTGTTGCCAAATAACACATTAGTATCCACTTTGAGTTTCAGTTTGGTTTCACTCCACCCGTCTTCCCAAGCGGCTTGAGAAGCAATGGCACTCTCCAGTATTTTCATGCCGAATAATTGAATTTGTCAGATAGAGAAGATAATGCAAAAATATACTTTTTTACTATAAATGAAAAATGAAATGAATGCACTGAGGTCTGGACTTTTACCTGTTATGGTTACAGAGAGGCTGTTTGTGAGAATGCAAATGTCCAAGTCATTTGCTCTGGACATTTTCTAGAACTTTCCCTACCAGCCCCCTGGTAAAACGTCCCCAGGCCAGGGGGCGTGTGGATGTTTCTAACACGTGATGAATGCAAAACAAGTATCTCATGTTGAAATAGAGGGAGCAGAAGACGAGCTGTCAAACACAAAAACACAAATTCTGCAGCAGCGACTGTGTGATTGACACAACCGGCCACAGACAGTGAATACCAGCGTCTGGACCTACGTTGTATTTGGTGCAGAGTTCTCTGACTTTGGTCAGGTAGCCCGGGTCGGGCACCACCACCCCGGCCTCGCCCTGGATGGGCTCCACCATGAAAGCTGCCACATGTGAGTCTTGGAAGGCTTTCTGGAAAATAAAAAGGGGATAAAAGGAGTCAGATTTTTTAATCTGTGTCCCAGATAACATCTGTCAATAAAGACATTCTGTTTTTTTGTTCTGTCAATCATTAGGCTCATGTGTTTACAAAGAAAAGCAGCGGCTGACCGTTACAAGAGCAGCCGTGACAACTTCAGTCAACAGCTGGTTGTAGTGGAGATTATGAAATATACATCGTTTTTGAACTCAGGAGGATTATTATATGTATATATTGTTGTTTTTTTTATATTGTTATATTGTTTGATATTGTTGTTTTTCATTTGTTGTTTGTAAAGTGCACCAACCACACCAAGGCAATTTCCTGTATGTGCAAATATACATGGCAATTAAAAGAATTCTGATTCTGATTATAATGTCGAATAAAAATACACCTTCAACTACAAGTCTAACAACTTTCCTTCATTTTAAAAGCAGCTGATGTATATTTAGCTTTTCCTCCAGGTTGGGCTCGTCAGGGGCGGAGGGAAATAAAAAGTAGTTTGGCAGCAGATTGAGTTCCTGTAAGTTGCATTCGTCTGCCAAAGCACATTACCACAGACTAAGTATGATGCCACTTTTGCTGCCAAATACATCCTGTATACCCGTGTACTATGTTACTGTCTGAAGGAGCTTTAGGCCTTGAATGACAGGTCGAACAAAAAAGTAGGTACTTATTTTGACAGCTGGGTTGAACATAGCGACTAATTGCGTCAGTCCAGAGAAACCAGTTTCACTGGACTGAAAACAATAAATACAGTGGATACTGCCTATTGGTATTGTGTTTGTTGGTGTGTGTTTGTTTGTGTGTGTGTAGCAGAATCAAAACATGTACCTCCAGTGCAGGTATGTCATTGAATGGGATGAGCTCAAACCCTGGCATGTAGGGGCCGAAACCTTCGTAGCTGCTGGGGTCCGTGGAGCTGGAGATGGCCGCCATGGTGCGACCCCAGAAATTCCCATCTGATCAACAAGTGGGAAGAAAACAGCAGATTTGTCATATTGTTATCGGAGTCAATCTTTGTGGTGGGTAGTCTCATTGTGGTATTAATAAAATGTTAGCGCTAATGGCTAATAATAGACACCAAAGAGAACACAGGGATAAGTTGATCTTCCAAACAGTAATCCGATATTTTCTCACCGGCAAAAATGATTTTGGCCTTGTTCTTGGGAACGCCCTTCACATTGTACGCCCATTTGCGGGCGAGCTTGCAGGCCGTCTCGCCACCTTCAACACCTAACCCATCACATGGGTAAAAAAAACAAACGTCAACATGAACCTACACAGGAAGCCTTTTGATAAATGCTCCGGGGCGCTATTCCTCACCCGTGTTCATGGGTAAAACTTTGTCGTAGCCGAACATGTTGGTGATGTACTCCTCGTAGGCCCCGAGCACGTCGTTGTAGAAAGCTCTGGAGGTCAGGGTGAGCTTGGAGGCCTGGGCGTTGAGCGCCGCTATGATCTTCGGGTGGCAGTGCCCCTGGTTGACGGCGCTGTAAGCACTCAGGAAGTCGTAATAGCGGTTGCCCTCCACGTCCCACACGTGGACGCCTGAAGTCAAGAAAAACACAGGAGCGAGTGAGAAGTCTCTCGATAATTTGTAAGAGATGAATAATATTTTTGAGGGAAACGACCGGAGAGTATAGGTCAGGAACATCTGTGAGCATCAGATGTTGAACTCACCCTCCCCTCGCTCCAAGGCCACGGGCAGGGGGTGGTAGTTGTGTGCTCCGTGCTTGTCCTCGCGGGCGTAGATCTCCTCTGCAGTGAGCTGGCGTTCGGCCCTCTGTTTGGAGCTGGCGGTGGAGGCGGGACGCGTCCCCGAGTAGACGCTGCTGCGGCAGACGGGGGCGGCGCGGCCCAGGCTGCGGCTGAGCTGAAGAATCATTCCCTTCATAATTGTATGGAGCTGTGAGGAAAAAGAAAAATAATTATGTTTAGTTTTCATAGTAAACAAAGACCTTAACGTATGAAAGATATTTGCTTTGTTATCCTTGATAGTATTAACTGTCTATTTATATGACCTACTGTCTGTTTGGCAGGTGTATACGTTTTAAAACTTCCAATTTAGATATTCATTTTATCATTTTACATATTAAGGTCAGAATCAGAATTGATTTTCCTTTCAACATCCTACCTTTTATTTTACTTGCTACTCCCTATGATCATTTTTACCTTTGTTGTATTTACTGGTTTAATAGATTTACAAATTGCTCAGTTCCTGTCAATTCAGTTTGTGCTCCTCGGAACTATTCACGGCCCTCCCTCCTCGATAAACATGCAAATCCTGTTTCCCTTATCGGCTGCGGTGCTGTTACCAAAAGGCGTCAGTGAAATCTACAAATTCCGGGCCCTGATAATCGAATACACAGCTGATTCCACAGAGCACACAGGGTTTTGCGGGTCTGCTGAACCAAGCGTCTTTTATTACCGCCCCACATTCACCGACAGACTTTTGCTTTGTCTGGGCCCAACAAAAGAGAGAACCACAGCAGAGTGGCAGCTCCACTGTGGAGCTCCAGTCTTTTCTATTTGGTCACAATCCCAGCAGGAGTTATCCTTCACTGGGACCAGCTGCTACAGATTGTACATGTCTGGTTCCAAATGTTTTAACACTGACTCATAAGGTTCCTCCCATGTCATGATGACACCCGATGCTTCTGAAGTGTCCTGGATGTTTTTGGTTTTTCAAAATGCAACAGCTGAGACATATCCTGGAAAGCATGGACATTAGATAACACGGGGGGATAATACATAACCTGGCACAGTGAATAAATACACAGAGTCCCAGGGCCTGGACACATTCAAGGACATTGGACCTGGGCTCCTGATGGGACGTGATAGGTCGGTGGGGCTCTGCCTCCATCCACACCCACCAACACAACTAACGCCACAGCCAGGAGCTAAATTAAGAATTCAGCACCATCTCCTGTTTGCCAGATGCTAGTCAGCCCCAGCAGCCCCCCCTTCCAGATCCATGTGACAGTCACAGACACGTTTTAGCTGGTTGATTCAAAATCAAAACACGATTCTCGCCCGCTCGATCAAAGAGTGCAGATTATAAGAGCATCGCTAACCACACAGCAGGGCTTCGCTTCCTTGATGGCAGCATCGGCTAGCGAGCTAAAGCTAACCCTGACCACCCCCCCCCCATCCTCACCCGGGCTGTGGATACAGCAGATACAGACTGTAATGGATGAGACGGTACCGGAGAAGAAGGGACGCGGTTGTCCTGAAGATGAAGCTTCCTCACGGATGGTGTGTGTGAGTCTGATCCGCTGGTGGAGCTGCAGGTTCGTCTGGACACGTGAGGCGGTATAAGCGGTGGCAGCGTCACCACGGAGAGAAGTTCACGTGTCATCGTCACAGCCTCGCCTCCCCTCCCGCTATACGACACGCCCCCTATGGTGCAACTCCGTCAGCTGATTGCGTGTTAACGGGGTGGTCAACTTCTCTTTCACAGTTTATCTCCATCGCTTTGGCTCATTACACGAAACAGAAATTCTATAAACAACATGTGCGAGCCTCCAGACCACCGGGCACTTGTTCACAACAGATTGGAATATTAGATTAGATTAGATTAGATTCAACTTTATTGTTATTGCAAAGTACAAGTACTAATGCAGTTAAGCATCTAACCAGAAGTGCAGAAAAAGGCATTAAAAGCTAAGAGTATTGTGCATATTTAAAGTGGAATGTAAATAAATAAGATATGTATAGAAATAAATATATATGGAATAGTACAGTATTAACAGGTATTGTATGATATAAGAACGATGAATACACTATGAGCAAGATAAATATATAAATATGAATATACTATAGGCGGGATAATACAGTAGTAAAAAATGTCATTCCTTTCATCAAATTGCAATTGTATTAGCACATCCTTGCACATGACAAGTACAATTGCCTAGAACTTTGCACAAATTTAAAACTGTTTAGCACACCTTTGCAAACGGTTAGGAACAATTGCCTTCATTTAGCCCAATTACTAATTTAATATATCTTGCTGGTCTAAACTGACGGTTGCTTCTCAGTCAAGTGATTGTTCAACTAGAACTTGACTAATCAAGGGGGAGTTTCACACATCCGATCACCAATCACACAGTAAGTTTAGTAGCTAACAGGTGCTATCCAGGAGTGTAAATGCTTCCATCAAATATCTAGAGCTTGACCAAGTTCAGAACACTTTATGAACATAGAAGCACCAGGGAAACAACCTGCCTGCTCGAGGAAGAGGAGGAAGAAGAAGAGGAAGAGGAGCAAGGGTGCGTGGTGTTGGAGAAGGGGGAAGTGTAACGTGGGGAGGACTAATTTGTGTTGGTTTTGAAGTCTCTTGCATTTTCATTAAACCCAGTTCTTATGTTTCCATTGTGTGTCTAACTGAACAGAGCTTTATTAGTAACTGAAGAGATGGAGTAACCTTCATCGTATGAGAGGGAAAATCCAGTAGTATTTTGTGCTGCTAACGGTGAAATGAAACTCTCTTCTTTTTTTTCCTGTTCATGCTGAAATAAAGTGGATTCACTTGGTCTGACGTTTTCGATCACATCTTTACAAAACACCTCATTAGCTTCACACTACAAACCCCACGGGGGGAAATGTTTTTTTGAGAGAAGATTCCAGATATTGGTATATTTTTGTCGTGCACTGGTTCCTGGTTCTACATCAAATTGCCCTTGAATGATAATAAAGATTTTCTTTTATGGACAATTTTAGTTAATCACAAGCTGCACAAACCAAGCAAGAGCAGCAGAGGAACCCAGCAGCCAGCAGGGGGCAGCCTCAGGACATCACATGGAATCTACTGGGTTAGTCTCTAACAATAGGTTTTTAAAGCATGTTAAATCATCCAGTATCTAAAATCCAAAATATAAAAGTAACTTTTAAGTAAGGCTGTCAAATATATGTAGTAGAAAATACAATTGCATAGAGTGACACAGACACACACACACTAATATGTCCGTCATGTTAAAGAGCTTAGTTCCAAATTGGAACCAGTAGGCGTTGTGGCCTAGTCGGTAAAGAGATTATTCTTTAACACGAGGATCGCGAGTTCAATCTCCACTCCACTATAAGTGGCAGAATTACGTTGAACAATATCTAACACAATAAGTATTTATTTAATAAAAAAAGAGAATTAAATTTATGAGAATTTAATATATGCAATGGTCTCCTGTGCAGGATGTGCGCAGTGGACTTCTGCGCAGGAAGTGCTCGTGCGCAGTGGTCTTCAAGTAAAAAAAAACCCATCTTCTTTATTTATGGATTTATTATGTATTTAAGGAAACACTGTTGAAATTCACAACACATCACTTTCCAGTTCCCTTGTAATTGACTACATCAAATGACCTGTGGGTGGAATCTCATGTGTAAAGTGCCTCTGCCAGATGAAGGCAGTGGAATGCGAGTATAAAATGTAAAATATAATATAAATGAGGAAAACACAGACATTTTTAAACGTGGTGGTGATTCAAACCAGGATAAGAAGGTAAACACAGCGAGTCACTGTCCTCATGGGGCTGAGGGGGGGTGTGACAGAGCACTGCCTCCCTCTGATCCATCCGGCACATGCGCACTGACGCCCTCACTCCGCCATGGCTGACACGAAGTGGCCGGGCTGCTCCGTGGGCTTGAAGGCTGTGGTGCTGGACATGTGCGGGGTCCTGTACGACAGCGAGCCGGGGAGGGCCGTTGCCATCCCGGGCTCCGCCGAAGCTGTGAACAGGTGAGAGAACCAACACGGAGCAGAGGTGCAGCCGTGCACGTGAACTGTTTCCACTGTGCTGGGAACTTATGGAATTGCATTGCTCCTGAAGCTTCTGTATGGATGTATGAACGCATTCAACGCGGGGGTCTCTCAGTATCGCTGTGTTAGGATCAGCTGCCCCCCCTGACCACTTCTTCCTTCGCTTTAAAGGCTCATGTCTTCAGACCTGCAGCTGCGCTTCTGCACCAACGAGACTCAGTCCTCCAGGGACAAGTTCGTGGCCATGCTGCAGACAGCGGGCTTTGACATTTCCGTGTCCCAGGTCTTCTCTCCTGCCCCCGCTGCTGTAGCTGTCCTCAACGAGAGGGGGCTCCGGCCTCACCTGCTGGTGCATGACGGTAATGCTGCTCTATTATTGGTCAGAACCAAAGACTGTGTATGGTCAGGACTTATAAGAGACGCTGAGACAATGTCTCTAGGTCATATTCCTGCACGTGATCCTGTAAGTAATTGTGATATTAAGCCTAAATTAAGTTAGGTGAAGTTTCTGCACACTGGACACAGCAAACCAAATAAAAGACTTGTTTCGTTATGGTTTATACAGGATCACTCTTTTGTTGTTGGCTCAGGGGGTTTAGCGGATCATTCTCTCTAAACAGAAGGTGTAGTTCAATATCCATTGTACATGATGCAGCTTCCTTGGGCCACAGGCTGAACCCGAGGCCTAGAGAAAGGGCCACACCTACATTCACTGTATCCATGTGTGAATGGAACAAACTATACAGTAGAGAGCTTTGAGCCGTCATTAGGACTATATAAATAAAGATCATTATAAAATACTTTGAAACTTGTGTTCGAGGATAAGACTTGCAATAAAAAAAAAAAATGTAATTGTCCACTCATCCCATTAAAAGACCAAAACACTAGATTTGACTCAACTTTAGCTAAAGCAGGAACATCTCATGTGCAATCACAATTCACCATCAGATCCCTCATTAAACTTGTCCTCCTCCTTCTGCCTGTTTAAGTGTGAAGTGTGTGTGTTGATTCCTCTGCAGGACTTCTCAGTGAGTTTGACAGTGTTGACAAGACTGACCCAAACTGTGTGGTCATCGGAGACGCAGCTGAGAACTTCTCCTATCAAAACATGAACGATGCGTTCAGGGTCCTCACAGGCCTGGATAAGCCACTGCTGTTCTCTCTGGGCCAAGGGTAAACACATGTTTATAATATTTTCCTATTCCAAATGGTAAGCACATTGTCAACAATATAATATCGTGAGAAAATATCTGTCTCACTGTGTTCGTAGGAGGTACTACAAGGAGACAAATGGTTTGTCATTAGACGTTGGGGTTTACATGAAGGCTTTGGAGGTACAGTACAGTAGCTGCATAATGTGCATTGATAAGAATAGATGACAACATTTCTGTGCATGTGAACAAAGAGTCAGTGTTGTTAACTCTGTGTTCCCTCCAGTACGCCTGTGACCTAAAGGCGGAAGTCATTGGAAAGCCATCCCCAAGGTTCTTCCAGAGTGTTCTCAATGACATGGGGCTCCAACCACATGAGGTGCGTTGCAGCTTTGTTGTGATTCTTGCGTCTTGTTGAGTATTTTCATCTCAGCCTGAGACTCGCTCCATTCTCTGGATTTCCTTTCTTTCACTGGGACACGGATACATCTGCTTCCCTCTCCAGCCGACGGTCTTTGTTGAGTCAGTCACATAACGATCAAAATCAAGCAGGTATCATTCCTTTCATTCTTTTTACATAAATCTTTTTCAAATGCAAAATCTGATTCCTTCCACAGAACCATCAGCTGGATTTACAAGTTAGATTCAAAGGATTCTTTTTTTATCCATATCTACATTTGATCAATATTTACCAGTTTGTGACACTAAAAGCCTCCTTCATGCTTGTGTCACATTAACCACCAGATCCGTGGAGAGGATTGCTCAGCATGTTTAAAAAGAGTGCTGATGATCCGTAGGTTAGGAGGCAGGAACAACAGGAAGAAATAACAACAGGCCCTTTTGGCAAAACAAAGAGAGGAATCTTTGGAATGACAATCACGTCATTAAATGGTTTTTAAAAAACCATAAAGTTGCTAAACTAGTGCTGCCAGGGAGAGAGTGAATGGATCCCTACAGTTTGATCCCCGAAGTTTATGTTACATGGACCAAACTAAAATACATCATGGTCTAATAGAAAATTAAAAAACGTGTTCCCCTAGCTAATGTGTACAGATAGGCAGATATTTATTTTTATATAATATAAGTCTGTCTGCTTGAGAGGATCCACTAATTATAATTCTAATGATCTTCCTTCCTTCAGGTGCTGATGATCGGGGACGATCTGGTGAACGACGTAGGTGGGGCACAGAACTGTGGAATGAAAGGCATACAAGTCCGGACTGGAAAATACAGGTCAGTGAATTGTCTCGTCCTTGACACAAAACCCGAACTTGACTTCTTAGTGGCCGCTGCTGGTGTCAAACTATCATTTACCCATACATACATGTGTCCTGCCGAAGGGTCCTGGACAAGGGTCTTTACTGTAGTAACATTTAGGCCTGACGTTACATAAAGCAAAACAGAAATAATACGTCTACATTTTTAAACCGTTCAGTTTTTATTAAATGTTAAGCATGAAGAAATAAATAGAAAAAATGAATTTTAAATCTTCACACATTTAGGGTATTGTGTGAAGTTAGTCTGGCCACATTAGAAACAATTCATCAATTCATCTTTTGGTCAGCAGAGGGCACCCTTGCATTAGTGTGTTGCCTCAAAGTTTGCTCTAGAAATTCACAGGCTTCCTGTGAGCCATTCTTTACTCCTTCAGATTTGTTTATTTGATTGAGAATCCACCAGAAATAGCTTATTCTCTCCACATGTTGAACGCTCGTCGCCCACAAGGCCCGAGTCTCTCTGTTGGATTTATGGTCCCGAATCTGGATATTACTGGGGGCGCCCCTCTTACGGTGTAATTACAAAAACATATGGTTGATTATTCTAGAAGATATATAGATGTAGTACTTAGGGCCGTACTTTCATAGACTATCACTACCTCACTTTTGTGCACTTATGAATATTTGTAGAAAAGGAGGGCGAAACCCAAAACTTATTTAACCTTTTTGATTTAAAAAAAGTGTTTGGATTCTTTGCTTAATTGAAAGATCTAGAAATAAAATCATACCAACCAGGAAATTTTCACATTTAAGTTGTAGAAATTATATTCACTTATATTCAGCAGAATAAATTATTCATTAATAGCCTCAGGGTACACAGTGTGGTAATGTTGTAAATGATTGCGGTCGTGACCATTAAACTGCAAACTTCTTTACTGCTTCTGCTTTGTAATTTTACATAGATTAATGCAGTGCATTGCATCATATTTCCTGACTGTATCTTACTAGCTAGCGTATTGTGAGCTAAACTAACTACAATAGCACAGAAAAGAGCCCAAACCTCAACCAAGTATTTTCCCTCTCACATTTTTTGGCGTAATATAAATTCTCAAATACAACATTTACAAATATTGAGTCCTTATCATAGTTCTTGGATCAAAATAAATGCTCTGTTTTATTTTCATCCTGTAGAAGAATGATACTTCTTTCCTCTTTCCTAACGTCGATACCAGCTTGTTTGTCTACAACCCCCCTTTAGTAGTGTGAAGAGCTGACCTGCTCCACTGCTGTGCATTGGCATGCAGGTTTTGGTCATGTGACCCGAGAACGCTGAGTAATCTGCTTGAGCATCAGTCAGCACTAATCCTGCACTAAGAGCACAGTCACTCACTGTACAACCTGTCCCCTGTCTGTTACTCTTATGTGCATGACCGGAGTATGTGGGTGTGTTGTGGCTTCGCCTTCCAGTGCTTTTGTGTGTGTTCCGCTGGCATGTACGTGCCTGCATGTGTGTGTCTGTGTGCGTGTGGGTTCAGACAGCCGTCAGTGTTTCAGCAACATGTATCTGGCGTTTTTTTTTAAATGCAGATTCTAAGTGGATTGAGCTGAATCCATCTGGGTTATGTGACTTCACAATCGTTTCCGAGCAGCTCAGTTCAGCTCCAGTGTTGTGACACCCTGAACAGAGTCACAGAGACTCAACTAAACACAGGACCAATCAGATTATGTGAGAGCATGTGGAGGAGAGAGAGATCTGGGCCGAGGAACACGTTTGAATTCAGTGTGTTACGTGAGGTGCTGTGTTTCAGCTGTGGTGGTCTAGATGTATGGACTGTGTGGGTCATGTTGTTTACATGGAGAAACACGTGTATATACACATTCTACAGCGGAGTAGACTTAGACGTTTTATATAATATTGTTTTAATGACAATACAGTAAAATTACATTGGTATATCTCCAACTGAAATCAGTGTACATTTTTTTACGAATCATGTTTGTGTGTGAGCTGCAGCAGAGGGTTCTTTACATTTGTATCATAGGAAGGAAAAAAAAGTGTGTATTAAAATTAGAATTAATTTGTCAATTGCTTACTGAACACGTCACCATAATCCAGATCCTTCTGCAGACTATACACCCTCTCTGAGAAGGAGAGGATAGACCGTGACGCGTGATTCCGTGGGACGGCGGGTGACGGGGGAGACGTGAGATTTAGCGTTGTTTAGCCGAGCAGGCCCGGTGAACCCAGGCTTTCTGGGAGCAGCTATAAACCCTCAGTCAGATCTATGAAAACACAGCTGTTTCCAAGTCAACCAGATGCTGCGCAGGCCTCCAGTTCCCATCACGCCCGGAGAAGAGACTGCCTCGAATACCTCAGGCCCGGTGACAAGGCCGGAAGGGGAGAAGATACAAATCACAGACAAATCTAATCACATCGACTTCTTCTACAGAAAAAGAAAAAGGCTTTCCACTTGACATTCGGTTCCTGAGAAAGGACGGATCTGACATTTTTTAAAGTTATTTACATGTGTGTGACACAAGTGTTCTTGTTCTGAACTCATTTCAAAAGGTAAAAAGTTTATAAATGTACCTTTTGCCTTCACTTTAACATAATCTGACTTCACTCTACAATACTGCACGATGTCAGATTTGTGTAAATGGATGCAAGTTGTTTTAATAATGTAGATTTCATATTTTTGCTCAATGCACCTTTCAATATGACACATTCATGTGTGTATAATGTCATTGTGATGGTGCCTGTAGTTTAAAGTACCCTGTAAATAACGGCTGTAAGGGACTATAGGTGTAATATAGAGGTAATTTCAATAAGGGAGTGTTCAGCTGGCAGTCAAGGTTTCCTTGTTCTGAAATAACGAGCCTAAGTTTACACACGCTTCCCTCGGGGAGCAGCGAACCCTTTGCTCTTTAATGTAGAACAGGTTTGCAAAGAGGGGCCTACCACCAGAAAGTGGTTGGAATTAGACTGGAGATCTGGCTGCTGATGTAACTCAGCTGCATGGGAACAATCTGCAGACGCCGCGCTCGGCTCCCACCTCCTTTTCAGCTCTTCGGTTATTATGTGTCGAGATTCAGTCACAGCATCAAAAGCTGCATATTAAAGCCTCAATACTTTAAGACTGATCTCTGTCCAGACCAGGGTATCAGCAACCGCTGCATGTTTGAGAGTCAGCGCCAAATGCTCGCTGGTGTTCTCAGTCTGGTTTGCTCAGTCTTGAAACAGATGCAGTATATCCGGATTTATGTTGTTGATCATTCTGATAAAGCTTCGCTGTGTTTAGGAAAAGAACTTGGACTGCAGTTGGTCTTTTAGTGGAGAATCTGACACTATTGCACTGTGTGGTATTTGATGTTTTGACCACTTTAGTGGCAGTTAACAAAACGCAGGTCTCCAGGCCAGCTGGAGAGGGTCATCCACTGACCAGAAGGTCTGCGGTTCAATCCCCAGCACCTCAAGTCTTTGGGCAAGGCACCGACCCCAAATTGCTCCTGACAGCTGATCTTACAGTGAATGAATGTGTGTGTATAGAAGTACTGTATGAATAACTGGGTGAATGCAACTAGTACTGTCTAAAGCTTTGAGTGGATGAAAAGACTGTAAGTATAAGTAGAGTTCATTTACAGATCTCTTGTATTAGTTTTGGCCAAAACTCCAAACAAATAGCTGAAAGACTCTGATTGACCCCTTTCACATTACATGCATTTATTAAATACATTATTGATATGACGAAGTTGATTAATGCAGCTTTAAACATGCATTTTTGTTTCACTTCTCCATCTTAATGTGAAATTCTCCCCAGTGTACGTTACTGGCATAAACTGTCCCTCTGTCTCTCTTGCACGGTGACGTTTCTTACACAGTCATCTCCCACGGTTTGTGGCCTCGGCTGCTCCTCTGTTCTTTCTTTCTGTTCTCTTATCGTCAAGGAACTGCTTCGGCACGGAGCTGGGTATCTTTGAAGCCTTCACAAAAGCAGGTTCACACCACGCTGTTCCTTCATGCACTATTTGTAATCCAGTTTAATTGCTGCTCCTCGCCGACAGTATTACTTTCTGAGGCTTTTAATCTTGGCTTGCGCCCGGTTCCTCTGTGTATCAGTGATAATCAAAGGAGCTGACTTCCAGGCTTTTGATTCAACCAACACCGTCAGTGCCGGTGTCTGTGATTCTGCTGTGATGAAACACAGTGTTGACGTGTCGGAGGCTCACGCAGTGTTGATGCAGGTATTTTGAACGGGGGCCAGTGAGTTAGAGGAAGCCCTCGCTGGATTCCGTCGGGATCTGGCTCAGCAAACGTTTTCACACAGCGGCGAGCATCTTCAGAATGGTTTACACTGGGAACCTCTCCCTGTGGCCGACGCGCCGCTGCTAATGTGAGTGTTGGGAAATGTTAGTTTTTTTCCAAACAGGCCGAGCCAGATCAAACCTCTCCAGGGAGAATCAGCCCCTGATGATAAAGTAAATAAAAAAATAACGATGAGCCACTTTTCAGAAGCCGCACCCTGAGTTCTGTCTTACAGCCGTCACACATGCAGGGACACAACAGGAAGTCGGCTTTGCAGGGGTTCAGTGGCCATGTGATGCGGTACAGATGAGTTTTCCCTTAAGTGTTATTGTTTCTGCACTATGAGGTGGAGGGGAGGTGGGGGGGGCACATTTGCAGTGCAAGCTCGCACACTATAAATAGAAAAACAGTTTCAGAAGGAACACGCTAAAGGTAAAACACTTTTTCATAGCATTTAGTCCCTGGTGAGCAAAACAGAGAAAGACGGCGAAACCTTTTGTGGTGATGTTACGCCCGTGAGCTTTCTCACATTCCCAAAATACCTGGAGCTTGCCTTGCAGTCACGCCGGATAAAACGTTAGCTGACATTCAAGTAGCAGTTTTATATATAATGTGATATATTTATCGCGGTTTGTAAACAAGTGAATCAGAGGCAGACGACCAGTTGAGGCCTTTTTAATTTGATCAATCGACCGTGTTTGTGGCAGAAATGGATTTTCCACAGATGTAACTATTAGGGATTGAAGTCGCCCGCTCTCAGGCCCTCCCCCGCGGCTTTATTGACTCCTGTGTTGTTTTGCCAAACTGGATTGTTCCCTAGCTTTTGCATAGAAAGCAGGACTTCACGATATCTTTGACTTCATATTAAACTTATCGGAGACTGACATGCACATTTTTTCCCTATAGGCCACTTTATTTATAGCACTGTTCCTAGAAGGTGCTAGAACAGGGGTCTTCAACGTTTTTCAGGCCAAGGACCCCCAAATGGTGGAAAGATGGAGCGGGGACCCCTACTATATATATATTGTATAAAATTGTGATTTATATTAAACTGGGCCTAGTGTCATGTATAAACATAGCTACCCTGTTATTGTGCATTCAGTACTAAGCTATTCAAATATTACACAGGTTCATATGTTCATGTTTTTAATTTAAACATGTGCAAGGTACAGGGTGCCATGCCACTGCCATATATAAACATATACATCTTGCATACAACACTGAGCTATTAAATTAATTCACAGATTCATGTTTTTATTTTAAACATGCATGCAGAGGAGACAGTGAATCCTCAAGCCATCTGTGGATGGCACACATACTCCCACATTAGTGAGATGTCGGACCCTGATGGATAGCAAACAACTTATCTAACCTTGGACGGATGGATGTTGTCAGGCAGAGGGTCAAATCAGCCTCACAATATGTTGGATGCCGATAATGTGTATTTAAAAAGACATTTAAATTTGTGGGGAAAAAATTGGTTGTTCGAAAATAAATAAAAAATTATAAAAAATTTAAAAAATTGTCGCAGACCCCCTGTTGAAGACCTCTGTGCTAGAAGGTTCCTGGTTGGAATCCCGGCTTGGCCTTCTGTGAGGAGCTTTTCTCCCACATTGCTCGTAATTACGCCCCCAAACAGTCTGAAGTGAATGTGAGTTTAGCAAATTAGAATACTAACAATAATATTTTGGCGCACTGGTAAGCACAGGGTTCCTGGTTTGAATTCCGGATGCTTTTCTGTGTGGAGTTTGAATGTTCTCCCTCTTGTCTTAGTGGGTTTTCTTCAGGTACTCCGGCTTTTCCCTACAATCCCAATACTTGTAGATTGGGGGTTTTGTTAATTGGAGACCTTAAATTGACCTTAAATGTGAATGTAAATAGTTGTTTTCCTGCGATCAAACGCTGGCCTGTCCAGGGTGTAAACCCGCCTCTCGCCACATGTCAGCTGACATTGGCTCCAGGCCTCCAGCTAACCCCCCTGCTACCCTCAGAGTATTATCAGTAGAGATGATGGATGGATAGATGGATTTTCCCTCCCTGAATAATAAGAATCTAAGATTATGTGCAAGAAAATTATTAAGATATGTTTTTATTTATACCAAACACATGCACAGACATGCACAACACACCCATGCAATGGCAGGCAAATTCAACCTCTGCATTTAACCCATCTGTGTGCAGGACACACAGAGCAGTGAGCGACCATGTACGGCGCTCGGGGAGCAGATGTTGGGGGAGTAAGGTGCCTTGCTCAGGGGCACTAGACAGGGTAGGGAGACTCTTGGATTTTTGGACAGATCAATCCAGGTTCATCTTTTGTTGTCTCTCCGTGGAGTTGAACCAGAGATGAAACAGAGACCTTCTCTGCCCATAGTCCAAGTTTCTGCCACTAGACCACCGCCTACATACTGGACCACAGCCTCATACCATCACGACAACCATAAGTATTTTTCTCCATTCCATGACTGTTGGAAATTGTCTAACATGCACTACAAAGAAAAGTAGTTAACACACACACACACACACACACACACCGCTTATCAGTAAAGCTGTTATTCTCGTGGACACATGTCGTTTTGTGTATTGAATAACATCAGTTAGAACACACAGTTCTCACCAGATGGCTGGTATGCAAATATTCAACGCTATCAGTGCAACTGCTTCTCCTATAATCAGAGTCGTCTGAGGCGAAACGCAGAACGATTGTGAAAAGCAACGTGGGTTTTCTCCCACAGTGAAATGCTGTAATGTGAGTCTCTTTCTCAGACACCAGACAGGGGGTGTTGGAAGCTACAGTTCCTTTCTGACAGAGGAATGCCCCCGGAGCTCTTAAAAAACGTTACGACAGACTTCCTCCTTATCATCTCCTGGCAACAATACACCGTAAAATAAACGTCCCCATCGGATCCAGGGCAGGTGCGGCCCAGAGGAACCGGTCACCAGTGTCCAGCGTGTGTGCCGAGCCCGTCCCTCCCTCCTTCCCAGAAGACCAGACTGGAAACGTCACCTGTGATCCAGGGCAGATGTCCTCTGGTGCCTGCCATGAAGTTGTGAATAGAGTGAAGGACATGCTCATGAGCAAGGCCAAGTGTTTTGTTGTATGCATGTTGCTCTGTTGCCTGATCCATGATGGGTTTACACCTGGACTTAGTGGTGGTTTTCAAAAGCTCTTTCGTGCAAACAAAAGGAAACGAGTCGCACGTCAGAGCTGTTCATTTTTACCACTGTCATAAACTTGCACTACCTGCCTAGTTGCTCGGTTCTGTCTCGCCAGGCCCACATTTGCTATGGCGCCTCTCGTCACCCCCGCCCCCCCCCCAAGCCCTACGATGCTAACGACCTGGGAGGTGGCTGCGGTATCAATAAAATAAGTGATCGGTGATTATTGGAAGGAACATATCTGTGACTTTCATTTGAGTTTAATTTAAAATAAGCACTTCCCCTTTACGTAAACAGTGAGAACAGGCAAATCAACAGAGGTAGAGGTGAAGACGTGGCCCTGCTGTGATGGACCACCATAGAACCACTCTTGGAAAAGAACGGAGCCATAAGATCTGATTTCCTTTTTAAATCATTTAACACATGCTGCTAACATTGATTATTTCTTACTAGTTATTAATAATATGTATTCTAGTATCTGCTTTGTTTTCCTATCTTGTTTGCAACATGTAATTCGTCTGTATTCTAGGTGCAACGTTTCACTGCATCATTATGTGTGTGTCTGCTGTAAGGTGATGCCCTCCTGCGTGGACATCACCGACCTATCAGATCCCAGTTCTGGTGAACCACACAGACATTAGACTGAAGTGTGTTGGATTTACAGCCGCACAGATCTGTGACACCGGACCCTGGCGTGTATTCTGTGCACCTCCGTGGTGGTGGCACCTTTTATCTCCTTTATGAGCCCGCCGCTGCCCTGGGACAGCTCTCAGGTACATACTGTATTTCAGCCTCGTTTATCTTTCACTCGCTCGCCGGTGTCCTATAGCCTGAGCGGCTGGGATAATGTACAGGGTTTCAGGTGTGCCCACGTCAGACAGGGAGTGATCGTCTGGAACGCATGTGACATACTGTATTACGAGGCATTGTTCGTATGTGTGTCGCTGAGACGGTTATGAAATCTCTCTCACGCCGGGGTATGCTTTTAGTTTCCATTTTGGGATTTTATAGAGCTGCATGCGACGTGCCAAAGCAGGTTAATGCTTGAGTTGCATTTTCTCTGCCTGGCTGCTCTGTCTTGACCTTTTGTCAAGTGTTATAAGAGTGTGAGCATTTTATAGTGTCTAGGAGAACAGCACAGTCCCACACCCTGTCCTGTCCTGTCCTGCTAACCACTGTTCTCACATCAGTGTTTGTCAGTGTGGGAAGGAAATGAAGTTATCTCATTTCTCTGCTGAGGCTCTGGGCTGTGAACTTAAAAGCTTGTCAGCTCGACAGCTGCAGAATTACTCAACGTGTCCTTGAGGTCCGTTTGCCTCCGTGCCTTCACAGACACCATTTACATCGATCCAGTGAATCATACTGTGTGCACAAGTTGACCTTTGACCTGAGGCAGGATCCACAGGGACCAACTTTTTGTGCTCAGACCTCACTGGTTCCTCAGAGGCGCTGAAATCCAGAGCAGAGTGACCTGTTGGGTTTTGTTTGTTCTGAGGCAAGGAGGCAGATTGAGTACACTGTGTTTAATTTGTTACTGACCCCAAGGTGACACTGAGGGCCTTGAGCAAAAGAGGATAAATACATATTACATATCATCTTTAGTTTCTATAGGAGATCAATGTACTGACTTGATTTAAAAAAAATGCAAATCAGCAATCAAACAAAGTGTGTGTATAATGACAAATTGAGGGACACAAAAGGCCTATACATGATAACAAACCTGTACCTGAACATAGACGGATTATAAAGATGGACGACACGTCTCCACTTCCTCCCATCCCTCTAGAAATAGGGCTAAAACGCCCCTGAGACGAACGCTGCCATCTTGTGCATTGGGAGCCGGATTCTGTGTTGGACCAGCATCTCCTTCGTGAGCCCTAGGGCTTTTCCATGATATTTACATGGTACAATAGGAAAATACATGTTACGTAAGGTTTCCATTTCCACTGATGGTTTTCCCCGTCTTTAACAGATAACACATGAGCGTTTTGTTGGATGGATATCTTTCCGGGCTGCACACTCCCACCTCATGCAGCCGCGTCCAGGGGCCAGTGGGTTGTTTAACCTCTATTGTTCTGCCTTTGGTTTGCAGCAATTAACGTTTTCACAAATGACTAAAGGTTTAATCGCATATGAGTTTAATTTCCCTGACACGTTGTCAAGGGCAGCATTTTACCACAATAACAGCAACAGTCGATCTAATTAACTTTGTATCTAATCTATGTTTTCATCCCTTTCCGCTGGATTGGAATCGGCAGCTCTGCAGGAAATGTAAACACAATCAATCCTTGGAAGCAGTCCCTCGTCCAGCCGGCACTCTGTTGTTGGCCTGAGACCCAACACTGCTTTGCCTCTTCTTTTCTTTTCCTCCTTCATCTTTTTTCCTAAATTTTACATTCATACTTCTGAGCTATTAATGGGATATTCCACAGTAATGCGTGTTTTGAGGCTCGCTCGGTTGCTCTCGTTCCCACGGGACAGCAGCTGGGATCAACCTGGATTTATAACAGTTTAGGTGGCGTCCGATGGTGGCCAGGACTCAAGGCAAACAAATCTAGAAAACAACTCAAACCGCAACCGCAGGATCAGCGACTGCATCATTGCTTTGTTTCTGGTTATGTTTTCGTGTTAAACTAGTTTATGAACAAAGGGAAATTCAAGTTTAATGTGAAGCGGCTCGAGGATGACGTGTCCCCTTGGTGGTTAAAGCCAGTGCATGGAAGTGCTGATGAAGCAAACTGAGCTGTGTGACAAAACTCTTTCAAACTCAGACTCAATCAAGGGGGAGGAGTCTGACGGACATATTTGCGTTTACTTGGAAAAATAATAATTGAAATTTCCTGTGTATTTTTCATAACAAGTTAACACATTTTCCGGCTAAAGTACTTAAGCAGACATAATACCATGTGAAGATAAACCTATTGAGTATTTATTTTGAATTCAACTGGGAATTTGAGAGTCCACCCACACTCCTGACATTTATTATAACTGCTGTGATCCAAAGTGGTTCATTTGTGATGGAGCTAATTAAATCACCCTTTAATCCCTGTGCATTCAGTCAGTGAGTATTTGCTGCTCAAAGCTAAGGTTTTCAATTAAGGACACCATTAACCTGTGCCCTTTCCATATCAACAGATACCGGGGTGATTATAGGTCACATGATCAGTGACCTACTCGCGTGCAAAACCCTGTAAAGCTAAAATTGATGGGAAAGCGATAAAGTGAGATTCACCCCCACTTCCCTCTCATTCAGGCTGTGTTGTGAACCCTCTGTTGGGATCAGATAGAGGTGAGATAATAGCATAACAGAGCCACACAGACTGGGTGCAGATCCTAGAGGGATAAGGCCCGAGCTGCACAAAGAGGTTAAAGAGTTTGATGAGACTCCACTGGGTGCCCGAGCCCCGGCCCGCCATCCCTCACCACCCCGGGGTGACAGCTTCCCCTGCCCGCGGGCTCCTCTAAAGCCCGCCGTGCGTTATAAGTCAATGAGATATTAATAATTAACCGGAGCTTTTTTCACAGCGAGTCTATACTCCCACAGCTAGACAAAGGAGCCGGTCGGGCCTCGACCACTGAGCCCCTCAACGGTTCTCCTCCACCCATGAGAGAGCGAAGGGAGAAAGAAAGAAAGAAAGAAAGAAAGAAAGGAAAGGAGCGAGAGTGGGAGAGAATCGTGAGAGCTTAAGCCCACAGATGGCCGGCTGAAACATAGCACTGCCTCTTAAATACATGAACACAGGCCCTTGACCGCTTCAATGGGGATCCAATCCGTCTTGCAATTACCAATAGACAGGCTGCTTGGCTGGGGTGACTTGGGGCATTGCCTGGTTTCTCCTGGTGCCATTTTTCTACCAAACTGTTTGAGTGGAGCTGCACATGTTAGAAGCAGGTGAGGCGAAAAACGCTCACACACATATGGAGATGTAGAGATATACACTCGTAAGTGAATGCTCAGCAAGCCACCGGTGGCACAGCTATTAATAACATGCAGAGGAAAAAAAAATGTGTTTAGATCTAGGCCACATGGAGCTCTGCATATTGAGCACAACAACTTTAATAAGGATGTGGTCAAAGAAATAGGAGCCATTCTTCTAAAGTCAAAGCTCTGTGAGGACTTTTTAATGGTGACATATTAACTTTTAATTTAAAAATAGGAGGATGTTGAATCTTAGCTTAGCACAAGAAAGGAGAACTCTGCTGAAAGTTCACCAAGTATTGTCCTCCTAAAACATTGAATGACTAAGTTACTAAGATTAGCTTAAAATTCAATAATCATTGCAGCAGAAGAGGAAATAATATCGTTTTATATCCCATGTGTTCTTCCTCATCAAAATCTGTGTTGTCAAATTGTCATCATCACACCCCTGTAGTCGATTTGACAGTGAAAAGCATCTTAACATTAAAAGGGATGACATCAGTCTGCTTTCTTACGACAAGGGCTTTTCGCCAATGATGGAAATAATCAAATAATAGGTGAAAATAGTGAGCTTAATTACTAAACAGCTCAAATAAATTAACAATTGCAAAAAGGTTTTAATACAATGTGAAATAGTCAGCCATAGATGTTGACTTAATAGTTGAAATAACTAAACGTAATAGATGCTAAAACAGCTGAATTACATAGGTAGGGAGCCAAAAGTTATAAATTATCTATAAAGGTAAATAGTTAATTGTTGAAATGTTTGGCTTAAAGAGCTTAAACTAATGATTTAACAGTTGTGAATCTAAATCTAGGAATAGACTTGAAGTAATTAGCTTAAAGTAACGGATGAAACGTCCACGTCTGCATCACCAAACTGTCGTAGTGTGGACACATGAACAAAGCAGCCCAGACAGTCCCATTGTGAGACAAAGACTGTAACAATATCCACAGTCAGTAGCATGAAATAACATCCAGTGTACTCAGAACATGTTTGGAACATGATGATGGGCCACTTGAGATTATTGTTTTTTTCTTCAAGGCTGAGAAGAAGAAATGGGAGCCACTGGCCATGGAGGGTGTTTCCAGAGTCTAGTAATATGGAAATGAACAGAAGCCAATGAGGCACGACACTAATCTTGTACAACACCATAGGCAGTGAAAAGCGTGAGCTGTGCTGTTTAGCTGCAAATGCACCGGTGTTGTACTTTTTAAAGTCTGAGAGACAGAATGTGAACTTGTGTCGTGTACGTCCTGGTCTCTCGGCCTCGCGTGTGCATGTGGTCGGGAAAGACAGAAAGTTTCCAGCGTGGTTTTTCGACGGTTCGGGATTCTCTGGTTATGTATCTGTCTCTCACATATTCGCAGACGGTAGAGCAACAGGGTGGAAACGCATCAAGTGACCCCTTCACGATGCGCTCAGGGAATCCCCTTTGAGTCGGGCACCGAGTCGTCCGTGTAAAGTGTGAAAAGCCGTGCGGCAGCTGTTTGCTGATCTTGACTCATCAGCCTTTTGCACAGCAAAGCGATAACGGCCACAGAAAAAGGATGTGAAGGCTGCAGCGTAGCATCTGCCGCTGCTGTTGCCATAACACACACACACACACACACACACACACGTAACATGGTGGTTTCCCCCAGTTCAGTTTTTCTCTTTTTTTCACCAGAGGCTGCAGCTGTGTTGCATCAAGCGTGTTGTGCGTCTCTCAGGTGGATTCAAACACAAAAAAAAGGGAGTAAAAGTGAAGTTGAAGTGGAGATAATGATGATGAGGATGATGATGATAAAACCAGGCTGGAACATCTCTCCCCCCCCCCTCCCCCCCAATGACCTTTAGCGCCAGTCGAGCTGTGTTCGCCCTCTCGCCCTCGAGGCCAAAAACCTCCTGCGACATCACCGAGCACAGGCAGTGAACGCACCTCCACCGATGTGGGGAGGAAGCTTTGTCTTGTGTTGGTATCCCATGTCGCCCACAAGGCTCGGCGGAACATAAAGGCCTCACTGACAGTCGGGGCCGTGTTCTCCTTCGGAGGTGGGGGGGGGGGGTGCGTGGCTGCATCGTCTGCTTCGGTCTGAGACGAGGCAGTGTTTTGGCTCCACCGCAGCGCTGGTATGAAAAACTCTCTTCGACACAATGAGCGTCTTTCCGTCTCGCCCTGGCAGGGGGGACGCTTCCTCACAGCGTAGTTGCAGCTCTCATAAATGTCACTACCCTCTGTTAGACCAGGCGGCTGCACTTGTTACAAAGAGGCTTATTTGTTTGGGGTTTTTTTTACAAAGGAAGGTTTAGGAGGTGAGATTTATGCCTGCTTGCATTTTATCGGTGTCCCTATCCTCCCTGGTTGCCTGCCACACCTCATCCCTGTTCTGTTTTTGATGCCGTTTGTGTGCTCTGCATGTACCATATAGACTTTCAGCATATTTTTTCATTTACATATAACTTACTTCTGCTTTATACCAAAGCACCTGCAAGTTAGGCACGGATGATTTGTCCTCTTTGGAGCTGGGACTGCTTTTAGTGTGACAGTTTCTGGTGAAAGACATCTATTGGCAGAAATTGAATATACGGTAATTTGTGTGTGTTTCATCTAAGATGAACGAATTGTTGTTTTCTTTAACCTAGAATGGATCCTTTATACTTAATTACTTTATATCTACATCAGGAGCCAGTCCTCTCTATGGAGGCTGCCATGTTTTTTCTACAGTAGCCCAGACTGGACAACCAAACACCTTTTGAGTTTTTATGACGACTGAAGGCTTCCACGGGTTATCTTTCATGTTTGGTTGGAGAGGGTGAGGCTAGGGGTGTTCAGCTGCAACAATGACCTTCACCACTAGATGCCACTAAATTCTACATCTGGAACCTTTAAAATCAATCTTGGAATCCATCTGCAATCATCTGACCACAAATTCTACTTCTAGGGACGATGGCCCATATCTTGGGGTTTCCGGTTTAGACCGGCAGCGAAACTTTTTGTCGGTGTTTCACGTCAAGACAACATTTTGGCTAATCTGAATTTGAATGCTGATAAATTAAAAAGCTGATAGCCGAAGCATTTTCTTGAAGGTGTTCCTGTGGACCTGCGGTAAAACGTGATTGGTCAAACAAGAAACAGAAACCAGAAGGCTTCCAGCCCCCAAATCTTATCTAATCTTATGCAGAATCTCTTCGTAGAAATACTTTAAAATTGACTCTGTTTCTCAGTATCTTGTCTGCAGTGTCAACAACAGGATAGATATTTCAAAGCTTCAGAGTTTCCTAAAATCAAATATTTCTCTGTGTGGAAATCCAGCTGCTGGGAAACAGCCAGGTTTCCCCCAAAAAAACTGCTCAGCCTGTCTGCTCCATCTCCGCATTCAATCCTGAAAACCTTGTTCTGAGCTTCACATGTTGTTGGCTCCGGTTGAACTTGTCATCTCTGCCTCTTTTGCTTCTGCCTCCCTGTGTCGAGGAAAGAGGCGAACCCTGCAGAGGTGAGGGGGGTGTAAAAACGAAATCAGGTGTACCCGACAGTTTTGCTTCCTTCTGCGTGCACGTGTTTCTATGTTTATTTACTAATGTGTTAAGCATTAACTGATGAGATGGCTGTCCTGCCTTTCACCCTGCGGTCAGCTACCGTGACGAAGAACTGAATATATCTGAGCAGAACAAACAGAGACGCTGCCCTCGTATCCTCGTTTCTAACAACCTCCTTTCCCCCTCTTTTCAATATTTGAATTCTTTTCTGCACAGCTCACATTCACACACAAGTGAACTCCCTGAATGAGTCCTTCGTATCCACTTTCATGTCATGGAGCCGTGTCTGTATGAAAATGTATCATCATGTTTTATTACCCCAAATATCCTGTTGAGTATCTCTCCATGTGATATCCTAGAATCTGATATTGCCTGAGCAGTACATACATGATATCCATGTTCGCCTGACCAGCTCCTACACCTGTTAAATCCACTGTCATGTCAAAGCTGTTTCAGGAGGATTAGTGTATGTACCTGTTTAACGTGTTTCCTAAGATTAAAATCTGGGAACTCTCTGTTCCACTCTTCATCTTTGGAATCCTGATCTTCAAATACAAACACCTTCTGCTTCTGTTGTTGTTTCCCCATTCTCAACCCAAACCTTGTGAGCATATACCAACTTTCTGGGGAAGTGTTAGAGTCGTTCAACACGGCTGCAGTGATGTTTCAAGCCGTACGGAGTCCGCTAGGCCCTTGGACCAAACCTACTCCTCCACGTGTGTTGATATATCATTGACTTGAAAGGACAAGACCACGAGCTGCAGATTACCTCATCAGTAACGAGAGCCACATTGTGCTGAATCTTGCATGGTCACATTGACCTGGTTCCTCGTACATTATTCATTGCAATGCGAGGAAAGCAGCAAAATGAATACACACGCATGCATGCATATCTAAGGGGCAGGAGGCTGGGGCAGATTTTCAAGGAGCGTCAGGTTGGAGGGAGGCTGTGCTCTGCGCTGTTTGAAACACAAGAACCATGTGACTAAGTGGCGTGTGTGTGTGTGTGTGTTAGTGTGTGTGTGAACTCAATCAGTCCTCGGGCAGAAAAGGGTGCAGGAGTAATCCAGCACAGGAGACATAACACCTCGACCATTAGTGAAGCAGCTCACATAACCCAAGCACTGGCGGCCGACAGACATGCGTAAACATATGGCACTGCTTCCCTGTATTCAGTGCGGCCTCAGTATTCAACACCTCTCCTCACCCCCCCCCACCCACAGGCCTCTTCTTTCTGTCGCTACACTTGGACAGCTCACAAATATTTGCCATGGTCCTCCGCGAGCTCTCAGAGGGCAGGATTAATGGCGGTGTGTGCCGCACACCCCGGGCCAGACAAAGCCTCCCCATCTGGAGCTCCCAACCCGTGACTGGGGGAACAGAGGCAGCACACAGAGCCCGGTCGAGGCGGCCCGCGGAGGGCGGATCTATAGGCACCGCTTCATACACGAGCAGGACAGGAGTCCTGAGCAGCCCTGCGCATGAATGAAGGGGGCGTCTCCGTCTTTAATGTAATGGGGGGGGGGAAAGGGTCCTGCACGTTGACCCGATCCTGGTGCCACGCCGAACGGATCACATTTCCCCGACCAGCTGATTAAACAGCCATATCTGTATCCATCACTGGGCCCGGAGCCAAACTAGGGCAAGAGCGAGGCAGCACAGCCCCACACCTCCTCATCTTTGTTTATGTGTTTTTAAATATGTGTAGATACATATCTGTAAACATAAAGCCGTCTCATAACCCATTCTAATAAACAACCTAATATGAGAACGCGTTATCTTTAAAAAGGCAATATTTGCTGGCTAACCATTGTCAGTTGAGTCAGTGAAAATAGCTATTTTTCCACTTTCTCGATACATTTGAATATTGTTTTCATTCATTTCCATAGAGCCTCGCTGCTAGCATGGCTAAAAAGAAAGGTTTATATGCATCTCATCTCACAATCGGGTCTTAAGAGACCAAATTATAATCTTGCTTCTATTTTTAGAATCTGGTATTTTGGGGAATTAGTGGGCAGTCGAGTCTTTTAATTTGCCCACGGCAGAAAGTCGGGGACGCGGTGTGATCGCCGGTGACGGAGACAGAGAGAGAACACGCACCGCCCTGCAGGGGCTTTTGGCAGCTCAGCTCCACCGACACCTTGAGGTGCGGAGATAAGCAGCACAGCAAAGAACCCACACGGAGAAGTTCAACTTGCTGTTGATCATAAGTGAGCTCTTATGATAACGCTGAGAGCACACAGACCCCATTTATCACCAGAGCTTCCCCCCCTTAAGCTGAAGCCGTGGAGTAAGTGTGTTTGCCTCTTTGTAAACTCTGCCTTTCCTGAATCTTCTGAGACCATCACGTCCTGCTCTTTCCCAGTTTAGACAGTCGGTATTGTTAAATGTGGCCGATAGCATCTGACTGCTGGCCCCTCTCGTTTACGACCCTTGTGTGGGGACTTGTTTGTTCCTGTGTCTCCCAGCGTTGCGTGTCTTTTTAAGTTCGGTCTGTTTTTGCTTCTCCCTCCTCAGGCCCAGCGACGAGCAGCACCCGGCGGTGAAGGCCGACGGCACCGTGGACAACCTGAGCCAGGCTGTGGACATGATCCTCAGTCAGAGGGGAGGCTGAGCGCGAGGCAACAGACACCCGAGGCCCTGCGCTCACTGTGAGGCCTCAGTCATACAGGCTCAGGCACTGTAGCATTTTCATGTAGCTCTAACTTTCTACAACCTAAACTACCGTCCAAACACTGTCGCCTACACACTCCCTGTAATGTGAAATATGGAAAGCAGCCGCCCAGCTGCTGCTACACGTCGTGTTTCTAGAATAAAGTTTGCAGAAGTGTAACCCAGGTCTGTGCCGTGCATTTGTCAGTGTAGCGCTGGCACAGATAAGACACCACAGCTTGACATGGATCGGCTGCAACCAGCTGCTGACTGACGGTTAGAGGGGGAAAGTTTCGCTTTGTGTTCAGACGCTGACGTAATAGAGCTACTGTACATGGAGTCAAAAAATTAAGGGAGTATTTTGGGCTCACACTTTGTAAAGAGTTGCATATTATAGCTGAGGAGCAGGGAGTTGTCAGTTATGTTTGCATTTTGGATGTGATAATTATGAATAAAGTTATTTTACTACCAGTCTACCAGCTGAAATCCTTCATCTTTCATGAATGTGCCTGTTTTTCTTGGCCATTGTTGCCTAAATATATAGTGCTTCTACACGTTAATTTGGGTATCTGGCATGTCTACCGTCCCAAAAAAACATCTCCTGCGATTTGTTGTGCTTCCTCTATGTCAGAAACGATACGCTAGAGTGCGTCGAATTGGGATTACGACCGAAATAAACGTCATAGTCACACCATGCCCATGGAGGGAGTCTCGCTACATGGCCTTGGACGAGCGAGCCAACCGGGCCGGTGGAGCCCGGCTAGCGTTAGCTCGCTGCTGCTACCTGTCAGACATTTAAGTGGCCGCATAAACAAGGGACCCCCGGGACACCTCTAAACATTGACTCAACAGTGTGGAAGGATGCTGCTGCTGCTGCGCCAGCTCAAGCTCCCAACGCGCCCACTGCTCCCAGTGCGGGGCTGCACTGGGGGATTGGGCTCTCGCAGCCAGGCTCAACAGGGGTGAGGGGGCGGGGCACTCAAAACAGGTCAATCGGAGGAGGGCTGTTTTAGACAGGGTAAAAAGGTGCTGCTATAAATGATCCTTTTGGGGTTTTGACCAAAATATGTTACAGACATTTCATTAAGACCCCAAGGAACCATATCAACTGTGGTGAAATGGGCATAATATGTTCCCTTTTAGACTCAAACTCCTGAAGCTCTGGGGAAAACGTATCCCTGGCTCTGGTTTAAACTGGACTCACATCGGATCAGCTTTGCTTTTTGAAAAGAAAAACAAGTCGCTGAAAATGGGAAGTGAGCTGCTCTGAGAGATGATAAATGCAGAACTCTTCCGAGTATGATGGATGACGCCGGCGCTCGGGCTCGTGTTTCTCCCTCTGTAAACAAACTGAAACAAGCGCTCCATCATCAGAGCGGAGAATCACACATTTACCGAGCGCTCTATCTTTATTTACTCGCCTGCGAGCCGCCTCTGTCGGGGGGACGTCCTGCTGCAGTCACATTGTAAATTCCCGCTCATTAGACGCCGGGACCCACATTCACTCCAGTGTCTGATAAAATGACGTGGGTAAAAGAAGAAAGGAAAAAAAAAAAAGAATTGGTTCTGGGACTTGTGTGTGTGCCAGCTGGATCGGTGAGGCCTCTGGAAGTGGGGCGTAAAAAACAAACGATTCTCCGACGCTGCCCCCGAGGTTTCAGTGTACCAAATAGATTCATCAAGAACAAAAGCCCATTGCCAAGTGATTCATCGAGGTCTTTCTGGTTCACTTCACCATTAGCTGACACAAGCTTGAATGTTATTGGGCAATTAAAGGTAATGAAATGCTATGAAGTATTGTGAAACGAGCGGCGGCAGCACTGCTCCCATTTCAGATTTGGAAATACATTTTAATACACACGGGGAATACGCGAGCACCTGGCAACCGGTGTTTCTAACAGCTCGCACTTTGCGTCTCTGCCCATCGGACTTTAACGAAGCCATGACACGTGCATTTTTACGACTCTCGGGTGAATTCACTTGGCTTTTCCCTCTGTTGGTTTTCTCTCTCCTCCGGTTCATTTAAGTGCAGTCGCTCTGGAGGATATAGGCCACGCTTTTCAACACCTCCACTCGGGGCTGGGCTCGTCATCGGCAAACACACACACACACACACACACACACACACACACACACACACACACACACACACACACACACATGCCTTCAGAGGAAGCCGGGTGTCAACCACACCTCTCAGGCCAGGGCCCGAGGTCGTCAGCCCTTTTTCCTCACAAGTTGCAAATTAGCAGCAGTTTGCCTCGGCGATCAGTAAACACTGATATGTTCCCCCCGCAGGGCAGCACATTGATTCCTCCCCTTGCAAGATTACCTTTCACATAATAGAGATGACCTCTTTTTTCAGGAGACGTGTCTGGGCACGTATGACCTCACCGCTGCTGGGGACCCTATCGACAGATTGAATACACTGTTCGATCGACTGACTGACTGCAGCTGTTGCTCACTCTCCAGTTGCGGCCCTTTTGGAACCTTTGCATCCAAACGTACACCGGAGTGTCACGATGTGTAACGTGACCGCAGTTAACCTTGCTGTTGACATGCATCAAGTGTGCTCGCTCAAGTAAACACAGTCAGTCTGAGGAGATTAGCCGCTCTAATCACTTCAGGCAGCCCAGTCAACAGGAACAGTTTGCAGGGAAACATTGTAATGGCTGCTTTAAGTCATTTATCAAATAAAAAAAAGCCAATTAATTTGATAGAGAGTCATTCCAAAACCGTACAAGTACTTAATACTCTGAGGAACATGTCTTCAGCAAACCTACGATCACGGCTGGTCACTGTTTCCCATCAATATAAAGTAGTTGAAGGATGACAGATGCGACTCTGGGAGTTTGAAAAAAGAAACAATCGTGTGTGTATTTGAGCTGTCATTTCAAAGCCTGAACAATAAATTGCAATCAATAATTAGTGGTGAATCACTTTTGTTTCTCAGAAACCTTGATGCAACTTTTAGAATCCGGTTTTGCATTCAAACCAAAACACAGTTATAACTGCCTGCAAGAATGTCCCCAAGTCTTCTCTTCTTCCTCCCTTCTTTCTTCTCTTCTTTTCTCTTCTGTTTCTATAAACTTCAAGTCATTAAGCTGATGATCTCATTTTCCTCATTGCATGACTGACACCTCAGGGATGCAAAGGCCCTGTACACCATGTGTCAGTCAGGAGGAGGAGGAGGAGGAGAATGAGGCTCTTTGTTAGATGTGTGCCGCTCACACTCTCCTTACTGCACAAAGTTTGTAACTGAATCCAAGAAAGTTGTGATTGATTTCAAAAACAGAATCAGTGGCCTTTGATTCTGAAACTAATTGGGGTTTTTTACCTTCCCCAAGGAAATGATCACCCCTGACTGTTTGTTTGTTTTTGTCATATAAAATACTGGAGATATTACCATGAAGCCTGGTGGGAGGACACAATATGGGTCAGGGAAGAAACCCGAACATTTTGGTGCAGATCCAAGATTTATATTTCCAGTTTCCCAGAGAATAATTCATGGATCTAGACGGGGAAAAAAATCTGGCACGTTTAGGTGCATGATTTCTCTAAGTGTGTGTAATTTGGTCCAGCTTGATTGAATTTAAGGGCCAGTTGGGCCTTGGCGGACGTATGCGCTCTGCTAAGTGCCATTCAGGTTTTATTTGCTGGAATGATTAAAATCCTAGGACCCTTGAGATCATTCTAGATCTTTACAGAGTAGACTCCACACACACAGACGTACACACGCTGCTGGAGAGTGTGTGTTTCTATGTCATCTGTTTGGGTTCCACTCCGCTCGCATGGCACGCACACTGCCGCTCTTGTAACGCACCTGCACCGACCCACCTTTAACAACTGCCAGCTGTGTGTTACCTTGAACTTTTCGTCTCGCTCGTTTGGCTCTTCCTGTTTGACAGGAAGCGGCGGGGTCAGCTGACCAGACAACGCCGCACACCTGCAGGCCCTGAATGCACCGTTATGCCTGGAAACATGCGCTTGTTTTGACAGCAGCCAGTTTTTGGTTCCCCTCCCTTCAGTGCACGTGTGTGTCTGTGTGTGTGTGTGTGTGCATGCGGAGGCCTCTTTACCCGCTAAGCCACATGGTTTCCCCACATGTCATCACTCTCCTTCCCTTATGGGCAGCCACTCTGTGGCGTGGGCGTGCTCATGGGCTGCAGGACGGGGTTTGGATGGCGAGGGCCTGACTTTCCTCCTTCTACTCGTCGCACCCCACCCAGCCCCCAGCCCCCACCCCCCTCACTCCGAACACCCCCGACCCCTCCCTGCCAGTCTGAGTGCAATCTGAGAAGCGCCTCGGTTCACACACAGAGCTCTATGTACTCTGCTGACATGGTCAAAGCCGTCACAGGCCCCCTCCAGGGACGCGACCCCTGCTCAACCGCCCGCTAAAAAGCCTGCGAGTCTTTGCCCCCCCCAGACACAAAGCGTGACCCCCGTGATGTCATAGCCCGAGCGCACGTGTGTATGTACAATCCGGGGGGGGGGCGGGAGGGTGGTCGTATGTCACCGTGCAGTGTAAACGAACTGTCTCGCTCTGCGAAAAGGTCTGAAGGCTTGGAGCTGACCTCCATTTTTTAAAGCTGTCTCTCTCTCTCTCTCTCTCTCTCTCTGCTCCAGCTCTCTGCCCTGAGGGTGTCCAGTTGCGTCTTGTAAAAGCCGAAGGATTCGAGCCGGAGCGCTCACACCTCCGGTCCCACAAACGCTTACTGTCACTTTCCACGACTATTCTTACGTGAGAAGTCTTGTGCGACCTCGATGCTTCTCTTCTGTGTGGGTGCAGACATAACACTGACTCAACTGTTACCAGCTTGTACCTCACTCACACACACACACACACACACACTCTGTAATTGGTCGTGCATCAATCTAGCAAAGTGTGGTGGTGAAATGATACACAACAACATACCTACACAACGAGCTCGACTGGAAATGTCTGGGTGGTGCTGCTCCATTGCTTTTCACCCTGACGTCATTCGAGATGCCAAGCGGAGGTAGAGCGCCAACAATCAGCTTCGTGATGCACACGGTTTGATTTTGTTTATATTGACACACATTTGATTTGGTCAAATGGAACATAACTCACAAACCTAAAATATAAATGAAATTATATAGGAAAAATAAAGTAATCATAACAATAGTGCCCCACCTTATATGTTGTTCAACAATCCACTTGTGAAATCACATTTACTTTCACTAGATTTGTCCGATGTCCCAATATTTAGAAAGTGAAAAATCGGCACCAAAACTCTGACACACATCACTTAACCAAATTTTTGAAGTGATGTCCTCTCCGTCTTGTATTTTTTGCGTAATCCTACTAACTAAAAAAACAAGACTCAAACAACAACAAAAATATCAACGAAATAACGCAAAGGAATCTGTGTCTATATAATCTTTAACCTACCATTAAAGCCTCTGACACATCTGCACTGACTGTGGCTCATCTGACGAGACCGTGAATAACCTTCGGTGACAGTTCTCAAGTGACCCGCCGCCACCCTGTTGTGCTGTCGGGGCTGGGTGGGGGGTTGTGGTCACTGGGCACGGCGTGTCCCATCTTGTTGTGCCGCTATCTTCTCCCCGAACACAGCCTCCTTTCACTTCTGTCACTCCACTGATTAAAGGCCAGGGGCCCCTCGGTGTGTCGCGCCGCCACACAGACGCTTCTGCATCGTTACTGTTTGGCCTTTTCCTCCTGGACTCATTACGCGAAAGAAAGAACGAAGGGCCCTGACTGGTGCACAGAGGAGGCCGGTGCATGTGTCTGACAGAGTGTAAATATGACCTCACTGAGCAAGCACACAGATTCTCATGCAGCAGTGATCCAATCCATCACAGGAATATGCTCTGGCCTTGTAGGCGGGTCGAACGCCACAGTCATGCTCCGTGTGATATTTGAGCATCTGGGTCTGCAAGTTTACGAGGTGGCGTGCTTCCCTCAGAGACACCTCACGCTCTCAAAGAATCACAAGCATTGTCGCAAGTCGCTGAGATAGTGGTATGCACTGTTGGATCAGTGATCCTGGAGGTTTTTTCTCAGGCCTCAGAGTTGAGCGGGGGGGGGGGGGGGGGAGCAAACGAACGCAGCAGCAGCAGCAGCAGCAGTAACCCTGACACATGGCCCACATTCACAGCCGCCTCCCACGTCACTGTGCTCCTCAGAGAAAGAGACCCTTTTGTTTCCCGGCGCAGGGGCGGGAGCGAGGTCTCTGGGGTAAACCGCCGCTCGGCTCCACCACTCCACCCGCCATCAAAAACACACAAAAAGAGAAAGAAAGAAAGAAAGGGACCGGACTTCCCACCCCTGCCCGGCGTCCTCCCTGCCCACTCGCCGCTTCAGCACACAAACACAGGCTCGTCAGTTGTACCATTACTACGCTTGGGATTGTCTTTTCCTGCTACTTAATTGGGTCAGTCCATACTGATGCATTAAAGACGTCTTCAACAATGACCTTGCTGTTGATGCGTGTGCTCGGCTCATAGCAGCAGCGGGAAGAACTCTTCCTTTCAGACTCTTCACTTCAGTGAAAGTAGAAAAGTGACCAGGCAAGAAAACTTCCTGAAACCTCGGAAAGATGTTCTCAAAAGTATCAAAAGTAGAAGTTCTCGCACTGAGAGACCCTGTAAGTGCTGTGTTATAATGTATTTGTGTATAATCGATTTTTTACATGATTATTATCACTGATCAACAAGTAAGAATATGTTTAGTAGCTTAAAAACATTATTAGAAGTTCTCAAGTAAAGTAGATATACCTCAATGTGATGGATTTCAAATTTTATTTTATATTTCAAATTTGGGGATAATGGCTGCTTTATTTTTATGATCATTATTGAATAAAAATGTCATAATCAATAAAGAAAATAAATGGATTTAAACTCTCCAATAAAAAATACATAATTGATTGAAAATGTTTACATTTATTCTATAAAATGTCAGCATTCACTTAATGATTTTTAAATCTAATGACATATGCTTCATTGAACCTCTGTAAATATCTGACATTTAAAAAGTGTGGGTCACCTCTCATTTGCTTTTAGAGCCTTAATTAAGACAAAAGATGGAAATGAAAATTGGCATCACTCTTTCCTCCCTTTTGTTTGTTGAGGTGAGACATGACGAGACAGACCGAGCTATAACGGGTGAGAAGAATTAGGCTGTAAAGAAATAAGACTTGGCTTCACTTTGCCGAACCAGGGAGAAGCTGCTGGTGACCTCAGCCTCGTGGTTCCACCGAGCGGCTGTTCAGCTCTACACAACTCACCACGCAACGTCCCTCACCTGCCAACAGCTGCAGGTGCTGCTGCCGTGCACCTGGTTACACTTTAACATTTGCAGCAGCTCCCCTGTCAAACCGGGCTGGAGGTGATCTTCAGACAACGTGAAGAGGTTTGTCTCTTTTCTGTCATTTTGAGCAGAGAACTCAACAAGTCCAAACAAAGACAGTGTCCACAGCTCGTTTCATAACTGCTGATCATGCACGCACAGGGTTCACTGCTGGTTTTACACCACAGAGCTTCTTGAGCCCCTTCACCTCCAGTAAGAATCTTTTAAGGCAATCGCTTTTCAGCGTCTACGTCCATTTTTCACATCCAGAGTTCACCAGAGTTCAGATGCAGCCACATGGCTCCTCCCAGCTGTGGTTCTGCAGAGCGTGACACTTCTCGTGCACTCTCATCGTGGGCACCGTAACAAATAACCTGAGCCGATCCCTGTGTGTCTCGACTTCGGCTTCACAGCCAGCGGCAGGGGGATCAGCTGACTTTGGGTTTCTTAGTGAGGGTTCAGGATTCAAGGCCTTTAGTTTTTCTTAATTCTTCAAGAAAAACAAAACAGCTGCATACGAGACCTTCAACTTCATTAATGCTCTAAGAGACAGAATGTTTTGCAGCCTCAGGTGGAGCGTCTGGAAACCCTGTGCCCTTAATGCGTCATTCTCACTCGTACTCAGTCGTTGGGACACTCATTTGCATATTGCATTAAACTAGCCTCACCAGAAGCTTCACTGATTGTAGCAACATTCCATCCATCCAGTTTCTACACCACTTATCCTTAAAGGGCCCAAGCATATATACATTTTATTTTTCTGAATGTCTAAATGTGTTTGTTGTTGTTGTACAAAAAAATGAATTTCAGTGACACCATTTCCCCTTTAAACCGAGATAAGTTGTATGTGGAGTTGGTGGTGAAATGAGAAAAGGGTCCGGCGTTGCACTGGTTGACTTTAAGATGACTCGTGTCGCTTTGTTTTTATGTACCATGACCGTGGGATGCTTTTGTTTTTTGTGCCATGTGCATAATCACTGTGTGTCGATATTTAGCGAGGGTCAATAACCGCTCTACTACTACTACTGGGTACTGGTCAATGCCGCTTTGGCAGATGTTGAAGTATCCAATGGACATGTAGACCAGTGCTTTTCACACAAAGTCAAATCCAGTAACAGACACCAGGACAGTGCAACTCTTATTTAATGAAGGAGTATGACTGTGTTCGATGTTTGAAGAAGACTTAAACACCCACTGTAGTCAGTGCTGATACCATAATGTGGACCAGAAACTTAACAGTGCCCGATGTGTTTTTTATAATCTGGACATTAACATATTTGACTAGTAAGTATATAATTATATTCTGAACCTCACATATTCAACCACTAACAGATAAAGACATTCATCCAAATCCCTGTCCAGTGTATTTAAAGTGTGAACTACACACTCACATCTTTTGTGTGACTCCATACGCAGCTCTGAACGCATGTTAGGATACATTGAGGTGTTGACATTCCAAACATAGTGAGTAAGACGCTGAAACCACAAATGACACATTTAAAACTTGTGTTTATTTGTATAGAAATATGCTCATGTTTTACATAACTTTGGAGTTACAAATTGTAAAAAGAAGGAATATTAACGCTATTAGCATCTCAAAGTTTCTCTCACACAAAACGGGAGCCTAGATCTCACAGAGAAAGCCTGATGTTACGGTGTGAAATGTTAAGCTCTTGAAATAAACTATACTGGGGACGTGACGGGGGCTTTGCTAGCAGTAGCTCTTGGAAGATGTCTCCTCGTCAGTCCATCATGTACCCTCGTACTAGTGAAGGACGTCGGGGACACCCTTTCTAGTGCAGAGAATTTGTACAAACCTGCTGTGAATTCTCTCCAGACGTAGTACAGTGAAGGTAATCAGGCTTATGGAGAAATGTTAAAGACCCCAGTCTCTGAGCCAACATTAATTCAACAGTTTCATATTCATCAGTTCTGTACTGTTCACCAGAACCCAACGTCCTGACTTCCTTGTTCTCCTGAGACACAGTTGAGTTACTGCACAGTGAGGGGGGGGGGGGGGGGGGGCGGCGTCTGACGACAGCAAGGCCCCAAAAATAGTCCTTTATCCCAAAAGGCTTCTGCTCAATCTCTACTTAAGAAAATAGACAAGTGCTGGATCTGCATTCGTTTTTCCACTCGCGTTGTCCTTAAGACTATCAGTACTGTTCACTGTACCATCTGGTGATAAACTTTCAGTCCCCTAAATTAGCTTCCCCCATGAGGAAGGCAGCGCAGCTCAGTTCCTCTCAATTTGCTCAATGTCGAGCTCGCCTCCGAGCTGGTACATGTCCTTCCTCATGCTGCACAGCTCCGCCCACAGAGGCTCATTGTCCTTCCCGTTGGTCGTTCCCGGTGTTACATCCCCGCAGTCTGTGGAGTTCCACTCCACTTCCTCAATCGTGGGGTCCGACGGCAGGTTCCGGGTTGTCTCACCCTCTTTGGTCTCAGGCGGACAACCATTTGCCTGCGAGCTGTCGAACCTTTGCTGGGCGCTGCTCATGAGGGTGGGGGGGCCCTGGCTGGACACACAGCTGTCTTCGCCTGTGATTCCGGGGCAGCTAAGGCTGTGGAAATTCCGAAGTTTCTGTGGAAAGACAGAAAGGTTGTGTTTTTATTTTAGAAGCATCAAATTGATGTTCTCAAGGAAACAAAGATACACTAAAAACAAATAAATCTTTGGTCCATCTACGGAGGTGAAGTATTTGGTGATGAAATCAAGAACATTTCCTTCATCCTCAACAATGACCCATAACCAACCAGCACACAAAACTCAGAACTAGAGGCGCGCAGCCATCTTGTGAAAACAATCTACTGCATTCATATAGTATGTTGTTGAAGTCAGAGCTGGACACTGGGTAACAACCGCTACAATATAAAAAGGCAATGAAATTGAAGGGTTTTAATTTTAGCCTGTACTACAAACTGGAGCAACTGGTGGTTGGATGAGTGAGGCTCTGTGATCCGAGGTCCGACGGGAAGCCGAGGCAGCAAGTGGCCAGACCCCCGGAGGGCACACATCAGTAATGTCAGCCGTTTCTGGTTCTGCTGGCCTTTCACTGGCAGCGCACAAAGAACACATACATCTGTGGAGCCCAGAAACTTCCATAGGCAAATCCACATGTGCCAGCACTGCTGCAGGCAAGTTCAGCGACAGCTGTGTGTGCTGGAGGATGAGGCTTTATGACAGAGGCTTATCCAATCTATACAACTAATGTGGAGAAGGCAGGACAGCTGCCTCATGCCTGGCTGCAGCGGCGTTCGGCCAGAGGGACACAGGAGAATAGGGCCTCTGTGAAAACCTCCTGTCACTTGTGTGCTTATGTAATACTTAACAGGCATGGGACTGTTGGGGGGGCCAAGCCCAGTTTATATGGCTGCAACTAATCAACACTTTTTTTGATAGGGGCGGCTGTAGCTGAGGGGTAGAGCGGACGTCTTCCAACCAGTTCGATCCCAGTCTTCCCCATCTGCATACCGAAGTGTCCTTGGGCACAATGCTGAGCCCCGAATGACCCCTTCTAAATGTTGAGTGACCCAATTGGAAGTCTCTTTAGATAAAAGACAAGTAATGATTCGGGAAGCTGTTTAATTCATGAAATAGGAGCTCATCAAATTCAACCTGCTCAGTGTAAATAATCCAATTAAAGAAAATCCCATCAAATACAAGATTAATATTTGATAAAAAAAACTCTACAAACCAAGTGTAGCTGCGGCTGTTGACATTAGCTAAGTTAACATATTGTGAACTGGACAAATTGAAAGCTAAGTAAATGGGTCGCTAAAGTAAATACAATTCATCCTGTGAGGAACATAAATGTCTGTTTCCAATATTCTCGCTCAAAATCACAGACACTGAACTCGCTGTGTCTCTAGAGAAGCCAGAGGATCTAGAAAGTAGAAATACATAATGCTTAAATGTCCATGAACTCTAACTGTTGAGGTATTTCAGTCAAGACCAAAAAGTGAAGCTAAAAAACATCAAGATTCAGCTAATAATAAAGAGATACAAGACAAGTTGTGAAAACGGCAGATCCCACGAATGTTCAAGATTTGATAAATCACTCGAAACACTAACTTGATTATCTGTTGGTCCACTAATCATTTCAGATCTGCGCTACAATAATATTCACACGGTTGCACTCAGTCGTGAGTAAGGCTGGAGGTGAGGGTGTAAAGTTATGATCCACATTTGCAGCCGGACCGCAGTGAGAAAAGTCTCCACACCGGGCAGCACTACATCAAAAAGGGGCCCTGCTGTTTTTCTTGGCTCCGCTCGAGCGGGTGCATTTTGTCAGCAGCATGGTGGCTTCACATCGAGGCCTTCTGCGTTTAGACTTCACTGTTATCAGTCGAGATATCTGGCCCCGCACCATGGGAGCAAAACGATAAGGATGCCAGAGAACTCTGGAACCTTGGCACTGATATCTGCTCCACCATGTAAAGCTCTGACGATTGTCCTCACGAAAACTTTCTGTGCTCTAACTTAGTGTTTATCGTGTCCACTTTGCGGTCTACTGTAACCCCCCCCACCCCCCACCCCCCACCCAAGTGAAATGGAGAGAGGAGCAGAAGGTCTCATCCATACTGACCTTGACTCTCCGTCAATACAAGCTGATCAATAGCTCATGAGGCCCCCAATTGTGGCAGCGATCCACCCACTGAGCTGAATTTACAGAAATCAATATCTCTTTACCCAACACGCATCTCTCCTGCGCGGCGATCTATAAGCCCTGCCACAGCTGCTCTGCTTCCTGACATTGGCAGAGCCACGCCGAGGGTAGCAATTTCTCGCTGGGTAAGCTACACCGCTGTGGCGTGGAGATGGGAGGACGCTCCGGAGACACACTCAGCACTGTGACCAGTCTAAGGTGACTTTGAATGCCGATAGGCTGACGTGTCCGAAGCACGATAAAGCCATAGAGCCGAGTGCAAAACGATTTATCACAACTTAACATCTCCAGAGTCAGTTGAGAGAAGTTTAAGAACATCTTCAATCGGACAAAATCGAAGAAATATTCAAGGAAATGAAAAATATTCAAGCTGCTTTCTAATGCAAAAAATTAAAGTGTCTTCATCCTGAGCCGAAAACCAACATCACAGCAGTCCTATCTTGATACAGGAACATAGAACATTGTCCACAAACAGCAGGGAAAATCCACTGCTAACAATCTCTGCACCCTCTGTAAAAATATTGTCGGTTGCCTCGCCTAAGGCTCTTTGCTCCACACTGACCTCATCCCTGTTTGGAGCGTGTGTCTGGCGTCTCCCTGTCATGTCACAGCAGCGCTGTTGTTAAGTTACTGCTGAACTCCGGGTGACTTTCTCAAAGGGTCCAAGTCCAACTCAGTGTTTATGATCCAGCCGGTGCTGGTGTGAAACTTACCATCTGTGTCTGTGTGCTGGGGCAAGGAGACAAACGGCTGCTGGGATGAGCAGATGATAGAGACTCGTCTGTTGCAAAGTGGTCAACTTCAATGAGTGGATTAGATCAGACCAATGGTTTCATCAGATCTTTTATTTTTTTTATTAACTTGAATTCAACCAGTCCACTGAATGGCATCTTGTTTCCTACTTTAATCTTTATCAAGGAACGAAACCCCAAAACAAGCCTACTTCGCCCAATGCTCTGCATGTGAAAACACTGTGTCACTTAACGGAATGCGGCCCAGACCTCCATGAATGAACGATCGCCATCGTTTTCTGACAGTGTCTGCAGAGGCACTTTGATGTGCGCTGAGGGAGAACAGACACAATGGTGTGCCCTTGGTTGGAAGCATTTGTTTATCCAACATGGACTAGGCAAATTGCCCCAACAACAGAGCATAACCAGCTAATGTCAGTGAGACTGATGGACCTAGCCGAGCATCCAGCAGGCCTGACCATTTCCTGAGGGTCTTGTCCCGCACTCTGGAGGACACAAGATGACTGTGGCACGTTTCAACTAGCAATTGCTTCTGCTAAATTACAAGACATGCTCAAGTGCCACATTGATTATCCGGTTGAACAACATCTAGTGATGTTAAGCAGGATATGTGTTTTATAACAAACATAGATTCGCAGTGTTTCTTGCTGTATGATCTGTTTTGCAAGTGAAATTTCTAAACACCAACCTGGGTCATCTTTGCCAGATCCAGTGAAGGCCTCTGTTTGTGTGTGTCAGCTGGTCTCCTGCGCTTCACACCGATCTTCTTGTCATTGAGGACACAGGGCTGTGAGCGACTGCGAGGGAGACCCCCCTGTCCACCACGACGCTCCAGCTCTGGAGTTGAGTCCGGGGAACTGAGTGGAGAGGGTCCACGGGGCTCGGGGAGGCAGATCTGTTCATGAGAGAGGTAGAGGGACTGCACTGGGGGCTCTGGGGACAGGGGCATGGAGGAGGATGGTGTCAGACCAGTGAAAGCTGAGGGGCAGGGGAGACCCTGGGAGAAGCAGGGCAGCTCCAGGGCGTTGGAGCGTGCCGGCAGGCTGAAGCTGGAGCTACGCTGCATGGCTGGGAAGCCGAGCTGCACGTTGCCAACAATGTTGCGCTGAACGCTGCCGCCGCTGTGGCACCTCCTCTTCTCCACTGTCGTCCACACGCGAGAGCCCTGAGGGCGCCAGGTAGAACGGCAACCACCGAGCTCATCTGAGCAAGACAGGGACCGGCACTGCCGCTTGCTGGGAGGAGCTGTCGAGTGTGACGCTGCGGCCTCAGTCAGGCTAAGGTCCTGCAGCAAGCTGCTGATTGTGCTTGAAGTGGAGCCGACATCCCACTCCCAGTGGGTGGAACTCTTGTGCACCTCAGGCAGGACATCCCACAGGCTCTCCAGGCTGGTTCCTACTGGCCTCTGCTGTATAGCACAGCTATGACCCACCTCATGCCACCGACTGGTCTCTGCAATGAAAAAAAACGCTACATTGATTCACTTGGTTTTCAGTCAGAAATATTTTTTTTGTTTATCCAACAAAATGTTCAAAAGAATAATAACCCACACCAGTTAAATTGCTTTAACACTTAACATATCTTCCTGACGTTTCCCAGAGGCAACGTGCACTGTAGCTGACCTCAACATCCATGACACTGGATGTTCTAGGCCTGACCAGTGTCCCAGCATGTGCACGATTCATTGACAGAACTCACTGACTTCTTTGTGTAATTGGAACTAAAAATAAATCACATCTTTCAGGTTCTGCTTTACTGTCACAATCTGTAAACTGATTGGAGATGGGATCGAAGCTCAATGTCTAATTTACTTGATATGATGGCTTGCATCTCAATAACCCGTCATAAACACTCGGACTTCATTAATCGTCTTGTTCCTCATTGCTCTACAAGAGTTCTGTATCAGAGCAGCTGGCTACCCGCCATTGCTGATCGTCTCAGTGCCAGCACCATGGTTACCGTGCCAGGAAAGCACCTGTTATTGCCACAACAGAAGTTCGTTGAATTGCTGAATGGATCGGCCAAGTGAACTGATCAGTCAACTCTGAGTCACCGAACAACGAGGCCTCAGCCCATTCCTGGTATGCAAAATGTCTATTTTCTCTCTACTGGAGATAAAAACCCGAAAATGCCACGTACAGTACACAGAGAGGACGAGGAACAAAGGGCAGTGTTAACAACACCTACTGGTGCTGCTGTGTTCTCTGCCAGCGTTTCACGCACAGTGCCAAGTTACTGTGAGGACACAATGCAGTTTAATCTGTATTCTGGCTGTTCCTCCTACTGCAAGGTAAATCAAGGATATGTTCCTTTGTAGCCATAACCCAATTTTCCATACAAGGACATCATTTCCACACTGTACTGAAACATGCCATAAGATCCCAGGCAAGGAAAGTCGCTGACACATAATCATTAACGCTCGTTGGCACAGGCACCTGTCAAGCCAGCTTCACATAATGCCATGTGACCATCATCCAGATTCAGCCGAGACAGTCTTCTGCCAATCATTTCTCTGAAATGATGCAATATAACGTGGCCCCATCCAAATCGCTGCTTTCCTGACTAAACACCTGACAATTGTGAAGGTATTTATCGGCATATTGATAGTGATGGTGTAGCGCTTGTGAGAAATGACAAAATATACTGTGAGATTGGACTCACCATTTTTTTTTTTTGAATGATCCATATTGTCTTTACATGTGTGAGTGGGTATGTGGTATGCAGAGTTTGACACTTACCCATGAGTCCACAAGAGAAAAGTGCCGTCCCCTGGCTCATGGTCTGTGCCTGGAACTGTGGAAAGGTCAAAAGAAGGATAAGGTCAGCTCACCGAAAAAAACAGAAACTCAGGATAAGCTTTCAAAATACAATTTTAAAGTCAACTGTACTGCTGGTGCTAAGACTGTATGTTGTGGCAGGGTTTTTGCGTTTGCTAAGCAATGCGGACCAAATGCAACAAAGAGGGAGTTCCACCATAAATGCCTCTGATTGACGCGGAGCATGATGACTTCATTTCACGTGGCTGAGTGGGCAAATTCAGCCCATATTCATGGGGGAATTTTCACTGTGTCCAGGCTGAAAGAGGAATCTATTGCATGGATTCTGATTAGAAAATGAGTCAGAGCTGCTCAGCCAGATAGGACTGAAATACTCCATTGTTATTTTGATTGAGATAAATGTAAGATGGAGGATTCAAAACCAGAGGACATATGCCCTGGTGATAAAGAGTTGGCAGCTATTATGATGCAATTATCTGTAATTGCAAAAAATACAATCATTTATTCCAATGTGACAACATCCAGATCGTTCTTTAGAGATCACTTCCTGAGGAAACACCACAAATTTGACTCCAGGGAAGGCTGAAGTCAAATTTCAACTATGATTGAAGTTGACAAAATGGGAAAATATAATGTAGAGCTATAAAACTTTTGAGGAGTGGTCGGTGGCTGGTAATGATTTCCTGATTTAGAGCAGCACCTTGTTGTTTTTCCTTCTTGACAAGGGCAGTTGAGGCCTGTTGGCAGCGCTTCTTATAAAAACAAAATGACACATTTCACACAGAAAAAAACTTCTTATACAAGCAGAAAATAAACTCTCACCGAGCCCAAATCGGTCGTTTTGGATCTTACATCGTCGGCCCCCTTCTTTTCCAGTGTTTTCTTGTAAATGATCACCATGGCAACACACATCCTTGTCCCAGGTCATTCCAGTGAGGGGAAGAATAGATGGAAGCCATCTTGACGGGCATGGTGTGAGCAGGACGGTTTCTCATAAGCTTAAGACAGCAACTCTCGGCTCCTCCAGGAATGTGCTTCACTCCTCAGCCCAATCCTGAGCAGACACACAAAGATGAGCACAGGATTAGAATTCAGTACATTTCTGACATTCTGTCGACCATACTGTATAAGCAGAGAACTATCTGGCTTGATTGGGGGAACAGATCCCCTGGTTGGAGGCTCTGAACCGTGTGATGATTCAAAGAGTTATTCTGAAAATGTTGTGGCGTGCTCCTTCGTGGAAGGTGGCAGCCGGATTCACAACAATTATAAATAGTAGTCACTGAGCTCCCAAACTTTCACACAGCCCACAGATGGGTATTTGATACTGAGATAAAAACCTGAACTCACAAACACACGCAGCACTCAATCCTTTTTGAATCCCTCGACACTTAACACATCAGCAACCTGTTTAAAATCCTTAAAAAGCAAAAGATACACATTAGAAATTCCAGGGAGGCCTGTGGCTCAACAAAGTACTTTAATTATCAAGTAAGCCAGCAAACATTCCCAGCAAACCCAGCCCAAGGTGAGGCGCTGCCATACGGTGGGCTGCGAGTTGAAACTACCCTGCTTTTTCACTTCCACATGGTCTCTCCTGTGTCACCAAAAGTGGAACTCTATACCTTGTTTTTCTCTTGCGTGTCCAAGTGGAGTATTATCAGTCATCTGAGAGAACGCGTTTCCTCTAAGTGTTCCACACTGGAGCACACAGTGAGGAATAGAGCAAAGTCAAAGTTGTGTAAGTGAATCCTCAGGGGCTGGCTGGGAATAGCTGACCTTGCGGTTATCAAAACAACCCTCCTCACATTAGTGCTGCACCACAATTACAGTAAAACAGCTGATTAGCCACAGATGTAAATCTATATCATCATCACCGACGTTTTTTTACTACAGTCTTACCTGAGTAAACGAGTAAACCTTTATTTACACATGCATGTTTGAAAACTCGCAGGTACAATGTGCTTTGTACATAGACACTTAAAGACAAAGCAAACAAAACCATACTATAAAGATAGGTCGTGATGGGTTTTTAGAAGTTTCTTAAAAGTCTAAAAATTCAGCAAAGTTGATTAAATGGTGAAGATGGTTTCAGAGGGCTGGACTAAAACAACAAGGTGGCAGTCACCTTTGGTTTTGCAGTTGGAGCGAAGGGCAGATAAAGGGCAGAGATTTGAGGATCAGAGAGGCCAAATGAGGAAAGAGGAGATGAGAAATGTAACTGAAAGCAAGGTCATGTAGTGGCTTATATGGAATCAACTGCATCCTGTTTATTACAACATTTAAAGGATGGAGGGATTTTAGCTACATTTCCTTGTAGAGAAAAACAAGACTAGACAAGCTTAGTTACATGACGGTCAAAAGTCTTATACTAATCAAAGATGGACACATGACTCAGCAATAAAACCGATTCTTCAAAGCAGTTGAACAAATGCTCCAGAGGCATTTACAGTTAGAAGAGGAATGGTCCAAGCTTCAACCCCTGAGGGACTCCACACAGCATGGGATCTGAAGAGGACTCATGACTGTTGATACAAGCATTCAAATATTTGTCGGTCAAATAAGAATGACACCAGTTCAAAGTTGTACCAGCAATGGCTCCCCCCCCATGTCAGTTAGGGGACTTAAACAACGATAAAATGCCTGCAAGGTCAGAGAGTCTGTTTGAATGACAGAACAACTACTGGAGAAAAAAAATTAGAGGGGATACAAAAAGAGACGGTGTACGTGAAACAAAAGAGCACTCTGTGCAGAAGATGAGACACCGTGGGAAACAAAAGAGGCAACATCAGAGGTTGTGGTTGGTGGGAGTGTGTGTGTGTGTGTGCGTGTGTGTGTGTGTGTGTGTGTGTGCAGGGGGCAGCATCACAAGACAAGAGCGAGCTGACATACTGGAGGTGGTGTTTGCATTCAGCATATGATTTTCATTACCAACACTTATCACATGAGGAAAACAGCTTTACACATGAGGATGTTTTTAGCCCAGTTCCTCAAGCAGATCAGTTCGATGACGTCTGGCAGATTTAACCTATGGCCTCTGTGACTAGAAAAGTACAAATCAAAGCTTGGAGCAAGACTAGGTCAGGCCAGCTTACGCTGTGCGTGACCATTTACCACACAGATCTGTGCTTTGCTGCAGAGATAACTCGGGACTTGCTTGGTGAGAGGAAACTCTTGTTTATATATTGCCCTAAATGGCTCGCTGATGGATGCACATGGCATTGGCACAGAAAGAAAAAGCCTCGCCCACAGAAATTAAATTGGCAAAAACAAAAAAAAGCTCTTTAACATGATGTTTACCCAAAAAAGGACATTAAGTGATGTTTTCCTTCCCTAGAAATATTGAAAAATGTCTAAGTGTAGCCTGACATTCTGAACTTTAAACTGTAAACATCATCTATTACTTTCAGTTGCAGAAAACTGCGATTTATCATCCTTCTTGTACTGCACTACATTTTTATCCCATAAATCTGATCTGAGCACTTTAAATGGGTGAGGTTTATAACATCATTATAAACATTCCTCGGCTCCATGACACAAGTCTTACACACAATTATAAAAGTCTAACCTTGCCCCACAGCCTTTGAAAGGCATTCAAACTCGTGAGTGGTTGGGCATAGGAAACATGTTGAGAAGCGCTGGCAAAGGGCAGTTTACTTTTCCTTGTACAGTCAAACCTGTAAACCGAATGCAGGACGCAATACAAGGCATGGTTTCCAGTGCTTAATGGATACACCCAATGCGCTGAACTCAAACTGCATGAACTGCTTTGTAAAATGGGGATTAAGTTAGAATCTGTTAAATTAGGCATCTAGAATTTCTGCCCAAAGGGTACCACTCCCACTGTGGCGTCAAAAACCTGAATCCACCTCCATGACGGGGCCCCCATTATCAGGAATCAGTTGGAGTGTCTATGCTTCTGCAGCCCGATAGCTCTTTATCTGGGCTGGAGCAGCAGCCACCATGACAACTGAGAAGTCTAATCTCTGAGTAGGGGAAGAGAGTCGGAGGACGCTTCCATCACATGCAACATGGCTGCTGACAAAGTAACAGTGGCATTGCGGTGACAGAGGCCTTCCTTAAAGACAACAATAACTCTGCATTGGACAAGCTGATGAGACTCCACGCTTCCTTTGTGGTTACCACAAGCCTTTCAACCAGCGCTACTTTGGCATGTCAGAAACGGCAAGCTATAGCACGGCCTAGATAAGGCGAGAGAGTGAACCGCAAAGACGATTGGTTCAAGTAAGGCAGATGCCTGCTATGGTCTGCTCAGTTTCCAAAAGCCTGAACAAACCCCGCTGTAAATTCTACAAAATACCAGACATTGCAATGTAATGCTGTAAAGGGCACTTTTATAAGACTCCTTAAATTATTGTCCACTCCAAAAAAGAAATGCAAACTGTCAGCTTAGACTTTACAATAAGCATCCAAACTGTGGTCATCCATGAAAGCCCTGTTTACCAATTAGAGCAGCTTTTCCATACATTGCTCAGACTGTAATCCCATGAGTTAGGTCAACATTGCATAAAGATTTGGCAGCTTTGCGTCTGACTGACAATTAGAGCTAATGCTAATCTATTTTACAGCACTGGTGCGACAGCTGCTAGAAATTAGTTTGATATCATTGTTGCACCTTGTATAAGCTACTGAATAACATAATTTGTTAATAATTCACAAGATATCTCGTTTTAGCTTCATCACATCTTTCAAAAAACGTTTCTAGTAATTATTGTGTGTTAATTCATACAAAACATAAATAAAATGTTAGATTGAATTTTCAGGCATTCTCCTTTAGCATTCCTGCATGCACGGCAGTTGGATCTGCATCCTGCCCTCAACAATCCCAGGATTGTGGTCATCTCTGTAATCTGAGCATTTGCTGAGCCACTGAGACGACCCAACTTGAAACCTAACTGAGGGATTTGTTCTGCTCTTCATCACCATACTGCTTGTGCAAGGAACTTTAGCTGTCCTATTCCACGAAAAAATAAAAGATGCCCTGGGAGAAAATAAGCATGTTCCTAAAAAGGTTGTTTCTCCAACCTGTTCGCTCTGACGGCCAAGTTCCTAGAGTTGCATGGATTGAGCAAAATCTATACTTGGACTCAGGCCCATTTTAGTAGTTTCTCATGTCTAAACTGATATTTGTGTCATAAAAAGGGAGCCAGACATGCAGGGAACATTAAGACAGAATAATTGAATGAAAAATTGGCAAACCATCTCTGCCTTTTCTGCTGCACCGTGCATCATTTTCACTATGAAAATTCAAGATTATTGAAGCCCCCAGACTTAAAGCGTTGTCATTAATTAGGTGCCACAAAGGGCAGGTGCCACAAAGTTTTGCTACGGCTGATTGACTGAAAAGAAATTTATGGAACTCATTGTCCAGTGCAGGCTACTAGCCCACAGCTGTCCCCCCCGTGCACATAGAAATTAGGCTATGTCAAACAGGAGGCACACACAACATCTAAAGCAGTGAGTGAATAGTCAGAAATGAGCATGGCTGGGAGGCTTCAATAGTAGTTATCAGGCTCAGTTGAGGGCCTGGGGTACAGCCAATGTCTCACAAGCATGCAGCTGCCCACTTACCATAAACACAAAGGCTCAGCATGGCTATGCATGGCAGCCAAGGAGGCCTACGTTTTAAAGCAGGCCTGCTGTTTAATTATCTCATACATAATCACTTGCACTGTATATATTTGTCCAGAACAAGAGCTTTTTTTGAGCTCTGTAATCGAGGCTTTCAACAAACCTGTCCAAGTTGGAGAGAAATGTGGTCCACTTGAATGCTAAATCTCACAGAGTCTCTTAATTACAAAGGATTGAAGACACAACATCCTTCTACTTCCATTGCAAAACAAAATTGCATGTGAGTAGTCCCAGAAAATAATAAGTTGCATCCACAAGAAGCATCTCTAGGAGTTTTTAATCAAAATTGGCATTGGAGGGACTGAGAACTCTTGGTTTTGCATGCAGGAATTTATCCATCCCCCACTCTGCATGTTCACTGACCATATATCCATGACCCAACACAGGGGAAAACCTGGAACAAAATTTCTTCCATGCAAGAGTTTGAACAACGTCACAACAGCAGTATGACACAACACAGGATCTCAGATAACCCTAAAATGTGTCCAAATATTGTCTGTAATATAAACACGGAAGGAGGACTCATCTGCAAGCTGTGATAGGAAGCCTCTTTTGTACTTGGGCTAAAACCATTCAACAGTTTTTCAGATGAGCTTGCCAGCCCTCCAGGTGGATGCCTCTCTCGGTTTCAGAAGAGCGGGCCCTGAAAACTGAGCTTGTCCAAGTAACCAGCACAAACAGTCCCTTAAACCCCTTTTTCCAAAATCCCTCATGAAAGGGAAATGAGTTTGGCAAAGAAATTGGTGTGACGGGAGCTCACAGAATGTTACACGCAGGCTACAGAGCAAACAGGATTTTGAACTCGAGAGAAAGGCCACAAGCTACTGATGAGAAAATATGAAAAGTACATCCTCGAAACAAGCTCAGCGATGCATTTGTACATTGACACGAGAGCCTGGGATTTACCCAACTTATAGTTTAACGCGCGTTCAAGCCAATTATGAACTTAAGCAGTCGTAGTCACGGCCATGGGACACCGAGGAGTTCAGGTTTAACAAGGTTTATGCCTGAATTGCAGAATCTGTTGGATTGTGTGTCAGCCGGCCCTGTGTCTTCATACCTGAGGGGAAGGTTGGCTTGATAAAAGATAAGACAACAACATTCCTCTAAACTGAAACACACACACGTCAAGAGGGGTCTGAGCCCTAAATGACACTGCCACCAAATCAGGCGGTGTCAGGCATCAAAAAAATAAAAAGGTATTCTATTTACATGATTTAAAAAACCGCACAACAACTTTTTGCACGAGTCAAAACCCAATTTGCACTTCCAGGCTTTTAGCCAATTCACATGAAAGGTCTCTGATCCGAGGATGGTGGTTCCTGATTGGAACATTCAGTCACTTTTTAATTAGCTAATATGATTGAGTTTATATTTACAGTCAGATGTCAAAGAGGCAAAGAATACGTTTTGTTTCTCACACCAAGAAAAGAAATGGAGGAAACTGACATACTGGCATTTACCACACAGGATATATTTTTTAAACCTGAGTATATGTATGGACATGTTTAAGGATATTGAAACTATTACCCCCCCCCCCTGCAGCATTTCACCACATTGAGCCTTTACTGTGCTACTGAATGGCAGCAAAGACTTTATAACGAGGAGAAAGAAGCAGATAACAATCACTTTAAGCAGCGTTTATGAAGTAATAACAACCTCAGCCTAGACAAAAGGGAAACAGCTAATCCACCACACATAGGGAAAAGTTGCTAACTCACAGGAGCTGTGTGTGATCTCCATGCAGAGTTGTGTCTGGACACTCGTAATAACACATGTCACCATTGAAAACCACTGTTAATGCAGAGGCACCCACTTTCCCAGCAGAGGACTAGCCACAGCTCCCAAGTTAGCTTAGCGCACAAAGTTAGTATTGGTGTCAAAAGAAACAACTTCAGGAAACTCCAACTCACACGCATGACGGTGAGCTCCTCGGTGGGCTTCAGGGTGTGTGGGCCATGTTTGAGGGGAGTCTCAGCAGAGAGGGGGAACAACAGGGCGACGGGCAGGAAGTGAAGCGGCCACGGCTCCTCTCGTCCTGCTCCAGGCTCCATCTGCAAAAATACAACATGAGCCCAGCGCACTAATGAGCCTGGGAGGGCACACAGCCCCGCTCACAGGGGCGGACACCGACTCTTCACTCGTACAACCCACTGAACCCCAAAGTGTAATGTCCCCCTGTAACAACCATCGGACTTACTATAACTTTTTGTTATACTCATGTTTAGTTTTAAGTGTTCAGAAGCAGCATACTCATATCTATGGTACTTGTTCAACAGTGCGCACCACCCCCCTGCTCCTGTGACTAGTGGTCTGACCCGCCCTGCAGTAATGAAAAGTAATCAGTTTAGAGTTGTAGAAGAGAAGTTCTCATATTGTACAGATGTGAAACATGATAACCTGGAAACTGTGGGATTTAAACACAGATGTGTGCTGTTTACACATATATATATGTATATATACATATATATGCCAGTAGTGGGATGTGTTACAAAGTACATTTACTATTTTTATGTATCTGTACTTAACTTAACTACTTAACCTAGTACTATACTACATTTCAACAAATCATTTACATTTTTTATATTGTTCTTCAAATAGAACAATAGTACATTTACTTCTTTACTGTACTTACAACTACTACTTCTGGAAGTAATAGTAGGAGTACTGGTAGGAGTAGTTGTAGTAGTTGTGACCCAAGCATTTCATTGAATGTTATTGTTGTGCAGATAATAAATAAAGACTTGAATCTTGAATCTATTTCGCCACAAAATATATTTTTAAACCATTTGCTACATGTTCACATGTTTTTTTTTATATTTTTGGAAGCGATCTATAAGATTTTAAAAGGATATTTACTTGTTTACTGGAACTAAGCACATTTTTCATGTATCTGAGGTTTATTTTTAATTAGTTAGGTAAAAAAGTTAGAAAGTTAAGTAGACATGTCCACATAGTTTTTTACATTTTCAAAAGTTATCATCAAATATTACTGTTAATTCCTAATACTGTTGAATTACCTGCTGAAGAAACACCTAAAATGGAGACTTAAGTAGCATCATCTGCAGCATTCCTGCTATTAGTCTGCAGTATTATTAATCTGAAAATGCAGTAGTCTCAGTTTATGAAGTAGTAGCACATTACATAAAGTTATAAGCTACTATCGGCAAGTCTAATTTTATCCTCAACACTTATATTTTTAAAAGTGGGTACTTACTTTTACTCAAGTAAAAAAGTTTATGTGGTACTCTACCTTTTACTAGCGTACATTTTTGTCTATTTATTTATACGATTGGGTCTTTCCTCCACCGCTGCACATTGCTACATCCCCCCTCACAAAGTGAATTCCAGTATAATAAGCATTGATTCTACATAAATATACACATTACAAACAGATGTTCTCCTTCCTGGAAGGGAGTCACGGAGTTATCATAACTTACATCAGCATCCAGTTTGCTTTTATTCAACTTTCCAGGTTTAGTCGTCCACCCCTTGTCCAGGAGTATTATATACTATATATGCACACACTATTAGTACCACTGTAACTGGTGGTTCCAGAAAACTTTCCTTTTTCTGTCTTTATCTTGCAAACCCTCTTTTCCCTGAAGTCAAGGTTCACTCTCAATATAGCATTTTCATTTAATTTACTTAGCTTTTTGTATGTTTAGATACTATGTGCACATTACTTGAGTTGTAAACTGTCAATATGAGAGCTCACATGGTTGACACACTTTGTTTTGATGCTATATCTCAAGCAAACCACATTTAAAAAAATGTATTTCTGTATATTTGGAAAAAAAGATGAGTGCACCCATATTTAGATACTATGTGCATTTGTAGTGTAAACCTTATACATGTTAGCTCACATGGTTGCACACTTTGTTATGATTCTGAATAGTAACCGTGATATAAGCAAATCGCAGTTATTGAACATACTTCTGCATAATGTGACAAAAAATAAAAAAACACATTCCTATCCCATAACACCAATATACGGTAAGCAGATTTAATTTGTGGGGCCCGAACTTAACACAGTGGGGCTCAGAGGGGTGGGCAGGGGGGAGCTGAGGGTCACCCCTGGCAGACACTATTGTTAATCAAGGAGTAACATCTGCTGTGTGCCACTAATCTCCCCCAGACTGCCGTACTGTCCTCCTCGGTTTTAGACTGTCTGCCTTTTGTGTTAAAGGGCACCGAGGATTTGTCTCCTCAACTATGTGAGCTGCAGGCCGGGGGTGACAGGTTGTTGTTAAACCAAAAACCCCTTCAGCAGTCTGGACGGCAAATTATGTATTGCACTGCAAACGTTGCATTTTTTTGTATTCTGTTTGGGAAGGAGACAGTTCAGCAACTCTAGCAGTGTGTGCTGTGACTGTCAAAGCCATAGGGGGCAGTATCCACCAAACACAGCTACAAAAAGGCCACCAAGCTTGAACTTTAGTGTTACAGCTTCTTTAGTCATTTCTTCTTTTTCTTTTTTCCCATGTGACCGTAGCTACCATGTGGTTTACAGTGAATAGGAGGTGAGCTTCCAACTCCCAGTGCTGACACCCCATGCAGAATGCTGTATGCCATCTGTGTTTCTCAGCGGCTGCAGACAGATGGCTGGAGGACTCCTGTTTCAGGAGCCTTCCCCTCTCAACTTTAATCAACAGTTCATTCTCTCCCCATTAACTGTTTGCAGTCATACTTTCCAGTTATTCTCCTTTTTTCTTTAACTATTTTCGAATCTATCCAATTCCCCTAACCACAGCATTTATTATATTTTATATGTGCAACAACTAGTTCTCGTGACTGTCATATTATTACAGATTATTATTTTATTATCATTATTTATTAATATAATTATTATTATAGCTTAGTAGTTTTTATTGTGTGTCTACTTTGAATTCCTTGTAAAAACATGTTTCTATGTTCTTATTCTTTGCTTTTATTGTTAATTCCATGTTCCTTAATCATGTGTGTTACCAATTAGGCATCTTCAGGCTTGCTCCGCACAACATTTTATTGTATTTGCAGTGACAATAAAGATGTCTTGATGTCTCAGGACATAAATAACTTCTAAAGTGGAACAAAGACGACAGCTGTTTTATGTGTAGTGAGTTTGTTTGCCATTACGAGAATCAGAAACTGAGTCAACTCTAAAAGTTTTGATTTGCCAATAAGTGTGTCACACTTGAGTGAAAGAAAAACACTGACACCATTTGTCAGAAGGCAGAAGTACACGTATTTACAAATTTAACTTTTGAAGCTTGAGGTTGAGATTATTTTTCAGCTGTTAACTCGAGGATACTGTAACTGTAGTGAGGACATGAAAGAGCATATGGCTTTCATGGAACACCATCTGAGTTTCACTGCTTCTCGTTCGTCCCAGTAATCCTCGCTTCTAATGTTTATAGCCCAGTTAATTGAACTGGCACATCACTGTGGTTTCTGAAGATCCCTTCGCAGAGGCTGTAAAAGCATGCTTTTGCCAAACGCTTGCACATCACTAAAACCTCAAAAGCATCTGTAGGAGGTGCAGCTGTTCTTCCAGGAATGGTTCATGAGTGACTGCGTGAGTGAGTTATTGAGCAAGAAACGCAGCTTAGCTCAGACCAGTGGTTCTAAATTGTATTACTAATATTAATAACTAATTATCCAAGATTTGTCTACCATTTGCTATTTAAGTACTGTAGGAGTAAAACTCTGGACTGTAATGTTGTAAATTGGCCGTAAGTCTTTGCCTATATTCATCTTTTTTGTAAATGAGTTATGGAAGTGTTATATTACTACATACTCAGTACATCATTAGATTATTAATATTGATGCATCAATGTTTGAGCGGCTGTTCAGTGTTTTATCAGCTTGAGCTGGAGTTAACCAGCTCAATGGTTTTAGATTAATTCATATTACAGCAGCAATTATGGATGAAGTGTTAAGACCTTTTACTTAATTACGAGTGCTTTCAAAACCATTTGAAAATTCGACCTATGAAGTTAAAGTATGTGAGTATTATCAAGTTATTAAGTGAATGAGAAAAGTAAATATAAGTAATTATGAAGATATGAAATGAAAAATATTGCCAGTGCAAAACCACTGGGAAGTTTACCTAAGATGAAGAATTCAAGAGCACGTGTGCCAAAGTCTCTCTCTCTCACTCACACACACACACACACACTTTTGGAACAGTAATTGAGTTTCACGCTCCACTGTGAGTTATATATTTACTGAGGAACAGTTGCTCAGGAGTCATCAGTTGCTTGACGTTGACAGTGAAAACAAAGACATTGTTTTACTGCTTCACCAAGTGCATTTTTTTTTTAAATGTTTCAAGTGCATTATGTTACATCAGTCATTGAACCAGTTGGTTCACAATGCTCTATACTATCAGTAATATGTTCAGGCATGTTCAACGCAGATATTAGCCCAATAGCATTTGTTATCAGTGCACACAATTCGTACTGAGAGACAATGACTCCATAAATATTTCACTTTTTACATCTTACATGATTCCTTTGAAACATGTGATTTCATATTAACATATAAAACACATATAAATAAAATATCATCAGTTAAAAAACATTTGCAGTGTCTAAGCCTGAACGGTGTGAACAGTCTTCGGGGCTGCCTCTCCTTGAGAATCCACCCTCTCGTTTGCCATGTAGGCCTGCACCGACCTCCACAGCGCTCGGATGTTTCCCTCGCCGAAGCCCGTCGCCCCTCTTCGCTCGATCAGCTCGAGGAAGAAGGTGTCCTCTGCGAAGATGGGCTTGGTGAACACCTGGAGGAGGTATCTAGAGACAAACAGTGACAACATAGTGTTCAACACCTGGGGACAGAGTGAATAAGTGGCTGAAGAACACCAGTAATTTTTTATCTTTGTTGCCCTCTTACCTTCTGTTCTCACTTGATGCTTTTAGTGATGAGGGATCCTGGTGCAGGTCTGTGTCCAGCAGAATGCCAAATTGTGCCAGCCTCTGGGGGTTGTGTCCTGCCTCCTCTATTTCCTGCTGTTTCCCCACCTGCCACAGCACAGAGCATCAGTAAAATATATGTAGATACACTTGACAACATCCTATGTTTGCAAATATGATCTGTGACACAGAAAATGATCCAACCAATGTAGCACTAAAAGTTCTATCTGAGGTCTATTAAAGACTGAAATCTAAAGTCACTCCAAGGCCTGATATTAAATAGTGTTGGACCGGTTGTTGCCAATTTGCTCTGCGATGACATAATGGGCTCGCACGTTTTTTACTAAAGGTTTATTTTCTTCATAGCATCTTTTTCAACCTGCTGATTGAAATGTGGGTTACATGTTGCATCAATCGATTCATGCGCAGACAGACCTCGGTGTAGTAGGCAGGAGGAGGGGAGAAAAACTGCACACCAGCTCCAGCCATCGCACGCGCTGTGGAAACAATGTCTTCTGTGTACAGCCCGATGTGCTGGATCCCCGGGGCCCCGTGCTGCTCCAAGAAGGTGTCGACCTGGTTCCTGCCTGAAATTAAAGCAAGCAGACGGTGTGAGAGGAAGTGTGAGCTCATACTTGATGGCTGAACTTAAATATCTTGGGAGATGCTGTTACCTTGCTCGGGCAGCGATTCGGCTATGACAAACTTGCAGTCTGGTTCTTTTTTATCCACAGAGGGAAGAACGATGCCCGATTTGCTGCACTTCCAGTACTCCATGGCGGTGAGACGCAGACCGATGCCCTCCTGGTTTATGACAAAACCTTCGTCCACATCTTCTTCCCTGCTCAGAAAAACAAACAATCCATTATGTTGTATTATAAAATACAGAGAGTCTCAAAAACAACGTGATACAAGAGGGAAAATGTCCAGGGTTCAGATAGTCCAGTCATCTTAATATGACTGACAACAAGTTGAACAAAACAGAGAGTAACTGTTGTACTGACAGTTTGTCCTCAAACTTTGTTAGAAAAGCAAAGGAATAAAAACAACTCAAATTCAAAAAGCCCCTGAGGCACGTGAGGGACTAATAAGTGGTTTATTTCTCCATTTGGCCAACAATGAACAAACAATAGTCAATGGTGTCTCTCTTGCCCTGGTTAAAGATAAGATGAGATAAGATAAAACTTTATTGATCCACACAGCGTGGGAATTCAGGTGTCCCAACAGCAGGCATCTCAGAAAGAGAGCTTTAGTTTTATTTTGTATTGGAATGTTGTTATAGTGAGCTATTTCTACCTTGCTTTTAATTTTATTTGACTATTGCACTGTTTAACAACCACATGACAAATAAATCTTTAAACTAAACCCTGGAGAAAACAGTGATTAACTCCAACAACTGTGACTCACCTGTCTATGAAAAACCTTTGGAAACCAAAGAGCTGCTCGTACCACCTCATGACCTGATGGGTCGTCTTCCTGGGACAGGCATACGTGATGTGATCGAAGTGTGTGATTGGACAGGACGTGTTCTCGTCCTCCAGGCCGCTGTCCCTCTCGTGGACATCAAACCCAGGCAGGAAGGCTCCCTCGTACCTGGTCCTGTCAATGAGCGTGTGGCACACGTTCCCCACCACGGACTTCACCACGGAGTAGGTGACAGGACCCGCGTCGTCCTGGACCGTGGTGGGCGGCACCAGGAAGCTGCAGCCCTGGCGCTGGAGGTGGATGAATGACCTCTCCACATCCTCCACCTCGAAGCACACGTTGCTCGCGGTGTCCACGGAGAAGTCGGGGCTCACGTCGTACAGACATCTCCCGGATGAGTCCTGGGTGAGATTCCCCACCTTCGCCCGCTGTGGACGGGGAGGATGAGGAGGGTGAGGCAGCTCTTCATTCACTTTGCCATGGCTCCGGTTTACCCTCTCGTTGAGGAGGAAGACCGCCGCTCCCTTCCTGAAGGCGAGCTGCCTGGACCCGCGGGTCAGTCTGCTGGCGAACAGGCGGAACTTGAATTTGGACACGAGGTCGTTGGCTACTTTCTCCGCGTTAGAAACGTGGAGCGAGATGTGGTGTAACCTGCTCAAGGAGGCTGCCATGTTTGAATGTGACGTTTTGGCAGGGGGCGTGTCCCATACTTATCGAACAACGCCCCCCAGCCACATCATACAAAAGTTATGATAACGATAAGTGTACAGAAGTCTTTTTTACAACGTGCTCCATAAAAGAATAAAACAAAAAAACATTGAAATAAAATCCAAATGATCCATATGAATAAATGTGTTTTAAAAATATGTAATCTCTATCTGGATTTTAATAATAAGATCCTAAAAGTATATATATATTTTCTATATGGGAACAAAAACTTGGTTCAAATGTTTCATGTTTAAAAAACACCCACTTTCATATTCTTCTTTAATGAAACCTTGTTTTACTAAGATTTGTATCAAAAACATTCTCACATAAAAAAACATCTATTATCCAATAATAGGACTGACTTTAACTGAATGTATGATATTCAGAAATACAGATCAGATTTTGTGGGGGAGGGGGAATTCTCAATTTAATTCAGAAAAACAGCAGATTTGTTGTATGAAAATTATCCCACAATTATAAAAACACGACATTCGAGTGAATGCAATACACTTTACGTACAACACAGTAGTTTACGTTATTTTGTTGTTTGCCTCATTTCAATAAAGTTTTATTTCCCAACTGTAGTGACAACATTTCACCCTGCAACCTCGGGGCAATTTGGTGTTTCTGGAAAGCTCGGACATTTATAAACTGTGCCAACCAAACACCCCGAAAGAGTACGTGTTCTTTCACCAGGTAATAACATATCACGCTCCAGATAATAGTCCAAGAAAATATTAAGCGAAATCTCTTAAAATATCAAAATTTAACGAGTAATAACAAAATCTTCTTGCGCCGTGAAAAGTTAAATCCCCTCAGAGTCGATAGCATTTCCGATGAGTCCTGAACGCCTCGCAGCAGCGTCTCCCATCCAATCGGATCGCGCGCTGGGCCAGATGATTGGTGACGGGGGCAGGAACGTTTATTTTGGCTCCGCTGCTCACTTGTCTCACAGTCGCCGCCATTAAAACAACACGGAGGCGATGGAAACCGCGGAGCGACGCGGATTCACGCCATGATCCCGGTAGCGCGGAGCCTTCGTCGAGCTGCGGGCCGTTCTGCTGCAGCTTAACGCGGACGTGAAGGTAAAAATGTGAGGCAGCGACGGGGCCGAAAACACTCGGATAGGGAAGGTTTTGATAGAGCAGCAGCAGGAGGAGGAGGAGGAGGAGGAGGAGGAGGAGTGGGGTTTGTTGTGGTTTTCCACAACACTTGAGAACCGAGCGCCTCCGCGAAACGGTGAGCAATGTACGTGTTTCCTGCGAATATTCCTCTTGAATAAACGTAATGAGCTTGTTCGTTTTTAGTGAAATGTCACTTAAATGGTAAAAAAAAAAATCGACGGCTGCTATGTATGCTAGCTTGGTGGTTAGCCTACGAGCTAGCTTGCTATCACTATGGACAACAAGGTAACCCTAACCCGTCATGGAAACTAAAGTCTGGCTGGAAGTTGATAACACTGTGATCGATGATCGACAGGCAGCTTCACTGTCGTACCATTATCTCGGGCTGTCAATGTCATTGAAGATGCCAGATGCTAGTTTAAAAACTATTGTAAACATTGAGCAACTCACGTATCTAAAACATTTGTTTATCATGTTTACTGATCTTCGAGACGATTCACAGAACTTTGTTTATGACTCACATCTACCTGGATTTCCCTCCACAGTGGCCAACCAAAGTGATCCACAATGACGGAGCAGAAGGTAAAGTGGGCCTGTGACTACTGCACCTATGAGAACTGGGCGTCTGCAGTCAAGTGCACCATGTGCCGTGCGCACAGGTCGATGGGCCCCATCATCACAGAGGAACCTTATAAGAACTGTCCTGACCCAGATCCCGGTGTAGGGTGGAGCCCACCCAGAACTGAGAGTGGCAGCAGCCTCCTCATCTGCCCCGACTCGAGTGCCAGGCCCAGGGTTAGGCCAGCCAGCATTGCTGAGATCGCTAGCAAGTGGTCCTGCCAGGTGTGCACCTACCTGAACTGGCCCCGGGCAATCCGCTGCACTCAGTGCCTGTGTCAGCGCCAGAGGACCAGCAGCCCCACCGAGTCCCCCCAGACTTCAGGCTCCAACGCAGGCTGCCGTCCTGCTCTCCACTCCCCCGTGGATACCTGTGAGGAGTACAATGACAGAAACAGACTCAACACCCACCAGCAGCACTGGACATGCACAGCTTGCACTTACCAGAACTGGCCCACAACTACAAAGTGCGTGGTATGTAAGCACCCAAAGCCCAACAACCAGGAAGCCATAGGGCGGGCAGAGTCGGCAGATCCGTCACCTGTGATCAATGAGCAGGATAGAGGTCGGTGGAGGGGCAGCTGCAGTGGAGGCCCGGGCCAAAGGAGGTCGCCTCCAATGCCCAAGAGGGAAGACAATGTCAAAATGGACTTCCAGAGGATAGAGCTCGCAGCTGGAGCCATGAGCAGCAGAGAGGAGCAAGAGGTAGACTTCAAGAAGCTGAAGCAGATTAGAAACAGAATGCGGAAAACAGACTGGCTGTTCCTCAATGCATGTGCTGGTGAGTTTAATGTTATTTTCTTCTTCCTCCAACAAGGCCTGAAGTGAATATATTCGTAGCTGATTAAGGAGAAGCCATTTTCATGGTCTTTGGTGGCTTGGACAAAACAAGCAATTTCAGCACATCACCCTGAGAACTTGTTCACATATTTGGACAATCCTCCATCATTAAATGTGAAAGCTATCAGCCGATTGCACAATGTTGAAGATGATAAATGGACGTGGGTTTGATTTTTAAATTATTGGCTTGTGGTCTTCCCTGTCCACCCCATAGTAGTGATGACGAATAGTCAAAGGGTTTACAGGACTCGGATTACGTGTCAGAATACTTTCATATCCCTGTGCAGTTCCCCAATGTAATCTAAACTGAAACAAAGGATCCATACTCGTGTTCCACTTTTTTTCTGGTTACCCACTGTCACACAAGCTTTTTATTTCCTCCCATGATGTCATGCTGCTTAATGACCGATCGAGTTGCTCCAGTCAGAGGCAACGCTTGGTCCCCAAGGCAAAACATTAATTCAGTTAGTTCCTGCCTCGGTTTACTTTGTTACAGAATACACAGGGCCTCACCTTACCAAGGCCATAGTGGTGTTTTTGTTAATGAGTGTCATGTGTCTATGTTTAGATTCCAAATATTGAGGGCACAAGAGGAATTTAGCGAGAAATGGGCTTTGCCAAGAAGGGTTTAATTTCACATGGTGGTGCCCTCAGGTTGAAATGTTCCACTACAGCGAGATGATACTTATCGTCAACAAAGCATAAATTAATCTGAAAGGCGGGATAATGGCAGTGTGTAGCGAAATAGCCGGTGGGAATTTGATACAGCTCATCACCGAGCCCCAGTGCTGCCCTTGCTGTGCCACTGAGAGTTTCTTTGAGAAACTGAGAGGGTGAGAGTGCCCCCCAGCCGGTGGGGATGAATGGGCCGTCTGGGCAGCACAGTTGAGAGTGGAGCCCGCAGACCAGAGGCTCTCCTGGCTCCTATTCAAAACACCCTGTAAACAGTGGTGCTTATGTGCAGAGCAGGGGCCCACAGCGGGCAAAAAATAGCCTTGACAAGACATGGACACCAGTCAACAAAAATGTAAAAAAGCTTGAAAGCAGCACATGATCAGTGTCCAATGACCTTTGTTCCTTTTGCCCTGTTTAGCTTGTTGTTGAAGAGCAGAAACCATTAATGTTGTGTCACTGTGGCACAGTTTTTTTTTTTCTCATCTACGCCTCGCACAGACCTTTAGACATTTCCAGGCGTTTAACTATCTTTTGATTTCGGTCTCCTATGTTTATTATCCTTGGCGTATCAGCTGACTTGCTTCACTTGTGTTGCCTGTGCTGCAGTACGGCTCTTCAAAGTGTTTGTGGATGGAGGAAGTGAGTCGTGCTGCATGTTATGACCAAGCTCAGCCCTTCCTCTGGTCCCACAACTTGATCTCACCTCGCTCGGCTGTTTCCCTGCATTTTTCTGCTGATGTTTTTTCAGCCAAAATCAAATGATCCCATTGATTCAACCTTCCCACTAAAGGAAGCACACTGTTTGCTCTGAATTCTTCTTTTGTTTAACTGAAATAATGTAAGCTAACAATTTTGATAATATAGATCATTTGTTTGAGTTTGCTCATGGGGATGTTTTGTCCTGTTTAGTGTGATTGTAAAAACATTTGTGAGGGAAAACATTTTCAACCCCCTTATGGTGGAATTAGACTAAAACAAATGTGACACGACCAGCCCGAAACGAGGAATCCTGAACATCTTGAGCGACCAATTCTGAAATGAAGACAACACAATAGACTTAACTTGCTCAAGCGACACGTCAGACAAGTTGTCTTTAGAGAGCGGGTGGGTATTGCATGCAATTCAGGTTTTTGGAAATGAAACCTAGACATTGCCATTATGTGGGATGCATCTAAACTATTAGGCTGAGCTATCGCTACTTCTCGGGCCAGCTAGCTACTATGGTAACAAACACTCCATATCAGCAACACTGGCTGACTTAACTGAAACAATGGTATTAATTTCACCAATGTGTTTTGGCGAAGGACTTTATGGAAGGACACTCATGTAACCTTAATGTTTTCATAACAGGGAATGCTCGGCATTTGTGGAGTGGAATCAGGACACAGGTTTCCATCTTGTTTGTACCATGGCAACTCTGACTTAAACCAAAAGTTTATTTAAGGTGTCCACCGTGGCACGACCTGTAAATCATTTGCTAAATCATTGGGCATCTAGTTACGGGTCTGTGTTTGCGAAACATCATCCGACATGTGCAAAAGGAGACCTGTCGTTCTTGGCATGTTGAAATGTGGGTTCTCCCGAGGTAACCGTCCTCTGCCCATGAACCTCCTCACATAAGGTTATGCGTTCAGTTTCACCAGCGCTCCGGTGTTCACCGCGATACCTAGCTGCCACTCATATCACCCGTAACAGATGTTGAGACTACTAGGGCCAGAGGAGAGCGGGGGAGGACGCTAATCTGCACAGACTGTCCTCCGTCTGACACAGCTCTCTGATGGCTCTGCATTATAAGCTACACTGCTCTCAGTGCTCTGACTGTTCTGCTCTGTAGGTGCCTGACTGTGTGATAACTGTTCTCCCACTGGGTTAGCTAGTGGCTACATCTAGAGGTCATCTGAACTGTGGCTTGCTCAAGCTTGCTGTCACATCTTGCGGGGCAGGGACGTGGAGTTGGAGCCGCTCCAAAAGACAAGACTAATCCCGTTACAAGGCAAAGGCCTGATTTAAAAGGATTCCCATGTTTTTCTATATGGATTCATCTATACAGATGTGTTTGAACGGGAAGTGCTACTGTTTGCTTTCATAGACTCGCATACACTCAATCACCAGTTGATGTACAGTTTAACACAACAACCCTGCAATAAAATCTACCCACTTAAAGTTTATGATATTTACACAGGTGTTTATTCAATGTTGTGGTCTATTCAAAGGTTGTTTTTTGTCATTCTTTTGAATTTATTCCCTTATACTGTGACATGTCTTTAGTATTTATTAAGTTACCTCTTATTGATATAAACCTAATAAGCTGAGTGAAAATGCCTTGTGATGACAGCAGGCATTTATGAACAAGCTTATTGTTGTGACAGTGGTTGAGCGTGAATTGTTTACATTTTTTATGACCGGCACTTGTCCCTTCTTCCATGAACATAAACTGTCAGCACTATATTTGTGGGTCACCTCCACCTCGGTGCATAAGTTCCTGGTAAAAGCAACTGCACCAGTATGATAAAGGTTCAGTGTGTAAGATTCAGGTGAAAGAGATCTATAAGCAGAATTTTGCTATAACCAGCCGGCAACTCCAGACGTCACTTAATTCCACCAACTGAACCTTTAAGTCCCCGTTCCATTTTTTTTATACAATTCCTGTGCTTCCTATTGTCTGACCTTCCTTCCTCCCTCTTCTTCAGGCGTCGTGGACGGAGACATGGCGGCGGTAGAAGCCTACAAGTCGTCCCCGGGCGACATCGCCCGACAGCTCACCGCCGACGAGGTGCAGCTCCTCAACCGCTCCTCCGCGTTTGACGTAGGCTTCACCCTGGTCCATCTGGCCATTCGTTTCCAGAGGCAGGACATGTTAGCCATCCTGCTAACGGAGGTAAGAACGGGCATCGATTTTTTTTCTTAAAGAAAAGCTGTGCCAATGTGCTCACCCTAAATTCACTATGAGTTTATGTAATGTGTTGTCCCTAGATTAAAGCCTTTCTAGTACACAGAGAATATACAAAGCAGGAAAATCAATAGTTGAGTCCGATTGTAAATTTCCCTTTAAGCCTTGTATGAGGATAATACTGTCCAGTAATCTTGTGATTCCCTTTATCAGACTGAATTATAAAAAGTCTTAATTAAGTTAAGTCATTTAAACAAAAAGGCAAAGTGCTTCTGTAGTTTTGATGCTGTTCTGGACCTCAACTCGTCAACCACATCAGTCTATAATTGTTCTGTGCCAGAGTAGGCGATATATAGCAGATGTCTGTAATGCCTATAATTACAGTGGAAGTGCACTTTGAGGATTAGGTAGCGGATTAGCCTGGCATGCAGAGCCGTCACTGGCTCCTAATGGACGTGATGCCACAGAGCTGATGTGGTTTGCAAGGAGGACAAGCAACGATTAGGAGTGTCACAGAGGGCTGCACTGGGAAATGAGCTTAGGTAGTAAGAGGAAAATGGCCTCTTCACTATGAATTGCAGAATTTGTTCTGACAAAATACATGCAATCTTGCAAATATTGTGTTTGAATAGTAATAGTTGGTGAAAGTTTGACATATTTCCTTGATGCTCACCTGCTGTTATGTCAAGAAGCAGTTAATTTACATTGTGTGGAATAAATTCAGATGATCTGGGTGCATAAAGAAAATATCAATGGAAACAAATCTATTTTCATATACAGTGGAAATGAATACAAGTAAAGTGTATTTACCTCTGACTTTCACTGACTCTGTGTGTTTTGTTTTTAAGGTGAACCAGCAGGCTGCCAAGTGCATCCCCTCCATGGTGTGTCCCGAGCTGACGGAGCAGATCCGCAGGGAAATTGCAGCGTCACTACATCAACGCAAAGGAGACTTCGCCTGTTACTTCCTCACCGACCCGGTCACCTTCACCCTCCCTGCAGGTAATGTAATGTAATGTAATGTAAAGGTACCCATCACGTCTCTGTCACATGCTTAGTGGATAACTTGTTTATTAATATTAAACTGTGAGAGAGTGTAATGCTTTTATGTCACACTCATTTCAAGAGTTTCCCCTCTAGTGTGCAGAGTTTCAGTTCATGAGTGTTTATCCCCCTCCTCACTGGAGAATTGGAAGAATGAGGTCCAGCCTTGTTACTCTGAGAAACAGCAGTTCACTGTCTCGTCCCTGTGGTGTCATGTCTTCACTGAAATGACATGCACTTTGCTTTTCAGAACCACCGTTTCTTTAGTGATTTAGAGCTTCCATCGCCGCTGGGGTGAAAGATTATGCAGGCTTCACTGATAGATATGATATTTTTTTTTCTCCCCTTTTCTTTTTTTTGTATGTCAAGTATTTCTTTGCAGACAGAATTTGGCCCGGGGCCAGCTGCAAGGCGTTCTCCCTCCATTTCTGTCTCTCTCTCTCTTTCAGACAAAGCCAGTGCCATTCACTATTGAGCCAGAGAATAGCCGCCAGTGTTCTGGCTTTGGCTGCGCACAGTTCAATACACACATAGAAGCACAACATGCTGTACAGAGCTTGTCTTTACAGTGTGCTATTGACAAAATGTCAGCCAGTGAAAGCAATTGCAAAGCCCATCCCCTCTGTGTGTCCTTACTGCAGCATTTCTCTTGCCCCTGGTGCTTCCATTAGGTTCTGATGAGCATGAATACATATCTGTCTCATCTGTCGTTGCAGATATAGAGGACCTTCCGCCTGCTGTCCAAGAGAAGCTGTTTGATGATGTGTTGGATCGGGATGTACAGAAAGGTACCCGAGTATTCCTACCTGTTATCTGCATGTGTGTGTATCACATGTTTCAGACATGGCCAGCTTGGGATGCCTGTTATTCATGATCTGCTCTTGTAAGGGATATCTTAAACCCACATCTGCTCTTCAACTCTCCTTTCCATCATAAGCTCACCAGCACCTGCTTCATCTTCTGTCCCCTTTCTTATATTGACCTCATTGTTTTTATATACCCACACACACACCCACACGCACAACAAAGTCACATTCCCAGGGCTGTGTGTAAATCCTTAGGAACATATTTGTGTGTTTATGTGTTGTACTGAAGATACTAGTGGAATCCTGTGACCTATTTAAGCCTCAGTGAACTAGATCACTCAGGAGTGGTGTGCTGGGCTTTTGCATAGTAAGTGACTGACGAATTGGTAAAGGTGTGCTTCAATACTAAATCAGCAGGAAATACAAAATGCTGAGCAGCAGGTTTTGCAATACTCATTTTGTCCCTATAACAATTAGCTGCAACAGTTGCACATCTTAAACTTTCAACTCAGCAGCTCTGTTCCTGTGCGTTTTGGTGAATACATTAAGAACCATCCATTTTTCACTTAATCCCCATTTTGACTCTGGTTCTTCTGAAAAGTTCAACTATACTTCCTTGTTGCCCATCCTGCAGAGTTTGACAAACACAAAAGGGTTTGAACATGGCCTAGTGGAAGCTGACCTGTGTAGTGCTCTCACCCCACATCAATCCATTCCGTCTTGTCTCTGTGTTTATAGAGTTGGAAGAGGAGTCTCCCGTCATCAACTGGTCTTTGGAGCTGGGCACGCGCCTGGACAGTCGCCTGTATGCCTTATGGAACCGTACGGCCGGGGACTGTCTGCTGGACTCTGTGCTGCAGGCCACCTGGGGCATCTACGACAAGGACTCCATCCTCCGCAAGACCCTCCACGACAGCCTGCACGACTGCTCCCACTGGTGAGAATCAAATCCAGAACACATTCTGTTTTTAGTGTCTGTAATATGCTACATAAGGCTGCACGTCTAAAGTGTTATTTAAAGACATTAAGCACAGTAACATCTGTATGAAGTGACTTGTATGTCTGTCTGTATGAATGCCCTTGAACATTAAAATTGACCCCAGAAACTCACATCGCTGACTTGCTACTGCGTATTCAAAGAGAGCAGAGTCCTCAGCATAATACAAACTAGGTGTGTGAAGATCTGCCTTGTAAAGCTTGACTGAGGCTAAAATGAAATTTGCGCTTGGCTCCAAACAAGATTTGACGCCCTAGAAAATGGCTTCCGCAAAGATGTACATTTGTCTAAAACAAATTTAATAGTGATAGGAGTCTGGACTCTGTGCAAAGTTTAATCTGCTGTCGTTCACTTCTTGTTAGCTGCCTGGACAACAGTGCAGTCATGTCCTGCTGCTGGTTTTGGTGGTTTGATTTGCAGAAGCATTTTATCATATTTACATAACTTCTCTGACACATTCGAATACAGGTTTGCTTACTTTGTAAAGGAATAATATGAAAGAGAGGTTCGTGTGTGAGTGTTCATTGCACTCTGTATGTGGGTCATAAAATGCATTTTTATTTCTCAATGTAACTTCTTTCGGTCTTTGATTAAAAAAAAAAAAAAAGCTTACAATTGACTGTAGTGGAACAAATAACCTGCTGTTTATTTCTAGTGCTGTAAAAGCAGGATAACATTAGTCCAAAAACTGATCCCACTTGTAACCATTATAGGTTTTACACACGCTGGAAGGAGTGGGAGTCGTGGTACTCGCAGAGCTTTGGTCTGCACTTCTCCCTGAGAGAGGAGCAGTGGCAGGAGGACTGGGCGTTCATCCTGTCTTTGGCCAGCCAGGTAATTATGAGATTCCTCCCGGTTTACTCACTTCCTTCCATGTTAGTTCTTATCAATGGAAGACAGAAAATGCCTCTGTAAATGGAGATATGAAGGAATAGGAGTTGGAAATGTAATTTATAAATTGATTTACTCTCCAAAAGCAGCATCCCAGGTTTGATTTGTTCTTAGGTTGTTTGAAATTCGAATGTCAACTCGTTAGTTATTTTAAGATTGTGACTTGTTTTAGAAAATCATTAAATTGCCTGGTCAACATTTAGAGAAATACTGGAACTTCACCTACTTATTTTGGCAACCGAAGCCACCCTTTGGACTGTGTAAACAAGCAGAGTTATTGATATTTACACTGCGTCAATCTCAACAAAACATGGTGTGGCTAATTCAGCACAAATACAGAAGTTTGAATTGTTTATATTGACATTTTGACAGTTTTTCCCCCCTTTTTATTCAGCCTTTCCTTATAAACTTCCATTGTTTACATTGGTCAGTAGACTAATAAAAAGCCTCCACTGTACATTTGCATTGCATCATGTGCTGCTACGGCAGGAGATGAATACAAAACAGGAACTTTTTTTATCTTTTCATCATGTGTTTCACTGAGAGCCACAATCGTGTATTGAGTGTTGTGATCAAATGTCATTAATAGGTCAGAGCTTCAGTGTCTTTCATGTGGACTCATCTCGGCACTCAGCAGTTGTTCCTTCGCCTTTTACATGAGTCCAATTTGACTGAACATAATTAAGATCCAAGACCAAGAGGGAGAGATGTATTTGAGTTGTAGGATCTAGATGCACATGTCAACAGATACTGTTACTTCCCTCTGTGGGTCAAAGTTGTAACTGCACTGATCCTCCACTCTCAGCAGGCTCACGCACTTAGACTTGCAAAAATAAAAAAGATGGGAGCAATTCAGCACTGCATAATAAGACCGGGTGGATGAATACTAAGGCTTTTGCTCATCAACTCGAAGTGAACGGCAGGGACGTGAATGAGAGACGCAGTGGAAGTCGGTCCGTGCATGAATGACGGGGAGGATATGAGCAATTACAATAGACGGATGGCTCATCTGCAACATGTGACCTTGGGATTACAAGCATTGATCTCAGAGAGCCACTCCACGCGGCTGCATGAACACACCGCGAAAGCTGCCGTGCACCTCATCTGAGGCTTTGACAGTGACGGACAGGATCAGCTTCTACAGATACACACACACACACACACCATTCCTTCAAAATGACATTGTATCCGCATTATTTTTAAAAGCCCTTATGTAACCTGCTTTCTGCTTATGTAGATAGTAGGAGTGAGAGATGAGAAGGAGAGTGAGGGTGGCCAGTCCCCAGATCTGCAGCGTTGCATGTTCTTGGTGAACTGGACACTGCTTTGCAATATGATCACAGAGCTTCACACCTCCACTATTTTTAGTTGCATAGATATTGAATGTATAATGGTGGTGGTGGGGGGGGGGTTTGTATGTATGATGCGTAATTCTTTTGTTTTGGTTTCTCCTTTCCCCCTCCACGTAGCCCGGGGCCAGCCTGGAGCAGACCCACATTTTTGTTCTCGCGCACATTCTTCGCAGACCCATCATAGTCTACGGAGTGAAATACTACAAAAGTTTCCGTGGGGAAACGTTAGGATACACTCGTTTTCAAGGTAAGGCGGCAACAGCCCTTTATTCACGAGTGACTGTTCTACAAACATTTGAGGGATTCTATGAAGCATAGGTTCCACACAGGGAGACCCGATCTTTGGCTTGTAACCTTTTGTTATTTAGGATGCACTGACCCTTGAATGTGCTTGGGTTCACGTAGTGTACTAACTATGTATTTCTAACGCGGTGTGGCAAAAGGGCAAAACAGGCAATTGGCCGGGGCCCGGAGAACATATATGTTAGACCCCTGAAATTCTGCGATCATAGATGAACAGGAGGCCGCATTGACACATAGGTTGAAAACCTAATGTCACTCTTTCTCTCCTGAAGGAGCCGGGCATCACACAGAGCTGCCCTCTGCTCACAATGACCCAGTTGTCTCAAGTGAGCTGAAATGCAGCCACGTCTGATGTCAGGTCAGATCTGTGCTGGTGCTCGGCCCTGACTGACATCCACACTCAGTGTCATCTGAGCGTACAGCTGCAGAGCCTGTTCCCTCCCGGGGGCTCCAGTGTCGTGTCGTACGGTATCTCCCAGCTGCCCTGACCTGCTTTCTCTGTGTGTGTGTGTGTGTCTGTGTGTTCAGGTGTGTACCTGCCTCTGTTATGGGAGCAAAGTTTCTGCTGGAAGAGCCCCATCGCCCTGGGCTACACGCGGGGCCACTTCTCGGCCCTGGTGGCCATGGAGAACGATGGCTACGACAATCGCGGTGCGGGCGCCAACCTCAATACTGACGATGATGTCACTGTGACTTTCTTGCCACTGGTGGACAGCGAGAGGAAGCTGCTGCACATTCACTTCCTGTCCGCACAAGAGGTACGTCCTGGTACCGAGATGAATTTTGATTTGTGTTTCGGATTTTTAAGGAATTGATCTGTTTATGTTGATATTTGATTTAAAAAAAAAATATTTCTTTAGGGGAAATGTTTTAATACTTGATTGCTTAAAGGGTAAAATAGGCTTCCTTCAAAGAAAATAGAGGAATAATGTGTGTGATGCACCAGAGGTTTCACATCTTAAACGTATCCCGTGTCTTTGCGACTCAGATGGGCAACGAGGAGCAGCAGGAGAAGCTGCTGAGGGAATGGCTGGACTGCTGCGTGACAGAAGGAGGAATGCTGGCGGCCATGCAGAAGAGCTCCCGCCGCCGCAACCACCCCCTGGTCACCCAGATGGTGGAGAAGTGGTTGGACAGATACCGCCAGATCCGCCCCTGTGCCTCTCTCTCCGACGGCGAGGAGGAGGAGGATGAAGACGAGTGAGTGCGGGGGAGGTGAAGAAGAATCTGCAAACTCTTGAGACTGGACACTAGGCTCTGGGAGATTATGTCTTCATTTTTTTTTCTTTTCTTTTTTTTCCTTTCCGTCTCCCAAATGTAAATCTCTGAGACTTGTAATAATGCATGTGTTCTCTGAGCTCTGGTAGGAACATTAAAGAAGAAGATACCAGCACCAACAAACAGAATCCTGATTACTGCTCCTTTAAAAAGCACATCAAGTCCACTTAGTTTGCCTTCTGTACTCAAGATTTCTCCTAATTTGTTAAATCACAGCAACCATCTCGACCTGAGAGAAACGCTGCGACCTATAGGAACATAAAAGCATATTTAAGGAAATCCCGACGCTGCACTAGATAATGAAATTTCATTTACAGAATTGCCTGAGAGAAATGTTTTGCTTTAAACTGAGAGGATGTGGATTGTTGTGTGTATGTAAAAGTGTTTTTGTTTTTTTTCTGATTGCTAAACCCCCCCCCCCCCTCCCCATGTTGGATTTATTTATTTGTTTAGGAGAGTTTAGCGCGGTGATACCTCTTGTTCTGCCCCGTTTTACCTGTGTTCCGTTTGATTCATTCAGTCTTGAAGTATTTTATTTTTGCACAGATGAAACCTACATTCTGTGAGGGGGGGGGGGGCAATGACGTACAAAGTTTACTGACATTTTTACGTGTGACTTCATGGCTCCTGTTCTTGTTTGAGTGGGTGGTGGTGACGCTGGGGAGGGGGGGGAGAAGAGAAAAACCAAACACTCTGCCTCTTTCTGTGGAGTGCATTATTAAATTTGACTCACTTGCATCCTCTCTGTTGTCTCTTGCATTTGTTACCTTCGCCAAAGACGTTCTTCATTTCTGTGTCTCTGTGGAAAACTTTACAAAAACTACCGTCCATATTTTATTGCAACTTGGTGGGAAATGGCCAAAGAAGAACTCATTGACCTTTTGGAGCAGATTTGATTAAGGGGACAGATCTGGATTTGTTTCTCATTTTACTTGTTGGCACATTTAGGCAACTGATATGAGTGTGTGCTATTCAGTGCAGCTTGATTTCATTTAAGGGGACAGTTTGGCATTATCAAAGTTTAAAATCTCCACATTGTGACGTTTGGAGGAGACAAGACTTTCTTTGCATGCCTGGAATGTAGCTGGGTGATGGTGGAAGGGAATGTCTGTAATCTTCTTCAGGAAATCCTGTGAGTATAAGAACTAAGATGTGATGTGCAGTAGTGTCTCTGTTGTAGAGGAAATGAGAAACATCCAGAGTTTTTCTAGATGCTGATTCATGATTCAATAATGCTGGAATTTCAAGAGAGAATTTTAATTGAAAAATCAGTTATAATAGTTAAATTAAGCGCCTTTGTGCATTTTATGAATCATTAGGTTATTTTTATAGGTTGCTATTTATCAGGACTTGTTACTTTGTCGCCCCCTTGCGTCATAAGAGAGGTATGACAGTTACACAGATCACAGCAGGGGACGTTTCCTCATCAGAAAAGGAGATTCCATTGAGAACAGAGCAGACAAAGTATTGTATCTTTTTATTTAAACTGCACTGAATGCTAAATGTTCACCTTGTACAAGAAACAAATACAAATACTCACACTAAAAACAAAAACATACTCCTGGCTGCCTCTTCTGCTATTGTTTGGGACACTAAGTAGGAGTTTCTGCTATTGCTCTTACAGAGTACAGGATGCCCCCAAAAAGAACCTGGCCTTCAATAGAACAAAGAAAAATAGAAGAAAGGAGAGAAGAGAGAGAGAGAGGTTGGATCACATAGGACTATGGTTATAGGAACATTTAACTAGGCAATACAAATCTAACAGGACTCTTCAAAACTCTTTTAACACCGAAAAACGTGGGATGCGCCTTGTATATAAAAATACCACAATGGAGAGGATGAGGGAAGAGAGAAAATATCCAGACTAACCAGATCAGTCTTAAATCTTTTTTTTTTTGTTTTCCTCAAAGACAAAAAATTCTGGGAATAAACAATATCTGCAAAAAAGTGTTTTTCCTGAGTCGTTTAAGAAATGAAGTTTGCTTTAACCCTTTCCTGTGCGCAGAGTGTGAAGTGTGCTCGAAGAAGGGGGGGGGGGGGGGCTCGCGACTCGTTCTGTGCGTTGAGACGAGCTGTCCGTCAAATGTCCTTCGGTCAGCGCAGGAGAATCAGACGCAGTCACGCCCGGCCTTCTTATTTCAATGATTATTATTAAATGCTCTCTTCTTCACAGCTCAGGCTGACACATCACCTCCTCTCCATTTTTTTTTTAAAACAAACGTTTAAATACCCCGCTGGAAGCTTCATCTCTTTAAATTCAGCTACAATCAGTTGTATAAAGTGAATGTTTAGTGTTTACTGCAGAGAGCGCCCCACACAAGACAATGTGCTGGAGCAGCCCTACGGGGAGGAGTGCCCTCGAGTGGTGAAGACGTGTAACCGCGGCCGTGTCAGCCAGGAAAGGGTTGAAACCCACTCTAGATCACTATACGTGATGAGCAATCTTTTTCCTTTTTGTTTGACGAATGATAAATATATTTACTTCAATAATCCATTTTTAGTCATTCACACTAAAGATTGGAAAAGAAAACGAAACAAAAAAACAACAAGAATTCTCTTCTGAGGAATAATGAGGGGCCTAAACAACACACATTAGTTACATAAGGGTGGAGGTGGGCGGTGGGGAGGTTGGCTGGGGAGGAGAGAGGTGGGGGAGGTCGGGTGGGGAGGATAAGGTCCAGTAGCACATGATGCCAAAGTTTATTTTGCTCTTGTGGCGTTGACACGTGGGCCTACGTTTCCCATGAGGTGAAGGGGCAGGGTGGGTCGGGGTGAGGGCGGGGACGGGGGGGGGAGTCGGGACCGAGTCTCGTCGGGTCATCATCCCGAGGAGCTAAAAACACTGGACTCTGCGTGTCCACAATCATAGGCATGTCCCGAAGAAACCCCCCCCACCAAAAAAAAAAGAAAAACAACATCATCATCAAAGAGTAAAGTCGGTACTGAAGCCAAAGAGACAGAGAGTACAAACTAAAACGTTAAAAGTACAAATTCCCCCGGAGCACGTGGAGGTCCCAGTGGCCGGCTGATGGAACAGGCAGCCGCTCGTGTGGTTTCACTGTCTCTTGGTCCCAGTTGTGTTTCGGTTGGTGCTGAGTGTCGACCGGCGGCGGGGTGAGATGTCGCCAGGCTGCTCGTGTCCCTTCGGCTGCTATTGCTCGGTGAGGTGCTCTCTGGTTTCGCCGTGTTTGGAGGGCTGGTTGGGCGACGGGGCCTGGGAGGGGTGTGTACCAGAGGGCATGGTGTGGGCGATGGGCACCCCACCCGGGACGAGGCCCTCTAACGCTCCGGGGATGCCGCCCGGAGCCACTCCGACCACACCTGGCGGGTATCTGGTGAAGCGGGAGGGAGGGTCAAAGGTTAGTGCTGCGACTGGTCTGATCCCCAGAGTGAACAGTTCTGACATCTAATCATTCTATTGGCTCTTTTCACCACAGGAACTTTTTCAGAAATTATTCTTATTATATTATTGTTCAGGAATCATCTCAAGCACAATGTATCTCAAGCACAGATTTTATTCTTGAACGGTTTAATTTGTCTCAACTTTATGGTTCCTGAGATGAAGCATAAAAAGAAATACACATAAACAGACAATCAGTTCTTGGGACAATTTTTTGGGGGTGAAAAGAGCCTTTACATTTGAATATTCTGGGGGAAGAAAAACACACCATTCAACCAGAGAAGGAGAAAAAGAATGACACAGTTCAGTCTCAACAGAAGGTGCCCAAGAACCCCCGTAAAGGAGAGAGAGAGACCACAAAGCACGACTCCATCTGAACGGCTTCACCTCATGCTTACTGGGACATTCCCCCAAAAAAAACAACCTCACATTCACTTCCATCCATCTCTACTCTGTGTTCAGTCAAACAGGGGGGAAGGGGGTGCTGGGGGGATTATAGAGGAGGGGAGGGACACACATCGGGTGACCAGCAGGGGGGAGAGTTCCTATCCGGGACCTCCAGGGAAGAGGCTGTCGGCCCGGATTCGGTCGTATTTACCTGCTCCTGACTCTAGGCATTAATTTTGTCTTGGGGGACGCCGCTTGCTACGGCCTGAAGAGTTTGGTTCATTTGGCTGTGTGAGAGAAGAACATGGAAGTGCACATGCTGAGATCAGGATGGGCCCAGAAGAGGACGACAGGGGGGGGGACATGGTGGTCAGAGTTACAACGCTACAGCTACACAGGGCGGTCAGTCGGGGGGGGGACACTCAGGTCCACAGCAGAGTAGTCAGTGATTCATTTAGATTATAAAATTCAATACAGAGGAGAAGAGACGGGAATTCAATCGCATTTGATGATTTATGTGTTAATGTAGCAAGAAGGGAATGAAAACACAAAATATTATAAATAAATAAGCGGGCAAAATGTTTCTGACCTTCTAGCGTTTTGAAATATTAAAAACAAAACAATTACAAGGGGTTTATAAAACACATGGGTCAACATTTCATTTGCAAGAGGCAGATTAAGGTAAACACTAAAAGGACAACCAAGTCTTCATTTTCTTTTTACTACCTCTACTCGAGAGCGTCTCTCAGTTCGAAAGCAGCACTTATCGATTTCACGGTCAGATTTTTCAGAAGCTTTCACTCGAATATCCTCTGCTTGTGCTCGAGCTCCTGAGCTCCAGCTTCAGCTCTGCACCTGGAAGCTCAGGCTGCTCCTGTGCGCACGTGAAACGATGGCTCCTCTGATCTCGGATTTTCCGTCGGCTGTCGGATGTTTTGTGCAACAAGTCTGTTAGAAAATCCTTTACGTCTTTTTAGGGTCTAACACGGGAGTCAACATCGAGCCATAAAATCGAGGATAACAACTATAAAAACAAACTAGACGCCAGCCTGTTGATTTTTTACAATTTTTTTGCAAAACTAAGCAAACAAGGGCAATTTAATTTGTCATCTCTACGCCTGGTTTTCTATTGGTTGGGGGATATTGACAGACTTGTTGTGCAAAAAAATGTAAGAGTACAATAAAAAATCCAAGAGCACAGGAGGAATCTGAGGCGCAGAAGCAACATGACGGCAAAGAGAAGAGCTGAAGCTGGAGTATATTCGAGTGCGAGCGCACGGTTTAGAGTCATTGACTGACAGCTCTTGAAGAAAGGTAGGAAAAAACGACCATCAATATTTGTGAAATACAATGAATAGCTCGTTGTACTTTGGCGTGTTGTTCCTACCTGTAGGTGGCGCCGTTGAGCTCGTGGTGAACCCCCGGTTGATCCATAACCGCCCACGGTGCCGTGGTGACGAAGAACTCCTTGTTGACGCAGTTTCGTAGGCTGTCGGGGATTCGACCTGCGACACGAGCCAAACGCACACGGTTAGGAGAAGAGAAAGACCCCGACTCACTACAGGGACCAGATGTGTTGATGAGCGCAGACAGACACACACATCAGGCCCGGACGCACACATGCAAATTAAGCTCATTTAACAATGTGGATGTTTTTGTGAGGGGCCAGCGCTGCGGGCTCGGCTCTGCGTCGGGGAAGCTAATGATGACATCTATTAAGGCGTCCAGATTTAATAAAGGCTGCCCAGGGCCCATTGAAGTGGAAATGTGACAACTGGGAGAGAACGACGTGCAACTGGTCACATGGTTGGGGCCGAGGCTGAGGGATGTGAAGGAAGCAGTGGAGGAGGAATACACAAGGATTGTATATTTTGTTGAGTCAGATCGTAAATTGAATTTAAATGCGTTCATGTACCGGTGACGGCTCGTCGGATCTCGGTGGCGGCCGCCTCCCTCATCTCCAGGGAGGCCTGCTCGCTGTACCAGGCTGTGTGCGGCGTGCAGATCAGGTTGGGAGCGTCTTTCAGCGGGCCCTGAGCAAAACTGGAGCACACACACACACACACACACACACACACACACACAGGGAAATAAGTTAAGCATCTCAGATACACTCACATGAGATCACACCTGCTGTCACAAATTACATTTTTTGCGAGTCCAAAGGATTCCGAGGCTTCTTCTTTGTTGAATATCAGACAGATACTTTTACTCAGGAAGCCCAGGAGAAAATGTCAGACCCTGTTAATCACAAGTGCCACCGTTTTCTCCCAAACTCTCATCTTTCCCTCTCATGGGGCTTTTCAGAAATAGATTATCCACCTCCTCTATCCCCGTAACACCTCCCCCGGTCGTGTGTATGTGTGTGTGTGTCTGTGTGTGATGTGTATCGCCCTCAATCAGTGTTGTGTCGCGCCCGAGGGGCCGAAAGTTACAAAACACTCCCCCCTGGTGAAATACTGGGTCAGTGGAGCATGAGTCGGAGTCTCCCGGAGCAGCCCGTCAGCTGAGCGGCCGGCCAGAAACAAGCAGCCCCCCCAAGTAACCCCCCCCCCCCGACCGGCCCCTGAAGCGTGAGCGACACATCACCACACGCTGCCCTCGGAGACGGGGAACATGGTTCTTAGCAAGGTGGAAAAACTGAGACGCATGTCGAGATGTTTGCCCTCCAGTGACGGCAGGAGGGGAGTGGAGAGGAGGAATTGGAGACTATACAGACTAATGCCTTATGTTTGCCATATTCAATAAATAGAGATAGTTATCCCTTTAAAAACATAATATGTTTTTTTTGAGGATTTCAGGATACTTTGATTGAAACACTACAAAATATATTAAATTTATAAATTCATCAAATTCATCACAAACCATCTATAACATACCCACTACATTAATGACATGTATATCCAATAATAAATTAATACAAGTTATTGTTTTATAGTAGAATTTCTTCTTCTTTGGTTTGCTTTGGCCCAAAAATTAAATACACAAATACAAAACTAAGTACAATGTGCTTGTATTAAAATATAGAATAAATTCATAAATGTTTAAAAAGTCTTTTGAACAAAACTATAGTGATTTGCCAAGTTTTCGTTCTATTGAAGAAATGAAAACAAGAGAATGAAAATAGTTCAAACTGGGATGTAAGAGATGAGATCACAGTTCTGAAGTGTGTGAAGCTGATTTGTACATTTTCAAAAGATCTGATCCCTAGAAACGTTTTCCCATCCTGAAAGCTGCTCTGATCGAACACATGAAGAAGATGGAGAAGAAGAAGGGGAAGAAAATGCGTCTCAGCACATTCAACCTTCCGCCAGCAGCCGGGAATAATGTGAACTCTCCATCTCCGGAATCCCATTAACTGCCTGGAGGAGCCTCTTAGAGGAGGGAGAGCCATCTTTAACTCATCATGTCTGAAATTGTTTCTGCTCGCCCGTCCGAGTGTAACTTGTCGTTTTCTCCCCCCCCCTCATTTTTTTTAAATAAAGCCCTGATCTGTCCTGGTTCGAGAGAATTCTTTGTGTGTGTACATGTGCTCACCTGAAGGGCTCCGTCTCGTGCACGTCCAGGGCGGCTCCACGTATCCTGCCCTCCTTCAGCGCCTGGGCCAAGGCCTTCTCATCCACCAGGCCGCCCCGCGCAGTGTTGACCAGGAACGCACCCTGACGCATCTGTGGGGACACATTAACACAAACACATCAGCACAGGGGAGGAGAGATAGAGCCATTTAGTTACAGATGAAAGATCAGATGTGAGCGTGTGTGTGTGTGTGTGTGTTTGTGTGTGGTTTTGAGCATCCGTCAGCCTGACGGTCGAATTAATCTAAAGGGAAACATCAATCCGCATTGAATGTCGGTAATTTAGAGTCTGAAAACACGCGACACCCGACAGATTGAGAGGGGGGGGGGGGGAACTGTGATATCTTTGTTGCGTCTGACACCTGAAAAAGATCCAGGTGACAGGCGGACCCCTGGGAGACAGAGCGTCAGATGTGGATGCAGAAAAGACTCTATCCAGAAAGCCAGAGATGAAATGAGGGATGAGCTGAAGGATGAGGCAAAGCTAACCACCCCGTACTGCTTTTTTTTGGGAGGGGCACAACAAAAAAGTGTTAGAGGGAGGAAGAAGAAAAAAAAAAATTCAAAGGAAAATGCTCAGAAGAAAGTAATCCCTTAATCTTGACAAAAGCTGAAATCCAGGGGCATGAAAAGCCTTTACGCTGGCAGGCAGTCTTTTACTAGGCCTTGGTGGTTTTGACACACACAGAAAACACACAAGCACACACAGGCAGGCACACACACACACACAAACACACACGTTTCCACTTTAGGAGCTGAGAACGACTGCCAAGATTTGGGGTGAGGAAAGTGTTCCCTTCTCGCAGCCCTTAAGAGGCAGCTGAGGAGGAAAGAGAAAGACGGTGAGTTGACTAGGTGAGGCTTTTACCCTTCACCCACTTCTCCTCGCCCGCCGCAAACACACAGGGGGGAAGGGCGCAGGAGAGACCAGGCCCAAACCGGGCGAGCGTGGGGGGGGGGGGGGGGGGGGGGGGGGCGAGGTGACGGACGAGAGGATAGGAAGATGCCTCTTTGGGGGCCGTTGCAGTTCCTCCGCTTCCCTGCAGGTGTCACCCAAGGGCGGCGCCTCGGAGGGGCGCTTATTGACTGGGAGAGAGCAGCACTTTTTTCCCCTCAGCGCTCTCGGCCCCCCCCCCCCCCGCTGTGCAGCCGAGTCGATATATTTGCTGTAGCCACGGGCTGGCGCTAATTGCATTTGACAGAGCAAAGGAATGAATTTGTGTCCAGCTTTGGTGGAGCTTAAGATAAAGAGCAGGGAATGTGCAGGCAGGCTGCGGCTGCCTCTCTCTCTCGCTCTCTCTCTCTCTCTCTCTTTCTCTCTCTGTATATATTCACACCGACTATAATGCTCGGTGGGACGGCCTCCAGGCTGTCAGGGTAATAATACACCAGCAGCTCTGCTTGTCTACCTGTAAGATAGCGCTGCTTTAAGCCCAGGTCAGGTCACGGCTGCTCAGTGGGATGTTCAGCTCTGTCTGGATGACACGGCTGCGTGCGTGTGCATGCGTGTGCGTGTGTTTTCTACCTGTTTGATGGTGAAGTCGTTGATGAGGTGGTGGTTGTGTTCGTTCAGGTTGCAGTGTAGGGAGACGCAGTCGCTCTGGTAGAGCAGGTCCTGCAGGGTGTAGACGCGCTGGACGCCCAGCGAGCGCTCCAGGCCGTCCTGCAGGTAGGGGTCGTAGAAGATGACGTTGAAGCCGAAGACCTTGGCTCGCACCGCCACCGCCTGGCCCGATCGACCTGAGGGGACACGCACACACACAAGCAGATGGTGATTAATTGTGGTCACAGAGGAGCAGAGATGTATTTCATTTATATTTATCTCCCCCTAGGAGGCTGTGTTTTCATCTGCTTTTGTTTCTAAGCAGGTTTAGGAAAAGATTACTGGACGGATTTCCACTTCACTTGGTGCAAGGATGTGGTACAAGTCAAGGAAGAAGGTTTTCCCAGGGATTAATTCATTCATCATGATGGGAAAAAAAAAATAGGGGACTGATATCTGTGTGTGTAATTTCGCCCCCTGATCGGGATCCGCGTAAAAGCTCCTCCACAAAATTTCAAGGAAATCAGTTAAATGCATTTTGGGTAATCCTGCTAATAAATAAACAAACTCAGATGAAAACAGAACTGTCTTGATGGAGGCAAGGAAAGGAAGAGATGGATAGATAGATGGATGGATGGATGGATGGATGAGTACAGTGCTGTAAACAAAAAAACTTTCAGACACCATTTAACATCCTACGAAACTGAGGTAACATGAAGCCGAGAGACACTGAGTCTCTCGCAGCCATTTGTTGTGTAGGCGTGCATAGAGTGTCCACTCTGCTCAGCAGCAGAGAGGGAGAGGGAGCGAGGGAGAGATGGAGGGAGAGTTAAGAGAGAGAGAGAGAGAGGGAGAGTTTGAGAGAGAGTCTGATGCTGGTGAAAAGGATCGATAACGTTCTTTACACTCACAAGGTCCCGTCTTGTCTTAATCTGAGGCTCTACAGCTGCAGCATAAACACTCGGGACACTAGTCCTGAAATCCAGTCTCCTTCATGCAGGTGATGGATTATAAACTGCTATTTAAGATGATTTTCATTAGGTTTTCATACAGTTAAACTAAAGCCCTGTGTATTTCCACTTCTGTCATATTATTTTTCACTCCATATTTCCCAGAATACCTTCTGCCACCACACAGGGCACGAGCGTGTTGGACTTGTTGTTTTCAAACGGTTGGTTTAAGGTGTGGGTTGAAAGAGCCATTCTGACAGCAGCAGCGGGAGGAGGAATGAGTTGTTCCACTAAAACACTCCAGGTCATTGCCGCTGCAGTACAAGCTGATTTACAGTGTGTGTGTGTGTGTGTGTGTGTGTGTGGCACTTTTTACATGTGTTTGTGTGATTTCTGGAAAATTGGTGCAAAGTGGTTGGTTAAGATAGACTGCATATTTTAGGTTAGTACAATAAATTCAGTTGAAGTTGATATTTTCTGTATTTAAAAATATCTCTCTAGCTGTGCTGGAAATAGTCTAAATATTCCAAAAGATTCCAATTGTGTTTTTTTTTTATATACCTGAGAACCAAAAACTGAGTTTCTCAGCCTCCCTCGTTCTCTCGCTGCACTAATCAATGTGACGAGCAGTGAGTGTTCACTGTCACCAGGGGGCTCAGGTTAATCTGAATTTGACTGATCTTCAACAGCTCACATCCCCGTGGTCGACCTTGGCTTTGTGCTGCTCATTTATCCACAGTCAAAGTGACATCGAGCACATCAGATAAAATTCTGAGTCTGTGTCGAGCCAAACTAATGATCATCTCTTTAATAATTTAAATCATAATATGACAAAGGTAGAAAAAGCTGCGAAGCAATTGAACTCGAGTTCAGTTCAACTATTCAGAATATATATCGTCACTTAAATACCTAAAGCTGTAATTTAAATTTATTTTTATTTAAATGTCATCTCTAATTATTTTCAAGCAGGAAATAACCCCGGTTACCATACCTTCCAATTACCATAACAACAAAAACTTCTGTCCAATTTTATTTATTTTTTTGGGCCATTTAGATGTAATAGTACTACCTCTAAACAAATCACGCCAAATTAATTTGTCAGAGTGTTTGAGTGCACAGGCCTTAAAGGATGGAAGATAACTTTAAGTGCTCCTGTGGCTATTGTCCCCACCAGAGCCAGAGGTTTTGTCTGTCTGTGTCATTGCAGCCTGCAGAGTTGTGCGTCTGGCTGTGTGTGTGTGTGTGTGCAGAGTCCCAAAAACAAACCCCAGGAGGCCTCCGCTCTCTCCTCAACCTCCTGCTGGCAGTGGACACTGTGCTGGAGACGACATGAGCCAGGGAGGCCGGGAGGGGGGGTGTACGGAGGTGGGAAAAAAATAAATTGGGGGGGGGGCGCTTTTCTTTGCCAGGACCCACTGCACAGTAAATCTAGGCAGATGTCTGGGACTTGAAGGGGGGAGGAGAAGGTTGTGTGTTTATGTGTGTGTATATGTGTGTGTGTGTGTGTGTGTGTGTGAGGGGGGGGGGCAGTATGTGGACACAGAGATAAGGTGGCACTCTGGAAAGGTTTTCGAGCGGACAGAGTAGCTGTCAGCCCAGTGATGTTGTTGAGACAAGGCAGAATGACACACAAACACACAATCGGCAGTAAATCACATGTAGGAGGGAACAAACACACACACAGACATAGAACCCATGCAGGCATGAGGGGTCTGAAATGGCAGGGGCGAGATGCCGAGGTATCATGGCGACACGGTAGAGAAGTTGAAGACAGGAGACGGGAGAATAGACGGAGGTATAATGGTGAGCGTTAGAGCGGTGGGATGAGAGGAGAGAACAGTGGCAGAGAAAAGGAAGTCAGCCCGGAGGGAGGTGAAACAGACAACCTTGAGATAATCTGCTGGACGGGCAGAGGGAGAAAAAATAACCTTATCAGGGCAGGAAAGCAGACGGCCAACTGAGCAGGGAGAGGATATGAAAACAGAGGGGGAGGCATGGAAACAGAGCGAGAGAGGGAAAAATAAAATAAGAGTAAAGGGAAGAAGGGAAGAGTTTCGAATCCGCTGAGGGAGACGGAGGCGTAAACGCATATTTTGTATTTACCGAAGCCGATGAGGCCGAGGGTCTCGCCACGGATGCGGGCGGCGCCGGAGGCCACCTCGCGGATCTGCTCCACGCTCTGGACCCGCGTGCCCTCCCGGAGAGCCTGGTAGAGCCAGGTGTTCCGCCTGTAGAGGTTCAGGATGTGGCACAGGGTGGAGTCCGCCGTCTCCTCCACGGCTGCCGAGGGAATGTTACACACAGCGATTCCTAAAGAGAGAGAGAGAGGGAGGGAGAAAAGACAAACATTAGGGAGGAGATTTAAAATAAATGTGATTTATCATTATAAAATATATTAATTTCTCAAGAAATAATAGAGATCTTTAGAGTGTAGAGTGCTAATATATATGTGGACATTAGTGATGTTCAGATCTGAATAATTATATTTTTAGGTCGGTAACTGTACAGTAACAAATACTCCTTATAACTATATAACATAATGGATATTCTGCCCATGTTCAATGTTCACACTTTGCAGAAAGTTCCTGTGTATATGGAATATGTATCTGATCTCAATACATGTAAATTGACTCCTTAAAACTGAGATAAGAGTAAATTAAGGTTAGTAAAGATTGACTGTATGTTTGAAACTGGATGAATTTGATTAATTGTAAAACATTTCCCTCAATATTTATCACCGTTTGGCAAATTAATGTAAAAATATATTTACTGTTTTATCATCTCATTGATTCACAGAAAACAGAAGCTTTCAGAACGCATCTGGATAATTGTCATTACAGATTTCAAATAATTTTGTAAAACAATAACCGGACATGATTAAACCATTATAATATGATCAAGATAAGGTATATTTAATTATTGGAGAGTCTTATTCTTCATAGGCTTATGTTGTGCATAACGTCGCAAGTTTTAGACATTTTCAGCCACAACTTCCCCTCCAGTGCATTGGCACATAATTGTGTTGCATTGAGGGAACTCAAACCTCCTGACCCTGTGGTATTACCTTTCTTATCTTCCACAACACAAAGGTTTTTTCTGTATATTTATTTATTTCCCTGCCGCACTTAAGCACGTCTGCCTGCCCTCGCTCTCCTCTAATGTCCTCGTCCTCGCCCTGTATCTCCCAGTAGCAGCACAGCCGCGCTTCTGGACAGCAAAATAATAATTAAAAAAAACAGAGTCCGCTCAATCAGTGGCCTCTTTTCTTCTCTTCGACACCCCCTCCCACCCCCCCCCCCCCCACCCCAAAGAACGGCAGCCATATCAGCGCCGCCTCCTCCAGCCGCGATAGCTTTTGACTCCTGCGTAGCGAGGCAAAGCGCCTTTGGTGAGTGGGTGGCGGTTAGACGCAGTATCTCGTGTTGGCAGGGAAATGGCAGCTTTGTCAAGTGTACGGGTTGTTTGAGCCACCAGCCAGCAGAGAGATGTTCAGAGGGAAAGACCAAACTCTCCTCTCTCTCTCTCCTCTCTCTCTCTCTCTGTGTGTGTGTTTTTTCCTGGCTTTCTGTCTCTTTGAACATTCAGGCTCACAGCGGGGGGGGGGGGGGGGGGGGGGGGGTCCGCCGTTCACTCTTTAATTCAGCCTTTGATACCGCTCTCAAAATCCATATTGTGTGGAAGAGGGAGAGCAAGCGGTAAACACGTTGGGAGCAGCCTGACTGTGAGTCAAATCACTGTCTGCTGTGTGATCTCACTTCCAACCTCGGAAGGCGGCGCCCACCTTCGGCCAATCACTGCCATTTTAATACTACACGTTAGTGGCGTGATGAACCGTCCT